>NC_092473.1:15482387-16082387 GCF_047495875.1 Pithys albifrons albifrons
TTGCTCCTCCCTCTGTGCTGATCAGGGTGAGAACAACTTCCTAACACAGTTGACTTTTTAGAACTTGTGCTGTAATTGCCAAAAAGCTGCAGCTTCCTCCTCCATCTCATCAGCTGGGCCCTGAAAGCAGCTCTTTGATTTCCTGAGACCCTCCTTTGGTCTTCCCTCCTCCTGCTCCCTCTTTCTTCCTTTGTTGCTGGAGGTTAAAGCTGTGGGTGGTGAGGTCCTGTTAGTCACTTTGGTCACCTCTGAGCTCCTGGTGCTGACAAAGGGCTGGATCAATGATGGACACAGATGGACAGCCCCGAGGCTTCCCTGGGGGAGTGGAGTTCTGTGGGGATGGAGCAGAGTGGAGAGTCTTGTTGGGGGGTGTCCTAAAGGGCATGGCAATATCCATGTTCTTCTTGACCTGCAGCCCCAGGAAGCCTTCCCTGTGGGCAGAGCAATCCCCTTTGGGAATCAGGAAAATCAAGTTACAGGGGCTGTGGTGGGTTTGTCCTGGTTATGGTGGTTCTGTCTTCTAGAAACAGGATCCACCGGTCTCTGCTTGTTTGGGACTTCTTGAGGTTGTTCTTTAAGGTTCTAAGGGTGGAAGGTGGTGCAGGAATCACAGAATCCTTTAGGATGGCAGAGCCCTCCCAGCCCATGGAGCCCACCCTGTGCCTGATGCCCACCTTGGAAAAGCTCTCCAAGCCCATGGAGCCCACCCTGTGCCCGATGCCCACCTTGGCAAAGCCCTCCCAGCCCACAGAGCCCACCCTGTGCCTGATGCCCACCTTGACAAAGCCCTCCCAGCCCATGGAGCCCACCCTGTGTCTGATGCCCACCTTGGCAAAGCTCTCCCAGCCCAGGGAGCCCACCCTGTGCCCGATGCCCACCTTGGCAAAGCCCTCCCAGCCCATGGAGCCCACCCTGTGCTTGATGCCCACCTTGGCAAAGCCCTCCCAGCCCCTGGAGCCCACCCTGTGCCCAATGCCCACCTTGTCCCCCAGCCCAGAGCACTGAGTGCCATGGCCAGTCCTGCCTTGGGCACCTTCAGGGCTGGGCACTCCAAACCTCCCTTGGCACTTCCAAAGCCTGACCACCCTTTCCAGGGAGAAATTCCTCCTGATGTCCAACCTGACCTCCCACCAGCCCAGGTTGCTCCATGCTCTGTCCAGCCTGGCCTTGGACTCTTCCAGGGATGGGGAGTCCACGACCTCTTTGGGCAACAGGAGTGCAGAGTGAGCTGCTCTTGGCCAACTGCAGAGACCTCCCACCCTCCCTGCCAGCAGCACTGCAGGTTCTCCTCACCTTGGTGGCCAAGCTGGAGGTGCTGGTGCCCCTGAGTTCACAGGAATGGGGATGAACTTCTTTTCCTTGCTGGAAGGCACAGTAATTAAACCCAGTATGTGCAGATCCCTCCGAGTGACAGCCGCCCACAGAGCTAAAAACAGGAAATCCATTAACTTCATGATTTAAAAAATAAAATAAAAGTCCTCCCAACTGATTCCTCTGTCACTTCAAGTTCTGCTTGGAAGGAGGGCTAATTTAATGCTGCATTAACTCACTGTTATCACTCTCCTGTTACCTAAGTAGTTTCTAATGACTACCCTGGAGAGCACTTGGAAGCTTTTAAAAGTTTTTATGCTAAATTTTTTTTTATTATTATTCTGGGTAGTTTATACTTTAAGAACAAAAGTTATTGATAACATCTTCCCAAATCTTCCAACAACATGGAGAACTTTTCCTGCTGGCTGTGGAAATGTGAAGTATCTCAGGGCTGGGGAGGAGAAATAGGAAATGTTTGACATTGGTGGAGTTTGGGAGAGTTGGGCTGTGGGATGTTGGGTCCCACCTTGGCTTGGTTGGGGTTTGAGGCTCTCCTGCTTTAAGGCAGTAGGTCCTTATTAAAGGTAGGATTGATGTGTCTCTATATTGATGCCTCCCTGTATTGCTGGAACTGGTTTGAGCATTTTCTGGCTTGGTCTGAGTTCCTGTGAGGGGGAGCTGAGTATGGAGAGCAGGGGAAGGAGGAGACCCTCCTGGGGAAGGTGATGGGGGTGAATGAGTATCTGTGAAGGCATGGAATGTCCTGAGCTGGGAGGGACCCATAGGGATCATCATGGAATGTCCTGAGCTGAGAGGGACTCATAGGGATCATCATGGAATGTCCTGAGCTGAGAGGGACCCATAGGGATCATCATGGAATGTCCTGAGCTGAGAAGGACCCATAGGGATCATCATGGAATGTCCTGAGCTGGGAGGGACCCATAGGGATCATCATGGAATGTCCTGAGCTGAGAAGGACTCATAGGGATCATCATGGAATGTCCTGAGCTGAGAGGGACTCATAGGGATCATCATGGAATGTCCTGAGCTGGGAGGGACCCACAGGGGGATCATCCTATAGGGATCATCATGGAACGTCCTGAGCTGAGAAGGACCCATAGGGATCATCATGGAATGTCCTGAGATGAGAAGGACCCATAGGGATCATCATGGAATTATGGAATGTCCTGAGCTGAGAAGGACCCATAAGGATAATCATGGAATGTCCTAAGCTGAGAAGGATCCATAGGGATCATCATGGAATGTCCTGAGCTGAGAAGGACCCATAGGGATCATCATGGAATGTCCTGAGATGAGAAGGACCCATAGGGATCATCATGGAATGTCCTGAGCTGAGAAGGACCCATAGGGATCATCATGGAATCATGGAATGTCCTGAGATGAGAAGGACCCATAGGGATCATCATGGAATGTCCTGAGCTGAGAAGGACCCATAGGGATCATCATGGAATGTCCTGAGATGACAAGGACCCATAGGGATCATCATGGAATCATGGAATGTCCTGAGCTGAGAAGGACCCATAGGGATCATCATGGAATGTCCTGAGCTGAGAGGGACCCATAGGGATCATCATGGAATGTCCTGAGCTGAGAGGGACCCATAGGGATCATCATGGAATGTCCTGAGCTGAGAGGGACCCATAGGGATCATCATGGAATGTCCTGAGCTGAGAGGGACCCATAGGGATCATCATGGAATGTCCTGAGCTGGGAGGGACACATAGGGATCATCATGGAATGTCCTGAGCTGAGAGGGACCCATAGGGTCCACAAGGATCATCCAGTGCAGCTTCTGGCCCTGCACAGACACCCCAACAGTGCCATCCTGTGCCCCAGAGCATCATCCAAACCCTCCTGGAGCTCTGGCAGCCTTGGGGCTGTGCCCACTGCCCCGGGGAGCCTGGTCAGTGCCCACCACCCTCTGGTGGAAGGACCTTTTCCCTGAGATCCAACCTGACCCTGCCCTGGCACAGCTCCAGCCATTCCCTGTGCCCTGACCCTGCCCTGGCACAGCTCCAGCCATTCCCTGTGCCCTGTCCCTGCCCTGGCACAGCTCCAGCCATTCCCTGGGTGCTGTCCCTGCCCTGGCACAGCTCCAGCCATGCCCTGTGCCCTGTCCCTGCCCTGGCACAGCTCCAGCCATGCCCTGTGCCCTGTCCCTGCCCTGACACAGCTCCAGCCACTCCCTGGGTGCTGTCCCTGCCCTGGCACAGCTCCAGCCCTTCCCTGTACCCTGTCCCTGCCCTGGCACAGCTCCAGCCATTCCCTGTGCCCTGTCCCTGCCCTGGCACAGCTCCAGCCCTTCCCTGTACCCTGTCCCTGCCCTGGCACAGCTCCAGCCATTCCCTGTGCCCTGTCCCTGCCCTGGCACAGCTCCAGCCCTTCCCTGTACCCTGTCCCTGCCCTGGCACAGCTCCAGCCATTCCCTGGGTGCTGTCCCTGCCCTGGCATAGCTCCAGCCATTCCCTGTGCCCTGTCCCTGCCCTGGCACAGCTCCAGCCCTTCCCTGTACCCTGTCCCTGCCCTGGCACAGCTCCAGCCATTCCCTGGGTGCTGTCCCTGCCCTGGCACAGCTCCAGCCATTCCCTGGGTGCTGTCCCTGCCCTGGCACAGCTCCAGCCATTCCCTGTGCCCTGTCCCTGCCCTGGCACAGCTCCAGCTGTTGGTCAGAACATCCTGTGTGCCCCGCTGTGTTCCAGCCCCAGAGCTGCTGAGTGGCAGGGAGGGAGGAGAGGCTGAGGAGCAGGTCCAGTTCCAGGGAATGTCAATCCTTGTGGGATGTGTCCCCTCCTTGGGTGCTGGGCTGTGTGACACACTCTGGAGCTGGGAGATGCAGGATCCACCCTGGAGAAACCTTTGTCTGGGCCCTTCAAACGTGCTGTCTGTAAGTCTGATCTTGTAGGTATTTACAGACAAACAATTTGTTCTCTCACCTTAGCCCATATTTTAGGGAGGGGAATGAATCAAAACAACTTGTGTGAGGTTTTCCTACCCCAGCCAGGTATGGAGGTTGATTTTGGGCAATGATCTTTTTAGTCAGAAAAACAGATTAATTGAAAATAAGAGAAATTTCATTGTCTTTGGACCTGTTTTTCATCTTCTTCTGGAGTCCTTCAACCTTTCTTTGCCTCGTTGTCCATGCAAAGACCAGACTGCTTTGGGATGGAGACTGGGGCCAAGGGGCTGAGCTGACTTTGCTCTGCAGCCTTGGACTTGTGATAACTTGGCTGTTTTGGTGATAAATCTATTTGATGGGAAATAAAAAAAGATGAAAATTATGATATAACCATAGAATCCCACATAATCTGTGTTCTCCTAGAAATAATTCCCTCTGTGGGGAGCCATTATGGGGCTGCTTTGGACTTCTTTGGAGACTGCTCATGGCAAGTTGACTTTTTTTTGACATGTTAAGCACCAGTAAAGGTTCCTGCAGCACATCAGACCTTCCATGGCTTGAGGTCTCTGCCAAGGGACGTGGTGGGACTGTTCTGTCCCAGCTTTGGCAGCTCCTCTGCCCAGGAACACGTGGGGTTTGACTCCAGAGCTCACTTAGTGCTGAGCTCCACTGTCAAACCCCACATGGCATGAGGGGTTATTTCATTTTAAAGAAGCAAAACATCAGAAAACCCTAAAAGGAACATGGAAGGCTTTTTGCAGTGGTGTTTTTGCTTCCTTCCTTCCCTCTGGCACGTTGTCCTTGTTTCCCTCCTGCCCCAGCAGAGCCCTCTGGAGAACACCAGGCTCTGGATTTTGCCACCTCAGGTTGGGAGCGTGTCCCAAACATTCCCAAGGCGTGTGGGGCGAGTGCAGCCGCTGTTGGCAGTTGATTTTTTTCTATTTTTTCTATTTTCTCCTGTTTCCCCCCCAAAGCCCAGCCCTGGTGCCCCCCCAGCTGCACAGAGATGACAATGGGGCCCTTTGTGCTGCTCTGCAGCTGCTGAAACCCGACGAGATCCAAGTGAAGAAAACAGGAGCAGGTGGGTCAACAGCGTGACCCTTTCGTTCCCAGCAGGGTCAGGGTGGGCTCAGGGTGGAGCCCAGGGAATGGGCATGGGGCTGGGGGGGGCTTTGAGGGTGGGCACTGCCCTTTGTGCAGGGGTTTGCTGCCAGTTACAAGGTGGATTCCACCCCAGAAGTTGTGGGACTGGGGAGTGTTGCTGTTGGAGGTGAGGAACCAGCTTTGCTGCACTCACATCTTTGCTTTGTTACTGGTGCTTTCATTCCCAGTTTGTCAATGGTTTGTTGGGTTTGGGATGCTCCTGAAGATACCAGTGGTCAGTGCCTGCCCTCCCCTCCCACAGCCTCAGAGTGGGGTTGTCCAACAGGACAGAACATCCCTGGAAGTGTCCAAGGCCAGGTTGGACAGGGCTTGGAGCAACCTGGGCTGGTGGGAGGTGTCCCTGCCCTTGGGACTGGGTGAGTTTTGAGGTCTCTTCAACCCAAACCAGTCTGTGATTCTGTGATTTTTATCACCATGGAGATCACTTCCTTCCTGTCTGTGTTTCTGCTGTCCTAGAGCAGTCCTAAAAAATGCCAGGTGTGGGAATTGCTGCAGCTTGGGGGAGGGTTTGGTGTGTGGTTCCCAGGGGTTGGTGGACATGGAGGATGTGGGAGCACTGACCTCCTTTCCCTGGCACTGCCACAGCAGCATTGTGGAATCCTGGAATGGTTTGATTGCAAGGGACACCTTCCACCTCATGACCTTCATCAACACGACCCACTTGGTAGCAAGAGGAGGGTCAGAATAGGGAGAAAAATACCGTTATTAGTTCACTGTGTGGGACAGCAAAGAGCCACTTGTTCCTCAGGTCTTCCCTGCCCAGCTGTGAGGACCTGGAGCTTTCCTTGGAGGGGTCATGGTGTGTCTGGGCTTTGGGAATCCCTGCACTGGTTTTCAAGTATTGCAATGCTCAACCTTCAGGAGAGACACGGGCACAGCCTTGGACCTGTCTAAGGTTGTGGGGGAGTGGAGTTTGAGGCTTGCAAGGGCAGATGTGGACAACTGGTTGTGAGTCAGCAGGTGGAAACGGGAGGTTCCTGGTGGTGGATCTCATAATGCTGGTTCTAATACCAGTTTACAATGAAGGCAGTGTGAGATGGAGCAGTTCCTGTTGCTCACTGACCTGTGGATGCTCTTGTGGTCTTGACCATGTTCACACCCTTGAAAGTGTTCCTGATTTAGGTGTGATTTTAGTAGAAACCATGTCATGTGGAGCATCCCCAGCATTGCAGGCAGGTCCATGGCTGTTGGGGTGGTGCCCAGCAGCACTTTGTTGAAAGAGGAGCAGGCTCAGTGATCTTAGAGGTCTTCTCCAGCCTTGATGTTTTTCTGGGAATGACAGGTCGTGGTCAGGATGAGTCCTTGGTAAATGGGAAGGGGAGAGTGGTGAGAGCTTTGTCAGGAGTTGGGAGCAGGAGGGCTGGGAAGGGTCTAAGGTGAGGGGCTTGTTGGGCTGGAAGAGAGATGGGTGGAGACTGAGAGGACCTTCCAGTGCCAAGGTCAGGATGTGTGAGTGCTGGGGATGGAAAACTGCTCCGTGTGACCACTGTGCCAGCTGGGGAGGCTCCATCCATCGGGAGGGGGTGTTAATAATGCAGAGCCTCTCCCAGCTGGCAGGGACGGGGCACGGGGTGGCCCCGCACAGCTGGGCAGGGACGGGGCACGGGGCAGCCCCACACAGCTGGCAGGGACGGGGCACAGGGTGGCCCCGCACAGCTGGGCAGGGACGGGGCACGGAATGGCCCCGCACAGCTGGGCAGGGATGGGGCACGGGGCAGCCCCACACAGCTGGCAGGGACGGGGCACAGGGTGGCCCCGCACAGCTGGACAGGGACGGGGCACAGGGTGGCCCCACACAGCTGGGCAGGGATGGGGCACGGAATGGCCCCGCACAGCCGGCAGTGCTGTTTGCCCCGCACGGCTGGCAGGGATGCGGGACGGCCCCGCACAGCTGGCAGCGCTGTTGGCTCGCCCAGCCCCGTCCTGGCACGGCTCCCTGGGCTGTGCCGCTGCCCTCGCAGCCGGTGCCAGCGTTCCCAGCGGTGCCCCTGAACACGCAGTGCAGGTGCCCCGCTCAGCCCTGCCCCGGGACGGCTCGGGACACACATGGAACACGTGCGGGTGCACTGGGAGCATCCCCTCCATCCTCCATCTGTGCCCCTTCCCTCCACACAAACACCTCCCGGGGAATTCTGTTAAAAAAATAAATTGAAATTCCTTTTTGAAAGTAAGGAAAGTGCTGGTGTGTCCCTGTGGTGTCCGGGGCTGTCGATGTGCAGGGATGCAGAGCCTGTTTGGATCCTTCTCCACCATCCATCCTACAGGTCTGCCCGGCAACGCAGCGATTTCCATATGAAAGCAGCGCTGACAGTGCCATTCTTGTGCGGGCAGCAGCGAAGGAGATGGACGACCCTTTTGGTGCCAGTCGGCCCCGGAGCTGCTCTTTGCACGGGCTTTGGGCACAATTGACCTCTCACATTTGGAATGAGCTGGTGCCTTCCTGGGGCTGCCGTTTTTAGCACAATATCCTTCACTTCTCCTCTCCAAAGCGCTAATTTGGGCACTTGGGATGGCCGTGCTGGAAACCACAGGATGTTTGGAGGGAGAGTGGGGGGGTTTAAGAGCTCTGTGATGTGTATTAATCTGAGGGGGGAAAATCCATTTTGATTTAAGGGACTTTGTGCACATTAAGATAAAATAAGGAGGTTTCCTGACTGCTACAGGAAATATTTTAAAGCAAATTCAAGGTAGTTTTGCTTGTGTGACAACATCAGATCATGGGTTTGGAACATCTTCTGGTGGAGGATCAGGTGGCTCTGCAGAGGCACCTGGACAGGCTGGAGGGCTCTGCAGAGGGACCTGGACAGGCTGGAGGGCTCTGCAGAGGCACCTGGACAGGCTGGAGGGCTCTGCAGAGGGACCTGGACAGGCTGGAGGGCTCTGCAGAGGCACCTGGACAGGCAGGAGGGCTCTGCAGAGGGACCTGGACAGGCAGGAGGGCTCTGCAGAGGGACCTGGATAGACT
Organism: Pithys albifrons albifrons; assembly: GCF_047495875.1. Taxonomy (NCBI): domain Eukaryota; kingdom Metazoa; phylum Chordata; class Aves; order Passeriformes; family Thamnophilidae; genus Pithys; species Pithys albifrons. The sequence goes on from NC_092473.1 coordinate 15,490,745, forward strand.
GGAGAGATGGGCTGATTCCAATGGGATGAAGTTCAACAAGGCCAAGTGCAGGTCCTGCCCTTTGGCCACCCCAAGCCCTGCAGTGCTCCAGGCTGGGCACAGAGTGGCTGGAGAGCAGCCAGGCAGAGGGACCTGGGGGGACTGAGGGACAGGAAGCTCAACAGGAGCCACCAGTGTGCCCAGGTGGCCAAGAAGGCCAAGGGGATCCTGGCCTGGATCCAAACTAGTGTGGCCAGCAGGCCCAGGGCAGTGACCCTTCCCCTGGACTCTGCCTTGGGGAGGCCACACCTTGAGTGTTGTGTTCAGTTCTGGGCCCCTCAGTTGAGGAAAGAGATTGAGGGGCTGGAGCGGGGCCAGAGAAGAGCAACGAGGCTGGAGAAGGGACTGGAGGTGGCACTGAGTGTCCTCTGAAACACCTCCAGGGATGGAGAATCCACCATGTCTTGATCCAACCCTACTGTGATCAGGGACAGAGAATCCACCATGTCTTGATCCAACCCTACTGTGATCAGGGACAGAGAATCCACCATGTCTTGATCCAACCCTACTGTGATCAGGGACAGAGAATCCAACATGTCTTGATCCAACCCTACTGTGATCAGGGACAGAGAATCCAACATGTCTTGATCCAACCCCACTGTGATCACCAGCCCAGGGCAATCTGTGCCCTGGGCTGGTGATCACAGTGGAGTTGGATCAAGGGTTGATGATCTCAGAGGTCTCTTCCAACCCAACTGAGAAGAGCAACGAGGCTGGAGAAGGGACTGGAGCACAAGTGCTGTGGGGAGAGGCTGAGGGAGCTGGGGGTGTTCAGCCTGGAGAAGAGGAGGCTCAGAGGTGACCTCAGCACTGTCTGGAACTGCCTGAAGGGAAGTTCTGGCCAGCTGGGGGTTGGTCTCTTCTCCCAGGCACTCAGCAATAGGACAAGGGGGGCTCAAGCTCTGCCAGGGGAAATTGAAGTTGGAGATCAGGAAGAAACTCTTTGCAGAGAGAGTGCTCAGGCATTGGAATGGGCTGCCCAAAGAGGGGGTGGATTCCCCATCCCTGGAGGTTTTTCAGCTGAGCTTGGCCGTGGCACTGAGTGCCATGATCTGGTAAAGGGACTGGAGTTGGACCAAGGGTTGGACTTGATGATCTCGGAGGTCTTTTCCAACCCAATCCATTCTATGATTGAAGCTGGAAGGAATGGATGGGTTTGGAATGTGTTTTGGAATCTGGACTTGGGTGAAGGGAGTTGTTGTGGACTAAACTAGTAAAGTGCCTTGGGAAGGAGCACAGTCTGTTTAATTTGTGTGGATTTGTGGATGGGAATGCCAGTGTCTGAAATGGCTCCAGCCAGGTGACTGAATTTGCAGGAATTATCCTCCTCAAGGTGCTTTTTTGGTGGTTTCAGAGCATAATTGTATCACACAGAAATACTCCAAAATGTGAATAATTGGAGGTGGGACAGAGCTGGAGTAATTTGGTTTTGGCAGCAATTTATTGTGAATGTAAAACACAGAGGAGGTTGGACTTCACCTGTCACAACAGAGCTGTGTGTTCTGCCTCTTCCAGAATAATCTCTGCAATATTTATACTCTGGGCTGGAAGAAGAAAGTGCAAAATGCAGATTTGCATGAATTAGGGAAGGTCTGGCTCCTCCAAAGCATCCAGTGTGTCAGGGAACAGGTTCCCAGTGGGATCCCAAAGCTCTGCTGGGTCACTCCAGGGTAACTTTGTTAAATTCAGCCACGTGTAAAGTCCAGCAAGGGCAGAACTGGCCCAGTGGACAGATTGGATTGTTACCATTAGGATTTTGCTTTATGATAAAAAATGAAATTGCAGTTAATGTTGGTGATAAATAAGACTTAATGTGATTTTAATTGTGTCTTTTGAAGATAAAACTGCCCCACTCTGGCACAAATCCAGCACAGTCAGGGGGACTGTTGGCTCCATGACTGGAGGAATCAGTGGCACTGCCCAGCTGTGCCCCTGGGTCACCTTGCCAGTTCCCAGGGCACTTCAATCACACTTTTCTTTGTTTTGTAGGAGTTACTCATTTTTCTCTTGCACAAAACAGCCACTTTTTAATGCAGAGTGTGCTTGGAGAGGAGCAGCACAACCCAATGCCCATCATTGCCCCTGTGAGTCCCAACATCTGAGCCCCCAGTCTGGGCTGTGCTGGGACAGTGGGTGCCTCATTTCCCCCAATAAAGCATTTAAAGGTGGGGGGTTTTTTTGCTCAATCAGTGTTTAAAATCAGGCAAAGGATAACTCCCAGCCCCCTAACTCTTTTCTTCTTTGTCTCTCCCCCAGGCTGGGAATCACAGCTCCTGGAAACGGGGTTCCTGGGGATGTTCCTGTGCCCGCTGTGGGCGCTGTCCCGCCTGCCCCCGCACACCCCTCCCTCCTCCATCGTCATCTGGGCCTTCCGCTGGCTCATCTTCAGGATCATGCTGGGGGCGGTGAGTGGCACCCCCTGGAGGGCTCTGCCTCCTGGAGGGGGCATGGAAAGGGGGGTCTCAGGGCAGCAGAACACCTGCCCCTGCTCTGCCAGGGTCCTTTGGGGCTGCAGTTTTGGTGTGGAGCAGGAAAAGCTTCCCAGGAACCTTCCACTCGTTCCTGGTGTTCACTGTGAGGACAAAGGAGTGGGAATATCAGTGTGGAAATGTTGGGGCTGTCCCCCTGTGACCCAAACCATCTGAGATAAGGGAGTTTGGCTGTTTCCTGGCTGATCTTCCCCCCCAAAGTCACATCCAGATCTTGCTGTGTTGTCCCTGCTTTCCCTGGAGCTGGTTCATGGAAGGGGGAACATTCCCAGCTGTGCTGTGGAGCTCAGGCTGGCACTGCTGCCAGGCTTTGATTGGCAGCCTGGGCTGGGCTGAGCTCAAATATTGCTGCTTTTTTAAGAGGTGTAATTATGGGAGTCCATCTACATGTTTGATGTTCCTAACGAGCCAGATGCTCCTGAGGAACAACAGAACAGCAGCTCTTTGTGTCAGCCAAAGCTTGTGGTGGGGCTGAGTGGGGTCTGCAGCTTCTGCCTCTGGAAGCTTGGAAGGTGCCAAGCACTGGCACAGAACCATGAGGTGGGGGGCAAAGGTGTGTGCTCAGATTTGTGTCACCTCCCAAGTGAAAGGACAAGAAGAAATGGCCTCAAGTCGCACCTGGGAGGTTCAGATTAGAGATTAGAAAGTGGTTTTGCACTGAGAGAAGGGTCAGGCATTGGAATCAGTTGCCCAGGGAGGTGGTGGAGTCACCATGTGTGGAAGTGGTCAAGAAATGTCTGGATGTGGCACTTGGGGACGTGTCTGAGGGGTGATGATGGTGGTGCTGAGGTGACTGTTGGGCTGGATGATCTGGGAGGTGTTTCAGCCTTGATTCTGAGTTAACCAAGGACATCACCCCACCCCTGGTGCCTTGGCAAGAGGGGCAGCCCTGCTGCCAGCAGGGCCCTTTGCTTGGTGGGCATGAGGGGTTCTTTGAGCCCCATTCCCCATCTGCCCATGGGGTGGGAGCTCAGGCAGCATCTTGGTGGGCATCGAGCTCAGTCTGGAGAGGTGGTGGTTGCCCAAGGGTTCCCCATCAGCATTTTCCTTTGCAGTGGGTGGGTTGGCACTGCTGGGTGTGTCTGTCACCCAAAGGACTTGTAGGTAACATTTGCCCACTTGATGATGGGATGTTCTGTACAAACCATGGAGTCATGGAATGGGTTGGGTTGGAATGCATCTTAAAACTCATCCAGTGCCACCCCATGGGCAGGGACATCTTCTACCCAACCAGGTGGCTCCAAACCCCATCCAGCCTGGCCTGGGACATCTCCAGGCATGGCCCATCCACAGCTTCCCTGGGCAACAGAAGAATTGTCTCTGCTGGGGTGTGAGGAGGAGGTTTGAGCACTGGGGGGGTAACAGCACGTTGGGGAACTGGGAGTGAAGAGGGAGCCGAGGGGGAGCCGTGTCTTGTGAAGGGTCCCAGCCATGTGGAACGAGTTACCAGGGCAAGTGCTGGAGCAGAGGCTGGGAGGGAGTCTGAGACATCTTGATTAGTTCCTGGAGGAAGGGATTGAAGAGTGGAGTGGAAAAGCAGGGAAAGGGGATTTAAAGCACATTACCACTTTAATTGAAAAGTGCCCAGAGCAAGGAAATTCGGGTTTGGAGCTGCCAATCTCTCCGTGGCTGCTGCAGGTGTGGGGCTGGGAGTGCTCCAGGCTCAGTGTCCAGGTGGAGCCTCATCCAAACCTCGTTTGCCCCAGGGATCAGATCCTTTAAAATGTGTGTCATGCAGGAATAGAAGAGCAATATTTATAATATTAATGTATTTTTATATAATATCTGCTCTGTGGGCAAGATCCTTCTGTGGTGCCCTCAGATTGTTGCAGGAGCTGCTCCAGGCTGGTGGAACCCCAGGAGTCAGTCCCTCCCTACCCAGGGTCCATCCCACACCAGCTCCTGAGGAGCACAGAGAGAATTTAGGGAAGCCCAAGTGGATTTTTTCCAGCTGGGATTTTTGCCTCAGCCCTCCCTCCCCTGGCTTTGCTTCCTGTAAACAAAATCTCTCTTTATTTTTTTGCTGCCACTTCCCAGATTTCCTTCCTTGCCTGGAACTCCAACCTGACCCCCCTCCCTCCCCAAATCCCAGCTCAGCCTCTCGGAGCTGCTCAAGTGCATCCTCAGAAGCTGCTGCAGAGCAGAAGAGTTTGCAGCAGTTTTGGCAGGCAGGGGCTTAAAAAAAAATAATTGAAATCCTCTGGCCTTTCCAGTCATCACAAAAGATATTTTCTCCTTTTACAGGAGGAAAAAAGATCACTTAAAGTGACAGTCTTGGGAGAAAAAAATATTGCAAAAATATTCATAAAAGTCAGCAATAAATTTTCCCCTTAAATTGTCAAAAGTTTTTTGTGGTAAATGTTGTCCCTCTTTCCCAGAGAAAAGATTATTTCCAAATTATTTGTGTGTCACTTGATATGTGCTATATTTTTTTTTAATGGTTTTGAATTTTCTTTTACTCTTTAAAAACTATTTCATGGAACCAAGTGCAGCAAATCCTTTTAGAGCCTCGTGGTTGGTGTTCAGCTCTTCGTGTTGCTCGTTGTGCTCTCGCTCGGCTCCCGCTGGAAGTGTCAGAACGTGGGTGGCATTTGGAAGGTTACTGGAAAGGGTGGGGATGTGATCAGCTAATCAGGGAGATGAACTCTGGCAAAAACCCCCAAGGCTTTGAAGCAAACAGGCTCTGGATGCCTGGGGAAAAATTGCATTAGATGTAACGAAATAAAAGTGGGAATTGAGGCGATCCCGAAATACAAGAGGAGGAGGAGGAGGAGGAGAAGGAGCCAAGGGATGTGTTGTCACTGGGGTGACAAGCATGCCCTGCTCCTGGGCATCGTGGCCCTGCAGTGGGGACTAATTATTGTAATTTGCTTGATTGCATTAGCGTGGGGAGGAGGGAAGAAAGGAGCTTTCTGTGCCGCTCCCTCGCTCGGCTGCGCTGCCTGGAAGGTTGGGAAAGGATGTCTGCAGTGCTGTGACCTCTGGTGGCCCAGCTGCACCCTCCTCCTCCTCCCTCCTCCATCCTCCTCCTCCCTCCTCCGTCCTCCTCCTCCCTCCTCCATCCTCCTCTCCTCCTCCTCTCCTCCTCCTCTCCTCCTCCGTCCTCCTCTGTCCTCCTCCGTCCTCCTCTTCCTCCTCTTCCTCCTCTTCCTCCATCCTCCTCCTCTTCCTCCATCCTCCTCCTCTTCCTCCATCCTCCTCCTCTTCCTCCATCCTCCTCCTCTTCCTCCATCCTCCTCCATCCTCCTCCATCCTCCTCCATCCTCCTCCTCCATCCTCCTCCTCCATCCTCCTCCTCCATCCTCCTCCTCCATCCTCCTCCTCCATCCTCCTCCTCCATCCTCCTCCTCCATCCTCCTCCGTCCTCCTCCGTCCTCCTCCGTCCTCCTCCGTCCTCCTCCTCCATCCTCCTCCTCCGTCCTCCTCCTCCGTCCTCCTCCTCCGTCCTCCTCCTCCGTCCTCCTCCTTCGTCCTCCTCCTCCGTCCTCCTCCATCCTCCTCCATCCTCCTCCTCACTCCTCAGCAACCTCCTTTGTGCTCTGATTTCCCTTTGGCTGGGGACAGCCCTTGGCAGGAGGAGTTGTTGCTCTTTGGTGGCTGGAAGAGGCCCAAGCACTTCTCCAAGTGCCCTTCACCCACTCCCTGCCCTCAAAGTGCCCCAGATGTGGGGGCTTCTCAAAGGGGTGACCTCATCACTCCACAACTCCCTGAAGGAATGTTCTGGCCAGGTGGGGGTTGGTCTCTTCTCTCAGGCAACCAACAGTAGGACAAGAGGGCACAGCTTGAGCTCTGCCAGGGGAGGTTTAGGTTGGATATCAGGAAGAAATTGTTTGCAGAGAGAGTGCTCAGGGATTGGAATGGGCTGCCCAGAGAGGGGGTGGATTCCCCATCCCTGGAGGTTTTTCAGCTGAGCTTGGCCGTGGCACTGAGTGCCATGATCTGGTAAAGGGACTGGAGTTGGACCAAGGGTTGGACTTGATGATCTGGGAGGTCTTTTCCAACCCAATCCATTCTGTGATTCTGTGGATGTGGCACTGAGGGAGAATCCACCATGTCTTGATCCAACCCCACTGTGATCACCAGCCCAGGGCACAGAGTGCCCTGGGCTGGTGATCACAGTAGGGTTGGATCAAGGGTTGATGATCTCAGAGATCTCTTCCAACCCAACTGATTCTCTGATCCTGGGGAGTTAAGAGGGAAAACAAGAAAATAACCCAAAAATCAGCACCAGTGATGCTCTCCCAGGAAGGGGTTTCCAGTCCATCCTCTCATGGTGGTTGTGGTGACTGGTTTGGTTCTTGGGCTGCACCACCCCGTGCCAGTTGTAGCAGGATGGAGGTTCTCACCTGGTGTTGTGCAGGTGGGGCCAGTGCTGGGGCCATCTCAGAGCCACCTGTGCAGGAGGGACCAGGCAGGTTTGCTCACCTGAATTATCATGGAATCCTGGAATGGGTTGGGTTGGGAGGGACCTTAAAGCCCATCCAGTCCCACCCCAGCCATGGGCAGGGACACTTTTTTGCACTATCCCAGGTTGCTCCAAGCCCAGTTCAAGCTGGACACTTCCAGGGATGGGGATTGTTCAAGGTGGGTTGTTCAGAGAATCTGGAGGCTGATCTGTAATCTGATAATGTTGGACCAGAGTGAATGTTCTCCAGCTGGTGGGAAGTGCCATCCTGTGCAGGCTGGGATCTGATCAGGAGCTTGGTGTGCTCCTGACTGTGGGCCTGGAGGTGACATGCAAGGTCCAGAGCAAAGTTCTTCCACCAGCACTGTCAGATGAGGAGCACAAGCCTGTCATCCTCTGGCTAAGGAATTGTAACATCATGGAGGGGTTTGGGCTAGAAGGGACTTCAAAGATCATCCAGTTCCAACCCCCTGCCATGGGCAGGGACACCTTCCACCATCCCAGGTTGCTCCAAGCCCTGTCCAACCTGGCTTTGGACACTTTCAGGGCTGGGGCCATCCTGTAATTTCTCCCTTTCCATGGAAGAAGCAGCAGAGCTGAGTTATTGTCCCTTCTTTTGGTGTGAACATCAGGGTTGGATCAAGACATGGTGGATTCTCACAGTGGGGTTGGATCAAGACATGGTGGATCAAGACATGGTGGATTCTCACTCAGTGCCACATCCATAGAAACACAGAATCATAGAATGGGTTGGGTTGGAAAAGACCTCCAAGATCAGCAAGTCCAACCCTTGGTCCAACTCCACTCTGTGCCCTGGGCTGGTGATCACAGTGGGGTTGGATCAAGATGTGGTGGATTCTCACTCAGTGCCACATCCACAGAATCACAGAATGGATTGGGTTGGAAAAGACCTCTGAGATCATCAAGTTGGCTCTTGTTGAGTTTGCTGCTCCCAGAGCTGCAGAGGGAAGTTGCCACCAGGCCTGGTACCTGTGCCATGTCCCATGTCCCCTGTGTGGCATCTCCTAAAGAAAGGAAAGAGCCACCTGTGCAGGACAAGGGATCCAGCCCATCCAGCACAGGGGGGAGACACAGGAGAGGGCCTGGGTAGGTCTGGCCTAAACCCTCCTCTGCCATCAGCACAAAGATCTGGGCTCATCAATTATGCAAATATTTCTCAGCATGCAAACAATTCCCACACCACAACAGGGACCTCGGGGCATTAAAGGACCGTAGAAAATTCACTGGATTTTTAAACTGCTCCAGCCCTTGCTGGTCTTGGGAATTAAATGTTGTGTCCTTCAGGAGGTGTATAAATAAAAAGAGTTATAAACTGCAGCCTTGAAGCTCAGAGGGAGCTTTAGGCACCCAGCAGAAGGAGGGTCTTGTTGGGTTCTTTGGGTTTAGGAGCTCCAGGTGTCAGGCTCTGGAGGCCCTTCCAGCCCTGCCCTGCAGACCTTAAATAATTCTATTTTTAAATCTGAGCCTTGCAAAGCTCCTTCCTCTGTGCTGAGCTGGGCTCCAAACCCCAACCAGTTTGTGTCAGAACACACTGGGGAATGTTTGGCTTCCAAAGAGATGCTGAAGCTGCTTTTCCTGTGGGTGGCAGAGCCTGTGGGAAGTGCAGGGATTTGGGGGTTTCTCTGGAAGGGTTTATTTATATGAGGAGGAAAAGGGAAATCTGGAATTTAACATTGCCCATCATGGAGATTTTGGGGGGGATTTTCACCCATCTTTTGCTCAGTGAAGACACAGGAAGGTCTCTGAGTTGCCTGTGGGTTCTGGGGGGGCTGTGCAGACACAGCTCAACTCCCCAACCTCCTGCTCAGCTCCCCCTGCTATTGGCCTGTCTGTGCCATTTTTTATTTTTTTTTCAGAATTAATTTTGGGCTGAAAAAGTCTCAAAGAGTGCTTTGTTCCTCCTTGACACTCACTCCAGGGAGAAAAAAAAAAAAAAGAAAAAAAGAAAAAGGAAAAAAAAAAACCCGTGGAAAATCTGACATCTGCATTGTAGAGAAAAATCAATAGATAGGGAGGAATATAATTATCCCCCACTCCTGAAAGAATTTGGGAGATATTTTCTGTAACAGTGACTCATATGGGCTCAGAGCTTGAATGACATTTTAATTATTCAGGGGTTTTTTTTTTGGTTTGAATCACCAAAGGGCAGAGCCTGGAAGGGGCACAGTTGGGCAGAGCCAGCCAGGAGTGGCAAAGGTGGGGTTGGCATCGAGCACTTCCCTCCCTCCACAGGGCTGTGGGGCTGGGGGGGCACAGCTGGGAGCTGCTCCCACAGGGGAGGGATCCCCCCTGGCTCCAAGGGGGTCCATGAAAGCCATCCCTGGTCCAGGAGGGATCCCCCCTGGCTCCAAGGGGGTCCATGAAAGCCATCCCTGGTCCAGGAGGGATCACCCCTGGGTCCATTAGGGCCATCCCTGATCCAGGAGGGATCACCCCTCGGTCCAGGAGAGCCATCCCTGATCCAGGAGGGATCACCCCTGGGTCCATAAGGGCCATCCCTGATCCAGGAGGGATCACCCCTGGGTCCAGGAGAGCCATCCCTGATCCAGGAGGGATCACCCCTGGGTCCAGGAGAGCCATCCCTGATCCAGGATGGATCACCCCTTGGTCCATGAGAGCCATTGCTGATCCAGGAGGGATCACCCCTGATCCAGGATGGATCACCCCTGGGTCCATAAGGGCCATTTCTGATCCATGAGGGAACACATCTAGGTCCAGGAGAGCCATCCTGATCCCTGAGGGACCACCTCTGGGTCCAGGGGAGTCCATGAGAGCCATCCCTGACCGTTGAGGTATCACTGCTGGGTCCATCTGGGCCATCCCTGATCCATGATGGACCACCCCTGGTTGGTCCCTTTGTTGGGTGCTCTCAGTGCTGGGGTGGGAGAGGGGCTGTGTGAGGTGACCTGGTGGAGCAAGGCTGGAGTTGTTCAGTGGGAGTGAAGGGGTGACTTTGATTTCCTTCCCCAGCATCCCACTTGGCAAATGGATTCCCCAAAGTCCTGCACCAGAGGGAGTTTGTCAGCCAGGAACAGCCAGTTTGGAGCAGGCTGAGGGAGTTCTGGAACTTGAGGGTGGGGCCAGCCCTGCAGCAGAGCTCATCCATTTGGATTTGCTCCATTTTTGCAAAGAATTTGCTGGGAAATAGATTTATTTTTTATCTTTGTTTGCTTGTGGATCTGCTCAGGTGACTGTGTGGTCACCTTGCCTTGAGCCCTGCAGGGAGATCCAGAGCTGGGGATGATGCTGGAGACAGACCTGGGTCTTGTCCTTGTAGTTGGAGTCTTATCTCTCTGTGTCTTATTTATCTTCTCCAGCTCCAGCTGCCAAAAGTCACCCCTGGTGCCTCCAGAGTGTGGGAAATGCTCTTTCTCCATGACCTTGAGCTCCTGGATGCAGAGCAGGGCTGGGGGCTGGAGAGTTGAACTGATTAAACCCAGGCATTTTATTACACACCATTCAAATATTTTTTTTTTTGAAAAGCTCTAAAGGTCATTTTTCTTCCCCTGTGAAAAAAATTCCAGTGGATTTAATGCCCCTCAACTTTGGGAGCCTGGAGGTTGCCCAGGTCCCAGCAGGTGCTGCTGCTCCCTCCTCCCCTGGGCTGGGCCCTGGTGGGGCAGCAGATACTGAGCCCATATTTCACTGGGGACTTGATTCAGCCCAGGGGATGTTCTGAAGGGGACTTAATTCAGCCCAGAGAACACTCTGCAGGGTCCCTGTGGAGGAGCTGTGGGAGTTACCAGGGCAAAGATCCCCCCTTTGCCCTTGCCCAGCCCCCAGGAGTGCCCCAGGGCACTGGGGGCACATTCTGGATGCCCGGAGTGCCCCAGGGCACTTGGGGCACATTCTGGGTGCCCGGAGTGCCCCAGGGCACTGGGGGCACATTCTGGGTGCCCGGAGTGCCCCAGGGCACTGGGGGCACATTCTGGGTGCCCGGAGTGCCCCAGGGCACTGGGGGCACATTCTGGGTGCCCGGAGTGCCCCAGGGCACTGGGGGCACATTCTGGGTGCCCGGAGTGCCCCAGGGCACTGGGGGCACATTCTGGGTGCCCCACTCAGCCCAGACCATGAGCCCCACGTGTTTGCAGCCTCTTTCCTTCCTTCCTTCCTTCCCACAGGATGGGTTTAATCCTCCTGCCTGGAGCTGTTCACAGCAAGGCCACGGGGGTGAAAGGGCGAGTGCTGGTTCACTTGGCCACCTGTTTCCTTCCCTTCAGCTCAGATTGAATTTGTGGGGCTGAATTCCTTCCCCTCAGCCCCTGCAGTGGCTTTGGGTTGCCTGGTTTTTCCTGGGGTGGGAAGTTTGTAAATATGGATTTGCTTTTATCACTGGGGAGGGAAAGCAAACCCCACATCCCTGGGCTCTGTCCTGCTCTGCCAGCTGGGGCACACCCTGGCACACCCTGGCAGGGGCTCTCAGGGGATCTGTCATTTCAGAGCAGGGTGGAGGGGGCAGGAGGAGCTGGGGAGGGCAAAGCCAGGGCTGTTGACAGCCCATGTGTCTCATCCCAACCCCTCAGTGATGCAGGAGGTGGTGGGATCTGCTCACAACTCCCCTCCACCTGCTCTGCCACCCCAGTGCCTGGGGGAGATCCCTTTGCATCCCTTTCCTGCCAGTCAGGAGTCCCTGAACTCAGCTCAGACACACACACAGAGCCCAGACACTGCCCTGGAACTGGATATTTCAGGGTATTTTAGAGCTCTGGGCAGTTTGGGGAGGGCTTTAACTGCAATTTGAGTTCTCTTGAGCCCCAAACCTGCTGAACTTTGTTTTCTGCTGCAGGTGAAGACTTTTTTTTTTAGCATGAGCAGGGAGGTTGGACCAGAAGAGCCCCAGTGGGTCCCATCCACATCCCATTTTGTGATCCTGGGAATTTGGATGAACCCACTGGGCCAGGATATGCCACAATGCTGGAATTGCCTCCTCTGAGCTCTCAGGAAAGGTCACTGATCTCTTCTTGAAAACCTTCCCTGCTGGAAATGCAAAGAAGCTCCAGGATGCTCCTGGTGCAGCAGCTCCTTCCAGAAACTCCCTTTGTTTTTGTCCTGAGGGAGGCAGGAATATCATAATTAGGGGCAATGTCAGAGGTAGGCAAATAGCCCTAATTGTATGCAGATGATAGAGCTGCCTCAGCCTTTTGACTAGTGAAGCTTTCCTCAATTTGGGATATTGTGATCCTAATCAGGGCTCTTTGCCTACATCAAAGCTGAGCCCCAGCCCTTGGGGCTGGCCCTGCTTGATTGCATCCTGCTCATCCCTGCCCAGGTGTCCTTCCTGCTCTGGACAACTGAGGCCTTTCTGCTCTTCATCTCCGAGGCAAGGAAATTTAATCCCAATATTACTGCCAGGCCTGGAATGGGCCCAGTGGTTTGGAAATGTCCCCTCCTGTTGCCCTGAGCTCTGAGTGCAGGGCCAGCTCAGAAATCTGCTGTTTCCCTGCCAACCTCTAACCTGAGGAGGGGCAGAGCTGTCATTAGTGCACCCATCTGTGCTGGGATCTGTCAGCTTCCTTCCCCTGCTCCTCTTTTGTTTCTCTAATTACTCTGATTGCATCTCTGCAGGTCCCCATCCTGCCCTGTGGCACAGGTGGCACAGGTGGCTCTGCCAGAGGGCAGCAGTTGGGTTTGGATGTTAAAGCAGTGGCTGCAGGGAACGTTTCTTGCTGTGCAGAGGGACCCAGTGGCAGAGCCTGGGGGGGTTTGTCCCCCAGGGAGGAGCCCTGGGCTGCTCTGCAAAGGCTCAGGTGTGGGGAAAGCACCTTCCAGCATCCTTGAAGGGATGGAAAAGATTCCACAAGGATTTCATGTCAGAGAATCAGTGGGATGAGTGCCATGCCCACTGTTCCCTCAGGGATAACAGCTGGAGAGCTGTGGGTGTGCTGTGGCTGTCACAGCCTCTGCCATGCCAGCCTGCCCTTTGGCACCTTGAGGTACAAGATAAAAACAAAATGCAATATTTGTGACTGTACTCCTGTGGTTTTTCCCCAGGGGCTGATTAAAATCCGAGGGGATCCCTGCTGGAAGGAGTTGACTTGCATGGATTATCACTATGAGGTGAGTGATGTGCACAGAAAGCCTCGTTTCTCTTTGCTTTGCTTTGCTAACACAATTTCCCCCCACCTTTGCTCTCCTGCCAGGCAGCTCTCCATGTTTTCCCCCTTTGTCCCAGCCCTCTGGCACTGCCCTCCTGCCAGCTGGGTGATGCTCTTTGTCCCAACCACAGCCCTAAAAGCCCAATTTCTGCCCTTCCCCTTCCCTGCCCTTCCCCATTGTGGCTCCAGGAGCAAAACTGAGCCTCCCTGAGACCTTCCATGGCCAAAGTGCTGCTAGGCAGGGACAGAGAGGAGCTTTCTGTGGTGCTGTGCTGAGGGTTTCCTCTGCCAGCCCCAAAGTGGGCACCTGCAGAGCTGGAGCAGCCCAGGGCTGTGCCACAGGCTGAGCTTGGCCGTGGCACTGAGTGCCATCATCTGGTAAAGGGACTGGAGTTGGCCCAAGGGTTGGACTTGATGATCTCAGAGGGCTTTTCCAACCCAATCCATTCTGTGTTTCTGTGGATGTGACACTTAGTGAGAATCCACCACATCTTGATCCAACCCCACTGTGATCACCAGCCCAGGGCACTGAGTGGGGTTGGACCAAGGGTTGGACTTGATGATCTCAGAGGTCGTTTCCAACCCAATCCATTCTGTGATTCTATGGATGTGGCACTGAGTGAGAATCCACCATGTCTTGATCCACCATGTCTTGATCCAACCCCACTGTGAGAATCCACCATGTCTTGATCCACCATGTCTTGATCCAACCCCACTGTGAGAATCCACCATGTCTTGATCCAGCCCAGGGCACTCTCAAGGGTTGGACTTGATGATCTCAGAGGTCTTTTCCAACCCAATCCATTCTGGGATTCTGTGGATGTGGCACTGAGTGAGAATCCACCACATCTTGATCCAACCCCACTGTGAGAATCCACCATGTCTTGATCCAGCCCAGGGCACTCTCAAGGGTTGGACTTGATGATCTCGGAGGGCTTTTCCAACCCAACCCATTCTATGATTCTGTGTTTCTATGGATGTGGAACTGAGTGAGAATCCACCACGTCTTGATCCAACCCCACTGTGAGAATCCACCACATCTTGATCCAACCCCACTGTGATCACCAGCCCAGGGCACAGAGTGCCCTGGGCTGGTGATCACAGTAGGGTTGAATCAAGGGTTGGACTTGCTGATCTTGGAGGTCTTTTCCAACCCAATCCATTCCATGATTCTCTGGTTGGCACTTCAGAATTGTGGAGTTTGATCTTTTTGGCATCTGTTTCAGTGGTTGGGTTGTGATTACAAACTGTGGTCTGTTTGCTGGCTCTGAGTCTCTGGTCACAGAAAGGAGCTCAACTTCCCCTCTCTCTTCACCTTCATTTCTGCATTTCATGGAAAGGGGGTGGATAACAAAGCAAATGCTGCCTGTAGTGATGCTCCAAGGGTGAGGAGCTCTGGTTTGGGGGAGGAATCACAGCATCCCATGCTCTGGGTTAACATCACAGCCTCTGGAGTGGCCCTTGGTGTCACAGCACCTCTGCTCTGGATTCCATGTCCATCTGATGTTCTGGAGCATAATTCCTCTGAGGAGCAGCTGGGGAGGCTCAGCCTGGAGAAAAGAAGGGTCAGGGGGGACCTTCTGGCTCTGCAATCCCTGCCAGGAGGGGGGAGCTTGGGTGGGGGTCAGGCTCTGCTTCAGGGACAGGAGGAGAGGGAATGGCCTCAAGTTGCACCAGGGAAGGCTCAGGATGGACATGAGGAGGAACTTCTTCCTGGAAAGGGTGGTCAGGCATTGGAAGGGGCTGCCCAGGGCAGTGGTGGAGTTCCCATCCCTGGAAACATTCAGAAAACATGGATGTGGCACTTCAGGACATGGTTTTGTGGTGATGGTGGTGCTGGTTGATGGCTGGACTTGATCTTCGTAGGCTTTTCTGACTTGAACAGTTCCATGGTTCTGTGAAATGGAGTCGTGCAGGTCCCAAAAGCTCCATCTGCCTTTCCAGCTTTAATGCTCCTGGTTTTGTTGCTCTCAGTTCCTTCCCTGGGGTGGCACCTCTGGGTGCAGAGGTGGCCTCGTGCAGAGGCTGCTGCTCCATCAGCTCCTGCAGGACACCCATGGCCCACAATCCTTCCCAGGAAAACTCTGGAGGGAAAGCCCTTTCAGTGGTGTTGCTGTGAGTGTGGGCACAGGGTGGGTGCAGTGCCCCCTCCCTCGTGCTGGGCACTGGCAGCACTCTGGGCACACACAGCTCCAGGCCAGCCCTGGCAGCTCACCCAGCCCACAACACTCAGGCTGCACCATCCCAAACCTCCCAGATCAAACCCAGCAGCAGTTCTGGTGCCCAGAGAGCTAATTAAGACCATTCCTGTGCTCTCCACAAGGCAGGATCCCCAGCCTGGGCCAGTAATTGGGAACAGGGGCAGGGCCAGAGCACGTTATCAATATCAATTATTTTAATCCACACAAAAGAAGCTGCAGTAAAAGACAAATGAAAGAGGCCAAACTTTGTCCACCAAAACCAAAATACCAAAGGGCTGTGATTCACCTGCTGGGTCCAACCAGCCAGGGGGAGGAAGAAAAGGGTGAAGCTGAAGATACTTCTGGGAGGGAGGGAGAGAGGGGGAGTCTGCTCATAATTAGGATGATAGAAAGGGGTATTTATTGGACTGGCTCTTGAGTGGAACTGGGCCAGGTGAGGGCTGTGATGTATGTTGGCCACCCCAGCTGTGCTGCTGCAGCCCCAACCCAACCCCAACCCAACCCCAACCCCAGCTGTGCTGCTGCAGCCCCAAACCCAACCCCAACCCCACCCCAGCTGTGCTGCTGCAGCCCCAACCCAACCCCAACCCAACCCCAACCCCAGCTGTGCTGCTGCAGCCCCAAACCCAGCCCCAAACTCAACCCCAGCTGTGCTGCTGCAGCCCCAAACCCAACCCCACCCCAGCTGTGCTGCTGCAGCCCCAAACCCAGCCCCAAACCCAACCCCAGCTGTGCTGCTGCAGCCCCAACCCCAACCCCAACCCCAACCCAGCTGTGCTGCTGCAGCCCCAAACCCAGCCCCACCCCAGCTGTGCTGCTGCAGCCCCAAACCCAGCCCCAAACCCAACCCCAGCTGTGCTGCTGCAGCCCCAACCCCAACCCCAACCCCACCCCAGCCCAGCTGTGCTGCTGCAGCCCCAAACCCAACCCCAACCCCAACCCCACCCCAGCTGTGCTGCTGCAGCCCCAAACCCAGCCCCAAACTCAACCCCAGCTGTGCTGCTGCAGCCCCAACCCCAACCCCAACCCCGCTGCTGCAGCCCCAACCCCAACCCCACCCCAGCTGTGCTGCTGCAGCCCCAACCCCAACCCCAACCCCGCTGCTGCAGCCCCAACCCCAACCCCACCCCAGCTGTGCTGCTGCAGCCCCAACCCCAACCCAGCCCCAGCTGTGCTGCTGCAGCCCCAGCCCCAAACCCCACCCCAGCTGTGCTGCTGCAGCCCCAACCCCAACCCAACCCCAACCCAGCCCCAGCTGTGCTGCTGCAGCCCCAAACCCAACCCCACCCCAGCTGTGCTGCCCTTTCTGGAGCTTGCCCATTTTGCAGGGCATCTCCCAGGCATGGGCTGGAGCAGCTTTGCCACCCGTGTTGGCAGGTCCTGGGTGTGTGAGCCAGGGATGGCACTGGGGGGTACCCCCTGGCTCTGCAGGGGCCTCACCCATTCCCCTGTGCCAGGCTTTGTCTGACCCCAGCTCTGCTAATTCTGGGAGTGCTGCTTGGCTGGCACGGGCACAGTGTCTTAAAGTGCTCCAAAGGGAGACAACCCTCTGGTGTTTTCCACCCTCCACCCAGCTCTGTGGTCCCAGACCCTTCAGAGCACCCTGAGAGCAGGTGTCTTGGCATGGGGTGGGTTTGAGTGGCACAGGCAGGACAGGAACATTTTGGACCCACAGTCACCCCAAAGGGAGCTGGGGGGGGGTTGGGAGCCCGGGGGTGGGTGTGGGAGCCCAGGGGTGGGTTTGGCAGAGCAGTTCAGCAGATAATCAGGAGGGTTTAGAAGGTCCTGGTGGTCACATCCATCCCATGTGCCCCCAGAAGTGCCCTGGGGGGGATGCAATCCTGTGATGTGTTTCTCTGGTGGCTGCCAAAGGGCTGTTGCTGTTTAATTCCAGCCAGATCTCTTGTCCAACTCACCCACCAACTGGCCAGAACAGCTGCAGGAGCAGCTGCTGGGACAGGAGCCCTGCTGGGCATGGCCTGCTCTGCCAGCTGTGCCCCAAAACCACGCAGGAGCTGCTGGGCACAGCCAGGGGGCCCTCCTGGGGGACCTCTGTGTCCTGTCCTCGAGGAAAGGAAGGACATTGAGGGGCTGGAGGGTGTTCAGAGGAGGGGATGGAGCTGGGAAGGGGCTGGAGGAGCTGGGGGGGCTCAGCCTGGAGAAAAGGAGGCTCAGGGGGCACCTTTTCCTATGGGGAGAGGCTGAGGGAGCTGGGGGTGTTCAGCCTGGAGAAGAGGAGGCTCAGAGGTGACCTCAGCACTGTCTGGAACTGCCTGAAGGGAAGTTCTGGCCAGGTGGGGGTTGGTCTCTTCTCCCAGGCACTCAGCAATAGGACAAGGGGGCACGATGGGCTCAAGCTCTGCCAGGGGAAATTGAAGTTGGAAATCAGGAAAAAATCCTTTGCAGAGAGAGTGCTCAGGGATTGGAATGGGCTGCCCAGAGAGGGAGTGGATTCCCCATCCCTGGAGGTTTTTCAGCTGAGCTTGGCCGTGGCACTGAGTGCCATGATCTGGTAAAGGGACTGGAGTTGGACCAAGGGTTGGACTTGATGATCTGGGAGGTCTTTTCCAACCCAATCCATTCTGTGATTCTGTGGATGTGGCACTGAGGGAGAATCCACCACATCTTGATCCAACCCCACTGTGAGAATCCAACACATCTTGATCCAACCCCACTGTGAGAATCCAACACATCTTGATCCAACCCCACTGTGAGAATCCAACACGTCTTGATCCAACCTCACTGTGATCACCAGCCCAGGGCACAGAGTGGGGCACAGAGTGCCCTGGGCTGGTGATCACAGTGGGGTTGGATCAAGGGTTGGACTTGCTGGTCTCGGAGGTCTTTTCCAACCCCATCCATTCTATGATTCCCTGATTCTCCCTCCCTGCCAGGAGGGGGGAGCTGAGGAAAGCTTTGCTCTGTCCCTCAGCTTGTGCAGCCCCAGAGGTCACCCCTACCTTGGACAAATTGTCCCTAATTACTGGCAGGGTGCTGTTCCCAGGGAGGGCTGTCAGTCAGGGCTGCAGCTCCTGGAGCACATCCCCAGTTCCTGGCGCAGCTCTGCAGAGCACAAAGTCCTTTGTGTCTAATTACAGCCCTGCTGACTGATAACTGTGCTGATAAGGAGGGGAAGGGACTTCAAACTGCTCCTTAACTGCCTCTTCAGTTCTTTTCTCCCTTCTCTTCCCTCTTTAGCCCTCATTACACTTTTCATCCAGCTTTTTCCAACCCATTATGACACAAAAAGTAAATAATATCCAGCAATTCGTTTCAATAAATCAGAAAATGAGCTGCTTTCATGAGCCCCGAGGCTCAGGATGGGCTTTATTCCAAGAGTTTGCATTGCTGGAGGGAAAAAATGTTCCTGACAGGAAAAGCAGGTGCTCAGATTTGGGGCTGAAAATTTTAAAGTTACAAATTAATGTGAGGGATTAAGCAGAAAACAGGAGTAATTAAAAGAAGGTTGTGTTACCAGGTGGGTTTGCTGCAGGATTGGTGGAGGCTTCAGGGAGGGACAAGGTGCAGCCTTGCCATGGGGAATTAGCACAGAATCACAGACTGTTCTGACTAATTCTGCTTTAGGAAGTGACTGGGGGATTTGGTACTTGAAACAGTGAAATTTGTACTTTGGAACTCGTGTTTCCATGAGCTGTGGAGTGAGTTGTGTCCATCTTTGCCCTCCTGGGCCACCACAGGAAGCCAAAGCTGCTGGGGGTGGGTCCTGTGGAGGGACAGCAAGGAGAGAACCAAGGGCTGCCCCTGGAGGGTTGGAAATGCTCTTTATTTTCATCTCCTGGTGTTAAAACAAACTGTTGTTTGAGTTGGGGTGGTTGATACCACCAGGAAGAACAAGCTCATGTCCAGCTGCTTTTTTTTATCCTTTCCATTTGGTCATAAGTTTTGAGAAATGACCTTTTCAGAGGCGTAATTGGAAAACCACTTGACACGTCTGGAGGGGGGTTTGAAGCTGAGGATTAGGAGCCTTCTGCTGGGTTTTGGGGAGGTGTATGATGTCAGTGGAAGGAGGGCCAAGGCCTGGCCTTGCCTGTGATCAATGAGGTAACAAGAGCCATCATAAGGTAAGTGCTTGGAGCAATAATATTGGCAGATAAATGTCAGCAGGACATCAAAAGCTCATTGTGCTGGCTCTGGAGTTTGGATCAGGCTGCTGCAAGGAGGGCTTGGTCTCAGGCAGGTTTGGAGATGATTCCCAGGGCTCTGAGTTGGATGCAAGGCATCTTGGAAGGCAATTTGCTGGATGTTATTCCCAGTTTGAGGCTGGGCTCAGAAAGGAGGGAGCAGATCCTTTAAAGGTGGGCTTTGGGCTCAGCTTGGGAAGATCTTGCCCAGTGGGATTTGCTGGCAGCAGAAGCTCAAACAGGGATTCAGGGCTGTGACTTCCAGCTGAGCACTGCTCAGCAGAGTCCTGCTGTGCCAGTTTGGGAGGTGCTGCTTTGCCCCAGAGTTTGGGAGCTGCTGCTTTGCCCCAGAGTTTGGGGGTCCTGCTTTGCCCCAGAGTGAGTTTGGGAGCTGCTGCTTTGCCCCAGAGTGAGTTTGGGAGCTGCTCTTTGCCCCAGAGTTTGGGGGAGCTGCTGCTTTGCCCCAGAGTGAGTTTGGGAGCTGCTGCTTTGCCCCAGAGTGAGTTTGAGAGATGCTGCTTTGCCCCAGAGTTTGGGGGTACTGCTTTGCCCCAGAGTTTGGGGGTACTGCTTTGCCCCAGAGTTTGGGGGTGCTGCTTTGCCCCAGAGTTTGGGGGTGCTGCTGCTTTGCCCCAGAGTTTGGGAGGTGCTGCTGCTTTGCCCCAGAGTGAGTTTGGGGCTGCTGCTTTGCCCCAGAGTGAGTTTGGGGCTGCTGCTTTGCCCCAGAGTTTGGGAGGTGCTGCTGCTTTGCCCCAGAGTTAATTTGGGGGTGTTGGTGCTTTGCCCCAGAGTGAGTTTGGGAGGTGCTGCTTTGCCCCAGAGTTTGGGGGAGCTGCTGCTTTGCCCCAGAGTGAGTTTGGGAGCTGCTGCTTTGCCCCAGAGTGAGTTTGGGAGATGCTGCTTTGCCCCAGAGTGAGTTTGGGAGCTGCTGCTTTGCCCCAGAGTTTGGGGGTGCTGCTGCTTTGCCCCAGAGTTTGGGGGAGCTGCTGCTTTGCCCCGGAGTTTGGGGGAGCTGCTGCTTTGCCCCAGAGTTTGGGGGAGCTGCTGCTTTGCCCCAGAATGAGTTTGGGGCTGCTGCTTTGCCCCAGAGTTTGGGGGAGCTGCTGCTTTGCCCCAGAGTTTGGGGGAGCTGCTGCTTTGCCCCAGAGTTTGGAAGGTGCTGCTTTGCCCCAGAGTTAATTTGGGGGTGTTGGTGCTTTGCCCCAGAGTTTGGGAGATGCTGCTTTGCCCCAGAGTTTGGGAGATGCTGCTTTGCCCCAGAGTTTGGGAGTTTTGGATAGTAAATCCTGAGAAGTGGAACTGTCCTCGTGGAGCTGCAGCTTTAGGAGACAGGAGGAGAAATACTGACATTTATTTCCAGTTTTGCTGGTTTTAAAAAGTGAAAAGGAATCCAGGGCTTGTGCAGTCAGGGGATGCTCTGGAGGGTGATTGATGATCTTGGAGCCTGAGCAGAACAAAAGCAGGGCCCTGCTGGGGGTGTTTTATTCCAGGCAGAGCAGGCAGGGAAGCAGCTCCCAGCTCAGGGGGTGGGTTTGCTGCAGGCACTGCTGGCCCAGGACTGGCAGGTGTGGGACTGGGATCCTGATCCTGGCAGGGAATTCTGGAGAAGGGCAAGGAGTGTCTGCTCAGAGAAGTGTCAGAGTCAAAGCAATTCAGCCTCCTGAGGCAGCCCCAGCTCAGGAAAGCACCCACTGCTGGAGAAGAGTGGGCTGAGAGAGACACTTGGGAACAGCTCGGAAAGGAAAACCAGGCAGGAACTTTTTACAAGGGAATGGAGTGACAGGACAAGGGGGAATGGCTTCAGTCTGACAGAAATTGGGTAGAAACTCCCCCCTGGGAGGGTGGGCAGGCCCTGGCACAGGTGCCCAGAGAAGCTGTGGCTGCCCCAGCCCTGGGAGTGTCCCAGGCCAGGCTGGACAGGGCTTGGAGCACCCTGGGCTGGTGGGAGGTGTCCCTGCCCAGGGCAGGGGTGACACTGGGTGGGCTTTAAGGTCTTTTCCAACCCAAACCATTCTGTGTTACTTTGAAGGACTGGAAATCTCTTACATGTTCTTCTGCCATTCCCTCCTGTTGTTTTATTCTTCCAGAAGGAACCAAAGCCCCTCATCTTTCTCTGTGCACAATTCTTAGAACACACCACCAAGCAGCTCCTAAATCCCCAATTTCAATAATTAACCAGAGCATTACCAGGGCACACCTGTGCCAGGGCCTGCCCACCCTCCCAGGGGAGAACTCTTTGCCATGGCTGTTTCCTCTCTTGCTGTGTGGAAGGGAATGGCCCCGGGTGTTTCTACCCTGGTGTCTTTGTCCTCAATGTTCACCTTGGGACCTTCAGCCCTTGCCCAGAGCCCTCCCACAGGTGTGCCCACACCTGCCTGTTCCCAGTGCTCCAGCATCATCTCCATGGCAACAAGTGGATCCTCTTCCTCCCATCCCTCCTGGCACATATGGACATGAATTGGTGTCTCTCCTGGTCTCCCACACAGCCACCTGCTGCTCTTCTCCTCCTCTCCCTCCATCCCCAGTGCCTGGTGGGAATTCACCTTCATTCCTCTTTCCTTGCTCCAAAGGTCTCTGGCATGATGCAAACTGGTGCTGTCTGCAAATTTCAGTGCCCTCCTTTTTTTCCTTTATATTTGCTCTCAAGAGGATCTTCCCTTCCTAAAAACCTGGAATGGTTTGGGTTGGAAAGGACCTTAAAAATTATCCTGTTCCACTCCTGATTTCACACCAGATCAGCTGCAAAGTGGTGTCTGGAGAGCCCCAAGGCCCAGGGGAATTACCAAGGCCAGCCCTGCATCCTTTTCCAGGGAAAGCAAAAGAACTACATGTTTTTAATTGCACAAGGAGTGAAAACAAACAGGGTGTTGTGGTGCTGCTTTGGAGAGCAGATGACATTTCCATCAGCAGATAATGAGACATGTTACAGTTTCATCTCATTCTTTGACTGTTCAATGTGTTAAATTGCTTAATGAATTTTCACACAATGGAGATGCCTGTCTTCATTTAATGTGTAAATTATTGAATTTGTTGCCTCCAGAACAGCAGAGACACCAGAAGGTTCTGCTGAAGAAGCTGCACTATCAGTGGTGGGTGTGTTTGTGCATCTCTTCTCCTCTTCTGGTCTCTTCCTGGGATTAATAACCAACTCCAGGTCTCAGGTGGGCACCACAGGCACAGGTGCCCAGAGAAGCTGTCGCTGCCCCAGCCCTGGGAGTGTCCCAGGCCAGGTTGGACAGGGCTTGGAGCACCCTGGGCTGGTGGGAGGTGTCCCTGCCCATGGCAGGGGTGGCACTGGGTGGGCTTTGAGGTCCTTTCCACCCCAAACCATTCCAGAATTCTGGATCCCTCTGGGCTGGAGCCAGGCTGGGAGAGCTGTGGTGTCACCTGGAGAAGAGAAGGCTCCAGGGACACCTGAGAGCCCCTGGCAGGGCCTGAAGGGGCTTCAGGAGAGCTGGAGAGGGACTGGGGACAAGGGATGGAGGGACAGGACACAGGGAATGGCCTCCCACTGCCAGGGGCAGGCTTGGATGGGATATTGGGAAGGAATTCCCCACTGGGAGGGTGGGCAGGCCCTGGCACAGGTGCCCAGAGAAGCTGTGGCTGCCCCAGCCCTGGGAGTGTCCCAGGCCAGGCTGGACAGGGCTTGGAGCACCCTGGGCTGGTGGGAGGTGTCCCTGCCCATGGCAGGGGTGGCACTGGATGGGCTTTGAGGGCCCTTCCAACCCAAACCATTCTATGATTCTGTGGCTCAGAAAACATCCTCCCATTTCACTGCCCCTTCCAGAATAACAGGAAATCCAGAGGGATCCAATTCCCTCTCCTTGATTTCACCCTGGAGAAGAGAAGGCTCCAGGGACACCTTGGAGCCCCTTTGAGTGCCTAAAGAGGCTCCAAAAGAAGCAGAGAAAGATTTTGGACAAGACTCTGGAGGAACAGGCCAAGGGGAATGGCTTCCCACTGACACTGGGATATTGGGAAGGAATTGCTGGCTGGGAGGGTGGGCAGGCCCTGGCACAGGTGCCCAGAGAAGCTGTGGCTGCCCCAGCCCTGGGAGTGTCCCAGGCCAGGCTGGACAGGGCTTGGAGCAGCCTGGGCTGGTGGGAGGTGTCCCTGCCCATGGCAGGGGGTGGAATGGGATGGTCTTTGAGGTCCTTTCCCACCCAAACCATTCCATGATTCCCTGGTAACCATTATTAGACACACCAAAGGTTTGAAGTCCAGCTTGAAGCTTCATTTCCACAGCACTGTTGGTCTGACCAAAGAACCCACCAGTGGCAGATCCTCAGGGACTGCAGAACTTGAAGCTTCATTTCCACAGCAATGTTGGTCTGTTCAAAGAACCCACCAGTGGCAGAACCTCAGGGACAGCAGAACTTGAAGCTTCATTTCCACAGCACTGTTGGTCTGTCCAAAGAACCCACCAGTGGCCAAACCTCAAGGACAGCAGAACTTGAAGCTTCATTTCCACAGCAATGCTGGTCTGTCCAAAGAACCCACCAGTGGCAGATCCTCAGGGACAGCAGAACTTGAAGCTTCATTTCCACAGCAATGCTGGTCTGTCCAAAGAACCCACCAGTGGCAGATCCTCAAGGACAGCAGAACTTGAAGCTTCATTACCACAGCACTGTTGGTCTGACCAAAGAACTCACCAGTGGCAGAACCTCAGGGACAGCAGAACTTGAAGCTTCATTTCCACAGCAATGCTGGTCTGTCCAAACAACCCATCAGTGGCAGAACCTCAGGGACAGCAGAACTTGAAGCTTCATTTCCACAGCAGTGCTGGTCTGACCAAAGAACCCACCAGTGGCAGAACCTCAGGGACAGCAGAACTTGAAGCTTCATTTCCACAGCACTGTTGGTCTGACCAAACAACCCACCAGTGGCAGAACCTCAGGGACAGCAGAGCCCTTCCCTTCACTGCTCAAAGTTTGGATTGTTTGCACATCTCCAGTTTACAGTGAATTTATGCCTTTTCCATCCAGTCCTCTGTGGTTTCCCCCCTTCCCTGGTGACCCTGCAGGTGGCCTGGGTGGCACACCAGGCTGGGTCACTGCTGAGCTCTCTGTGATGCCCCAGACGATTCCCACAGATGTTTCCCTCCCTGCCACAGCTCAGCAGGAATTCCATCTCTTTCTCCACTCAGATGTTTCTCTCCTGCAGGTCTCTCAGAGCTCCCAGTCATGTCCAGACAGGAGCACAGGTTGGGGTGGGGCAGGAATGAGTTAATCCGAGGTCCTGCCGTGGTGTTTGGCTCCAAAGTCGTGTGCGCCAAACTGACCTTTAATCTTGGAATATAAATCACTTTCCACTCCTATTATTTCTAAAATCCTACAGGCTTGCAAATGCACAAAAGAAGCCTTTGTCTCTTATTAATTTAATTTATAGGTTAAAGTTTCAAATCAGTGGCAAGCACAAGCTGATTTACTGTTCCCTTCAGGAATTGCTGCTCTGGGAAGCGCTGGGCTGCCCAGGAATGGGGGGCTGCAATTAGCAGCTCCTCTAATTACAGATAATGCCAGATAATTTGCTTATCGTTTTTGGAATGCCTTCTCCATGAAAGCTGGGAAGGGAACTGGATGTGGGGAAGCTCTTTCAACCCTCAAACCTCACCAGATCAGGGAAATCAGGGATGGAACTGTCACTTCATCTCTGGTGTGTCATCATTTTTCTCTGCAGCACAAACAGCCACTTCTGTGTGGGATCCAGATCAAAGCAGGAGGGAGTTTTTGCCACCAGCTGAAAACAAGGCACCCAGCCCTATATTTTTTTTAATTAGATTTAAGCTATGCCATTGCCATGTGGAGTCAGATGGGAGACATTGGCATCTCTTCCCAGAGTCAGGAGGGTTCCCATCTGCAGCTCAGACCCATTTCTGCCTCTCCATGGGATTTCTGGGTGTGGAATTTTGTAACCAAGTTTTCTAGTCTGGCTCACAGTAACTCCAGACAAATAGAACTTTTTCCTACCCGTGCTGTCACTTCCCATTCCAGGGTAGGAGCTTTAACTCCTCCAGATACTTTCTTGAGGCTTTTTCTTCTTGACCACTTTCCATGGAAAAGTGGGACTGGGACTTGCTGCCCTTGGCAGCCTTCTGGAAATGTCTGTATTAACACTGACATGGATCTCCCACAGAGCCAGGACCTCCCTCATCTGTATTTTCCAAGGATCAGATTCTTCCTCTTCCCTTTCAGCCTAAAAGGGCTTTTACTGCTTTAGCATCAGTTGTGACATCCCACAGGACTGGGCTTGGATCCTTTCCAATGGCCTGGACAGGATGGAATTTTGCACTGTCACGTTGGATCCATTTGAATGGAACTCCAGCTGACCAGTCTGTGCCATCAGCCCATGGATTTGATGATCCTGGGAGGAGGGGAAGGAGTGCCCACCTTGGGCCTCCTGTGGGGAGCTCCACTCCTTGCCCAGATCCTGCTGGGATTCCTCCTGGAAGAGCTGCTGAGCCTTTCCAGCAGGTTGAGCCTTTCTTTTCCCAGAAACCTGCACACACAAACTTCCAAAAGGCCACTCCTTTCATTCTTTAAGCCTCTAGTCTGAATCTCACCACACTCTGTGAATTTGTTGCCTTTGAGGATTTCCTTTAGAAGGTTTATAAGGAAAACCCACCAGAAATGTGGCTTTAAAACCCCCTTTTTCTCCCTCAATCCCTTCAGCTCAGCAGGACATTTGATCACTTCTCCCTTGGTGGATGTTTGGGTGCAATTTTCATCGAGTTGCTCCTGCTGGACCTTTTCCTAACCCCAAGCA
This sequence comes from Pithys albifrons albifrons, assembly GCF_047495875.1. Taxonomy (NCBI): domain Eukaryota; kingdom Metazoa; phylum Chordata; class Aves; order Passeriformes; family Thamnophilidae; genus Pithys; species Pithys albifrons. Next base: position 15,516,902 of record NC_092473.1, read on the forward strand.
GGATCTAAGAGAGCTTTTTATGACTCCCTTTTGCATTTTCTGTGCCAAATGTGCAGCACAACTCACGTTTCCCCCCTCCCTGTGCTCCTGGCAGAGCTGATTCCTTGGGGGGAGGAAGGCAGGGAATGCTGCTCAGGGCTCAGATTTGCTGCCTGTGGTTTCTCTGCTCCTCTGGGTCTCAGCAGGTGGATTCACACAGAGCCCATCACCCTCCTCCTCCCTGGGATGAGGTTCTCAGGCCCATGGGTGAGGCTGGAAGGGAATTCCAGGATGGTGGAGCAGGAGGCTGCCTGTGGTTTCTCTGCTCCTCTGGGTCTCAGCAGGTGGATTCACACAGAGCCCATCACTCTCCTCCTCCCTGGGATGAGGTTCTCAGCCCCATGGGTGAGGCTGGAAGGGAATTCCAGGATGGTGGAGCAGGAGGCTGCCTGTGGTTTCTCTGCTCCTCTGGGTCTCAGCAGGTGGATTCACACAGAGCCCATCACTCTCCTCCTCCCTGGGATGAGGTTCTCAGGCCCATGGGTGAGGCTGGAAGGGAATTCCAGGCTGGTGGAGCACGAGGCTGCCCTGCTGGGACCACCACGTGTGTCCTGTGATGGAACTAAAGGCAGAACTTCCTCAGCTCCAAAGTCCTTGGGAGGTGTGGAATTGGGGTGATATCGTGGTTGTGGGAGCAGGAGGAGGTGCTGTCAGACGTGCTCTGGAAGATCAGGACAGTGCTGAGTTTTCTGATGCTTCTGAAATCAGATTTTCTAAATGTGGCAGTTCAGCAGCTTGGGTGATTTGGAGGGTTTCACAGAGTCCTGGAATGGTTTGGGTTGGAAAGGACTTTAAAGAGCATCACATCCCACCCCAGCCATGGGCAGGGACACCTCCCACCAGCCCAGGGTGCTCCAAGCCCTGTCCAGCCTGGCCTGAGACACTCCCAGGGCTGGGGCAGCCACAGCTTCTCTGGGCACCTGTGCCAGGGCCTGCCCACCCTCCCAGGGAAGGATTTCCTCCCAATATCCCACCTAACCCTGTGTCACTTTAAAGCCATTTCTCCAGGGCTTTATATCCTGTGGGAATTATTAGGACTTGCTCTCCTTCCTGGCTGGGATGGGTGAGGAGGGACCTGGTGTGGAGGCAGGAGAGGGACCCCCTGGGGCTCCAGGGACACAGGAGGGAACTGAAACTCAGGAGCAGGGATTGACTTCACTCCTTGCTCAGCTCCATCTCCTGTTTTTTCTAACAAGGATCAGTCCAGGTTTCATTTGCTGGGATTTGTCTCCCAGGCTGCAGCATGTCCCCCTCCCAGAGCACTTTTTTGGGCAAAAATCCAGACTTTTAGCAGGGTTGTCTCCACATCAGACATGGGATGGGTTTAATTTGCTGGTTAAGATGTTTCTGACTTCTCTTGGCTGGCTGAGGTTTCCTCTCCTCCAAAGTCTTGGATGTCACCTGTCCAGGAGTGGCTTGGGGGGCTCTGGGAGATTCCTGGTGGTTCCTCTGGCACTTCAGTTCCATTTGCACACTGAAGGAACTGTTGCCTCCAGGTTGGGGTGGGTTCCACCCCCCCTGCATGGCAGAACAAAGGGCTGTGTGTTCCAGCAGGAGGGGATGGGCAGGGAGGGGATGGGCAGAGAGGGGAGGGCCTGGGACAGGAATTTGGGGACGGATTTCACATTTCAAGGGGTGTGACAAGCAATAAAATAAGACACAAGCAACCCCTAAAATAGTGGAAATACAGAACTGAGTGGGGTGATTAAAGCAGGAGGAGTTCCCTGCACTGCTGGTGTGGCAGGAATGCTGTGGGGGTTTGGGAAGGCTGATCCTGCTGGGTGAGGAGGGGCAGGGTCAGGGGGGTCACTGCTGCCCTCGGGCTGTGTCGGGGCCTCTGAGAGCTCTGCCCTCCCCAGAGGCTCCAGGGATTCCTCCACCTCCCTGCAATCCCTCAGTGCTGATCTGAACTGGCACCTTTGTGCCAGGCTGGTGGTGGCAGCCCTGGGCAGGGTGTGCTGGGGCATTCCCAGAGTCACAGAAACGCTGGATATCCATCACATGCTGCATTCCCTGGAGATTTTTAGCCCAACTCCTTTTTGAAGCCTGCTGGAGATGCTCTCCATGGCCTGGTGTTCCCAGGGCTCTGGTGCCTGCAGACCTGGGCACAGCAGCAATCCCTGACCTGTCCTGCTGGGCATTTTTGGGAACAAAGGGGGCCACCAGGCTGGCAGTGTTGAGTGTGTGGTTGACACAGGGTGTGGTGGGTGTTGGAGAAGGAAAACCTGGCACACAGGTGGAAGGGGAAGAGGGTTTAGAGGGGCCTGTGGGCATGGCTGAAGCCTGAGGAGCACTGAGGCACCATGGCATGGGTGTCCTGGGAAGTGTGGGCAGGCAAGGACGTTGGCCTGGGATGTGGTGGAAGAGGAGCAGCAGCAGAACTGGAGGAATCCAGGAGCTTCAGCTCCTGATGGCACAGCTCTCATGGCACTGTGTGCTGGAGGGAGACCTGGGAAGGAGGTTAATGCTGTTGGGGCCTTCAGGAGATGCACCCAAGAGCTCTCTCCCGGTGTGACTGTGGCCTGGATCTGGAGATCCTGCTGCTTCCTCCCTTGTGGAGCTGCTGCTTTAGGCTGTCCTGGGAGTGCCATTAGTGCTTCCCATACTGGAGCATCCCAACCCTTCCTTTTGGGTCAGGGAAGGCCTCTGTTGGCTTTTTGTTGTGCTGAGCTTGTGCAGGACCAGGTCCTTCTGTTCTCAGTGTCTTTGAAGGCTTCATGTTTGTCTTCTCCTTGGCACAGGTTTCTGCATTGCAGAGATTAATTGATCAGAGACAGGCTCTGGTGTGCTGACTGTCCAACCATGAACACACTGCAGTGGCCTGTGTGGTTCTCCTGGTCTTTAGGAGATGCTGCCCCACGGAATTCCCTCCTTGGCAGCGATGCCACGGGGTGAAACTCTGCCCTTTGAGGTTTATTTCCAGTCCCTGCACTCAAAGAATGGCCTTTGTTCCTTCAAACCAAAACTGGGCAGTTCTGGGGTGCCCTGGGCCCTCTCGTGGGAGGGCTGAGGTGGGTGGAAGAATGTTCTCATTATTCCCTGGACACACGTGGCCACCATGCAGGGGCTGTGGGGGCTGTGGGTCAGTCCCCTTGGTGGAGTCTCCCTGGTGGGGGCTGTGGGTCAGTGTCCTTGGTGGGGGCTGTGGGTCAGTGTCCCTGGTGGGGGCTGTGGGTCAGTGTCCTTGGTGGGGGCTGTGGGTCAGTGTCCCTGGTGGGGGCTGTGGGTCAGTCTCCTTGGTGGAGTCTCCCTGGTGGGGGCAGCAGGTCAGTGTCCTTGGTGAGCTCAGCACGTTGGGTTTGCCCAAAGGGCTTCACCCAAAGGTTGTCAAGATGTTGTCGTGTTTGTCCTCAGTGAGTTTGGCTCGGGAGGTCCCCGACTCCCCATGGCACATTCTCAGCAGCTCCTCGGGGCTCTGTGGGAACTGGGCCAGGTCTGTGCTGCTGTCCTGTGGCTGTGGGTGTGTCCATCTGTCCATGGGGTGGTGGATAAACAGCCTTTTGCCTTTGCAGCTCAAACCCCCCTAGTGGTGTTTGCTCCTCTGTTCCTGTCCAGGAGCTCTGGGCACCTCCTGCCTGAGAAAGCAAATCCATCTGAAGATGAAACAGGAGTTTGTCTGCTTTGGTGTTGGAAGTAGTTCCATTCCTAGTGCTTGGCTAGAGGGTTTGGATGGCTCTCCTAATGGAAGGTGTCCCTGCCCATGGCAGGAGGTTGGAATGAGATGATCTTTAAGGTCCCTTCCAACCCAAACCATTCCATGATTCCCTGATGTTCTTGGGCAGCTGGTGCAGTGATGATCCAGTGAGGGGTGAGTGGTGGATCCAGGGGCTCTCAGAGGCAGGACAGGACTCCCCACACAGGGTGTTCTGCAGCAGGTCCCCACAGCAGTGACAGGAAGGCCCTTGCAGAGCCATTGGAGGTGTCACGCTCCTTATCTGCTTTTTGTTTACTAAAAAGCAAACCAAGAGGTTACAAACCCAGCAGTGTCAGGAGGTCCCCCTGGGGCTGAGGGGCCCCCATGGATTAGCCATGCTGGATGTTCTGCATGGCCTTCCCTGGCCCCTGAAGAAGGATCCCTTTGTGCATCCCAGCCAGGCACATGGAGTACCTGAGGGCATCCCGGGGCCTTCTCCTCCTTTCCTATTCTCACACTTCCCTTCCCCATTCCCTGCCTGTCCTTTGGAATTCCTTGGATGGGAGGATTTCCTGGCATCTCTTTCCAGCTCCCTCCCAAGTGCCCCTCAGCAGTGCTGCCCTTCCCCTCCTGTTGGATTTTTAGCTCCATGGCTGTCCATGGGCTGGTTGCTCTCAGGCACAGGGTGGGATTTTGGCATTGTCCTGTGCAGGGCCAGGAGTTGGACTCGAGGGTCCTTGGGGGTCCCTTCCAGCTCAGGAGCCTCTGGGATCCTTTTGGTGCTGTTTGTGTTCCTCTGCTCTGCATCTTCCTTTGGCACTTCTGGGCTCTCTTTAGATTTGCTTTGTGTAGTCAATTCTATCTGTAGATCCCCTTAAAGAGGGATAAATCCAGGGAAACCCATTCCCTTAAAGAGGGATAGATCCAGGGAAAGCCATTCCCTTAAAGAGGGATAAATCCAGGGAAACCCATTCCCTTAAACAGGGATAGATCCAGGGAAACCCATTCCCTTAAAGAGGGATAAATCCAGGGAAAAACATTCCCTTAAAGAGGGATAAATCCAGGGAAAGCCATTCCCTTAAAGAGAGATAAATCCAGGGAAACCCATTCCCTTAAAGAGGGATAAATCCAGGGAAACCCATTCCCTTAAAGAGGGATAAATCCAGGGAAACCCATTCCCTTAAAGAGAGATAAATCCAGGGAAAACCATTCCCTTAAAGAGGGATAAATCCAGGGAAAAACATTCCCTTAAAGAGGGATAAATCCAGGGAAACCTATTCCCTTAAAGAGGGATAAATCCAGGGAAACCCATTCCCTTAAAGAGGGATAAATCCAGGGAAACCCATTCCTTTAAAGAGGGATAAATCCAGGGAAAACCCATTCCCTTAAAAAAGGGATAAATCCAGGGAAACCCGTTCCCTTAAAGAGGGATAAATCCAGGGAAAACCATTCCCCCATGGATACCCTTAAACAGGGATAAATCCAGGGAAAACCGTTCCCCATAGATAACCTTAAAGAGAGATAAATCCAGGGAAAATCCATTCCCCCCTGGATACCCTTAAAGAGGGATAAATCCAGGGAAAACCCATTCCCTTAAAGAGGGATAAATCCAGGGAAACCCCCTCTCCTCCAGCAGCCTGGGAACCTGCCTGGAATCTGTTCGTTGCCAACTCCCAACCAGTCCTGACCTCAGCCCTGTTCAATCCCCTGGGGCTGCCTGAGCTCTCCCTGCCCAGCTGGTGCCAGCAGGGCAGCCCCGTGGAGCTGGCACTGCCCTGGGCACAGCAGCTGCAGTGGGTGAGGTTTGAGTGCCCAGCAGCTGCAGTGGGTGAGGTTTGAGTGCCCAGCAGCTGCAGTGGGTGAGGTTTGAGTGCCCAGCAGCTGCAGTGGGTCAGGTTTGAGTGCCCAGCAGCTGCAGTGGGTCAGGTTTGAGTGCCCAGCACTGCATAGGTGAGGTTTGAGTGCCCAGCAGCTGCAGTGGGTGAGGTTTGAGTGCCCAGCAGCTGCAGTGGGTCAGGTTTGAGTGCCCAGCAGCTGCAGTGGGTGAGGTTTGAGTGCCCAGCAGCTGCAGTGGGTCAGGTTTGAGTGCCCAGCAGCTGCATAGGTGAGGTTTGAGTGCCCAGCAGCTGCAGTGGGTCAGGTTTGAGTGCCCAGCAGCTGCAGTGGGTGAGGTTTGAGTGCCCAGCAGCTGCATAGGTCAGGTTTGAGTGCCCAGCAGCTGCAGTGGGTCAGGTTTGAGTGCCCAACAGCTGCAGTGGGTGAGGTTTGAGTGCCCAGCAGCTGCATAGGTGAGGTTTGAGTGCCCAGCACTGCATAGGTGAGGTTTGAGTGCCCAGCAGCTGCAGTGGGTGAGGTTTGAGTGCCCAGCAGCTGCAGTGGGTGAGGTTTGAGTGCCCAGCAGCTGCATAGGTGAGGTTTGAGTGCCCAGCAGCTGCAGTGGGTGAGGTTTGAGTGCCCAGCAGCTGCATAGGTGAGGTTTGAGTGCCCAGCAGCTGCAGTGGGTCAGGTTTGAGTGCCCAGCAGCTGCAATGGGTCAGGTTTGAGTGCCCAGCAGCTGCAGTGGGTCAGGTTTGAGTGCCCAGCAGCTGCAGTGGGTGAGGTTTGAGTGCCCAGCCAGGGCTGCCACGGGGCTTTATTTCCCAGGGCAGTAACAAGCCCAAACTGCAGCTCTGAGAGCTCTTCCCTCCCCAACCCGCTCTTTGCTCAAGGAAATTAAAGCCAGCAACGTCCTGGAGCTTATTTTTATTTGTTTCTACGTGTTTTAAAAACAAAAAAAACCCTCCCAACACCCTGAGTTTGTGCATGATTGATTTTAGTGGGTGGATTAAAAGAGCAAACTTTTTTTTTTTTTAATTTTTTTAATTTTTTTTTTCCTTTTTACCACGCTCCAAATCCCGGAGGGGGAATGGGAGGGAGGTGTTTCCGCCCCAGGAACCAGGACTACATTTAATCCCAGGTTTAATTGTGGGCCTGGGTGTGTGCAAGCTGTAATTGGCTGAGGGTCACTGCCTGCCCTGAGATATATGGGCACAGTAATCAGAGAATAATTTCAACCCAGGTTGAAGTTGCCAGTAAAAGTTGTAAAAGTTAATTTTATAGGAGCTGGTACAACATCTCAGCGAGTGGGGCTGCAGTTGTGGTTTATTTGCTTTGTCTGGTGACGTTTTTATGATGTTTTATTGTTATTATTTGTGTGTGAAATGCAGTTTGGGGCAGAGGGGCACAGGGAGGAGGGAGGGCAGGGCTGGTTAGCTGAGTGTGCACATGGAGCAGCCACAGGAGGAGGAATTCATCAAGTGACAGGAACTGCCCTGGTCACAGCCAGGATGGAGTTGCAGCATGATTTATGTATTTCTGCTGTTAGACTCTTTCTTTTCATTTCTAACAAGGAGCAAAGCTCTTCCAGGGGGTATGAAATAAGTGGGTTTCTCTGAGTGTGTTGCTCTGTGTGGGTGAAACCTCCCAAACCTCTGTCTTGGGTGACAGGGACAGAATAACAGGGTCATTTAGGCTGGAAAAGACCTCTGAGATGACCCAAGCTTTGCCAAGGCCAGCCTTGGTGTGCCAGGACTCCTGGGGTGGGAGGGCACATGCCCTGGGAGCTCTGCAGGGCAGCACATGCTGAGAGAAAGCAACTGGTGTAGAACTTCATCAATCCCATCCCAGGAGATCATTTTTGTGACTCTTCCCTCAATCTGCCCCTAAACTGATACACTGGGCAGTCCCCACTGGAGAAACTGCTTCCATTTATAGGCTTATTTCAGGTGAAATCAGAGAATCCTGGGATGGTTTGGGTTGGAAGGGACCTCCCTGGAGCCCCACAGGTCCCTGGGGATGGCAGCAGATCTGCCTGGAGCCCCACAGATCCCTGGGGATGGCAGCAGAGCCTCCCTGGAGCCCCACAGATCCCTGGGGATGGCAGCAGAGCCTCCTTGGAGCCCCACAGGTCCCTGGGGATGGCAGCAGAGCCTCCCTGGAGCCCCACAGGTCCCTGGGGATGGCAGCAGAGCCTCTCTGGAGCCCCACAGATCCCTGGGGATGGCAGCAGAGCCTCCCTGAAACCCCACAGATCCCTGGGGATGGCAGCAGAGCCTTCCTGCAGCCCCACAGATCCCTGGGGATGGCAGCAGATCTGCCTGGAGCCCCACAGATCCCTGGGGATGGCAGCAGAGCCTCCCTGGAGCCCCACACATCCCTGGGGATGGCAGCAGATCTGCCTGGAGCCCCACAGATCCCTGGGGATGGCAGCAGAGCCTGCCTGGAGCCCCACAGATCCCTGGGGATGGCAGCAGAGCCTCCCTGGAGCCCCACAGATCCCTGGGGATGGCAGCAGAGCCTCTCTGGAGCCCCACAGGTCCCTGGGGATGGCAGCAGATCTGCCTGGAGCCCCACAGATCCCTGGGGATGGCAGCAGAGCCTCTCTGGAACCCCACAGATCCCTGGGGATGGCAGCAGAGCCTCCCTGGAGCCCCACAGATCCCTGGGGATGGCAGCAGAGCCTCCCTGGAGCCCCACACATCCCTGGGGATGGCAGCAGAGCCTCCCTGGAGCCCCTCAGATCCCTGGGGATGGCAGCAGAGCCTCCCTGGAGCCCCACAGATCCATGGGGATGGCAGCAGAGCCTCCCTGGAGCCCCACACATCCCTGGGGATGGCAGCAGAGCCTCCCTGGAGCCCCATAGGTCCCTGGGGATGGCAGCAGAGCCTCTCTGGAGCCCCACAGATCCCTGGGGGTGGCAGCAGAGCCTCTCTGGAGCCCCACAGATCCCTGGGGGTGGCAGCAGAGCCTCCTTGCCCTCTGTTGGGAATGTTCCTGCTGGAGGCTCTGAGTCCCACCCCAAAATACACGAAATTAAACCTTGCAGCCCTTATAAAGGAGTCATTGCTTTGGAAAGGGCCCTCTTAAAGGGTGCCAGTGCCATGAAGGTGCCATTAAACTGGAGCAAACACCTCTGGAGCCCAGGTGAGGTCTCTGGCCAGGGCTGCAGGACCACAGTCAGCCCTTGTGTGCTCACTGCTGGATCTCTGGGCTCTGCTTCCCTGCTTTGCCAGCAGCAGAACTTCAGGGGACTGGCTCAAAATAATCTTCTGTGGTGCTGGAGAATCCCCTGAGCTTTGCAGCTTAAATAAAACCAGAGCTCAAAGGAGAGCTTTGTAGCCTTGGAGCAGCCCACAGTGATGGGTTCCCAGTGTGGCACAACCCCCTCCCCAAAGCAAACAGGAGTCAGAGCTCTCAGGGAAAGGTCTGGGGCTGCCAAATGGCCTGAAAGGCTTTTTGGTTCCTGGCTGGTTGTCTTTATTTTCTCCTTCTGAAATCTTTGTATTTTCTCCTCCTCAAATGGCAAGTTTGGTGTCTGGAGCTGCTGCTGGTGATTCTGGACAGGTTCTGTCCCCAGCAGAGATGTTGATGTTTGGGGGTGAGATGTGGCAGTGCTGCCTCATCAGGTTTTCCTTGGAGGACGTTGGGCAGGGGTTTGGAATAGGAGGGGATGGTTCCCAGGGGTGTGAGGTGGCATCAAAGGGGCATCCTTGGCTTGAAATGCTGCTTCAGCTGCCCCCTGGTTTACCTGGTGCTTCCAGCACCTGGGCAGGATCCCACCAGTTCCTTCAGCATTCCCAGGCCACTCTCCTTTTGCTTTTTGCTGCTTTGCTTGGAAGGTTGCTGTGAGAGGAGAGCATGGAGTGAGAGAGGCAAGAGCTTCAAACTACTGCATCGGTTTAGTAACAAGATCAAGGGTTGCTTTAACTGCATTTCCTAAACATATTCCAGGTGTGAAATCCATAACTGGCCTTTCCTGCTTTCCCCCTCTCTTTCCCTCCTCTGCTCCTCGGGCTCTGTGATGTGTGTGGGTTTCTCTCTTGGCTGCAGCAGAACTGCAGTGTCTGCACTGACAGACCCTCGGTGGCCCCTCAGCTTTGGGGTGCAGGGGCAGGTCTGGGGCAGGAGGGTGCTGTCCATGGAGATTCCCAAGGCAGAGGAGCCTCAGGGGGGTTGTGCCCAGAGGATGGGGCAGAGGGGTGTGGAGAGGGAAGGAGGAAACACCTCCTCCTGTTGTTTGTGCCCTGTGTGCCATCCTGTCCCAGCAAATCTCCAGGGGGTTTTCGGGAGCCCCGAGCGTTTCCTGGTGCTCCATCCCCACACCTGCCCTGCTCGCTGGGGCACCGAGACCCCGGGCACTGGCAGGTGTCTGTGCTGGGGGGCACCTGCCCTGATCAAAGGCTGTTTCCTGTCCTGGGGCCAGGGGAGGGCTGTTCTCTCAGCTGTGACTGGCAGAGGGATCTCGATTCCCGTTTTCCTGTTGGGCACCACGTGCAGGGCACAGCCCGGGGTGACCCACCTGCCTCTGGAGTCACCCAGGGCTGTCACTGCTGCCCCAAACACTCAGCAACAAAGCTGAGCTGCCCTGTTTGTGTTGCTGGGAGTGTCAGGGGGTGATGGATTGGCTGGCAGGGTAAACACCGTGCTGGGGGACACAGCCCAGGCAACCCTGAGAACCTGCACTGGGATCACCAAGGCCTTTCATTTGTCACCTTTGAGTTGACACAATCTGCTGATTGCTCAATGTTTTCCCTCTGCCTTTGACCCACACTGTTTGTTTCTGTTCCTTAAACATCCCCAACTTGTCCTTTGGAACCAGGTGCTTGGTCTGTAGAGGCTCTAAGGCAGTAGATGCCTCTGGCTTTGCTTTGCACATAAATAATCAACTTCCAGGATTTCCAGTTTAATTCTGTTTGTTTTCTTTTAACACACACAAACCCAGAGAGTAGCTGGAGCCACACACAGGGCTTGGTGCTACACTGGGATAGTCCCACCCTTGTTTGTTTACAAGTGATGCCCCACAGTGAGCTGGAGGTGCAGAAATGCTGTTTGAAATGGGCTGCCAGGGCAGAGGACACGGCTGGGGCTCCTGAGGAAGTGCAGGCAGATCCACCTGCACCCTGAGCTACAAATTTGGGACATCCCATTCCCTTCTCCCGGGGTGGTGCCACTCAGATTCTCCAGATCCTTCCTGGTCTCCCACCTCCAGTACAATCCACTTGGAATGTCATCTGAAATGAGAAAAGGAGGCTCAGGGGGGACCTTCTGGCTCTCTGAACTCCCTGCCAGGAGGGGAGAGCTGGGGAAGATCAGGCTCTGCTCCAGGGAACAGGGACAGGAGGAGAGGAAATGGCCTCAAGTTGTGCCAGGGGAGGGGCAGGGTGGATATTAGGAAGAAATTCTTCCCTATGAGGGTGGTGAGGTGGTAAATCCTGAGAGCTTCAGCCCCAAAACTGCTGCTCCTCTGACTCTGTGGACTCCTTAAAGGCATCACAGAATGGTTTGGATTGGAAGGGACCTCAAAGCTCATCTCATCCCACTCCTGCCATGGGCAGGGACACCTCCCACCAGCCCAGGGTGCTCCAACCTGGCCTTGGACACTCCCAGGGCTGGGACAGCCACAGCTTCTCTGGGCACCTGTGCCAGGGCCTGCCCACCCTCCCAGCCAGCAATTCCTTCCCAATATCCCAGTGTCAGTGGGAAGCCATTCCCCTTGGCCTGTTCCTCCAGAGGCTTGTCCAAAATCTTTCTCTGCTTCTTTTGGAGCCTCTTTAGGCACTCAAAGGGGCTCCAAGGTGTCCCTGGAGCCTTCTCTTCTCCAGGGTGAAATCAAGGAGAGGGAATTGGATCCCTCTGGATTTCCTGTTATTCTGGAAGGGGCAGTGAAATGGGAGGATGTTTTCTGAGCCACAGAATCATAGAATGGTTTGGGTTGGAAGGGACCTCAAAGCCCATCCAGCTCCAACACCTCCCACCAGCCCAGGGTGCTCCAAGCCCTGTCCAGCCTGGCCTGGGACACTGCCAGGGCTGGGGGAGCCACAGCTTCTCTGGGCACCTGTGCCAGGCCCTGCCCACCCTCCCAGGGCAGGATTTCTCCCCAATATCCCATCCAAATCTCCCCTCTTTCAGTTAAAGCCTTTCCCCCTTGTCCTGGTGCTCTTGTTTCAGTTTCTCCAAGGGGCATCTTTCCAAGGGCTCCTTGAGGTGCAGCCAGAGATGTTCAGTGGCAGGACAGTGAATTCAAGAGGGAAACCACTTGCAATAACATTTATAAGCTTAATAACCCCCCAGTGCAGTTGGAGCTGTGAGACGTTCCCAGTGCCAGGAATGTGACCCAGAGCAGGGACTTGTCCTGCCAGGCAGGGCATCACCCCAGCCAGGTGCCCACAGTGGGGACACAGCCCTGAACCCCCTAACAAGGGCTGGGCAAGCCACTTTTTGTTTCATTTCCATGCTCCCACCAAAACAAGCTCCTGTCTCCCCAGTGCCTGGAGCCAGTTGGAAGCAGATTAAAAGTTTTCATCAGCTCTTCTTAATAGAGGCAGATAAAGCAGGTTAATGGTCATGTGTTGAGTTATTGAAGGGAAGTGCAGGTAATACACAATCACCTTTAACCCTGGGCTTCCTCAGACCTCCTGCCTGGCCATTGTTTGGCTGGGTGTGAAGCAGAGTCCAGTTCATAAATTATGGTGGGGTTCCCCAGCCCTAATGCAGGACACGTTGGTTGGTGTTTCATTCCAGTGGGAGCCAATTCTGGCCCTGCACACAGCAAAGCCCCAGGGCTGCAGGGGGTTAACCCTTCCCCTCCCAGCTGGGAGGGAATTATCAACACTTGTACACTGGTGTTTGTTCTACTCGTGGGTGTGACCTGTGTGTGATTCCCTCTTTTTGGTTTTCCTGCATCTGGAATATTCCCTGAGTGAAACAGAGCAGGAAATTCTTGTAAAAAACTAATCTGTCGTTAACTGTGGTGATTTGGGTGAGTTCAGCTTAGAATTTATGCTTAAAATTCTGCACCAAGGACAGTAGAAAAGTGTATTTTAGTGCAATGGGACAGAGAGGCATTGTGGGCTCTTTGTAAGTGATTCCAAACCAGTGGATCCCATGCCTTGAGCACTGTCCTCTCCACTGACCATGGCAAGTTATCCTGGATTTCTCTCAGTGGTTCCTCCTCCAGTTCAGCAGTTGCTGCTTTCCCTGTGAGCAGCATTGCTGGGGAAGCTGTGAGGGATGAAGTGCAGCTCTTGCTGTTGGACACAGCCACCCTCTGGAGGAGCTGCAGTTCCCTCCCTGCCTCTGGCTCTGCTCTCGGGCAGCTCCGTGCACCATCCATGGCATTCCCTGGAAAAAGGTACTGCCCCATTAGCTCTGCAGGGCCTGGATTGCAGCCAGGAGGTGGGAGATCTGCACCAGAGGAGCTGCACTGCCTTGGGTCTGATCTCCAGCCAGCTGGCTTTGGGCAGCCCTCTGCTTGCTTGGTCCTTGGTTCCTTCAGCTGGAGCTGGAGCTGGAGCTGGAGCTGGAGCTGGAGCTGGAGCTGGAGCTGATCCCCCTCACCAGCTCACCTGGGAATCCCATTCTGACCACTGGCCCCAGACCCAGGTCCATGTTCCCTCCTGCTCCCTTTGGCTGGGGCCAGACCCCTTCCTGTGCCTCCCATTGCTCTGGGCTCACTCCTGGAGCCCCTCTGTGTTATCCCACTCAGCCATGTCGGACAGGCCTTGCTTGGAATGAGCAGGAGTCTCCTCCAGCCTCTCCATGCCCCTCCAGGCAGACTTAGGAGATCCATCCTCACCCTCCCTGCCAACCCTTCCAGCTGGGACAGAGCTCTTCCAGCTCAGTTCCCTGCCTTTTCAATTCCTTCTCTTCTCCTCTCCACCACTCTTGTTCTCCAGTCCAGCCACAGTGCAGGAGCCAAGGGAGCAGCAGCCTTTGGACAAGGTCACCCCTGCACTCCTGAAACCCCAGGACAAGTAACTGATAACAACAACAACAAAAAGAGCATTGAAGCTGACAAGGCAGCTGGAGCTTTTGGGATCTGCAGAATTCCATTTCATAGACTCACAGGATGGTTGGAAAAACTCTCAAAGATCAAATCCAACCACCCAGCAGCAGCCCCACCATGGTGACCACTTAACCACGTCCTCAAGTGCCACATCCACTTGTTCTTTGAACACTTCCAGGGATGGTGACCCCACCACTGCCCTGGGCAGCCTGTTGGAATGTTTGAGGACTTTTTTAGTGAAGAAATTTTCTCCAATGTCCAACCTGAATCTTCCCTGGCCCAGCCTGAGGCCGTTCCCTCTCCTCCTGTCCCTGTGCCCTGGAGCAGAGCCCGACCCCCTGTTCCAGCTCCCCCCTCCTGGCAGGGATTGCAGAGCCAGAAGGTGCCCCCTGAGCCTCCTTTGCTCCAGGCTGAGCCCCCCCAGCTCCCTCCCCAGCCCCATTCCCAGCCCTGGCCACGCTCCAGCTCAGGAGGCGTCTCCAGCAGCCCCCAGAGCACGGTGCCCCAGGTCTGCCTTGCCCAGGAGCCTCCTCTCCTCCCAGCAGCTGCCAGTGTTGGTTTTTCCATCCCCAGCAGGAGCCACAGAGCTCGTTAAAGCCGTGGCAGGGCCGGGGGAGGCTCCAGCCCCTCCAGAGGAGAACATTGCCCCATTGAGGCGGCGGTGGCACCCACCCCTGCCAGGCTCCTCGCTGCAGCCTGACACCTCCTGGCACTGCCTGCTCCCACAGGGCCCTGACGGTGCCAGGATGGTCTCTAAATACACCCAGAACAGGGACAAAAGCAGAAATTTCATGTCCCTTTGGTTTCCCTGTGACTGATGTGCAGAGCCCAGCAAAGGAGCCCTTCAGGCGCCGTTTTGCCCCCGCTCCTCCTCTGGCCTGAGCTTGTTTATCTGGATTTATTAATCATCCAAGTCCTCAAACAGCTTGGAGAGTCAGTTGCTCTTTGCTTTGGCCCTCAAGGCTTAGGAGAGAAGGACAGTGAATTTTTAATGAGTCTCTTTCCACCAAAGTGCCAAGAACTAATTCCTGCAAATCTGCAGTTTGTAACCAGCTGCCCCTGAATTTGGTTTGCTGTGACTTCTGTCTCCTAAACCTCCATAGATGGCTCCCAACTGGAACAGGGGAGGTTGAGATTAGATGTCAGGAAGAAGAGGGTGGGCAGGCCCTGGCACAGGTGCCCAGAGAAGCTGTGGCTGCCCCAGCCCTGGGAATGTCCAAGGCCAGGTTGGACAGGGCTTGGAGCAACCTGGGCTGGTGGGAGGTGTCCCTGCCCATGGCAGGGGTGGCACTGGGTGGGCTTTGAGGTCCCTTCCAACCCAAACCATTCTGTGATTCTGTGGCTCAGAAAACATCCTCCCATTTCACTGCCCCTTCCAGAATAACAGGAAATCCAGAGAGATCCAATTCCCTCTCCTTGATTTCACCCTGGAGAAGAGAAGGCTCCAGGGACACCTTGGAGCCCCTTTGAGTGCCTAAAGAGGCTCCAAAAGAACCAGAGAAAGATTTTGGACAAGACTCTGGAGGAACAGGCCAAGGGGAATGGCTTCCCACTGACACTGGGATATTGGGAAGGAATTGCTGGCTGGGAGGGTGGGCAGGCCCTGGCACAGGTGCCCAGAGAAGCTGTGGCTGCCCCAGCCCTGGGAGTGTCCCAGGCCAGGCTGGACAGGGCTTGGAGCAGCCTGGGCTGGTGGGAGGTGTCCCTGCCCATGGCAGGGGTGGGACTGGATGGGCTTTGAGGTCCCTTCCAAGCCAAACCACTCTGTGATTCCATGAAATCTCTTTGGCACTTGGTGCCATCTCCCAGAGTGACAAAGAGCTGCTTTCTCCAAGGGAAGAAGGATGATAATTCCATGGTGAGTGTCATGCCAGTGCCTTGCTGGGATCTCTGTCCTTGTGGGGAAGAATGAGAATTTCATTCCAAGCTCTTGGCCTCCTCTCTCTAAGTGTGGTGGTGTTTTCCTTCTCATCCTGTGTCTCAGCCCCATAAACTGGCACTTCTGCTCGTGGCTCCCCCTTCCCTCTTCCCAGCTGTGCCATTCAGGGCCCTGCAGGATGTTTGGATGGATGTGGGTGTTGGAATCACGTTTTTGGACTTGAGTCCTTTTTAAGTCAAGATGTTCTGCTGGGTGAGAAGCTTCTGGAGCTTTTCTTTGTGACAAAGGCAGGACCAGGTTGTTGCTTTGCCTGTTCCAGGTATCCATTGGATGCTCTGGGAGAGGCACAGCCTTGCAAAGGTGTGAGGAGGGCTGGGGTTGTCTGTCTGGGTGTCTGTCTGTGTGTCTGTGTGCAGAGGACACCTCAGTCTGGGGGTCAGGACCATTAGTGGGGCTGGAAATCCATAATTCTCCCTGTGAGTGAGTGGCAGCTTTGGGGTGTGTGCTCAGGACCATCAGTGGGGTTCAAATCCATCATTTCCCACGTGAGTGGGAACTCTGCCCCTGCAGCTGCAGGAGTTGTGCTCTGTCCCTGCAGACTCTCCTGCAGGGGGGCAGGGCTGGGGGGTCCTGAGCAGGGCCAGGAGTTGGACCCAATCCCTGTGGGTCCCTTCCCACTCAGCCTGTTCTGTGAGGAGCAAAGGGTTGTGTTCACCCCCTGCTTTGGTGGGTGGGAAGGGCAGAAACGAGTTCCATCTGGGAATTCCTGGTTTGGGCTAAGGCTGTCAGGAGTTTTTATTATTCTTTTTGCCCTGGGCAGTTCTGGTTCATGTCTCTGTTCACGTGGGATGGTGAAGTTGAGCCTGACCACAGTCATGTGGGTTTGGAGGAAACCACTTGGGGTGGGTTTGATCCACGAGCAGTGCTGGGAGGGAGTGGGAAAACCAGTTCAGAGTGGAGGGGAGGGATTTTGGGGGCTGGGGGGTGATGTCAGCTCAGCTCCTGCACTGCCTGGTGGTGACAGGCTCTAAAACATCATCATCATTATGGACCTCAAGTGTATAAAGCTGATTAAAACTCTCCCTGTCCAGGGTTTTCTGTCCCAGCTCCCCCAGCCAGAGATGCCACAGCATTTCTGCCACATCCAACCCAAAGGGGCTCTTGGTGCCTTCCAGACTTGCCAATTCTTCCCACATTTCCCAGTCCTTGGGATGAGGTTATTGACAGCAGTCCCACCTTCACACCTTCTCCATTTCTCCCCCTAAAGACAGGAGGAAATTGCTGCTTTGCTGAACTCGAGATGTTTTAATGGCCAGTTCTATCCAAGAGTTTTATTTCTTGGCTTGGTAATTTTATTTTAATTAATGCATCAACTTGGAAACATGTTAATCACTAGTACATAAGTTGTAGCCACTCTCTCTTTGGGTTGGTGAATTCTTTCAGCTGCTTGTGAGGGTGAGAAGCTTCTTTTTGAAATACTTTATGGAAGGCACAAAGTATTTTTGGAATATTTTATGGAAGGCACAAAGTATTTTTGGAATATTTCATGGAAGGCACAAAGTATTTTTGGAATATTTCATGGAAGGCACAAAGTATTTTTGGAATATTTTATGGAAGGCACAAAGTATTTTTGGAATATTTTATGGAAGGCACAAAGTATTTTTGGAATATTTCATGGAAGGCACAAAGTATTTTTGGAATATTTTATGGAAGACACAAAGTATTTTTGGAATATTTTATGGAAGGCACAAAGTATTTTTGGAATATTTTATGGAAGGCACAAAGTATTTTTGGAATATTTTATGGAAGGCACAAAGTATTTTTGGAATATTGTATGGAAGGCACAAAGTCCCCAAAGGTGTTTCATGTGGCAAACTGAAGGTGTATTTTAATAACAACAAAAGGCTGAGAGGTTATTTGGGGCAAGTTTGTGTCTGTGCAGAAATGCTGAAGAATGTCAGAGCAAATTTCCTGCCCGTGGAGTTCTGTCCCCTGTGCCAGCCAAAGGGAGGGAATCACAGGATCATCTGGTTGGGAAAAACCTCCAGGATTGAGCTCAGCCTGTGATCCATCCCCACCTTGTCAGCTGGGCCAGTTATTCCTTGAGGGATGAGCCTGTGGCTTTGGTTGCTTTGACTGCTCTTTATGGAAGGGTTGGATCCTGAGGGCTTGGCTTGTCCCCTCTGGGTTCCTGGAGCACTCAGGGTCATTCCCTGGGGAACATCTCCCACACTGGGGTGTGGTTCCCACCGTGCTTGGACTCACTGACCACCTGGACATTCCAGTTGTGGCTGGAATAACCCACATTTCTCTAGATAAGAGTTTTCCAAAAGGCCACGGGCCAAAAGACTTGGTGAAAATTCACAGTTCAGGGGGAAAAAAAGGAGATCTGATTCTCTAAAAATTTCTGTTGGTATTTGTGGTTTTCACCAACTGTTTCCTTCTGAGCTGGAAGGGAAAAGGTTGGCTCCAAATCCTGGCTCTTCCCTTGGGACACTTCCCTCCATCCTTTGAGATAATGGCTGGACTTGGGGCTTCTGGTGCCATCCAGGACTGGAGTGCCACCTGGCAGAGAGGGATTGATTGGTAAGGACATGGGAAATGATTTGGAGCAGAAGTGGCATGAAATGCCACTGGGTGGGCAGTGTGGGTGGGGATCCAGGGCTGCCATGCAGGGTTGGTTTAATCAGTGTCCCAGAGCCATCTCCTCTCTGTGCCCCTTCCTTCCCAAGCTCTGCCAGCCCTTTGGATGGCACTGATCCCTCCCTGCCATGCCCCTCTTGAGCTCTGCCAGCCCTTTGGATGGCACTGATCCCTCCCTTCCATGCCCCTCCTGAGCTCTGCCAGCCCTTTGGATGGGTCTGATCCCTCCCTTCCCTCCTGAGCTCTGCCAGCCCTTTGGATGGGTCTGATCCCTCCTTTCCATGCCCCTTCCCTCCTGAGCTCTGCCAGCCCTTTGGATGGCACTGATCCCTCCTTTCCATGCCCCTCCTGAGCTCTACCAGCCCTTTGGATGGCACTGATCCCTCCTTTCCATGCCCCTCCTGAGCTCTACCAGCCCTTTGGATGGCACTGATCCCTCCTTTCCATGCCCCTTCCCTCCTGAGCTCTGCCAGCCCTTTGGATGCCACTGATCCCTCCCTTCCCTCCTGAGCTCTGCCAGCCCTTTGGATGGGTCTGATCCCTCCCTTCCCTCCTGAGCTCTGCCAGCCCTTTGGATGGGTCTGATCCCTCCCTGCCATGCCCCTCCTGAGCTCTGCCAGCCCTTTGGATGGCACTGATCCCTCCCTTCCATGCCCCTTCCCTCCTGAGCTCTGCCAGCCCTTTGGATGGCTCTGATCCCTCCTTTCCATGCCCCTCCTGAGCTCTGCCAGCCCTTTGGATGGGTCTGATCCCTCCTTTCCATGCCCCTCCTGAGCTCTGCCAGCCCTTTGGATGGGTCTGATCCCTCCTTTCCATGCCCCTCCTGAGCTCTGCCAGCCCTTTGGATGGGTCTGATCCCTCCTTTCCATGCCCCTTCCCTCCTGAGCTCTGCCAGCCCTTTGGATGGCACTGATCCCTCCCTTCCATGCCCCTTCCCTCCTGAGCTCTGCCAGCCCTTTGGATGGGTCTGATCCCTCCCTTCCATGCTCCTCCTGAGCTCTGCCAGCCCTTTGGATGGGTCTGATCCCTCCCTTCCATGCCCCTTCCCTCCTGAGCTCTGCCAGCCCTTTGGATGGCACTGATCCCTCCCTTCCATGCCCCTTCCCTCCTGAGCTCTGCCATCCCTTTGGATGGCACTGATCCCTCCCTGCCATGCCCCTCCTGAGCTCTGCCAGCCCTTTGGATGGCACTGATCCCTCCTTTCCATGCCCCTTCCCTCCTGAGCTCTGCCAGCCCTTTGGATGGCACTGATCCCTCCCTTCCCTCCTGAGCTCTACCAGCCCCTTGGATGGCACTGATCCCTCCTTTCCATGCCCCTCCTGAGCTCTGCCAGCCCTTTGGATGGCACTGATCCCTCCCTTCCCTCCTGAGCTCTACCAGCCCTTTGGATGGCACTGATCCCTCCTTTCCATGCCCCTCCTGAGCTCTGCCAGCCCTTTGGATGGCACTGATCCCTCCCTTCCCTCCTGAGCTCTGCCAGCCCTTTGGATGGCACTGATCCCTCCCTTCCCTCCTGAGCTCTGCCAGCCCTTTGGATGGCACTGATCCCTCCCTTCCATGCCCCTCCTGACCTTTGCCAGCCCTTTGGATGGCACTGATCCCTCCCTTCCCTCCTGAGCTCTGCCAGCCCTTTGGATGGGTCTGATCCCTCCTTTCCATGCCCCTTCCCTCCTGAGCTCTGCCAGCCCTTTGGATGGCACTGATCCCTCCCTGCCATGCCCCTCCTGAGCTCTGCCAGCCCTTTGGATGGCACTGATCCCTCCTTTCCATGCCCCTTCCCTCCTGAGCTCTGCCAGCCCTTTGGATGGGTCTGATCCCTCCCTTCCCTCCTGAGCTCTGCCAGCCCTTTGGATGGCACTGATCCCTCCCTGCCATGCCCCTCCTGAGCTCTGCCAGCCCTTTGGATGGCACTGATCCCTCCTTTCCATGCCCCTTCCCTCCTGAGCTCTGCCAGCCCTTTGGATGGGTCTGATCCCTCCCTTCCCTCCTGAGCTCTGCCAGCCCTTTGGATGGCACTGATCCCTCCCTTCCCTCCTGAGCTCTGCCAGCCCTTTGGATGGCACTGATCCCTCCCTGCCATGCCCCTTCCATGGCATTCCTGTAACTGTGTCCCAGGCATGGCCAGGCTGCTCTCCAGCCCCAAACACCAGAGTTTTATGTGCCAGCCCCTTTAGGATGAGCAGCTGAGCCAGCTCTGAGCTGCTCCCACCTCTTGTTTGCCCTCTCTTGGCAGTGAGGGGCTCACGGCCGGGCTCAGACACTTGGAATAATCCATAAATTATTGGCAACCTCGTGTCCCACTGCACAGCTCCAGGTAGGGCTTCCCTCTGCATCCCAGATCCAAGTTATCCCAAGCCCTGGGGAGGCAGAGGGACACCTGGGGGTGGCCTCTCCCTGACTCTGCTCCTCACACTCCGAGTTGCTCCAGACAGTGGCTTTGCCTGGCGTTGTCCTGGATGGAAGTGCAGCTGAGAAGGCAGCACCGACTGCCTTTAAGAACTGCTCCTTCAACACACAGAGGTGCAGAAAGTAATTTGTCCCCTTGCCAAGGAGCAGAAAGAATGGGCATTTTGTTCCTGGCTTCCCAGTGCTTTTACCTGGCTGTGTTCTGGGAAGAGAAGCAGCACTTTGTGCTACTGTTCCCCGCCCGCTGGGTTGATTTATTGAAACTGGAGCCTGCAGGGAGGCACCTTGGGCCCTGGAATTTCTAGGAGAAATATACAATTGCCTTGGTTATTATTTTTTCCCTCCTCCATTGGCTCGGGCTCCTTTCCAGCTTTTGCACCGAGGAACAAGCTTTTAAACAAGCCCTGAGTTCTGACTGGGGCAGCTTTGCCTTGGTGTTATGAAGTGGCTGAGAGAGGCTCTGCTTTCACCTCCCTCCTTTGCTCACCTGCTCTGAAATGTCCAGCTTTTTCTCTTCTCTGGGGGGTTTTGTTTTGAAGTTTTAGAGGGAGGAGTTAAAGAGAGGCTGCAGGTTCTTGTCCTGACTTAGATGTCATTGTCCCCTTTCTCTGTGTGTGAGCAGAGAGGTTGGGGAACTCCCTCAGGGGGGATATCCCAGCGCTGGCTGGACACAATTCTGTGCTCTGGGATGACCCTGCTGGAGCAGGGAGGTGGCTCCAGTGACCCACGTGGTCCCTTCCAACCTGACCCATCCTGGGATGACCCTGCTGGAGCAGGGAGGGGGCACCAGTGACCCACGTGGTCCCTTCCAACCTGACCCACCTGGGATGACCCTGCTGGAGCAGGGAGGTGGCACCAGTGACCCACATGGTCCCTTCCAACCTGACCCACCCTGGGATAACTCTCTGGAGCAGGGAGGTGGCACCAGTGACCCACATGGTCCCTTCCAACCTGACCCATCCTGGGATGACCCTGCTGGAGCAGGGAGGTGGCACCAGTGACCCACGTGGTCCCTTCCAACCTGACCCACGTGGTCCCTTCCAACCTGACCCACCCTGGGATAACTCTCTGGAGCAGGGAGGTGGCACCAGTGACCCACATGGTCCTTTCCAACCTGACCCATCCTGGGATGACCCTGCTGGAGCAGGGAGGGGGCACCAGTGACCCACGTGGTCCCTTCCAACCTGACCCACCTGGGATGACCCTGCTGGAGCAGGGAGGTGGCACCAGTGACCCACATGGTCCCTTCCAACCTGACCCACCCTGGGATAACTCTCTGGAGCAGGGAGGTGGCACCAGTGACCCACATGGTCCCTTCCAACCTGACCCATCCTGGGATGACCCTGCTGGAGCAGGGAGGTGGCACCAGTGACCCACGTGGTCCCTTCCAACCTGACCCACGTGGTCCCTTCCAACCTGACCCACCCTGGGATAACTCTCTGGAGCAGGGAGGTGGCACCAGTGACCCACATGGTCCTTTCCAACCTGACCCATCCTGGGATGACCCTGCTGGAGCAGGGAGGTGGCACCAGTGACCCACATGGTCCTTTCCAACCTGACCCATCCTGGGATGACCCTGCTGGAGCAGGGAGGTGGCACCAGTGACCCACATGGTCCCTTCCAACCTCACCCATCCTGAGATGACCCTGCTGGAGCAGGGAGGTGGCACCAGTGACCCACATGGTCCTTTCCAACCTGACCCATCCTGGGATGACCCTGCTGGAGCAGGGAGGTGGCACCAGTGACCCACGTGGTCCCTTCCAACCTGACCCACCCTGGGATGACCCTGCTGGAGCAGGGAGGTGGCACCAGTGACCCACATGGTCCCTTCCAACCTGACCCACCCTGGGATGACCCTGCTGGAGCAGGGAGGTGGCACCAGTGACCCACGTGGTCCCTTCCAACCTGACCCATCCTGAGATAACTCTCTGGAGCAGGGAGGTGGCACCAGTGACCCACATGGTCCCTTCCAACCTGACCCACCCTGGGATAACTCTCTGGAGCAGGGAGGTGGCACCAGTGACCCACATGGTCCCTTCCAACCTGACCCACCCTGGGATGACCCTGCTGGAGCAGGGAGGTGGCACCAGTGACCCACGTGGTCCCTTCCAACCTGACCCATCCTGAGATAACTCTCTGGAGCAGGGAGGTGGCACCAGTGACCCACATGGTCCCTTCCAACCTGACCCACCCTGGGATTCTGTGCTTTTCTGAGTGTTCACATTGTCTTGGGAGGGGAGCTCCAAAGCTCTCCTGACTCACAGGATTTGCCTGGTTTTGCCCCAGGAGATGCCACAACCCAGCTCTGAGCAGGCAGGAGGGAAAGGAGGAGCCAGGCTGGGCTTAGGGTGGGTTCTGGCAGGTTATTGCATGGAGCAACTGGTTGGAGCAGGGCAGAGGTGGAGGTTGGGTGGCAGCTGGGACCTGTCCTGGTCCAAGCCCAGCTCAGGGAACTGGGATGCACTGGAATATTTTGTCCTTAGGTTGCTGTAGAGGCTCAGGGCACTGACAATGCAAAATGGGCATTTCACTTCCAAGATTGGTGGCAAAATGGAATATATTTGTGGAGCTGTAACACAACTGTATCTCTTTTTTAAGTAAAAGCACCTGTGAGAGGCAGGAGGAGGGTTTGTTGGTTGAGATGGGCTTTTTTGTGGTGCCTTAATTGGATTTATGGGCTCATATTTCTGTACAGTTTTATATCTGCTCCCAGAAGCTGATAAATATGTTGCAAAAGCAGCAGGGTGGAGATGTAGGGGTTGGAAATGGGCTGTTCATCACAGGCAATGAGCTCTGAGGAATGGGCTAAAGGAAGTCCTGCTTGGCATCAGGCTGGGGGCAGAAACTCCCCCTTGGAAGTGAAGTTACCAGAGGAGGTTCCACTTGGGCTTTATGGTCACAGAGAGCCCATGGGAGGGTCTCAGCTGGATGTGGTTGGTGATGTTCTCACCTCTCAGTGTCTCCAGCAAGATCATCCCCTAAAATGTGCCGTGCTCTGAGGAGGGCCCAGGGCAGCCCCCAGGGCAGCCCCCAGGGCAGCCGTGCTGGGGGGCAGAGCCCAACCCTCTCCTCTCCCACTTGGGTTTGCACATTTATTTATATCTTTGTTGCTGCCTGATGAGAAAACCACGGGAAGGGGATTGTTGGAGTTGTGGTGTTACCCATGTCTGAGATGTGTGAAAAGGGTCAACTCCCTGATAGCAACTCCAGTGGATTTATTTCCTCTGAAGTTGGATTTAAAATGCATGAAAAAATCCTTAATTAATATTGCCAGCATTCATCTACTTTTTCCCTATTTGTCTTTATAACAAGAAATTCAGGGTGATTATTTTATACTGATTATTCCAGATGTATTTTGCTGCTTCTCCTCCAGTCTGAGCCTATTTCCTGGGCAGGTTTGAGCTCTGGGCTGGGTGAGAACTCTGTGAGAACAAGCCTGGACTCTGTTCCCATTCACAAATTCTCACCCAGTGACCTTGGGATTTGAGCATCAATTTTCTCTGTACTTCCCCATTAACGGCTTTCTGTTAATTGTTGTCCTGCAATGGTCCAGTTAAAGCACTTCCCCAGGCTGATGTTTCTCCATGGAAGACAAATCCACCTCTTGCCCCGTGTGGTGGTTCAGGGAAACCCTTTCCCAGTGGATGTTGTGGGAGGGTTGGGGTGGGCACCGCGGTGATGTGGCATTGGGATGGCGAGGGGCAATTTCTGTGAGCACATGCAGGGCTGGGAGCTGGAGCTGCTGCTGTGCAGAGAGCGTGGGGGCTCGGCTCAGCGGGGCTCGGTTCAGCGGGGCTCGGCTCAGCGGGGCTCGGCTCAGCTGGGCTCGGTTCAGCTGGGCTCGGCTCAGCGGGGCTCGGTTCAGCTGGGCTCGGCTCAGCGGGGCTCGGCTCAGCTGGGCTCGGTTCAGCGGGGCTCGGTTCAGCGGGGCTCGGCTCAGCGGGGCTCGGTTCAGCTGGGCTCGGTTCAGCGGGGCTCGGCTCAGCGGGGCTCGGCTCAGCGGGGCTCGGCTCAGCTGGGCTCGGTTCAGCTGGGCTCGGCTCAGCTGGGCTCGGTTCAGCGGGGCTCGGTTCAGCGGGGCTCGGCTCAGCGGGGCTCGGTTCAGCTGGGCTCGGCTCAGCGGGGCTCGGCTCAGCGGGGTTCGGCTCAGCGGGGCTCGGCTCAGCTGGGCTCGGTTCAGCTGGGCTCGGCTCAGCGGGGCTCGGTTCAGCGGGGCTCGGCTCGGCTCAGCTGGGCTCGGCTCAGCGGGGCTCGGTTCAGCTGGGCTCGGCTCAGCTGGGCTCGGCTCAGCTCAGCCCCTCTGAACTCCTCCCTCTCCCCCAGTTTGCTCAGCGGCAAAGAGCCGCCGTCCCTCTCCGGAGGGAGCTCAGCTCCCAAGTAATGATGTCCAGCTGCACTGACAGAATGTGATTGCTCATCAGTTTGGTTGATGACTTAATCTGGGGCTGATTAACGTCCTGGAGCCTGGCCAGATGATCAGAAATGATGCGCAGGTTTGCCGCGGGATACGGTTTGTTTAACATTTTAGCATCCTCCTGGCTCTGGTGTGGTGGCAGCGCCTCAGCTTTGCCCTCCACGAGGTTTGGGCTTGGCAGGGGGTGCTGAGGGCATCTCCTGTGTGGGGAGCAGGATGGGAGCTGGCATGGGCAGGCACTGTGCCACCAGCATGTGTCAGTGGCCGTGGCTTCACGAGGCAGAGCATCCCATGCTCCCCCTGGAGCATCACGTGGTGCTGGGGGACAAAGGGGGATCTCTCACAGGTTGGACTGGATGATCTTGGAGGTTTTTTCCAGCCCCAGTGGTGCTGTGATCACTCCCAGCAGTGATGAGAAATCACAGAGTCACAGAACATGCTGAGCTGGGAGGGACCCACAAGGATCATGGAGTCCAACCCTTGGCCGTGCACAGGCCCATCCCCAAGAGTCACCCCCTGTGCCCCAGAGCATCATCCAAACCCTCCTGGAGCTCTGGCAGCCTTGGGGCTGTGCCCACTGCCCTGGGGAGCCTGGTCAGTGCCCACCACCCTCTGGGGGAAGAACCTTGTCCTGAGATCCAACCTGACCCTGCCCTGACACAGCTCCAGCCATTCCCTGTGCCCTGTCCCTGCCCTGGCACAGCTCCAGCCATTCCCTGTGCCCTGACCCTGCCCTGGCACAGCTCCAGCCCTTCCCTGTGCCCTGTCCCTGCCCCGACACAGCTCCAGTCATTCCCTGGGTGCTGTCCCTTCCCTGGCACAGCTCCAGCCATTCCCTGTGCCCTGTCCCTGCCCTGGCACAGCTCCAGCCATTCCCTGTGCCCTGTCCCTGCCCTGGCACAGCTCCAGCCATTCCCTGTGCCCTGTCCCTGCCCTGGCACAGCTCCAGCCATTCCCTGTGCCCTGTCCCTGCCCTGGCACAGCTCCAGCCATTCCCTGGGTGCTGTCCCTGGTCCCCACAGGGCAGAGCTCAGTGCCTGCCCCTCCTTTGCCCCTCCTAAGGAAGTTGTCACTGCAATGAGGTCTCCCCTCAGTCTCCTTTTCTCCAGGCTGAGCAGTAACCCCCTGTCCTTCCCAAAAGTTGTTCCTTGAGCAACTGAAGACATTCTCTGCTCCTCTGTGCAGTTTCAGATCATCACCCCAGCAGGACCTTCTGCTGCCGGTGGGGTCTGGGGAGCAGGAGAGGGACCCCGGGCTGGGGATGGACACGGGGCTGGCACCCCTGGCTGGTGGGAGATCTGAGCCGGGGGAGCGGCCGCTCCTGCCCAGCAAGGGTTAAGCTGGAGCGGGGCTGTGGCAGGAGCTCAGTTGGTTCCCATTAGCGGCGCTGCCCCCGCTCCGCTCCACGTGCGGAACCGACGGGCGCGACCGGCACAGCCCGGACCGCAAAGCGGCCGCTAAAATAAACATCGCTGGGCTGAACTGACAGCCCGGCATGACCGGGAATATTAAACACCCCCCCTGAGCCCGGGGCCGGCAGGCACAGCCTCGGCCCCGCAGCATCAATGGGCGCAGTGTTGGAGTCGGTGCCGGTGCCAGCGGTGGGCAGCGTGGGAGAAAAACCCACCCAAAGGTGGCCCCGGGAGCGCCGCAGAGCCGGAGGATGCGCTTTGGCTCCCCTCGGGCGCTGAGCTGTGCCAAGGCGTTGTTTGGCGTTGGGAAAGGAGGTAAAAGGTTTATTAGAAACGAGATGTTTGGCTGAGGGTGGCAGATCCATTCCTGGCGGCGCTTTGGGAGCGCTCCAGCTCGGGGCAAGGGCGAGGGCATCTCTGTGCCCGCAGGGAGAGCGGAGAGATGCCGTTCCCAGGGGACTGATCCCTCCCTCTGCAGACCTGGATGCCATTCCCAGGGGATTGATCCCTCTGCAGACCTGGATGCCATTCCCAGGGGATTGATCCCTCTGCAGACCTGGATGCCGTTCCCAGGGGACTGATCCCTCCCTCTGCAGACCTGGATACCATTCCCAGGGGACTGATCCCTCTGCAGACCTGGATACCATTCCTGGGGGATTGATCCCTCTGCAAACCTGGATACCATTCCCAGGGAACTGATCCCTCTACAGACCTGGATACCATTCCCAGGGGATTGATCCCTCTGCAGACCTGGATACCATTCCCAGGGAACTGATCCCTCTACAGACCTGGATACCATTCCCAGGGGATTGATCCCTCTGCAGACCTGGATGCCATTCCCGGGGGATTGATCCCTCTGCAGACCTGGATGCCATTCCCAGGAAACTGATCCCTCTGCAGACATGGATGACATTCCCAGGGGACTGATCCCTCTGCAGACCTGGATACCATTCCCAGGGGATTGATCCCTCTGCAGACCTGGATACCATTCCCAGGGGATTGATCCCTCTGCAGACCTGGATGCCGTTCCCAGGGGACTGATCCCTCCCTCTGCAGACCTGGATACCATTCCCAGGGGATTGATCCCTCTGCAGACCTGCTGTATTTGTTTCACAGAGGCACAGGAACAGGCAGCACTTGCCAAACAAGGGGGATACTCGATGGCCCTCAAGGCAGAGGGATTTGGATGTTGATGTGTGTTGGTTGGTGCTGGTGGGAGCGGCTTTTCCCAACCCCATGGGGCTGGAATGTCCCTCTGGGATCACACACTGCTTCAGACCTGCCATGTTTCGTGTCACAAGGTAGACCAGTGAGTTATGAAAGGTGTGCTGTGGAGCTTTCCATCCTGAAATCATCCTTTAAAATATGGGTAATTATTATTTTTACCCAAGGAGGGCCTTGAGCAGGACAAGGACATTCAGAACAAGTGCACTTTTGTATCCAGGAATCCCAAGATTCCCCAGCCTGTTCCTGGTATCAGCAGCATTTCACATTTCTGTCTCTCACTATGTGTGTGTTTTCCTTCTGATAAAATTGTCAGGTTTTTGTAAGTCACTGTTTTAACCCTCTAATTGTTTAAAAAATAGTTACTGGAATGATGTCCATGCCAGAAGGTGCAGTGCTGTGGCATTGGCTGGAGAGGTTCAGTTCACAGAATCAGAGAATCACAGGCTGGGTTGGGTTAGAAGGGACCTAAAGATCATCTCATTCCACCCCCTGCCATGGGCAGGGACACCTCCCACCAGCCCAGGCTGCTCCAAGCCCTGTCCAACCTGGCCTGGGACACTCCCAGGGCTGGGGCAGCCACAGCTTCTCTGGGCACCTGTGCCAGGGCCTGCCCACCCTCCCAGGGAAGAATTTCTCCCCAATATCCCACCTAACCTGCCCTCTGGCAGTGGGAAGCCAATCCCCCTTGTCCTGTCACTCCAGGCCCTTGTTCACTGGCAAAAAAGGGAAGAATTGGCTGCTGGATTTTGTACATCAGCTCCTCATGGCCAAGAGTTTTCTTGTGCCTTGTTTTCCTTGTCCTAAATTCTTTCAGGCTGCATCCTTTGTTACTTGGGAGAAAGCTTAAAACAGAAGCAAGCTCTGCTGAGCTTTTGGCTCTGTCTTTGGGACAGCAACCTGGCTGCTCCTCATGCCTTAGTTTTATTCCAGCCTGCTCTCTAAGTGCTCTTCTATTAACAGGAGATTCACACCAGAATTCTCCTGGATCAGTGGCTGTGGAGCTGTTGCCTGGGGGGATTTAACAGCCCTGTGGATGTGGCACTTGGGGACATGGGCAGTGGTGGCCTTGGCAGTGCTGAGGGAAGGGTTGGAATGGATGATTTTGGAGCTCTTTTCCAACCCAAATGGTCAGTGTTTCTGTGCTGAGCTTGCTGTGTCTGTGGGGCAGCTGGAGGGTTAACCAGGCAGCCCCTGGCACCACATTCCCCCTCCTGCCCCCGGCGCCGGGTTTGGCACCAACACGGTGCCCGTTCCAGCCCGGAGAACTCCAACAACCAACCAGGTAGTCGGTTCCTAATGGCACAATTTACCCTTTGTGAACAGGTCTTATGAAAGGTCCTACTGTTTGTCTCGAGTTGTAAGGGGAAAAAAAACCCAACCAACCAACCCACCAACCAACCAAGCAGCCCAAGTGTAAGTGCCCAGGCCACGGAGCTGCCTCCTGCAAAGGTGGCACGAGCCGGGGCTGGGCTGGCACTCGGGGCTGGGCCGTGTGTGCCTTGGCCAGGGCTGAGCCTCGTGTTTATGAGCACACACCAAAAAAAGAGCCCTCTGAAGGACACAGCTCCTGGGTTTAGCACTGGACCTTTTAAAAGGGAAAAAATGAGGGCAGGAGGAGCTGTGGGAGAGCAGCCCTGGGGTGGGTTTGGAGCTGGGGATGGTAGGGCAGAGCTCTGGGGCCTCTGAGCAGGCACAGCTGATGGAAAGATGTTCAGAAAGATGTTCTGCCACTTTCTCCCAAGCAGTGGGTTTGCCCTTGGAGGCACTGGAGTGCCAGGAACTCTGCTGAAAAGGCTGGAAAATCCCAGTTCATTCAATAATAATAATATTTTATTTCTTTAATTTAATAATAATAATAGTCTAAGTGGTCTTGCTGAGGTGGGAATTGTCAGAGGGGGCAGCAGGAGGATTGTCAAGGGGATGTTTGAGGAGCCAGAGATCTCAGGGGAACAGATGTGGGACCCAGAAGGTCCCATCTGACCCTGGCTGGAGGTGGGAGTGTGGAAGATGCTGCTGTCTGGGATGACCCACATCCTCTGGGATGAAACGTTGACATCCTTCCCTTTGGAATGTTTCACACCCAGGTGGAACAGGGAAGGGCACGAGCTTTAGTTGGAAATATTAAGCCCTGTCACCTCAACCCACTCTGGAGCTCTGGCTCTTGCAGTGATCAGAAAAGCTTCAGGTGGTGTCCTGGCTCCCTTTTCTCTCCTTTCAGCTGCTCATGCCCATCCTGTTGTCTGAGTTACCAGTTCCTCCTGGTCCCTGCTGGGAGCTGGCAGGTCCATCACTGTGCTCCTGGGCCCAAGTGATAGCTCTGGGAGCAGGAGGAGAGAGCCAATGAACCCCAAATAATGTGTATTACAGGCAAATGAAAATGGCAGAGGGCACATGAACTGAGCAGAGGTATTTTCTAGCTGTCTGGTCTAAGGTTTGGTATCATTTTTCTCCAGGATTACAGGGGCTTTCACCTCATAAATTTGTGCCTGTTTGAGGTCGTTAATCTTTCTTTACATGTTGCCTTGCAATTTTAGAGCTTTGCCACCATCTGGGATCACATTTTAAATGGAGTTTCCACTCAGTACGTTCCTTCTCATGAAATTATTTATATATAGAGAGAAATGTATAATAAATACATCAGGTCTGGGTTGTTTTGAAACATTTTCGGTGCTTTCACAAGGGCTTACCTTGGGTGGAAAAACTTGTCTTCTCTAATAGAGAGTCATAACAGGGACCAATTAAAGGATCACATTGGCAATATGCTCTTAACTGGCAATTTAAAATATTGGAGAGGGAGCTGGGGAGAGATGCAGGGGGGAAGGTGAGTGCTCCAGGCCAGGGAGCACCTTCCTGGTGGGAAACCTGGGAGTGTGACACGTCTCAGCACCCTCTGATGGACACCAGCAAAGCTGGGGGAGGATTGCTGCAATCCCCTCCTTGCCTCCTTGGGGCTGCCCTTAGCTCATGGTTTGTCTTCTCTGTATGGTTTAGCTGACATG
Source organism: Pithys albifrons albifrons (assembly GCF_047495875.1). Taxonomy (NCBI): domain Eukaryota; kingdom Metazoa; phylum Chordata; class Aves; order Passeriformes; family Thamnophilidae; genus Pithys; species Pithys albifrons. The sequence continues at coordinate 15,547,378 of NC_092473.1, forward strand.
GTGATGTTCATGGTTGGACTTGATGGTCTTGGAGGTCTTTTCCAACTCTGTGATTCTTATGGACTTGCCTTCCAGGCTGTTCACCCCGAAACCAAACGTGACCCGTGTCTGGTGCTCTTAAACAAACCCTCTCCCAAAGGCAGTGATGACCCACAGTTGGTTCCACCAGGTTCTTCTGAGATGTCTGTCCCAGGCCCTGCTAATTATTTGAAAGGGGTTTTGAACAAATAAATAGCCTGAGCAGTTCCTCGTGTAATTTTAGCTCTGGACCTCTCCAAGAATGCACAGAATAAACAGGTGAATCTGCAGCCCACCCCCAATTAACTGGATGCTCAGGGAGCAGCTCTGAGCACAGTGTCAATAAACAGGGATGCTGCGGGCCATGGAAATGTGGGATTTGTTACTGGAGAAGGACCAGGGGGTGGGGGCAGTCTGGAAAAGCAAACAGTGCAGCTGTAGATCCTTCTACCCCTCCCCAAGTGGCTGGAACTCCAAGCCCATCATTTCGGTGGCCCCCCCAGTCCCTCCTCACTCTTGCTGGTCTCGGTCAGGCTGAGTCACCCCAAGCAAAGCTCAGCTTTGCTGTCCCAGCCCCGGGTGTGGCAGGGAGAGCTCCCACCTCCACGGCCACTCTGTAAACAGGCAACCAAAATATCCCTGGGGGTATTTTACGGTGCCAAGGCATAAAATTGCCCAGCAGATTCTGCTCCAGGACCCTCTTCCCTGCGGCCACAATTCCCTGGGAAACCCACGGAAGGGGAACATCGCTCGGACTCACCGGGCTTTGAACTCGCCCTTGCTGAGGCTTTGCTGGCCAGGACAGCCAGGCTGGGACGCTGGGGAGAGGAGTTAAAAATGAAACAGCAGATTTATATATATCAAAAGTAAAAATATATGTTCTCCATCTGAAGTTTCTTCAGGCCCTTTGGGAGAGTGGCGCGTCCCGGCGGCTCTGCTGAACCGCCAGCGGTTTATGGTCGTGCTGGCACCGAGTCAAACACACATCTCCTTGGCTTGGGCTGCTCTCAAACAGGCAGATTCCAGGGGGTTTTTCTGGGAGCTGAATATTACCATTGACTGGGCAAGGGAAGCTCTGCCCAGCGAGAACATGGAGGGAACTTTTCTTTTTAATAGTTCCACGGGGACTTAATTATTTGGATGTTGCGGTGCCGAAGCCGAACCCGCCTGACCCACCAGACCTCCGAGCAGGGGGGGTTTGATCCAGGTACAACTCCTTATTTATCCTTATGATTTTATTTTGATTGGAATCTTATTAATGATTGGGAAGTTTCAAAGGGCCTGTTGTTAACCTTGAGCTGCTGTGTCAGTGTTTGTGGTGTGGACGTGGAGCCCCTTGTGCTGAGTGGACACATCAGACACCCCCAGGATGAGGGGCTGAGCTGTTCAGGGCTCACTTGGCCTTCCAGAGCCTTCCCCACACGTGGAGCTCTGTGCAGAACCTCCTCAGTCAAGCTCTCTGCCCGTGGGGAGCCCCTGGCACGGTGAGGAAGCCGCAGCTCTCCGGCCTCTCCCTGTTCCAGGCAGGGTGTGTTGCAGGAGTCCTTGGTTACTCCCCAGCACCAGAGCTCTGACTTCCCAGCTCTCATCTCCCCACACCTCTCAGCAGCTGGGAGTGACCCTGCTTAGCTCCTCTCTGCTGCTGCCTCTTTGCAGAGGGCTGGGCAGGAGTTCCTGCTCGGGCTTGGGAATGCAGAGCTTTGATCTGCAGATGCAGAAGGAGGAAGGGTCAAGATCTGAAGCAGAATAGACTGGCAGAGAAACAACCTTTTGGATCGTGGTGATCAAATTATTGTGGAGAATCCTTTTCATTTTTTGTCTGAAGTACAAGAGAACTCAGAGCTTTTCCTTGCAGCCCAGAAGATGAGTTTGTGCCTCGGTGCTTGGGAAGCTGGAGAGCTTTGCAGTTCATCTGAACCTTCCACAGGCAACCAAGAAAACATTTACTAAGGCCTCTTATCCTGCTTTGCCAGGGTACTGCTGCTCCTCACACTCTGCTGGGTGTGCCAAAGGCTTTCCCTCCCTCCCTGAGCTGGTCCTGATGAGTTCATGGTGCCTGTTCTGGGGGTGAGGTGGGATTGCATCCTGTGATCCCATGGGATAAGGGGGGATGGAGTGAAAATAGGCTCAGATGGGATATTAGGATAGAGTTCTCCCCTGGGAGGGTGGGCAGGCCCTGGCACAGGTGCCCAGAGAAGCTGTGGCTGCCCCAGCCCTGGGAGTGTCCCAGGCCAGGTTGGACAGGGCTTGGAGCACCCTGGGCTGGTGGGAGGTGTCCCTGCCCATGGCAGGAGGTGGAACTTTAAGGTCTCTTCCACCCCAAACCATTCTGCAGTTCTGTTTCTTTTGACCCAATAGGTGCTTCCTCTCTTTATTTGTATTTGCTGTTGTTCCATTTCCTTCTGGTTTTCAGGATTTTTCTGCCATTCCTTGCACTTGGTTGGACTCTGGTCTTAGAGGGCTTTTCCAGCCTAAACTATTCCAAGATTCTGTGATTCCCTGCCCTCCAGCCTCACACTCCCACGCTGCTCACAGCTGTGCTGTGAGACCAATAAAGGATCCCAGAAAGGTTTGGGTTGGAAGGGACCTTAGAGATGATCCAGTTCCCCCCTGCCCTGGGCAGGGACACCTCCCACCAGCCCAGGTTGCTCCGAGCCCAGCCCTGACTGAGCAGGGGGTTGTTTGAGGACAATGTGGGACTTGTGTTCCTGCACACGTGGAGGAGAGCCTGGAGGTTTCCCTGGGCTGGGCTGGGCTGGGCTGGGCTGGGCTGGGCTGGGCTGGACTGGGCTGGGCTGGGCTGGACTGGGCTGGGCTGGGCTGGGCTGAACTGGACTGGGCTGAGCTGGGCAGGGCTGGGCTGGACTGGATTGGACTCAGCTGGACTGGAGTGGGCTGGGCTGGACTAGATTGGACTGGGTTGGGCTGGGCTGTGCTGAGCTAGACTGGGCTGGACTGGGCTGAGGTGGGCTGGACTGGATTGGACTCAGCTGGACTGGCGTGAGCTGGGCTGGACTAGATTGGACTGGGTTGGGCTGGGCTGTGCTGAGTTAGACTGAACTAGCCTGGATTGTACCGGGCTGGGCTGGGCTGGGCTGGGCTGGGCTGTCCAGCCTGGGATTAAGTTTATGTAGCCCCAGCAACAGGGAGGCTGTGAGGAGAGACCTGTGCACTCACAGCCTTCCCTCTGGTGTATAATGGCCTTCTGTTGGGGTTTAGTAGCCCACAGTTCAGTAAATTAGGAGTCTTCAGGTACTTAGCACTTTAATGGTTCTCACTAAGAACATAATTAAGCCATAGACCCCTTAGGGAGAAAAAGCAGTTTATTGTGCATATTTTTAGACTCTGTTCGAGCCCTCGTAAAACCTGGTGGGTACAAGAGAGAGAACAGGCTGAGCTGGAGAGCCCCAGTTGTGGGGCAGCCCCACTGAGCCCCTGCTCACACCTTCCAAATCTGCCCTGGGATGGAATTCCTTTGCTCCAGGCCCATGTCCAGCAGCAGTTTCTCTGGGGCTGCTGGAGGAGTGAGGGAGGCAGAGGGTTATTGCACTGCCCTTGTGTCACACCCCAAACTGGGGCTCCAGAATGAGGTTTTCATTTAAAAGCACCTCGTGTGTCACAGAGTGCCCCAAAAGGGGCTCCCCCCAGCCCCTCTCACTGCCCTGGCATTGATTATTTGGTTGCATCTGACTTGGAGCTGCATTTTTCCTGTGTCTGTGTCAGGAGGACACAGTTGTGGACTGGGGGAATTCCTGGCTGTTTCTGGGATGCTTCCTGGGATGAGGAGATGGATGGAGGGGGAATCTTCACCAGGAAGAGGAGAGGCAGGACAAGGGGAATGGCTTCAAACTGAAAGAGAGTTGGTTTAGGTGGGATGTTGGGAAGAAATTCTTTATTAAGAGACCCTGGCACAGGTTGGGCAGAGAAGCTGGGGCTGCCCCATCCCTGGGAGTGTCCAAGGCCAGGCTGGACAGGGCTTGGAGGACCCTGGGCTGGTGGGAGGTGTCCCTGCCCATGGCAGGGGTGGAGCTGGACGATCCCGAAGGTCCCTCCTGACCCAAACCATCCTATGACTCTTCTTGCAGAGCAGCCACAGAGCAAAGCATAAAGCTCAAAATCCCAGAAATAAGCCAGATGAGGTGATCCTGGAAAGCATTTCCCTCCTCCTGGGATCTGACACCGCTGCCCCCACCACCACCACCACGATGCTTCCATAGGATGTGATTAATCTGGGATAGCATGTGGAGGGGAAAGGCCCTCTCTAACCCCAACAGTGCCCTGGGTGCTCTCCCAGCCCCAACAGGACATGCCAGTCGGGGTGTTGGTGCCCAGCACCTCTGGGCAGCCATGGGCTGAGGCCCAAGAGGAAAGCAGGAGGTTTTCCAGCATCCCAGGTGCCTGCCTTCTCCAGGGTGACCCACCCCCTGCCCTGGGCCCTTTCCTCAGCACCCCATCCTGAGCAAACACGGCTCCCTCCCAGGAACCTGCGCCCGCAGCATCTGGAAGGCATTGGGAGGAACACACACACACACCCCGAGCCCTCCTCCCTCCCCCAGCAGCCTGTGGAGTGTCTGGGACATGTGAATCACTTCCCATCTCTGTGTTTCAGTTTGCTTGTGGAATCACAGAGTTATGGAATGGTTTGGGTTGGGAGGGACCCTGAAGCTCAGCTTGTTCCTCTCCTGGGCAGGGACACCTTCCACTAGACCTGGTTGCTCCAAGCCCTGCCCAGCCTGGCCTTGAACTTCCTTCTGCTTCTTATCCCAATCCAGTGGGACTTGGGGCTGGAATCTTCTCTTTGTGCCCTTAAGCAGGTTGAGAGGGGACAATATCTTGAGTCCCAGTCCAGACAACAAGTGGGGTTAATCCATATTGATATGTTAATTACCTATGTAAATAGGTGTGTAATTAGACATGTGACACTCTCTGCTCTCCTGGTCCTCGGCCATGAGTGCTGAACATCCCAAACTCCAGGACTGGCACCTCAGCTGGGCCAGTTTTGGTTAAAGCACTTAAAATATAATATTAAAAGGAGCCAAGCCTGCCTTTTTGGGAGGATAAAACCATCCAAACTAGCGTGGCCAGCAAGCCCAGGGCAGTGACCCTTCCCCTGGACTCTGCATTGGTGAGGCCACACCTTGAGTGTTGTGTTCAGTTCTGGGCCCCTCAGTTCAGAAAGGATATTGAGGGGCTGGAGTGGGGCCAGAGAAGAGCAACGAGGCTGGAGAAGGGACTGGAGGTGGCACTGAGTGTCCTCTGAAACACCTCCAGGGACAGAGAACCCACCATGTCTTGATCCAACCCTACTGTGATCAGGGACAGAGAATCCACCATGTCTTGATCCAACCCTACTGTGATCAGGGACAGAGAATCCACCATGTCTTGATCCAACCCTACTGTGATCAGGGACAGAGAATCCAACATGTCTTGATCCAACCCTACTGTGATCAGGGACAGAGAATCCAACATGTCTTGATCCAACCCTACTGTGATCAGGGACAGAGAATCCAACATGTCTTGATCCAACCCTACTGTGATCAGGGACAGAGAATCCAACATGTCTTGATCCAACCCTACTGTGATCAGGGACAGAGAATCCAACATGTCTTGATCCAACCCCACTGTGATCACCAGCCCAGGGCACTCTGTGCCCCACTCTGTGCCCTGGGCTGGTGATCACAGTGGGGTTGGATCAAGGGTTGATGATCTCAGAGGTCTCTTCCAACCCAACTGAGAAGAGCAACGAGGCTGGAGAAGGGACTGGAGCACAAGTGCTGTGGGGAGAGGCTGAGGGAGCTGGGGGTGTTCAGCCTGGAGAAGAGGAGGCTCAGAGGTGATCTCAGCACTGTCTGGAACTGCCTGAAGGGAAGTTCTGGCCAGCTGGGGGTTGGTCTCTTCTCCCAGGCACTCAGCAATAGGACAAGGGGGCACGATGGGCTCAAGCTCTGCCAGGGGAAATTGAAGTTGGAGAGCAGGAAGAAATTCTTTGCAGAGAGAGTGCTCAGGGATTGGAATGGGCTGCCCAGAGAGGGGGTGGATTCCCCATCCCTGGAGGTTTTTCAGCTGAGCTTGGCCGTGGCACTGAGTGCCATGATCTGGTAAAGGGACTGGAGTTGGACCAAGGGTTGGACTCGATGATCTCCAAGGTCTTTTCCAACCCAATCCATTCTATGATTCTGTGATTTCTCAGCAATGTGCAATCAAGGTGAAAAGCACCTCGTTGGGAGCCTGGCTGGGATTCTGGGAATGCTGGAGAAGAATCCACCAGGCAGAGTAACTCAAAGCAGGTCCTGTGTGCGGGGAGGGCCCCTGGGTGGCACCTGGGGCTGCCCTGACCCCAGCCCTGGCTGCAGTGGGGTTGGCACAGCGCCCTGAGCCCGGGGCAGGCAGGAAGGATGTGGGCTCTGTCCTCGGGGGCTGCAGCAGCTCCAGCCCTGCACACCAAGCCCTTTATTAATCCCAGCTTTGCTAATAAGGAATTACAATAGTTGTGGGATTTGGCAGGGGCAGCCCCCTCGCCTGCCATGCATCCTGCAGGACTTTCCCTGCTTTGTTTGTATTTTGGATTTAACTACAAATAATTTAAAGATGTGTTGTGTCTCCTTCAATTAACATTTGTGTTTTCAGCCTCTCTGGTTTTTTGTTGTTACAATTTCAAAACAATTCCAGTGAATTTGAGCCTGTCAGATACGCTGAGATAAATCAACATTTGTTTTTACTGAAATTGCAGGATTTCTTAGGATGTCACTGATTAACATATCAGGGTTTGGGTTTGCTGCCTTTGTAAAATTTGCAGCTTTATTGTGCTGGATGGAAAATCTCCCAGTGTCAAAAAATTCAGGCTGATAAAAGAATAATATTGTCCCAAGGCCAGTGTGTAAATACCTTAACCAGCAGAACATGTTTAGAGGAATTACACTTTCCTCTCCCAAATTACCATCTTGGAAAGCAGCTCTACCACCACATTTATTTCAAACTTAAACATTTGGAAAGAAGATCTCCAAAGTTTTGAAATCTGGTTTCCATTCCTGGCTCTGGTTGACCCACCGTGTGACCCTGAGAAAATCTCTGTCTCAGTTTCTGGATCTGCTCAGTTGCTCTGATGATCTTCACTCATGCAGGGCAGTTTAACATCCCTGGGTGTCAGGCTGTGGGTAATATTTCAGTATTAAATATTAGTTTAATTTGAGAAGGGTTTGGGTTGTGATGAGAACAGAGAGAATTAAAAACTCTTGGTTTTTAAAAAAAGACGAATTGGTTTCCAAATGTGTTGGGTTGGCAAGAAAAAACTTGAGTGAAGTGATTTTCTCTGCAAAGAGATGAGTTCCCAGAGGCAAAGGATGGTCCACCTGGGGGAGGAATTAAGGAAAGAGGCTAAAATTCTGTGAGTGCCTTTGCTGCTGAGCCTTGGAGAGAGGATTGATCCCTTTTGCTCCCCCCTTGCAGACGCAGCCGGTGCCCAACCCCATCTCCTACTTCCTGCACCGCTCGCCCTGGTGGTTCCACCGCCTGGAGACCCTCACCAACCACCTCCTCGAGCTGCTGGTGCCCTTCTTCCTGCTGCTGGGCCGGCGCCTGTGCCTCCTGCACGGCCTCCTGCAGATCCTCTTCCAGGTGAGCTGCCCCTGAGCTGCCTCCCCAGGGCAGTGTCGTTAGTGGGACTGGAGCAGGGGGTGGCTGAGAGGGATGGAACTGCTCCTGGTGCCCCTGGGCTGCCTCCCCAGGGCAGTGTCGTTAGTGGGACTGGAGCAGGGGGTGGCTGAGAGGGATGGAGCTGCCCCTGTGCTGCCTCCCCGGGGCAGTGTCGTTAGTGGGACTGGAGCAGGGGGTGGCTGAGAGGGATGGAGCTGCCCCTGTGCTGCCTCCCCGGGGCAGTGTCGTTAGTGGGACTGGAGCAGGGGGTGGCTGAGAGGGATGGAGCTGCCCCTGTGCTGCCTCCCCGGGGCAGTGTCGTTAGTGGGACTGGAGCAGGGGGTGTCTGAGCTGCTCCTGCTGTCCCTGTGCTGCCTCCCCAGGGCAGTGTCGTTAGTGGGACTGGAGCAGGGGGTGTCTGAGCTGCTTCTGCTGCCCCTGGGCTGCCTCCCCGGGGCAGTGTCCTTGCTGGGACTGGAGCAGGGGGTGTCTGAGAGGGATGGAGCTGCTCCCACTGCTCCTGTGCTGCCTCCCCAGGGCAGTGTCCTCACCAGGGATGGAGCAGGGGGTGTCTGAGAGGGATGGAGCTGCCCCTGAGCTGCCTCCTCAGGGCAGTGTCCTCACCAGGGCTGGAGCAGAGGGTGTCTGAGAGGGATGGAACTGCTCCTGGTGCCCCTGGGCTGCCTCCCCAGGGCAGTGTCCTCACCAGGGATGGAGCAGGGGGTGTCTGAGAGGGATGGAGCTGCCCCTGTGCTGCCTCCCCAGGGCAATGTCCTCGGCAGGGCTGGAGCAGGGGGTGTCTGAGCTGCTCCTGCTGCCCCTGGGCTGCCTCCCCAGGGCAGTGTCCTCGCCAGGGATGGAGCAGGGGGTGTCTGAGCCACTCCTGCTGCCCCTGAGCTGCCTCCCCAGGGCAGTGCCCTCACCAGGGATGGAGCAGGGGGTGTCTGAGCTGCTCCTGCTGCCCCTGGAGCTGTGGGGGGGCTGCCCATAGGTGGGCAAGGTGCACACACACGTTCCTCAGGCTGGCTCTGCCAGGACATGGGCACATGTGGCATTCCCTGGAGCCAGAGGCACCCACTCAGTGGGCAGGTGGGCAGCTGAGGCTCCAGGTGGTTCTCAGCAGGAGCTGTGGGATCTCACCTGGGTCCCAGCACTGAGGCTGCTCTTGGGGCCATGCTGGGGGTTGTTTCCCGTGCTGCTGGTTTGGTTTCTGGGTGGCAGAGAAGTGTCAGCCCAGGATTGGGGCAAAGGGGCTGATCCTGTGGCTCAGGAATACCTGCAATTTCTCCAAAAGCTCATTTTTATGGACAACTTTCACCTTTTTGAACAGATTCCTTGTTAGATGTTTAACATTCAGGTGTTCTTCAAAGCTGATTTTTGTGGACATCTTTCACCTTTTGAAGAGATTCTCTGTCAGATGTTTGACATTCAGGGGTTGTTCTTTATCTCTGAAATCATTTGAGCTGCTTTTCACAGCCAGATTTACTGAGCTGAGGTTCAGAGTGAAAACAACACATCGAAAAATTAACAGTGTTTGTATTCCAGTTGAATTTTGGGCTTGGGGGTTTTTTGTGCATATGGAAAACTCAGAGGACAGAAGCTCCTGTGTGGATATTTCCTAGACCCAGCCTGGTTTCTGTCATCTCTGCCCCTGCAGGATGCAAAGGGCTCGTTATCCCCCAGCCCCTCCAGCTCCCAGCCCTGCCTGTGTTTGTTCAGCATCATTTCAGCATCATGAAATTCATACTCAGTAGCTGTTACTGCTTCCTGTGACCACTGAACTGGAGAACTTATAAACTCCCTTGGTAAACCACAAAAATGCTGATCAGGTTTTAAAGGTCTGACATAAAAGCCTCAGGGTTTGTGCCCTCGTGGAGTTTCCCCCTCCTTGTGCTTCCCAAAGGCTTCCTGTTGTGTCTGGGTGCCACTGGGCATCAGCCTGTACCTCTGCACAGCTTTTGGGCTCACTTTGGGTGTGTTGGGATGGATCTTGGGCAGCTGGAGGTGCCAGCAGTGGGGCAGGACAGGCCTGCCCAGGGGAGGTCTCCATGAGGTACCACTTGGGTTTGTGATGGGCATTTTGGTGTCACTGGGAGGATTTTCCTCAGCCCAACCCTAAAAACTCTCCTCTTTTGTCTGGTGGGCAAAGCAGAACTCCCATCTCTGCTGGTGCTTGGGGCAGAAGGAGGAGGGAGAGGTGGGATCAGCAGCGGGAATGGGCAGTGGGGGCAGTTCTGTGTGTGAGGAGGGGCAGGAAGGGGGTGGTGGCTCCTCCTCAGGTGAGCAGAGCTGGGAGGGAGCAGGACACACCCCGGTGAGTGGCCCATCAGAGGCAGCCCCATTGCCCAGGGCCAGGCTTTGGCACAGAGCTGTGCCTCAGGGCAGGGCTGGCAGAAGGATCAGAGGGGTGGGCTGAGCTGGGGGTGCTTTGCCTTCACAGCTCTGCCAGGAGGAGCTCTGTGACCAACCAACCCAACCTCCCTGAGCTGCAGGAGGGCAGGTTTAGATAAGAGAATAGGGAGAAATTGTTCCCTCAGAGAAGCTGTGGCTGCTCCATCCCTGGGAGTGTCCAAGGCCAGGTTGGACAGGGCTTGGAGCACCCTGGGCTGGTGGGAGGTGTCCCTGGGGTGAAACAAGGTGGTTTTCAAGGTTTCTTCCAACTCAAACCATTCTGGGATTCTCTCAGTGCTCCTCACTCAGCACTTCTCACCTTGGGGTTGCTCCATCACCACCAAACCCCCAGCCAGGACTCGTGGTCAGTGTCACCTCTGTCACCCTCCTTAGGGCCCTGGGTGTGCTGGGGGACATCAGGCAGGGCCAGAGGGACCTGGAAAAGCCACCTCCATCCAATAAGGGCTCCTAATGACACAGAGTAAATGCAGGCATCAAGCCCCTTTAATTGGCCCTTTATTGATAGCTGGCAATTACTGCCTGATTTCTGTCACGAGGGGAGTCTGCAAAGCAAAAAGGGTCCCAGTGTAAAAAAGCAGCTCTGGTGCCTTTACAGCATTTCAACAAAAACCTGTTTATTTAATATTTACTGCCCTTTTCTTCATTCAGAATGACTTTTATTGACAATCCTTCTGCTCTGCAAAGGAAGCAATAAAGTTTAATGTTGATATACCACTTAATTCTGCTTTTCAAGATTTGAATTGACATTACATGCAAGTTTTATTGGACATTTTATAATTGTTATTGGAGTCATGGTGGCTACGTTGAGTGAGTGTATTTTTCCAGATTCCAACTGGCCTGGAGAATATTGCTTTGTCAGGAACCCAAAAAAAGTTGAGCTTTATTGGAGAAAAACAGAGTTTTTTCCAAGTGTGAACTTGCTCTTCTTGCCCAGTTCACGTTTGTGAGGGAAAAGGCTCAGTGAGTTTGGAAACAGCAGAGAGGAGGGGCTGGGCAGGGGAGGGTGGGTGTCTGTCCACCCTTGGGTTCCTGAGGGATTGGGGTGGTTCCAGCCTGCTGGAGCATCCTGGGCCACCTCCCATGGGGAAGGTTTGGGTGATGGTGACAAGTTGGACACCAGGAGGAATTTCTTCATCAGAAGGATTGTCAGGCATTGGAAGGGGCTGCCCAGGGCAGTGGTGGAGTCGCCATCCCTGTGAGTGCTCCAAAGACAGATGGATGTGACACTTGAGGACGTGGTGTGGTGGTGAACGTGGTGGTGGTGATGGTTGGACTTCATGATCTTAAAGGGCCTTTCCAACCTGAATGATTCCATGATTCTGTGGATCTGGGATTGGTGGGGTTTGTAGCAGTGGAGGGGTCTGAGGCTCAGCAATGCACACTTAGATCTGCAGCAGCTCAGGGGAAACCGAGTCCAAAGGGTGGGGAAGGAGAGATTTGGGAGGGTCCTGGAGCCCCCAGGTGAGGTGAGGCCCCTGCTATTTGTGGTTCTGTGGCAGCCTCAGGGCAGAGCCCTGGTTTGGGGGAGGAGGGAGCAGGAGGAGCTGCGTGGGAAGGCCAGTCCTGTCCTGCTGCTCCCCTTGGCTCTGAACCCCTGGAGCTGCATGTTCCTCACGCCATCTGATGCTCAGCTTACACCAGCAATCGTGTTTCTTGGCTCCTTCTGAGCCAGGCAGTAAAATTCCACTGCTTGGCCAAGGAGTTGATGAGGGGAAGTGAGAGGAAAGCCAGGAAAGAGCCACCTTGCCCCTCAGAGCTGGCAGGTAGTGCTGGATTGGGGCACAACAGGAGGCTGCAGCACCACCAGGGAGGGGGCTGAGGTTTTCTGCAGCTGGGCCAGAGGGGAAGGAGCTCCAGTAGCACAAAGGCAAAAGCCATAAATAAGTAAATAGAGTGGCAAGTCCAAGGCTGGTGCTGTTGGAAAGGCAGGGGTCATTCCCTCACTTCTGCATCACAGGCACAGCCTGGGGACGTGGGCAGAGCTTGAGGCTCTCCAATCCCTTTGGCTTTGAATGAACATGGGGAGTCTGAGCCCTTTGTGTGGCCTCTGAGAACTCTGTGGCTGATGCTCCAGCACGGAGCATCCTCGTGGTGGGGAGTTCCTGGAGGGAAACTCCTCCTGGTGCCTGGATGAGCTCAGCCCCACGGCAGACAGAGGACAGAAGCTCCCAGAGGAGCCAGATGGTGCTGCCAGTTGTTCCCTGCCACCACTCCTGCTCCTGGGGAGCTCTGGCAGTGGGTTTGGGCAATCCCAGGGTGGTTTCAGCAGGAGCAGTTTGTAAAGCAGAGGGATGACAACACCAAGAGCCAGGCTGAATTCCAGCCTTGCAGAAGGGAAAGATAAACCCTTCAAAGTCAGAGCCCCAACCCAGAAACCGCCCAAGGCAGCTCCAGGGGTGCAGCCAAGGAGCTACAGGGGAATGTGGTGGCTTTATGAGGGCAGGGGGACCCATGGAGGGACCCCCAGAGGGGAATGTGGCAGAAACCTCTGGCTCCCTTCCCGTGGAAAACAAGCTCTGAGCTCTACCCTTGCCCAGCTGGGCACTGCACCAGGGACACCCAACCCCTGGGAGCTGGGAGTGTGCAGGAGAGTGGGCAGCAAAGTCATTTTCCTCCTCCTTTTCTCTTTCTAGGCAGAAAACAGTTGTTGAATAGACATTTTCTGCCTTGGCTTGGCCAAACCCCAACCTCCTAAAACTTGGGATGGAAATGGACGTTTTCCTCTGGTTGATTTTGTTCCCATCTCTGCAGTGCTGGGCAGGGGAGGCAAAACAGGGGTTTCCTCCCTCTCTGGTGGGAGGGAGGACCAAGCCCCCTGTCCCCCCCAGCTCTGCCACACCACAAGAGCTGGAGGGGGGCAGGGGAGGCAAAGCAGGGGTTTCCTCCCTCTCTGGTGGGAGGGGAGGACCAAGCCCCCTGTCCCCCCCAGCTCTGCCACACCACAAGAGCTAGAGGGGGGCAGGGGAGGCAAAGCAGGGGTTTCCTCCCTCTGTGGTGGGAGGGAGGACCAAGCCCCCTGTCACCCCCAGCTCTGCCACACCACAAGAGCTGGAGGGATGAACTGCCCTGGCAGCCACACACAGCAAATTGAATCAGGCTGTTGCAGTGCCACAGCTGCAACATATTGTGTTGCTGACTTAGGAGGTAGCAGAGGTCACAGCAGCAGCCTGGAGAGAGGGAACAAAAATGAAGAGCCCCCCCTTCCCTGCAGAAAGTGTCTGACTCCAGTGTTTGTTTTCACTTGTCAGATGCGAGCGGGGTTTGGGCTCTTTCCGGCTCGGCTGTAAATCAGGGGTGTCTCCAGCAGGATTAGCAGAGTGCCCCCAGTGCCAGGCTCGTGGCAGGAGGATCAGGCCCTTCCTCAGTGCTTTAGTTATGCACCTCCAGGCCGTGTGCCCTGCTCGGGGAGTTGTTTCTGTGTGTTGGTGCAGGGGAGTGTCGTTGCCTCCTGAAGGTGTTTGTGAGAATGAAGGCACTGCCCAGTTTGCAGTTTGGGAGGGAGTGTCAGAAAACTGGGGCATTGTTGAGCAGTTCAGTGAATCCCAGACTGGTTTGGGTTGGCAGGGACCTTAAAGACCATCCAGTTCAACCCCTGCCATGGGCAGGGACACCTCCCACCAACCCAGGTTGCTCCAACCTGGCCTTGGACACTCCCAGGGCTGGGGCAGCCACAGCTTCTCTGCCCAACCTGTGCCAGGGCCTGCCCACCCTCCCAGGGAAGGATTTCTTCCCAATATCCCACTAAATATGCTTTCTTTAAATCCACCCTCCCTGTTCTCTCACTACATGCCCTTGTGAAAAGTCCCTCTCCTGGTTTTCTGTGCCCCTCAGGGCTGGGGAAGGTGGCCCAGCATTGCTGGCATGGTGTGAGCAGGGGGTGGCACTGCTGGGGCTGGGTAGGGGCTGCCCTGCCAAAACAGAGGGAGTTCAGCCTTCACAAAAACCCACATTCTGTTGGTTTCATTGTGGCTCAGAAAGAAGCAACAAACAGGGAATCCCAGGAAAATGAGAGCAGAGCATGGGGCAGGAATGGCTGGTGGAGAACAGTTTTGGTGCTCAGCTGTTGGACAATGTGCTTTGGGCTGGGGGTGAGAGGGAGGATGGAGGAAGAGCCATCCAGGGCTTCTTGGGGAGCTTTGGGCTGGGATTATGGAGGTTAATCATCGTGCCAGTGCCAGGGCCAGGGGTGCCTGAGGTGCCAGGGGACCCTCCAGCCTTCCCTCCCTCCCTGGCCCTGCCCCAGCTCAGCCTTTCCTCACAGCAAAACAAAAGGAATGTAGAATCACAGAATCATAGAATGGATTGGGTTGGAAAAGACCTCCAAGATAATCGAGTCCAACACTTGGTCCAGCTCCAGTCCCTTTCCCAGATCATGGCACTCAGTGCCACGGCCAAGCTCAGCTGAAAAACCTCCAGGGATGGGGAATCCACCCCCTCTCTGGGCAGCCCATTCCAATCCCTGAGCACTCTCTCTGCAAAGAATTTCTTTCTGCTCTCCAACTTCAATTTCCCCTGGCAGAGCTTGAGCCCATCGTGCCCCCTTGTCCTATTGCTGAGTGCCTGGGAGAAGAGACCAACCCCCACCTGGCCAGAACTTCCCTTCAGGCAGTTCCAGACAGTGCTGAGGTCACCTCTGAGCCTCCTCTTCTCCAGGCTGAACACCCCCAGCTCCCTCAGCCTCTCCCCACAGCACTTGTGCTCCAGTCCCTTCTCCAGCCTCGTTGCTCTTCTCAGTTGGGTTGGAAGAGACCTCTGAGATCATTTAAGTTAAATACCAAGTTATCCCCCCTCTCCCCCCAAGAAAACCATCTGAATCAGGCAGAACCCAAACTGTTTAATCACTGCTCTATTTGATTTCTCCTCCAGCTCCATGGTGTCTGTTGAGGGGCTGCTGGGCCAGCCACAAGAACAGCAGCACATCCAGCCCAGCCCAGTCACCAGGGCTGCTCTGGAATGGGGTCTGGGATTAGTTAACAACAAGTTAAGTCCTTGCATTCTGCAGTAGTCAGAGTGACTGAGAAACACTTACTGGGAGCCATAGGAGTGCATTTAATTAGCTCCTGAGTCAGGGGCGCTGGGGTTTTTTTTTTCCCTTCTCTTTTTTTGCAGTCGTTAAATAAAGTGTCACCCCAAGGCAGTGCTGTAAACTCTGTTTGGATTGTGGCTGCAATAACCCCTCTGGGCGTCATTCAAATTGGACTAAACAGTTTCTGCCGAGCGCTGGTTTCTCTCAAAATAAACCCAAGGCCGGCTTTGACAAGCTCTAATGAAAAACAAATTGTTAGATTACTTAGAAAAATAATTTGAAGGAAGTCTGAATTAGTTGTAAAGGTGGAAAAGGTTCAGCTACTTGAAAATAGAAATTTGGAAGGTATTTATTTTAACCATTAAGCCAGTGGGCCTGAAATGCAGCCTTGTTTGGTGGGGAATGCGCCTAACGAGGGACATGAATCATGCTGGTAATCAGCTCGGGAACTTGATTAATTGGCATGGGGACCCTCGGTGACTGCAGCAGGCAGGGCAGCCTGGCAGCACCCCGTGGTGCCTTCCCATGGCCCATCCTGCTGGCAGCCAGGGCAGCCTTGGAGGGATCCCCCGGCCCTCGGAGGGGTCCCATGGAGGGATCCCATGGAGGGATCCCACGGCCCTTGGAGGGATCCCATGGAGGGATCCCACAGCCCTTGGAGAGATCCCATGACCCTTGGAGGGATCCCACGGCCCTTGGAGGGGTCCCATGGAAGGATCCCACAGCCCTTGGAGGGGTCCCATGGAGGGATCCCATGGAGGGATCCCACAGCCCTTGGAGGGGTCCCATGGAGGGATCCCATGGAGGGATCCCACAGCCCTTGGAGGGATCCCATGACCCTTGGAGGGATCCCACGGCCCTTGGAGGGGTCCCATGGAGGGATCCCATGGAGGGATCCCACGGCCCTCGGAGGGGTCCCATGGAGGGATCCCATGGAGGGATCCCCCGGCCCTCGGAGGGGTCCCATGGAGGGATCCCACGGCCCTCGGAGGGGTCCCATGGAGGGATCCCATGGAGGGATCCCACAGCCCTTGGAGGGATCCCACAGCCCTTGGAGGGATCCCACAGCCCTTGAAGGGATCCCATGACCCTTGGAGGGATCCCATGGCCCTTTCAGGGATCCCATGGAGGGATCCCATTGCCCTTGGAGGGTTCTCATGGCCCTTGGAGGGATCCCACAGCCCTTGGAGGGGTCCCATGGAGGGATCCCACAGCCCATGGAGGGATCCCATTGCCCTTGGAGGGACCCCACAGCTCTTGGAGCGATCCCATGGCCCTTGGAGGATCCCACAGCCCTGGGAGGGATCCCATGGCCCTTGAAGGATCCCACAGCCCTGGGAGGGATCCCACAGCCCTGGGAGGGATCCCAAGGCTCTGCTCCTTGGGGGGTTCATCTGACACTAAACGTGGCTCTTGGGGCCGCTGCAGCCTGAGGGGTTTGGTGCCTCTGCCTCTGGTGTGCAGCTGGAAATGTGCTGGTTTTCCAGGGAGCAGCATCCAGGCTGTCTCGGAGGCGCCTCATTCCGACAGCCTGGAATGGGATCCCACCAGCTCACCTTTGCTGCTGGAGAGGGTTTGCTCATTAAACCTGAGAGCAGGGTTTGCTTCCCATCTGCATGGGAGGCCCCAGGATGGAAGCGCTGCCATGGCTGTAAAAGTGCAGCAGGAAGGGCTGGATTGGTTTTCATCCTGACTGGGACTCTTGGCTGCGGGGCCAGGAGGAGCTGGAGGGGTTTGGCCATCCAAGAGCACGGCTTTGTTTCAGAGCAGCATCTCTTTGCTCCCAGGCAGAAGGACACGGGGGTGGCCGGGAGGGGAGGGAGATGTGGCTGTGCCAGAGGGATGAGCTCCAGCAGAGGCTCAGCTGTGTGGTGGAAGGTGCCACATGGTGGCCCAGTTTGGTGCAGTTGGTGCCACATCTGTGCCACGGCAACACCATGGCCAAGCCAGGGAGACCCAGGGGTGCCCCAGTGGCCATTTGTCCTTGGGAATATTGGTGAGGACTGGTGGTCAAGGGTCACCAGTGAGACCCATGAGTTAGAAGGTTTTTTGGAGTGTGATGGAAACACAACCAGTCGTGGCTGCCACATTCCAGCCTTCCAGGTGGCTCCCAGGGCTCACCTTCTGTGCTGCTCCAGGTCCCTGTCTCAGCACCCAAACCCCTCCGGAGCCACACGGAGTGACACGAGTGACACCCACCCCGTGTGCTCCTTCCCTCTCCAAGGGCAGAGCTGGGGAGAGCTCAGGCCCCCTGGGCTCTGGTGCAGGGTTGAGGTGGGGGTTTTTTTCTGATTTTCAGGATGTCTCTGTGCCCCAGAACCCCCTGCAGGGTTTGCAGGGATCCTGTCAGAGAACACTCCAAGCTGGAGCTCCCAACAGCTGCACTCCCAGATGGGACTGGGTTGGGTGGGAGGCAGAGTATGTGCTGCACATGGGGCTGCAGGGCCAGGGGAGTGAGTGTGAAACAGGCTGTGGAACAAGAGCCAGGCATGTTGCTGATGTGCCTGACATGATCCTGACCATGCACTGTTGCCATATTTCCAGTGGTGATTATTTATTTGCGTTGAGTGGAGCAACTAAACTAAACCCATTACTACCCATTAACGTTGCCCAAGCCAAGGGACTCGCCCAGTAACACATGTCAGGCCTCTTCAGACTGTGGATGTCTCCAGTTTCAGTGCAATGCTTTGAAGGGATGGTGAAGCTCTTGCAAGTTTAATCACGTTTTCTGTCCCTTAGCCCTGCTCTGAGCTGGTCCCGTTGGCTCTGCCCAGCCCTTGGCTCTGCCCAGCCCTTGGCTCTGCCCAGGTCTCTGCTGTTCAGGGTGACAGGTCTCTGCTGCTGGGCTGTGCAATTTGCTTTCTCTCCTCCCACCATCTCGATTACAGGACCTTTAAATAATGTTTTCTATTCCATTAAAAGAAAAAAGAAAAAGGCAAAATCAGCTCAGCCTAACTGGAAACAGATGACAGATGATGAACTTCTTTTAAAGGGAATTTTTAATCCATGTGTTATGAAAGAATCATTTCATGGTGTCAGATATGGGTGTGTGAAGGCAGAATGTGCCCATTCCAGGGATGAACAAAGCTGGAGGGGGATGATGCCTTTGGTCTGGTGGTCTTGGGGCAAGGGGAGGATTTTGCTGCTGTTCCAGGGCTGAAAAGAGGCTTCTCCCCATTCCTGCTCCTTAGTCTTTCCTCTGGTACCCCTGGCTGTCGGAGCAGTTGATTTTTGCTCTCACCTTGGACTCCTGGGGTGGTTTGACTGGAATGGTTTGGGTTGGGATGGACCTTAAAGCCCATCCAGTGCCACCCCTGCCATGGGCAGGGACACCTCCCACCAGCCCAGGCTGCTCCAAGCCCTGTCCAGCCTGGCCTGGGACACTCCCAGGGCTGGGGCAGCCACAGCTTCTCTGGGCACCTGTGCCAGGGCCTGCCCAGGCAGGTGGTGCCTTCTGTCCTGCCAGGTGTTTTTTTAATTAATCTGCATATTTCAATAAGTGATGTCCTGTCAGATTAACTGAGTGTGTGTTTTCTGCACGTGTGTAGTTGGATTGAAACATGGATGGCAGCTGGATGTACATCTGTGAAACCTCCCACAGATCAGAGGGACAAATTCTCCCACTGTCCCTCACACAAACACTGGAGAACTTTAATGAAATCCATTAAAATGAATCCCATGTAATTTCAGAGTAAAGCCCAAGCTGTGGAACTCTCTGTCTTGGTGATAGAGGTGAAGATGGATTTTTATTTTCCTTGCTTTGATGAAAATAACTCCTGTGCTTGTTGTGGGCCAAGCTGCTGGTTTCGTGTTTCTGTGTGATGCTGCTGCCTCCAGAGAGGCTTGAGTTGGGTTTGGAAGTGTTGGGCTGAGGATGCTGCCCCGGGATTCTTTAGCCCACACGCAGTTTACACAGCTGGACCAGCCCATCCTCCACCAGGGGCTTTATCTCTTTGGTGATGCAAGAGGCAGAAATTGCAGGAAACCCGTGGCACTCACTCAGGGCTTTCATGTTCCAAGGAAAGTGGAGCTTTGGGAGCTGCTGACTCAGAGCATCGCTGATGAGAGCAGGATGAGAGCAGGATGAGAGCAGGATGAGGGCAGGATGAGAGCAGGATGAGGGCAGGATGAGAGCAGGATGAGAGCAGGATGAGGGCAGGATGAGAGCAGGATGAGGGCAGGATGAGAGCAGGATGCTCTAGGGGCAGTTGGGACCGTGTGCCAGGATGGTGCCACACGGGCATCCCATCTTCATAGAATCACAGAATGGATTGGGTTGGAAAAGACCTCCAAGATCAGCAAGTCCAACCCTTGATCCAGCCCCACTGTGATCACCAGCCCAGGGCACTCCGTGGTGATCACAGTAGGGTTGGATCAAGACATGGTGGATTCTCCCTCAGTGCCACATCCACAGAATCACAGAATGGATTGGGTTGGAAAAGACCTTGGAGATCATCGAGTCCAACCCTTGGTCCAACTCCAGTCCCTTTACCAGATCATGGCACTCAGTGCCACGGCCAAGCTCAGCTGAAAAACCTCCAGGGATGGGGAATCCACCCCCTCTCTGGGCAGCCCATTCCAATCCCTGAGCACTCTCTCTGGGAAGGATTTTTTCCTGCTCTCCAACTTCAATTTCCCCTGGCAGAGCTTGAGCCCATCGTGCCCCCTTGTCCTATTGCTGAGTGCCTGGGAGAAGAGACCAACCCCCACCTGGCCAGAACTTCCCTTCAGGCAGTTCCAGACAGTGCTGAGGTCACCTCTGAGCCTCCTCTTCTCCAGGCTGAACACCCCCAGCTCCCTCAGCCTCTCCCCACAGGGCTTGTGCTCCAGTCCCTTCTCCAGCCTCGTTGCTCTTCTCACTTGGGTTGGAAGAGACCTCTGAGATCATCAACCCTTGATCCAACCCCACTGTGATCACCAGCCCAGGGCACAGAGTGGGGCACAGAGTGCCCTGGACTGGTGATCACAGTGGGGTTGGATCAAGACATGTTGGATTCTCTGTCCCTGATCACAGTGGGGTTGGATCAAGACATGTTGGATTCTCTGTCCCTGATCACAGTAGGGTTGGATCAAGACATGTTGGATTCTCTGTCCCTGGAGGTGTTTCAGAGGACACTCAGTGCCACATCCAGTCCCTTCTCCAGCCTTGTTGCTCTTCTCTGGCCCCGCTCCAGCCCCTCAATCTCTTTCCTCAACTGAGGGGCCCAGAACTGAACACAACACTCAAGGTGTGGCCTCCCCAAGGCAGAGTCCAGGGGAAGGGTCACTGCCCTGGGCCTGCTGGCCACGCTAGTTTGGATCCAGGCCAGGATCCCCTTGGCTTTCTTGGCCACTTGGGCACACTGGTGGCTCCTGTTGAGCTTCCTGTGAATTAGTACTCCAAGATCCCTTTCTGCCTGGGTGGGATGGAGACCCTGTGCCATGGTTGGGGTGGTCCTTGCCTACAGAATTGTTTGCAAACCCCAAGTCTCACTTTTCCTTCTTGTTGGGGGAATTTTTACAACATTCCCAGCAGTTCATGGACTCCCCGTCCCTGGAGGTGCTGAAGGCCAGGAAGGAGCAGCCTGGGCTAGTGGAAGGTGCCCATGGCAGGGGATGGAGCTGCACTATCCCAGGTCCCTTCCAACCCAAGCCATTCCAGGATTTTATGGTTCTGTGCAGAGGGCTGTGGGTTTTTCTTGCTGCTCCAAACCACGTCGGTGGCTGAGCTGAGCCCCAGGCCCTGAAACACCTTCAGCCAGGGGGGTGTTTGGAGCACGAGGTCTCACCTCTCCTGCTTCCCTCTGAGGGACTCCTGAACTGTAATTCCAGCTCTGCCAGGAGCTCAGTGAGGGTCTGGCTGTCCATGTTCCTGATTAACTGCTCCTTTCACACGTGTGAAACCCCCTTTGGAGGCGGGTTAAGCTAAACAGGAACAACGTAGGGTTGGTCTGGGCTTGGTGTCCACATGTGGAGCTGTTCAAGGAGAGAAATGGCACTTTAAATTTACACCCTGCTCTAATTAGAAAAACTTGCAAGGAGTGAGAAAGCTCAGATTGGTGCCAGTTTTGCAAAGGCTGAGAAAGAAAGTCCTACAACAACGTTCCCAACTCGTCCCGTCGCGCTGCTCGTGTTTGGTGCTGATGGAGGGGGATGAGAGGGGCAATCCCAGAGGTTCCTGGTGGCCACACAGCTGGTTCTTCCAGCTGAGAAAGATCCAAGGCTCTGAACCTTCTGACAGCTCCCAAAGCAGGTTCTCCTGTAGGAATCCTGTCATTAGTGAGCTCACTAATGAGGGCACATCTCTGTGGGGTAACCCGGGGCTCCCGGTGTCCCAGGGCATGGATGGCAGTGGGCAGGGAGGAAAACCAGCAGAAAAGGTCCTGAAATGGGCACTTTGGGAATGCTTTGTCCCACATTATGGTTTGTGTGCCATGGCACTGGGGGTTGGGAGGGCACATGGCTTGGTTTCTGGCACCTTGGGAGTGAACAGGCAGAGAGGGATGGGGGTTATGTGGAATCACGGAATGTTTGGAGTTGGAAAGGACCTTAAAGCTCCTCCAGTTCTGACCCCCTGCCATGGGCAGGGCCACCTTTCTCTAGACCAGGTGTCCACATGATGCCTCAGAGCATCTGCCAGCTCCTCTGAGGTGCCAAGTGAAGGAGCAGTGGAGAACTCAGGGTATAGTCATCCTAAATTTATAACTGTCCTCTGGAAAACCAAATCAGCTTGAACTCTTCGTTTGGGAATGGCAGGAGTGGGAAAGAGACAGGGATTGCTTTTATTGCACCAATAATGTCATTTATTCCATAGCCAGCCCTTGAAAACCAGTTGTAATCCCCACACAAATCCCTGGGGAGCAGCAGCAGCCAATCTGCCAGTTGAGCTCCTCCAACAGGGATCATTTCCATGGCCAGAAACCTCAGAGGGAGCAGAGCCAAGGGGAAGGGGCAGAGCTGGGGGGAGGGCACTCTGCAACCCAGGGCAGCCCAAGCAGCTCCAGCCCTGATTCCTGGGCAGATGGGGCTGTGCTGGAGACACTGCAGGGCCAACCTTGTCCTCCCACCCCACAGAGTGTTCAGGGGCAGACAGGGGGGTCCTGCAGACCCAGAGGGATCGTTTTCCTGGGGTTGTTCAGAAGAAATGTGAGCACAGATAAGAAATGAGGCTTCAAAATGTTGTCATCCATCCTCTGTTCCTTCTCCACCCCCACAGAAGGGATGAGCTGGAGAGCCCCAGTCTCAGTGCTTGGTCCCATCACTGAAAGGGCTGTTGGTGCTGCAGAGCCTCTGCTGGAGGGTTTTCCTCTGGTTTTATTGGAGCACAGGGAAAGGGAGATGTTTGCATGGAAATCTCTACGTCAACTGTCTTGGCAGCCAAAGCTGAAAGGATTTGAGGCTTTTGCCCCCAACTTCATGTTTATGGTCAGTGTGAAACTCCACCTGTGATCACCACATGCTGCTCTGCAGGACTGCAGTAAATTAAAGCACACCAGGGAATTTGAGGGAATACATCCTCTTCCTTCTTGGAGTCAGGTTACATCGACCCCTGAACATCTGGCCACGGAGTCTCCAGGCTCCCAGAGGTTCTGCTGCATTAAAGGTTCATCTGCCTTTGTTCACTTCCCAGCCTTTTCCCGTGGCCTCCTCTGGCTCCAGAGTGCTTGGCCATCCCTGGCATTGGTGCTTTATGTTCCCTGTGGAAAACACACCATGGAATTCTGGTGGTGTCTTTCTGTGGGTGAATGTAGATCCATAACCTGTGGCCATTCACTGAGCTCATGGGAGAAGTCTCATAAAATACACTCCTGCTTTTTCAGGAGCTTAAATTCCTTCTAAGCTACTGGTGACCAACATCCTGAAAGACTGAAATCTGATGGTAATTTAGGGGAAAAAATCTATTCCTGAATATTCCCTAGGTCGTGGTGGTGTGATTGGTGGTGTGATGCTCCTTTGCTTGGCAATTCCTTTGCCTGATCTCCAGGTTGCCCTGACAGGGTTTAATCACCACGTCCTGCTCACTGAAATGAGAGAGGAGAGGTGGGTCCTGCTGCCTCCAACCCCTGGGCTGTGCTGGGGATGCAGAGCAAGGCAGAGGTGCCACACCCTGATGGTCCACGTGGTGGTTGTTCAGATGACACTGAGGTGCAGCATCCCCTGGAAGGAAGTCAGCCCATCCTCACCTGGGGAGCAGCCCCTCTCCATCCACCCCAGCCTGGAGCTGCTGAGCAGAGTTCAACACCCAGAAGGAAAAGGCAGCCCCAGCTTTTCACTGTGGTGCCTTCCAGGCCCAGACCTCAAGGTTTTAAAGACTTACATCTGTGTTTCACTTGGTGTGCTCTGAGTATTCCCACTGAAGTTCCCTAAGTGGATCAGACTTGGCAGGATTAAAGCCAAATGAGTCCTCACCCACCATGCTGGGAAGTCTTGTTGAAGTGGGTCATTGGGGGGAAAGGAGGAGGAGGAGTCGGGGCCAAACTCGCCCCTTTCATTTGATGCCTTTATTTGTTTAAAGGATATTTTTTCTAAGAGAGCTTAGGGGAGAAAAGCAAATAAAAAGCCCCAGGCTGTGGTGTAACCACCACAGGCAGATGTTGTCATGACTACTAAACAAGAAACCTGATTTATAAATTGAGGCAAAACAGATGAATGTGAAATGAAAGAGAAAAAAAAAAGAGAGAGAGGATCTCAAAATATTAACTCTGATGTAGAGAAAAATATAAACAGACACAGTTAGGAAATTCCATAAGGAATATGACTTGTTCAATATTAATCATAAAGGAAAAGATTATGAGAGCCCCAGAGGGTGCCAGATGAAACACTCCACAGCATCCACTGCTGTGATAAGAGTCCTTGTGGTGGTCTGGCCTCCCTTGGCTGCCTGGGCTCTCGGGCCCTTGGACATCTCTGGGGATGTCCTGCTTGGGAGATGCCTCAGGGAGGTACTTGGTGCTTCTGCTGCTTCTCCTGGTGCTTCTCCTCCCTTGCAGTACAGGCCATGACAGCCAGAATGATCTGTACTTTAATTTGAAATATCAGTATTTTGGGAAAAGTTGGTTTGGGGGATGTGGAGGGATCTCTGTGACTGCACCCAGTGTTGTCTTCCAAAGCTGAGGCTGCTGCAGAGCAGTGGCTGGGACATCCCTGGGGTGGGGCCAGGTGGGCTCTGCTCCCTGCTCTCCATGGGTGTTGTGTCCCACTGCCCCTCCTGTCCCCTCCTGCCATCCCAGTTTGGGAAGCCCATGGAGATCCTGCAAGCACTGGAGAGGTCCCAGATGTTCATTGTTGCCTCAGGAGCACTGCTGAGCTCACAGACCATCCCTTGCCCAGGGTGTGAGGTCTCCAGGCCCAGGCTCACCCACCAGACACCTCTGGGCAGGTTCCAGAGGGCCCCTTGGAGCTCGCTGGGTCCATTCCAATCCCCTCTGGCATGCTGGGCTGGCCCCACCCGTGTGTTCTGTGGTGCCAGTGCCCTGCTGTGGCCCAGGGGACCCCCGAGCAGCAGCAGCAGGGCCACCACAAGACGCCAAAAAGGAGCAGCTCTGACCACAAATGCCTTGGAGGGAGTGCTGGGAAATACCTCCGTGGGATCCCTCTGGAAAATCCTGGGCTGAGCTGGAATTTGCTGCCTCGTTTCAGTTCCCCCAGCCCTGGCTGGGCTGCTCCTGGCTCTGGCCCACAGAGGGTTGGGGGCTCAGCTCCTGCCTGGGACATTAATGCCTTGTGGCACATCCTGGGCTCCACAGGCTCCTTCTGGAGCACTGGGCTTGCTGCTCCCAGCCCACGCTGGCCCCAGCTCTGCCTTTGGCACTGCCTTGTAAACAGTTTGGTTTACAGAGCCCTTCAGGGTTCCTTCTCACTGTCAGGAGAAATTAAGCTGCAAAGCCAAAGATAAACTATCCTTAACAATGTTGAAACCCAGAGCCTGAAGGTCCAGGATGGAGATGCCCACCCAAGGCAGGGCCTTGCAGGGCTGCAGGGCAGATTTGCCCCTTGCAGAACCATCCAGGTGCTGCCACTGCCACCCCTCCAGGTGCCCTCCCATGGCCCTGTGTCCTGCCCTGGCCATGCTCATGCAGCCTCACTGCCAGAGCTCCAGTGATGCAGGAAAACCACAAGAGCAAAGATTCTGCATCTTTTCCCAACTCCTTGCATTTTTTCTGAGTCCTCTGCATCTTTTCCCAGCTTCCTGCCTTTTTCCCATCTCCCTGCATCTTTTCCCAGTTCCCTTCCTTTTTCCCATTTCTCTGCATCTTTTCCCAGCTCCCTGCATTTCCCCCCCAGTCCTCTGCATCTTCTCCCAACTCCTTGCATTTTTTCCCATCTCTCTGCATCTTCTCCCAGCTCCCCACATCTTTTCCCAGCTCCCTGCATTTCCCCCCCAGTCCTCTGCATCTTCTCGCAGCTCCCTGCATTTTTTTCCCAAGTCCTCTGCATCTTTTCCCAGCTCCCTGCATTTTTTCCCATCTCTCTGCATATTTCTTCCCAGCTCCTGGCATTTTCCTCTCAGTTCAGTGCATCTTTACCCAGCTCCCTGCATTTCCCTCACAGTTCTCTGCCTTCTCCCAGCTCCTTTCATTTTTTTCCCAGCTCCCTGCACCTTTTCCCAGCTCTCTGCTCTTTTCCCAGCTCCCTGCACCTTTTCCCAGCTCCCTGCACCTTTTCCCAGCTCTCTGCACCTTTTTCCAGCTCCCTGCACCTTTTCCCAGCTCCCTGCACCTTTTCCCAGCTCTCTGCACCTTTTTCCAGCTCCCTGCTCTTTCCCCAGCTCCCTGCACCTTTTCCCAGTTCCCTGCACCTTTTCCCAGCTCCCTGCTCTTTTCCCAGCTCTCTGCTCTTTTCCCAGCTCCCTGCTCTTTTCCCAGTTCTCTGCTCTTTCCCCAGCTCCATGCACCTTTTCCCAGCTCCCTGCTCTTTTCCGAGCTCCCTGCTCTTTCCCCAGCTCCCTGCACCTTTCCCCAGCTCCCTGCACTTTTCCCAGCTCTGTGCTGACGTGCAGCAGCCTGGGATGTTCACATTCCTGCTGCTTTTCCTCCCTCCATGCCCAGTGCTCCTCCAGCAGCTGCAGGCAGTGCCTGGCACGTTCTGGTGCCCTTGTGTCTCATCCCTCTCTGTCCCTGTGTCCCTGGCTGTCCCCTGGCTCAGAGCAGCTCGTCACCACTTTGCTGGCTGAGCTCTTGGACTCACAGAGTGAGACAGTCCTGAAGTTTTCTCTCCCCTGCTGTTGCCAAACCCAATTTTTTGGGTGAATAACAAATCCCCTTTGCAGATGAGCCCCGTGGCTGCCCCTGGGTGTGCTCAGATGAGTCACTGTGGAGCAGAGCAACTTCCTCCTCTGCTGCACATTCCTTGGAGCTGGAAAACCTCAAACCCTGAACAGCCTTTTCTCCAGGTGAGGCATCTCCTCCTGCTACCAGCCCAGCTCCCCTGGGATTCTGTGCCTGCAGCAGGGCTGTGGTGACAGCTCTGGAATCCTCAGCCCTCCCTGTGTTTCCATCCCTCTTCCCAAGGTTCTTCTCATCTGTAAGTGATCAGTGCAGGGATCTCCTCACAGCTGTGACCTTGGAAGTGGGTGGCATGTTCTGCTTCCTCTCCAGCCTCCTCTGGGATCCACAACTCACGTGATCCCATCGGACACAGCCAAAGTTGGGCTGGGAAAAGGAGGATGGGACTCCCAGGAAATACCTACTGCCCTCCCAGGCACTCAGCAATAGGACAAGGGGGCACGATGGGCTCAAGCTCTGCCAGGGGAAATTGAAATTGGAGAGCAGAAAGAAATTCTTTGCAGAGAGAGTGCTCAGGCATTGGAATGGGCTGCCCAGAGAGGGGGTGGATTCCCCATCCCTGGAGGTTTTTCAACTGAGCTTGGCCGTGGCACTGAGTGCCATGATCTGGTAAAGGGACTGGAGTTGGACCAAGGGTTGGACTTGATGATCTCAGAGGTCTCTTCCAACCCAACTGAGAAGAGCAACGAGGCTGGAGAAGGGACTGGAGCACAAGTGCTGTGGGGAGAGGCTGAGGGAGCTGGGGGTGTTCAGCCTGGAGAAGAGGAGGCTCAGGGGTGACCTCAGCACTGTCTGGAACTGCCTGAAGGGAAGTTCTGGCCAGCTGGGGGTTGGTCTCTTCTCCCAGGCACTCAGCAATAGGACAAGGGGGCACGATGGGCTCAAGCTCTGCCAGGGGAAATTGAAGTTGGAGAGCAGAAAGAAATTCTTTGCAGAGAGAGTGCTCAGGGATTGGAATGGGCTGCCCAGAGAGGGGGTGGATTCCCCATCCCTGGAGGTTTTTCAACTGAGCTTGGCCGTGGCACTGAGTGCCATGATCTGGTAAAGGGACTGGAGTTGGACCAAGGGTTGGACTTGATGATCTCAGAGGTCTTTTCCATCCCAATCCATTCTGTGATTCTATGATTCTAAAGGAGTCCAACCTGTACCAAGCTGGGGCTGTGGGTGCCCTTTTCTGACAGTTTGGGAACAGTGCAGGGCACAGAAATGTGAGGAATAATTGTTTTTGGGTCTAGAACCAGGAAAACTACTGCTCCAAATTAACCCAGGGAGAGCCATGAATCCCCAGTATTTCATATCACACTCCATAAAACTCCAGTCATAATCCATAAAAGTGACATTATTAGATTAAAAACCTCAGTTCCTCCTGGAAGGGGCTCGCTCATTAGACATGCTGTAGTTTTATAACCTTAAAGTTCCTCCCCAATTACCGTGATTAATACTGTGCTTTAATAAAAAATTTCTCCAAATCACCACAGGGGTTGGTCCCATCTGTTGGTTATAATTGTGCATTTCAATATTGCCCAGCAAGAGAAGGACAGTGTGGACAGGAATGAGGAGCAGAGAGCCCAGGGGTGGGCACAGGGGGCAGGGGAGAGCCAGGCCTGGCATGTGCCAAGGCTGGAATTGCTGAGGGATGGGGGGGACAAACTCTCCTTCTTCCTGCAGCTAGCAGGGATGGAGCAGCCTGGGAATGTTCACCTGGAGAGGAGAAGGTTCCAGGGAGACCTGAGAGCCCTTCCAGAGCCCCTCCAGGAGGGAGAAGGAATGGAATTACAGGGCAAGGGGAATGGCTTCCCACTGCCAGAGGGCAAGGGCAGGTGGGATATTGGAGGAAATCCTGCCCTGGGAGGGTGGGCAGGCCCTGACACAGGTGCCCAGAGAAGCTGTGGCTGCCCCAGCCCTGGGAGTGTCCCAGGCCAGGTTGGACAGGGCTTGGAGCACCCTGGGCTGGTGGGAGGTGTCCCTGCCCATGGCAGGGGTGGAAAAAAGATGGTCTTTATGGTCCTTCCAACCCAAACCATTCTGTGGTGATGATGGTGATGGTGATGGTGATGATGATGATGATGAGGAGGAGGAGGAGGAGGAGGAGGAGGAGGAGGAGGAGGAGGAGGAGGAAGAGAAGGAGGATGGTGATGATGATGATGATGATGATGATGATGATGATGATGATGATGATGATGATGATGATAAGGAGGAGAAGGAGGAGGAGGATGATAGTGGTGGTGATGATGATGGTGGCGATGGTGATGAGGAGCAGGAGGAGGAGGAGGAGAAGGATGGTGGTGGTGGTGGTGATGATGATGATGATGATGATGACGATAAGGAGGAGGAGAAGGAGGAGGAGGATGATAGTGATGGTGATGATGATGGTGGTGAGGGTGATAAGGAGGAGCAGGAGGAGGAGGAGGATGGTGATGACGATGATGACGATGATGATGATGATGATGATGATGATGATGATGATGATGATGATGATGATGATGATAGAACAACACAAACTTGCAGAACCAGCCACGCAGCCCTTTGCTGGGACACCCACCCTGGGCGGGTTTCCCTTTGAAGCAGGAGGTCCTTCGAGGTTTGTCCTCGCAGGTCTGTGGGAGGGGGCACAACAACCCCAGTGTGAACCCCCTGCTGCAGGAGCTGCAGTCCCACCACAACCCCAGTCTGAACCCCCTGCTGCAGGAGCTGCAGCTCCACCAGACAACCCCTGTGTGAACCCCCTGCTGCAGGAGCTGCAGCCCCACCAGACAACCCCTGTGTGAACCCCCTGCTGCAGGAGCTGCAGTCCCACCAGACAACCCCAGTGTGAACCCCCTGCTGCAGGAGCTGCAGCCCCACCACACCCTGTGTGAACCCCCTGCTGCAGGAGCTGCAGTCCCACCACAACCCCTGTGTGAACCCCCTGCTGCAGGAGCTGCAGCCCCACCACAACCCCTGTGTGAACCCCCTGCTGCAGGAGCTGCAGCCCCACCAGACAACCCCTGTGTGAACCCCCTGCTGCAGGAGCTGCAGCCCCACCACAACCCCTGTGTGAACCCCCTGCTGCAGGAGCTGCAGCCCCACCACAACCCCTGTGTGAACCCCCTGCTGCAGGAGCTGCAGCCCCACCAGACAACCCCTGTGTGAACCCCCTGCTGCAGGAGCTGCAGCCCCACCACAACCCCTGTGTGAACCCCCTGCTGCAGGAGGGGCAGTCCCACCACAACCCCAGTCTGAACCCCCTGCTGCAGGAGCTGCAGCCCCACCACAACCCCTGTGTGAACCCCCTGCTGCAGGAGCTGCAGCCCCACCACAACCCCAGTGCAAAGTGGGTCAGGTTCAGGTTCCACCCACAGCCCAGAGAACCCCAGATTTGTGTTATTTTTGCATCCCCTGGTTCCTCAGGGCTGCTGGGAATGAAATCTCTTCTCCTGCCCTGCAGGCAGCAAGGAGGGGAATCTGCTGCAGACACCCCCTGGACCACCCAGCTCCTCAGGGCTGGCAAGCAGAGGTGCCAAAGGGCACCACTGTTCCCTTACAACTGCCCAGCAAAGGGCAGAGCTCCCTAACGAGGATGTTAATGAACACAGGCTGATTAATATGCATGGAATTAAATCACCTTCAGGTCAGAGTGGGAGCCCCCCACCCTCAAGTGCAACGTGTTCTCCTCCAGGACCCAACATGTGTGTGTGTAATTGGGGTTTAAATAGTTTTTTCCCCTCATAATTCTGCATAATTACCCAACTCGGCGTAAAGTCTGATTTTTTTTTAACTAAATAATAGTAAGGATTTTTGTTCCTTGCCGTGATTGGTCGGATGGTTCATTTCTGGGAGATTTTGTGACTTTCTGGAGGGTCCTGCTGGGCTTTTAAAAGCTGGGACTTGCAAATCACCGTATCAGAAAGCTGGTGCCTCTCACAGAAACCACAGAATTACACCCTCTTAACATCCATTTGGTGGCGTTTTTAAGGAGCAAACCTGGAGCTTTTTACCCCAACTGTGGCTGAAGGTCCTCAGGGCAACACTGGCCACCTGTCAGTGGTGTTTGTGCATGGAATGATGGTTTGGGAGAGCTGCTCTTCGTTTGGGAGGGAGGGAGGGCAAACTCCACCCTGAGCTGGTTCAGGGCATGTTGGATGAACCACAGGGCAATGCCAGGCTGGGCAGAGGTTCCAGGGGGACACCTGTGATCAGGACATGGCTTTGAAGCTGGAGATGATGGGCCTGTTCCAGGCTCTGCTGGAGGAGCCCTCAGTGCTCGGTGAGGGCCTTCAAGGGGATGTTGCTGAAATTAGGACAAGGTGCCCAAGGGTGACACCAGAGCAGTGTGGGAAGAGTCCTCTGAACTCAGGCTGAGCCCTCTGCTGGTGCCAACAGGGGCACAGCTCACACTGCGGGCTGGGGGGGCACCTTGGGGCAGGGAGGGAAGGTTGGGCATCACCTGTGGGCAGAGAGGAAGGGTTGGGCATCACCTGTGGGCAGGGAGAAAGGGTGGGGCATCACCTGTGGGCAGGGAGGGAAGGTTGGGCATCACCTTTGGGCAGGGAGGGAAGGTTGGGCATCACCTGTGGGCAGGGAGAAAGGGTTGGGTATCACCTGTGGGCAGAGAGAGAGGGTTGGGTATCACCTGTGGGCAGAGAGAGAGGGTTGGGCATCTCCTTGGGGCAGGGAGGGAAGGTTGGGCATCACCTTGGGGCAGGGAGGAAGGGTTGGGCATCACCTGTGGGCAGGGAGGGAAGGTTGGGCATCACCTGTTGGCAGAGAGGAAGGGTTGGGCATCCCCTTTGGGCAGAGAGGAAGGGTTGGCCATCCTGGAGCTCAGCCAAGTCCACGTCAGGCTGTGGAGATCCATCTGAGCACTTTCCTGGTGGCACAGAAGGGCATCACCCACCTTCTGGTGCCTCCTGTGCCTTTCAGGTGCTCCTGATCATCAGTGGCAACCTGAGCTTCCTGAACTGGCTCACCATGGTGCCCAGCATCGCCTGCTTCGACGATGCCAGCCTGGGCTTCCTGTTCAGCGCCCGGCGCGGGGCCGTGAAGGAGCGCGCGGCGCGGCTGCGGCACCGGGAGGGACGGGCACAGCAGCTGCCCTGGGGTGAGTCCCTGCCACGGGGCACAAGGGGCACAGCTGTGCTCCAAAGCTGTCACCTCCCCTGGGTGGGCAGGAGGGACCCTCGGTGGGGTGGAGGGTGCCAGGACCTCGTGGGGCTGGTGGGGATGTTGAGGTTCCTCAGGGTCTGTGGGGACATTGCCAGGGGAGATACCCATGGGGACATTGCCAGGGGAGAGATGCCCATGGGGACATTGCCAGGGGAGAGATACCCATGTGGACACTGCCAGGGGAGAGATACCCATGGGGACATTGCCAGGGGAGATGCCCATGGGGACATTGCCAGGGGAGATACCCATGGGGACATTGCCAGGGGAGATGCCCAGGGGGACATTGCCAGGAGAGATGCCCATGGGGACACTGCCAGGGGAGAGATACCCATGGGGACATTGCCAGGGGAGATACCCATGGGGACATTGCCAGGAGAGAGATACCCATGGGGACATTGCCAGGGGAGATACCCATGGGGACATTGGCAGGGGAGAGATACCCATGGGGACATTGCCAGGAGAGAGATACCCATGGGGACATTGCCAGGGGAGATACCCATGGGGACATTGCCAGGGGAGATGCCCATGGGGACATTGGCAGGGGAGAGATACCCATGGGGACATTGCCAGGAGAGAGATACTCATGGGGACATTGCCAGGGGGGAGATGCCCATGGGGACATTGCCAGGGGAGATGCCCATGGGGACATTGCCAGGGGGGAGATGCCCATGGGGACATTGCCAGGGGAGATGCCCATGGGGACATTGCCAGGAGAGATGCCCAGGGGGACATTGCCAGGGGAGATACCCATGGGGACATTGCCAGGGGAGAGATGCCCATGGGGACATTGCCAGGGGAGATACCCATGGGGACATTGCCAGGAGAGATGCCCATGGGGACATTGCCAGGGGAGATACCCATGGGGACATTGCCAGGAGAGATACCCATGGGGACGTTGCCAGGGGGGAGATGCCCATGGGGACATTGCCAGGAGAGATGCCCAGGGGGACATTGCCAGGGGAGATGCCCATGGGGACATTGGCAGGGGAGAGATGCCCATGGGGACATTGCCAGGGGAGATACCCAGGGGGACATTGCCAGGGGAGATACCCAGAGGGACATTGGCAGGGGAGAGATGCCCATGGGGACATTGCCAGGGGAGATACCCAGGGGGACATTGCCAGGGGAGATGCCCATGGGGACATTGGCAGGGGAGAGATACCCATGGGGACATTGCCAGGGGAGATACCCAGGGGGACATTGCCAGGGGAGATACCCAGAGGGACATTGGCAGGGGAGAGATGCCCATGGGGACATTGCCAGGGGACCCAACCTCCAGCAGGGCTGGTGGCCACAGCCAGCCCAGGCAGCTGCAGCTCTTGGAGGGCAGTCAGGGCTCCTTCCTCTCACCCCAGTGAGCATCAGACTCCAAGCCAAAGTGAGAGTGTGGAGTTGTCCCCTTCATCTTGTGATTGTTAATTTTTATCTTTTTTTCTTGTTTTTGACTGTTTGAAGTCAAGGCTGAAACAGCCAGTGTGGTTTGAGGTGGGGTGAGAAGTTGGGTGCAGATGCAGTTCTTGCCCTCTGCTCCATGGCATGATGAAGAGAAGGTTCCAGGGAGACCTGAGAGCCTCTTCCAGTGCCTAAAGGGGCTCCAGGAGGGACTTTGAACAAGGGGTGAAGGGACAGGACACAGGGAGTGGCTTCCCACTGCCAGAGGGCAGGGATGGATGGGATACTGGGAAGGAATTCCTGGCTGGGAGGGTGGGCAGGCCCTGGCACAGGTTGGGCAGAGAAGCTGTGGCTGCCCCAGCCCTGGGAGTGTCCAAGGCCAGGTTGGACAGGGCTTGGAGCCACCTGGGCTATGGAAGGAGCAGCTGCTGGTGGGCACCACTGGTACCCTGGGCACTGCCCCAGCAGGGAGCAAGTTCCCCAAAGCAGGGGGAGGTGAACTCATGTTCATACCAGGAGGATGGAAAAGCAAACAGGAGTTGTAGCTGGCAAAAGGGGTCTCTGTTCCCTTCCCAGGGCAGTTCTGCAGCAGCTCTGCCCCAGAGGAGGCACCACTGGGGTGGTTTTCATGGTGCTGTGGCACAGCTGGAGCATTTTCCTGAAGCACAGAGAAGCACCAAACTGCCTGTAATACCAACAACCATCACAGATGCTT
The DNA here is from genome assembly GCF_047495875.1 of Pithys albifrons albifrons. Taxonomy (NCBI): domain Eukaryota; kingdom Metazoa; phylum Chordata; class Aves; order Passeriformes; family Thamnophilidae; genus Pithys; species Pithys albifrons. Next base: position 15,580,982 of record NC_092473.1, read on the forward strand.
CTGTTTAAATACCCTGAACATCTGTCAGAAGAATGAAAAATGTCAGCAAGACACAGCACCAGCCTCTTGTCCTTTCTCATCTCCCAAGAAGCAGCTTATTAACCAAAAATGTTGGTCCCAGCAACTGCAGCAGCTTCGTTAAACTTTCTGTGTCTCTTATTTTACACATTTGGCTGGAACAAATGGGGAGCAGCTTTTCCCCTCCTGCAGCTTTGCTTTGGAGGGTGTGAGAGCCTCGAGCTTTCCTCCCAACTCTATTTTCTGCCTCCAGTCCCAAACAACACTCAGGTTGCACCTTCCTTTTGGGAGGGGAAGCCCAAGGGCTGCTCTTTGTTGGGAGTCACCATGAGGGGGAGGAACATCCTGGTTTGGGGGAACTTGCTCCTTTTTGTGATGCTCTCCAGAAAACCTGAGTGAGCCCAGCAAGGAGAACCCCCTGTAGCTGCCCCTGCCCTGGAGGGCAGGGATGTCCCTGTCCAAAAGGGGCCATCCACAGGGGTAGCACAGCTGGGATGTGCTGGGAATGTGGATTTCTGTGTGGTTTTAATGCTGAAATTGTGAGCTGTGTGGCCACAGGCTCAGAGGAGCCCTCACCCCTGGGCCAGCAGAGCAGAAGACAGGAGGGTGCCCAGCCATGCCCAGCCATGACCTGATTCCACATCCTTGAAGGGTGTGTGTGATGCCTGCTGAGCCCTCCAATTCCCATGGCTGGTGCTCAGCTCCTGCCTGCTCCATCCCAATCCCTCCTTCCCCAAGTTTTGCTCCATCTTTGCCATCCAGATTTTACTTTTTTTTTTTTATTAACCCCTTTTTTCCTACAACTGACCCCAAGGGCCTGGTGACACGGTGACAATCCCACCTGCTGAGGGCTGAGCAGTCCCTGCACTGTGAGCTCAGGAGCCAAGGGGGGCTCTGTGCCTGTACCTGCTCTTTAATTACACCCTGTGGTGGGAAGCTCAGCCCCTGTGGAAGAGGAAAACGTGCCTGGCATCATCCCCAGCAGCACAGGGAGCTCCTTCCCAATTCAAGTGATTCTCCAGAAATGTCCTCAGACTAAACAATTATTAAGAGCTTCTGAGAGAGGTTCAAATAAACATCCCCCTCCTGCAGAGATAAGGGGAAAGCTCCACACAAATGCTTTGAATCTGATCCTTTGGCTGTTAATGTTAAATAAATTGAGAAGGGCCACGGGGGAAGGAGCCCCTGGGGGTCACCTCTGCTTATTTGTGTGATCCTGGTGGTGTCTGCCCACACTGGGGTGCTGTGCTGCTCCTGCAACCCCCTGCCCAAGAGCTGGCAAAGCAACACAGCTCTCATCCAGAAATGGTAAGGGACAGAGATTTTGGAGAAGGAAATGAGTGTGGATGGGGGAGCCTGGGGCAGCAGGAGGGGCAGGAAAAAGGAGTTTGAATGGGGGAGCTTGGGGCAGGAATGGGGCTGGAAACTGAGTTGGGATGGGGGAGCCTGGGGCAGCAGGAGGGGCAGGAATGGGGCTGGGAAATGTGTGGATGGGGAACACCTGGGGCAGCAGGAGGGGCAGGGATGGGGCTGGAAAATGAGTGTGGATGGGGGAGCCTGGGGCAGCAGGAGGGGCAGGGATGGGGCTGGAAAATGAGTTTGGATGGGGGAGCCTGGGGCAGGAATGGGGCTGGAAAATGAGTTTGGATGGGGGAGCCTGGGGCAGCAGGAGGGGCAGGAATGGGGCTGGAGGAGCTCCACACACACTCCCAGAGCAGGAGGGGGACTCTGAGCAGGGGGCAGGTGCCAGCTGGGCTTTTTGCCCTATAGGAGAGCAGTGATTAATGTCACATCTCAGACATTTTTCCTTTTAGCCCTTTCTCAGACTGTTTGGAGAAGGGCCAATGTGGGCAGTGATAGCACAGCCCTCAGTGAGCTTGGGGGCAGCTGGGCTGGCATGGGGGGTGCCCAGGGAAGGCAGAGGGGAGCAGAGCCCCCCAGCAGCAGGGAATCCCTGCCTGTGCCCTGCTCTGTGCCCCCCAGCAGCAGGGAATCCCTGCCTGTGCCCTGCTCTGTGCCCCCCAGCAGCAGGGAATCCCTGCTCTGTGCCCCCCAGCAGCAGGGAATCCCTGCTCTGTGCCCCCCAGCAGCAGGGAATCCCTGCTCTGTGCCCCCCAGCAGCAGGGAATCCCTGCTCTGTGCCCCCCAGCAGCAGGGAATCCCTGCTCTGTGCCCCCCAGCAGCAGGGAATCCCTGCCTGTGCCCTGCTCTGTGCCCCCCAGCAGCAGGGAATCCCTGCCTGTGCCCTGCTCTGTGCCCCCCAGCAGCAGGGAATCCCTGCTCTGTGCCCCCCAGCAGCAGGGAATCCCTGCTCTGTGCCCCCCAGCAGCAGGGAATCCCTGCTCTGTGCCCCCCAGCAGCAGGGAATCCCTGCTCTGTGCCCCCCAGCAGCAGGGAATCCCTGCCTGTGCCCTGCTCTGTGCCCCCCAGCAGCAGGGAATCCCTGCTCTGTGCCCTGCTATGTGCCCCACAGCTGCTGCAAATCACCTGCCTGTGCCCTGCTCTGTGCCCCACAGGCTGCTACGTCCGCAGAGTGGTGAACGTGTCCCTGGGGCTGCTCCTGGCCTGGCTCAGTGTGCCCGTGGTGCTGAACCTGCTCAGTGCCAGGCAGGTCATGAACTCCTCCTTCCACCCCCTGCGCATCGTCAACACCTACGGAGCCTTCGGCAGGTACCGCTCAGGGCAGCCCTGCCCCTCTGCCAGGGTGCCCTGCCCCTCTGCCCTGCCCCTCTGCCCCTCTGCCCTGCCCCTCTGCCCCTCTGCCCCTCTGCCCTGCCCCTCTGCCCTGCCCCTCTGCCCTGCCCCTCTGTCCTGCCCCTCTGTCCTGCCCCTGTGCTCTGCCCCTCTGCCCTGCCCCTCTGCCAGGGTGCCCTGCCCCTCTGCCCTGCCCCTCTGCCCCTCTGCCAGGGTGCCCTGCCCCTCTGCCCTGCCCCTCTGCCAGGGTGCCCTGCCCCTCTGCCCTGCCCCTCTGCCCCTCTGCCAGGGTGCCCTGCCCCTCAGCCCTGCCCCTTTGCCCCTCTGCCCTGCCCCTCTGTCCTGCCCCTCTGTCCTGCCCCTGTGCCCTGCCCCTCTGCCCCTCAGCCCTGACCCTTTGCCCCTCTGCCCTGCCCCTCTGCCCTGCCCCTCTGCCCTGCCCCTCTGCCCCTCAGCCCTGCCCCTGTGCCCTGCCCCTCTGCCCCTCTGCCCTGCCCCTCTGCCAGGGTGCCCTGGGGCCTGGGGGCACTGCAGCCAAGGAACCTGCAGGATCTGTTTGTGGGAGAGATGGTGGAAAGGAGCAGGTTCCTTTCCCACTGAATTGCAATTCATGGAATACCTGTTTGTGAGAAGGAAGAACAGGAGCAGGTTCCTTTCCCATTGAACTGCAATTTATGGAGTATCTGTTTATGAGAAGGGATAATAGGAGCAGGTTCCTTTCCCACTGAATTGCAATTCATGGAATACCTGTTTGTGAGAAGGGAGAACAGGAGCAGGTTCCTTTCCCATTGAATTGCAATTTATGGAATACCTGTTTGTGAGAAGGGAGAACAGGAGCAGGTTCCTTTCCCAGTGAACTGCAACTTATGGAATACCTGTTTGTGAGAAGGGAGAACAGGAGCAGCTTCCTTTCCCATTGAATTCCAACATATTTTCTTTGAGCTGCTTTCAGTGAGCTCGTTCTATCCATGCAGCAAATGGAGCAGCAGGATGAAAACCTCCATAGGAGAGTCCATCCAGTGGATGTTGCTCACCATGCCCAGCCCCTCTGGGTTTGGGGGGAGCTGCTCTTCCCCTCTGTAGGTTTGCTCTCCCTCATGTAAACACTCACAGAAGTTCTTGGGCAGCAGATTTTAGGCCAACAAAAGGAAATGCTTTTCTCAACCAGTGACTTGGGGAATTTGTTGCTGCAGGAAACTGTGGAGAGAAAAGTATAAATGGGCTCAGAAAGGAAGATTTGAGAGGAGAGGGCCAAGAGCAGCCTGGCTGCTGCCTGCAGCTCAGGAGATCCCAGGCAGGGCTGCAGGGTGGGATGGACAAGGGGAGCATCTCACAGCTGCCTGTGGAGCCAGCCTGGCTTGGGCTGGGCTTTCTGGGGACTTCTAAGCTTAGGTGAGCTGGGGCAGCAGAACCCTTCTGGTGTGCTGGCCCTCCCAGCCTCTTCCAGCTGGGAAAATGATGACCAACAGAGCTGCACCCACCAGGTGGTTCCAGGGCAGCAACAGGACCTCTGGCTCTGTCACCTCCTGGTCGTGGTGGCCCTGGGGTGTTCCCAGAGGTCTGAGAGGAGGGGTGGGATGGGCAGCTCTTGGTTGGAGGGCTCTGGACAAGGTCCCAGAAGAGAAGCCAACAGTAACTCAGTGTTTTATAGAAGGTGGAGCAGTTTGGCTGTTAATGGTGTGGCCAAGCAGAAGGTGAAGGGGAGGAGCAGGTCTCACATGAATAGGATGTTCCCCCCAGTTTTTCAAAGAGCAGAAATCTCTGTGGAAAGAAAAAAAGCTGGAAAAAAAATTATTAAAAATACCAACAGTAGTTGTTGAAAATGCCAAAGTTTCTCCTGTTTTTTGAGAGAGGCAGAAATAACCCCTGAGCCCCTTTGGAGTGGGGAAGCTACAGGAGCTTGTTTTCTTTGGGTTGTTGTTCTTTTTCTTCTCCACTCTCTGGTTTGTGTTTGAACAGTGAGCAGAACCTAAAGAGCATGTGCTGAAATGCTGCTGTAATATGTTTGTAATTCCAGCCTGTGTAAACCAATAAAAAGGGGATTGCAGCTTATAATGAATCCACGATTATGTGGAACTTGACATAGTTTGAATCACACAGTAGGAACACACTTTTATTAGTAATTTGGTGTCCCTGATTTACAGAGTGTTTCCCAGCATTGGGCAGCTGGCCATGGCTCATAACTCAGCCCAGTGCAGAGTGTGGCACTTGGCTGCAGGACCCAGAAATCTGTTAAATGGAGGTAACAATTCTAAGCACAGGATTGCTTGGGTTGGGAGCATCTGGAGGCATCAGGGAGAAGGTGGAACCTGGGACCTTCCAAACTTTCAGCTTCTTGGGTTGGAGAAAGAGAGACCAAAGTGTTAAAAGGTTTCCAAGGGAGCTGCACAGCTTTGATGGGCAGATTTACATCCTTCTGTTTTCCTTATGGAAAGCAGCTCTTTGGGGCAGGGAATGCCCCTGGCAGGTCATGGAGGACTTGGGGTGGGCTGGAGGTGGCCATTCCCACTGCTCTGTCCCAGAGGGAGAGCACTTGAGGTGCCTCTGGTGCAGAAACACCAACCCACCTGTTGCTGTGGGAAAATCACCTGTCTGGACCATTGGCCCTGCTTGGAGTGACCCAAGAGCAGGTGATGGAGGAAGAGCACGGAATTCAGAGCTTTCCCTGGGCTTTGCTGCTGCACAGAGAAGAGGCTGCTGGGCCAGAGGTTCTCTGTAACCCAACCCAACCCAGCTGTGCCACCAGGCCAGGGACTCCTGTGCCACCATGACTCTCATCAGCCAGTGCTTGGAATTCAGATATTGGGAGAAATCCTTCCCTGGGAGGGTGGGCAGGCCCTGGCACAGGTGCCCAGAGAAGCTGTGGCTGCCCCAGCCCTGGGAGTGTCCCAGGCCAGGTTGGACAGGGCTTGGAGCACCCTGGATCAGGTGTCCCCACGGGGATTGGAACAAGATGGTTTTGGTTCTAACCCAAACTAACAATATCCCGTTGTGTCCCCCAGCATTACCAAGGAGAGGACAGAAGTCATCCTTCAGGGGACATCCAGCCTGGATCCCAATGACCCCTCTGCAGTGTGGGAGGAGTATGAGTTCAAGTGCAAGCCTGGGGACCTGAGGAGGAGGCCGTGCTTCATCTCCCCCTACCACTATCGCCTCGACTGGCTCATGTGGTTCGCTGCCTTCCAGGTGTGTCCTCTGCTCACACCTTGGCTCTGCCCTGACCAGGAGGCACAAAGGGTGTGGGTTTCCTCTGTGTTGGGATCGTGGGGCACTGTGGGAAGCCTTGGCTGAGTTGGTTTTATTCCTAAAGTTACCAGTGTCATGGACCTCTTGGCAGTTTTTAGTGAGATCTTTTAATTAGTTCTCAACAATAACAAGAATCCCTGTCAGGGACAGCCCTGGGGACACCCCTGGGGACACCAACTCCCACTGCCCACCTGCCTGCACATGGAGAAAGGCTCCCTCAAGGTGTTTTCCCCACGTGGTATCAGCAAACAGGTGACAGGCATAAATTAAATGAGAGTGGGAAACCTGGAATATTAATCCTTGTGTGCCTTTGAGCTTATTTTGCAAATCTTATCCAAGAGCTTGGCCTGGGTTTTACAGAACTGGGACTTGAGTAGCAAACCCATCCCAGATTATCCCAGGCTTTTCCCTGCATCCTCTCCTGGAATATCCTCCTCCCTCTGCCCCAGCTCCTCTGTTTGCTTTCTCTGTGGGATGTTGGTGTTGGCACCGTTGGCATTCCTGGGCAGTGACATAAAGTTGGTGCCTTGGCTGGGGTTGGGTGTTTACCCCTCTGGTTTGTGTGTGCTGGAATTCCATTTCATCTGCTTATCCCTGAGGAAAAGCCCAGCCAAGCTTCAGGCAGTGGTGGCCCAGCTGGGAAGGGGCAGTGGGAGCTGCTGGGTTTGGTCTCCCCTTGCTTTGGGAGGGCTCTGAGCGGAGGAGAACTGGGCTCATCCCAGCAAAGGTCGTGTCTGAGATGAGAGAAGGGACGTTCCCAGGGCAGGAATGGCCTGAAGGTTTGACAGCACAAAAGGGCTTTGAGGTTTGGAGCTGGAGGAGGGCAGGGCACGGGTCCTGCTCAGAGGTGAGGCTGTGCCAAGGGCTGCTGGTGCATCCCAGTTCCACCTCTGCACGGGGCCAGGGCAGCTGCTGATGTACCCAGGAAGGAGGAGGAAACAGCTCAGCCTCTTCACATCTTTATTATTAATGTTTCACTCCTTATTGTCAGTGTTTATTTCATTAGTGGTTTAATTCACTGAAAGGCTCCCCCAGGTGTTTCTCTTCCCTGGGCACAGCCTGCTGAGGTGTCTTCACAGCACCTAATTAGCAGCAATTAGCACTGTGGGCCTCCTTGCACTGGCAGGAGGAGGGGGCATCCCTCTCTTTGGGTGGCTCTGCCCACCCTGGTGCCCACCCATCCCCTCCCACTGTGGCAGCACCCCCTGGGAATGGGTGTCCTGCCCCTTCCTGGGCATCCCCACCCCAGTGCTCCCTGTGCCCCCTGCCCTGCGGGCTCTGCTGTGGCCCCTCAGCACACACAGCACTCTGGGAAGCACTCGCAGGTCCTGCTTAGAAGTATTAGCAAAAGGTGCAGGAAGGAGGCCAAAAACCTTCTGGAAAGTGGGAATGACTTGTGGAAAGGAGAGGGAAGGTGAGGACTGGGCACGGCGAGTGTTTTCCAGTCTGGATGTCAGGCATGTAAACACCCGCTTAAGCACGGGAGCAAATCCCCTTTGGAATGGCTGAGTTTGGGCACTGGCAGCTGTTCCTTTGGTGCCAACTCCTCCTGGGCAGCCAGAAGGGTCCCTGTCACTGGGGGCTGTCTGGCCTCGGGTCCTGCAGAGCTGTGGAAAGGACACGTAACCAGAAAGCCCAGGAGTTTGTGAAGCCAGACAAGCTGTGCAAAACCCTTGTGGTGGTTTGCAGAGTCCATAAACCCGAGTTCCTTCAGCCTCCGGATTAGGTTTAATTTGTTTGCAGAAGTTGTGGAGTGTTTCTGCAGCGCCCCTCGCCGCCTGCCCCGGGGCTGGGCTGCACCTCCCTGGCAGTGGGAGCTCTGACACAGCCAGCTCTGACAGGCTGTGGAAAAGCCAAGGACTTGGGGGAAGGATATTTAGCATCCCTTTGTGCTGCTCCTGACAGGTTCCTCTTTGCACCTCATCACCACTTGACATACGGCGCCTTCCTGTGCTGGGGGTTTCCTGCGAAACTTTCCACCTTGGCTGGAGCTGTGGGAGTCACTGGGAGGCTCTGGAGCACAGGGAGCCATGCCCCTGGCACAGGGAGGGCAGCCATGCCCCTGGCACAGGGAGGGCAGTCAGGCCCCTGGCACAGGGAGGGCAGTCAGGCCCCTGGCACAGGGAGGGCAGCCAGACCCCTGGCACAGGTAGGGCAGTCAGGCCCCTGGCACAGGGAGCCAGACCCCTGGCACAGGGAGGGCAGCCAGACCCCTGGCACAGAGAGCCAGACCCCTGGCACAGGGAGCCAGACCCCTGGCACAGGGAGGGCAGCCATGCCCCTGGCACAGGGAGCCAGACCCCTGGCACAGGGAGGGCAGCCAGACCCCTGGCACAGGGAGAGCAGCCAGACCCCTGGCACAGGGAGGGCAGTCAGACCCCTGGCACAGGGAGGGCAGCCATGTCCCTGGCACAGGGAGAGCAGTCAGACCCCTGGCACAGGTAGGGCTGTCAGACCCCTGGCACAGGGAGCCAGACCCCTGGCACAGGGAGGGCAGCCAGGCCTCTGGCACAGGGAGGGCAGCCAGGCCTCTGGCACAGGGAGGGCAGCCAGACCCCTGGCACAGGGAGCCAGACCCCTGGCACAGGGAGGGCAGCCAGGCCCCTGGCACAGGGAGGGCAGTCAGGCCCCTGGCACAGGGAGCCAGGCCCCTGGCACAGGGAGGGCAGCCAGACCCCTGGCACAGGTAGGGCTGTCATACCCCTGGCACAGGGAGGGCAGCCAGACCCCTGGCACAGCCAGGGAGTGCCCACCAGCTGTGGTGCTGCCCCACCTCTGAATGCCAATTTATTAGTTGCTGCCTCTTAATTACCGTGCCAGCAGTGCCATAATTGCATGTAATGTAACATGGCATTATTTTGCAGGAAACCATTTTCATGATGTTAATTTTATTATCTAAATATAATGTGCCTTTTCACTTGTTTCCTAAATCCCCTCTTTGTTCCCCGTGTCTCGACGTCCCGAGGGTGCTGCAGGCTCTGAACTGAGGCCCTTCATGGAGCTCTGGCAGGGCCACAGCCCAGCCAGAAAAAGGGCTGAGTGGCTTCTTCCCGTCTGCAGGAGGGGGAAAAAAAACCCAGGAATGTGTGGAAATCTGTGGGCTCTTTTCACTCTGCTGGTTCCTGGGCACTGGGGGGCTCAGCAGAAATAACGTGGCCCCCACTGAGGTCCCTGTTGGGCAGGTTGGTCACTCAGGACCTCTCACCTCCAGCAAAGCAGCTTCAACCAGTGCATAATTTAAGAGGAACCCCTGCCCTTGTGAGGGGTTGGAACTGGAGGCTCTGGAAGGGATACTAGGCTGGGATACCAGGCTGGGATTCTGGGATTTCAGCTGAAGGGAATGGCACATTTGCAGATGCCACCAGGCCATGAGCCCTGTGGAGAGTCATGGAATGGGTTGGGTTGGAAGGACCTTAAAGCTCATCCCATCCCACCCCCTGCTATGGGCAGGGACACCTCCCACCAGCCCAGGGTGCTCCAAGCCCTGTCCAGCCTGGCCTGGGACACTCCCAGGGCTGGGGCAGCCACAGCTTCTCTGGGCACCTGTGCCAGGGCCTGCCCACCCTCCCAGCCAGCAATTCCTTCCCAATATCCCAGTGTCAGTGGGAAGCCATTCCCCTTGGCCTGTTCCTCCAGAGTCTTGTCCAAAATCTTTCTCTGCTTCTTTTGGAGCCTCTTTAGGCACTCAGAGGGACTCCAAGGTGTCCCTGGAGCCTTCTCTTCTCCAGGGTGAAATCAAGGAGAGGGAATTGGATCCCTCTGGATTTCCTGTTATTCTGGAAGGGGCAGTGAAATGGGAGGATGTTTTCTGAGCCACAGAATCATAGAATGGTTTGGGTTTGAAGGGACCTCAAAGCCCATCCAGTGCCACCCCTGCCATGGGCAGGGACACCTCCCACCAGCCCAGGGTGCTCCAAGCCCTGTCCAGCCTGGCCTGGGACACTCCCAGGGCTGGGGCAGCCACAGCTTCTCTGCCCACCCTGTGCCAGGGCCTGCCCACCCTCTGAGAAGGGAGGAAATAATGGATGAAAGGGCAGAATCTGATTGAACCTCCCAGAACTGAGGTTCAGCTTTAGGAATAACTTTGCCCCCTTGACACTTCCCTGTGTTACTGCAAAGACTTCCTGTTTTTACAGGAGCTGGAGACGAATTGCTGAAGTTTCAGCTGTTCTCCTGCTACTGATGCCAACCCTGCTGTGATTATTTGCCTTCTTCAGGGTGACATTTTAGGAGGAGCTCAGCCATCAGGGCCCAGCACTGAGCTGGGTGTGCTGCTGGCACCAAAGGACAATTTCTGGCAGGCTGGGGGTGGATTCAGCACAGTTGATAAATAACAAACCAGAAAACAAAATACTGCTCATAGTTCTGGGCCTTCAAGTTGGTCAGTTCTGCTGCTGGTGGGAAGTCTGGGACTTTATAAAAGCTGGTTGTTTATCATCCCAAGGGTGGTTCTCCACCAGTGGAAAAGCCTCTGAGGAAGGAAAAATCAAAGGGAAGGCTTTTTCTCTCCTCACCATGGCATGAAGGGTATTTATTCTCTTTGGGGACTGCATTTGGCCAATGCAAAGGCACCCTCTTGGTGCTTCCCAAATAATAACTCCTCAAAAATAACAAAGCTCATATTGCTTTTAAAGCTCAGAGTCTTGTGGGATTGTACCCTGAAGCTGCTCCAAAAGTCTTTTGGGATGCTCTGAGAAGCCATGTGTGTTTTCCAGATATGATGCTTTTATAAATAATGCTCAGCTGCCTTCCTGAGAGCAGCCCCAGCAGAGCAGGATGGAGCTCTGAGCTTCTCCCCTGGGTGGGAACAGGAGCTGTGCTGGAGCCTCCACGTCAGCACACACGAGCTCCAAGGAGAAGGAACACCATTTCCAGGGGAGGCAGCTGAGTGGGTTTGGGAAATGTTTTATTCAAGCCTCTGTTATCTCACTCTTCCAGCCAGAAGGTGCTTCAGGAAAAGGCTGCCCAGCAGCAGAATGGAGGAGGAGGTGTTTGCAGAGCAGTAAAACCTCAGCCTCGTGCTGGCTGTGCCCAGCCCAGCTTTTACACTTCCTTTCTTCCCCCTTCTGGAATCACAGGCCTCCCCTCACCTCCATTTGCCAGTGCAGAGTTCTGGGCCATGTTCAGCATGGAAGGATTTTTCTTTTCTTCTTTCAGCTGTGCTCAGTTGTGCCCCTGGGAACATGGATAATTCCTGAGCTCCCAGGTGGCTCAGGGAGAGCTCCCCACCCACAGCAGCATTGCCAGGGGAGAGCCCAGAGTAGCCCCAAATCCTCTCCTGCCATGCCTGTAGAAAGAGACCCCACCTTGTCCTTGTCCATGCAGGGGGTGGGCACTGCCCACAGTGCCCGTTGTACCCCCTGGCACACTCTGTTATGGATCAAAGTGGCTTTTCCTTTCCCTGGATAGGTGGGGTCTGAGAGCTGCTTCCCAACAAGGAGCAAATCCCTGTCCCAGAGGAGCACCTGGGCTGAGACTGGCAGGGAAAACCAAGGGAAAGTGTCTACCTGAGCACAGCATGAGGGTGGAACCCATCAGGAAATAAAAGCTCAGGGGTCTTTGCCCTTAGAGCCAGGTCCTGTCAGTCCACTCTGTTATCCCTAAACCCCAGTGCCTGGAGGGCAGGAGCAGGTTGGGGAGTCCCAGGCTGGGTCTGGATGGAGAAGGAACAGCCCAGGAGGTGTCGCTGAGCAGGGTCAGTCCCTGGTGCTTCTCTCTGTGCTCAGTGAAGATCCAAACCCTAAAGGTGACCCCAAAACGTGTCTACCCCCCTTCCAGCACTGTGTGCACCTCTGCTGGATTTTTTTTATTATTATTAATGCCCTGGGTGGTCCAGGCTCTGCTTTGCCCACTCAGAGCTGGCACCAGCACCACCTCCCTCCATCCCAACTCTGCTCACCCTGCACAGTCTGGGTCTCTCTGGATCCACAGAGGGACCATCCTCTTCCCACCCCAGCCTGGGATGATTCCCTGGATGCAGCCCAGATGTGCTGGACTCTTTTTGTCCCCACCTTTGCCACCATATCCCTTTGCAGAGGGATAAGCAGGGGGTGCTCAGCCCAGCCCAGCCCAGCCCAGCCCAGCCCAGCCCAGCTCGGCTCCGGCTCCGGCTCCGGCTCCGGCGGATCCAAAGCCTGGGCAGGGGGTGGGGCTGCACCGGCTGGGAATTTCTCACCACAGACTTTGCTGGGGCCAGACATGTTGTAAATTTTACAAGGAAAACACTTCACAAAGCAGAAGTTCGACTCTGGTATGTGTGGAGCTGCTAATTAGCAATTTGGAGGCCACGGGAGCCAATTGCACCCTTGCAGGTCGGGATCAGCACTGGAAGCTCTGGGGGCCTCCATCACACTTTGCCTGGGGAGACTGGAGGTTCCTCCTTCTGTTCTCCTGTTCCTTCCCACCTGGCACACAGGAACCCTCAGATCTCCCAAACTCTCCTGGAAATAGTGCCTAAAATCACACAGAGCACTTTAAAAAGGGGTTTCCAGGAAGGCACAGGGTGCTGAGGGTCTGACTCAGGAGGTTTGGTCTCTGCAATTCTGTCACACCTCGGGGAGGGTCCACAGTCACAGACTCCCCACACTGCAGGTCCCAGAGTGCCTCTCACCCTCCCAAATCCCAGCCTGGGCTGAGCATCTCCAGCGTCATCCTGGAGCCATTGAGGGACACGGAGTCTTGGAGTGAGTCATCCTGTGATGGGGCCTTGGGCAGGGCTGGTGCCAGCTGGCCCTGCAGCTTTTGTGAGCTTTGCAGGACTTGTGTTTAACATCCCACATGATGGATGGAGCTCCTGGATCCAGAGCTCCACTCTGAGGTCGCTGCATCAGGGCCATGGTGGCCTCAGTCTCGTGGTGGCCTCGTCCTTGAGAGCCACCACCACCTCCCCCTCCGTGTCAGGAGTGCTGGTGGAGAGAGGGATGTGCTGGAGGTTGACCATGGGGGTGGCAGAGCCCAGCAGGGGCTGGGGCTGGTGGGAAGCACCCCTGGAGCTCCATCCATGCTGGGACAGCCGATGGCAGGAGCAGGGGATGGGGACAGTGGTCCCTGTTCAGGTTTAATAACTGTGCTTGTCCTCTAAGCTGTGATGAGCAGGGTGAGAAGCCCCACGAGGCAGAGCTGCCCTGGATGGGCCTTCCCTCCAGCTCTCCCTGTTTTCCAGCTCCTTTCTCTCCCGTTTCCAGTAGCAACGGAAATAACAAACTGTGCCCTTGGAGGAGCTTTGCAGAGCAGCTTTGCCTCTGCTGTCACTCCCAGCCCTGCAGGTACAGCCCCAGCTTTCCCTCTCCCACACTGTCCCCTACTGCTTGCAGTCCACATTCCAGTCAGGAACACGCTGGAAAAGGAGGAGGAAAGGAAATCTTAGGGAAGTACAAGGCACAGAAGGTCACCCAGAAGGAGAAAGGCTTTTTCTGGAGCCTCAGGAAGAATCCCTGTGGAAAGCAGGAATGCCTGGATTCCTGCAGGGAGGGAAGTCATGGAATCAGAGAGTAGCTCAAGCTGGGAGGGATCCGTGAGGATCTCTGGGTCCAGCTCCCTCCTTCTCTCAGGGAGAGGGTCAAGCTCTGCCGCTTCAGCCCAGGCTGTGGGTCCCTGAGCTGTGCCCTGCCAGTGGCTCCATGAGGAAGGAATGCAGGAGGATGGAGTACATGGAAGGAAACAGGAGACAGGAATTGGGACTAGAGAAATGACTTTGTTCTGTTTTCCCGTGGATAACACAACGGGAGAAAACCACCTGGTTTAAGGTGGTGGCTGGATTGTCCTTTCCAGATGTGCCATTCCCATCCTGTGGGGAGGTGACTGCCAAAATAAATCACTTTGATCCAATATTTGGGGGCAGAATTGGCCAGAACACTCCAACTGTGGCAGAGAGGAGACAAACTCAGTGCAAACTATGGTAGAGACAAACTCTCCCTGCTCCCCACAGGTGCCAGAGTGTCCCTCTGGACCTCAGGGTGTTGGATCTCATGGAATGTTTGCTGGAACAAGGGGAAATTCATTGTTCTCCACCTGAATCCAATGAATTCTCTGCCCCAAGAGGAGTCTTTAATGCCAATAACATTCCAGGAGCAGCCCAGCAGTACCTGATGTTCATCTTTGTTCTTCCTTCCCCAAGACCTACGAGCAGAACGAATGGATAATCCACCTGGCTGGGAAGCTGCTGGCCCAGGAAGAGGAGACCTTGTCCTTGCTGGCAACAAACCCCTTTGCAGGCAGAGAAGCTCCCAGGTAAGCCTGGAGTTGTCCCAAGGAAGCTGGAAGTGGCTCTGCATTGTTCCATCTTGGACGTGTCCAGGTGGTTTCTGTTCATGGTTGGGGTTGTGTTTGATGGACCTCAGGTGGCCTTTAAACAGAGTGGGTTTGGTGAGGACACCCAGGTGGTGTCAGCACCTTGATGTCCCCTGGCAGGGACACAGGGACCCTTTGGATGAGCCCATTCCCAGGCAGGTCCATGAAGGGCTCAGTGTTGCTTCTCTTGGCCACAAATGGTGACATCTGAAGTGGTTTCCTGCCCATCAGCTTTGGATTCTTTGCTTTGTGAGCTCAGTTCAAACCCCACCATTTCTCTGGACCTCCTGAGGTGTTTCAAAGACAAAAACAGCCCTGCAGAAATGGTTGTTTTTGTGGACACTTGTCTTGGAATTGTTTTTGTTTTCAAGGAAGAGACAAAGCAAACATCAGGCAGGGGAAGGCACAGATGAAAACTCCGAGGTTTTACACAAAGGAAGTTTTTCACAAAAGGGTCTCTTTTGTTGGTGAAGTTATTTTTAGCTGAGAAAACAGTTTTGGGGCATTTGGGATCAACTCAAGTAATATTATGCTCTTGCTAATATTTTCCATTTGAGGCTCTCAGGATGCTCTGCAAACAGGGCTGGAGGTCAGAGCGTGGTGTGGAATGAGCTGCCCTGGACATGCTGGTGCTTTTGGGCAGTGCATCCCCCAAACCCTCTGAGAGGAGACTCTTCTCCAGCTGAGACACTGAGAACTTGCCACTTTTACCAAAGGGTTTCCTCTGACAAGGTTTATAAACCCCAAGGTGGTAAAAATCATGGAATCCTGGAATGGTTTGGGTGGGCAGGGACCTTAAAGACCATCATGTTCTGCCATGGGCAGGGGCACCTCCCACCAGCCCAGGTTGCTCCAAGTCCTGTCCAACCTGGCCTTGGACAGCCAAACTGCTGGAGGACAGGGATGGATGGGATGTTGGGAAGGAATTCCTGTCTGGGAGGGTGGGCAGGACCTGGCACAGGTGCCCAGAGAAGCTGTGGCTGCCCCAGCCCTGGGAGTGTCCAAGGCCAGGCTGGACAGGGCTTGGAGCAACCTTGGAGCAACCTTGGAGCAACATTCCCATGGGAGAACCACGGTGTGCACCATCCAGTCTGGGTGTAAGAACATTAGGCTGGAGATTAGGGAGGAATGAGGAATTCCTTCCTGGCAAGGGCTGTCCAGCCCTGGCACAGCTGCCCAGGGCAGGGGTGGAGTCAGGGATTTCACAGCCCTGTGGATGTGGCACTTGGGGACATGGGTAGTGATGGCCTTGGCAGTGCTGGGGGGGTTGGACTGGGTGATCTCAGAGGCCTTTTCCAAGCTGACAGATTCCCTTTTCCTGGCAGGATCCTTCCTTTTCCCCCATCCCTGTCCCTGGAGCAGCACCCTCAGCACTGAGCACAGATCCCACCCCTGCCAGAATCTCAGTCCAGCCGTGACCAAACCCCTCCAGCTGGAGCCTGAGCAGTGGCACCTGGCAAGGAAAGACAGTGCCCCGTGGCTGCAGCTCCAGTGGCTTCCCAAGGCCATCCCTGTGCCCTCACCCACCCTGCAGAGCCCACCTGTGGCTGCTGCCACCCTGCCCTCCCTGCAGTAGCTGGATGGAAAAAACCTAATTTTCCTGCCATATTCCCCCCTCCCTCCACTCTAAAGGGAATTTTGAGCCTTAATTATTTTCATTCCCTGCTAGACTAAATAATTAGGGGAAGGGCCTGTTTTCCATAAGAGCCTCAGCTCCATCCTCCACAGAGTTTGCTCTCCTAATGGAAACTCTACACCTTCAACAGCCAAGGGACTTTCAACATGAGTTAATGCCCTCGAAATGAAATTTCAGAGACCAAAGTTTGTAGCTTTCTTTACAACTCAAGAAATTATAGTATTTTTTCAAGTGTGATAAACTCAAAATGAGAAACAGGTGACTGATTAAAAATGAGGGTATTGTTGAGCCCAGCCTGGCTGAGTGTGAAGCTGGGCTTGAATCCTGGTGATGGTTGGGGAATGTGGATTTACAAAATTCTGGTGCAGTGGATAGTTCATAAAAGTGCAGCCCTCATAAATCTGAACAGGAGGCCTTTGGCTGAGAACTTCAGGAGTGTTCAGCACACCCTCATGGAAACAGCCTGCAACAGGGAAAGAAAACAAAATCCTCATTTTGCCTGCAGGAGAGGGGAGAAAACACCAGGCTGCTGGGTCTGACCTGGAGTGTTTGGTGTCTCTGATATTAAATCATGTTCACTTTGAGGACTTTTATTCCAATTATAGTAGCACTTTGTTGCAAAAACCCCAACACGTGTGTGGAGCCCTGGACTTGTGGTGCTGCTGTTGGTGAAGGAGGTGGTGCTTCCCTTTGGATGCTCCCTGGCTGCAGGAGCACAGGGAGGACATGGAATTTGGGAGTCCTGGGCTGGATTTGGTTGCCCATTTATTTCCCACTTGTGCCAGAGTTCCTGGACTTTACCCCTGGGGCACATGGGATTGGGTTTCCAGGCTGTGGAAGTCACTGTGGAGCTGCTTTTCCATGGGATCTGTGGAGAGATCCCAAGCCCTGAGAAGAGCATGGTTGAATCTGCACATTTTAGAAGCCACTTTGGGGCTTGGAGCCCTCCAAGAAGGTTGGAGGGAATTCTGGAGCTGTTGGGAGCAGGCAGGGAGTGGGATTTCCAGGAAAATCTGGGCATCACTGGGAATGCCATCCCTGTTGTGCAAGGTGTCTCCTGAGATGTCTTTGGAGGAGACAGGAGTGGGGCTTGTGGGTACCTGGGAGGTGAGAAAATATAAATAGGGAATTTGGGGCTTCTCACAGGGTGAGATGTTTTATTGCAGTTTGTTCCTTCTTGCCTTGTGCACTGCAATGTAGAAGAAAATCTCTGCTTTATTAGTCATTGATGTTACAATGTCAGGTATGATCAGAATGAAATGATTCCATGGTCCTCAAGGGGAGTTTAAGGCATTTTTCCCTTTGGTAAAAGCAACCTCAGTATTTCAGTGCCAGGGAGGGCAGAGCTCATCCCAAACCACCAGGATTTCCCCCAGGGTGGCAGATCCCAGCCACCTCTGCTCTCTGTGGGGCAGCTCCACCATGGGCAGGGCAGCACCTCACGGCCCATGGCCATGGGTTTCTCTTCCTGGGCCAGGTCAGCTCGTCTCAGAGTAGTCTGTGATTCTGTGTATGATTCTGTGATTCTGTTTCCTTCCACCATGCCTGGCTCAGCCTTTGCTACAGACACACACCCTGAGCCTCCCTTTCTGACCTGTCCACGGGGGGAAAAAACCCTCTTTGCCACCTCCCAGGGGAGTTTGGAGGATGAACTGCCCACGGGATGCTCTTGCCACACCTCACACGAGCCTTGGGGTCAGCAGTGTGCAAACCCAACCCATCAAAGTGCCCCTTCCTCTGCAAACTCGGGCCAGGCTGGATTTATGGCCCTGCCACCAGCAGGGCAAGCACAGAAGAGGGCGATGATGGAGACTCTGTTACTGTGATGGATTTGTGCTTCCCACCACCACCACTTGCTCCCTGATTTACAGTGGAGTGGGAAGCCCTGAGATAAAAGAAAAACAACCAAAAAAACCACCCCCCTCCAAACCCCAAAGACACCTCGTGTTTGGGTTTCTCTGCTCCCTTCCCGCCCGCCGTGCCCTGGCAGGCCATTAATTGCAGCGCAGAGCCCCGGCTCGGGTGTTGCCCTGGGAGCCCTCAGCTGTTGCAGGGGGACAGCTGCACCCTCTGGAACTAATTACAGCTGTCTGGGAGATTTACCCTCACCCCACCAGCTCCAATATTGCTGCTAATTTCTCGCCCGTCCAGTTGGGCGCTGTCAGAGGGGCTGATATACGAGCGGCGCTGCGGGTGCTGCGGAGCAGCTGCTCGGGGGCATCTGCTGGGCCAGGGGCTTGGAAAGTCAGGCTCAGGATTTTTACCCTCTCTGCCCCTGCCAGGGCCCTGGTCTCGCCCAGTCTGGGTGGGGATGGAGAGTGGGTGGTGGCACGTGGGTCCTGCTGGGCGCTCGGTGATCTTCCATCGGCTCCACCACCCTCTGGCACTGCTGATGGCTCAGGAGTTGCCCAAGGGGCCTTTCTGCCACATGTTCTTGTTGTCATAGCAGAGAGGGTTTGCCATCTCCTGGGGGAGTCCTTTGAATGCCATCTAGTCCAACCCCTGCCATGGCAAGGGACACCTTCTACTGGATGAGGTTGTTCCAGACCTCGTCCAACTGGCCTTGGACACTCCCAGGGATGGGGCAGCCACAGCTTCTCTGGGCACCTGTGCCAGGGCCTGCCCACCCTCCCAGGGGAAACTTCCTTCTTGGTATCCAACCCAAGTCAATCCTCCTTCAGTTTAAAACCATTTTTGATGGCACCTGCTGTCTTGCTCCAGCAGGGATGGCCATTTCTGTGCCACTGGCTGTGGGCATCCCTTGGGTGGGTGGGTGGGTGGGTGGGTGGAGAGAGGGGGGGAAGGATGGATGGATGGATGGATGGATGGATGGATGGATGGATGGATGGATGGATGATGGATGGATGGATGGATGGATGGATGGATGGATGGATGGATGGATGGATGGATGATGGAGGGATGGATGGATGGATGGATGGATAGATGGAGGATGGATGGATGGATGGATGGGTGGATGGATGGATGGATGGATGGAAGGATGGATGGAGGGGTGGATGGAGGGGTGGATAGGTGAATGGTTGATGGATGGATGGATGGATGGATGGATGGATGGATGGATGGATGATGGATGGATGAATGGATGATGGATGGATGGATGGATGGATGGATGGATGGATGGATGGAGGGGTGGATGATGGATGGATGGATGGATGGATGGATGGATGGATGGATGGATGAATGGATGATGGATGGATGGATGGATGGATGGATGGATGGATGGATGGATGAATGGATGATGGATGGATGGAGGGATGGATGGATGGATGGATGGATAGATGGATGATGGATGGATGGATGGATGGATGGATGGATGGATGGATGGATGGATGGATGGATGATGGATGGAGGGGTGGATGGAGCACCAGGATGCAGACCCAGCCAGGCTGAGTGCCCTCCAGCTGATTTCTCCATCCACCTACGGAAAGGCTCAAAACCTCCAATCCCAAGGAAACAAGGGTGGGCTCTGAGGGCTTTGTCCCTCCTCCCCCAGCAGTGCCACCCCCTGAGCTCCTGTGCTTTGTCCCCTGCAGGTGGCTCCGTGGGGAACACTTCAAGTACAAGTTCAGCCAGCCCGGGGGCACCCACGCCCGCCAGGGCCGCTGGTGGATCCGCAGGAGGATCGGGCCCTACTTCCCCCCTGTCAACCTGCAGGGCCTGAAGAAGTTCTTTGAAGACAGGAACTGGCCATTCCCTGGGCAGAACTGATGGAGAGGGATGGAGGGTCACGAGGGACCAGCTGGGAGGAGGGGGAGGAGGCAGCTCCTGCCAGACATGGCTCCTCTCTGGATTTTGTATCCATATCCTTGTTTACACGTATATTATGGAAGATTCCCATCCAAACTTGCTGTTCTGCTCTGCTTTTTCTCATCTCAGTGGTTGATTTCTTTCGCCAGGCTCTTGGAAATTGTCACCTCTAGAATTTGGGAAGAAGCTTTTATGGGATTTTAAGAAGTGACTCTGCCCCTCAGCTGTGCTTCCTGTGCCCCATCCTGGCCATCCTTCAGCTCTAATGGGAGCAGACTGGGCAGCCTGACATCTCCAGGGGTGCTCTGTGGTGCTGCAGGGGTGAGGGTGCCCCCCTGGATGGGTGGTGGGTGCCAGACACCCCCTGGGCATCCCCCATGGGCTGGACAGCAGCAGCAAACAGTGCTGGCCTCCCCCTCCCCAATTTAATTCATTTCTTTTGCTTTCCAACCTCTGGGTCAGGGATAATGGATCCCAGACCAGCATTCCCAGTCCTGTTTGCTGCTTGTTAAGCTTTTTTTTTCCCTTTTTTTGTTTTTAAATGAAAACTCCCCTCTCCACTCCTGGAAGATAATACCCATTCAAAGGCAGCGAGGAAGGTGCAGGGAGGGCATTAAATTAGAAACGTTTCCCTGGGACAACATTTTCAAAAAGAAAAGAAACAATTCTGGGGAGGGGGGCAGGAAATGGGAACCACATTGTGTTATCTGTTGCCTGGAAGCTTTTGGGGAGAGGTTTTTGCTCCCTGAGCTGTGCACTGGAAGGAGGAGACTGTGGCATTCCCAAGGCAGCACATTGTAAATCCAGGGAAGGAGAACTGTCTGGGGCTGCTCCCACCAATCTCCACATCTCCAGTGGCTTTGGAGAGGGGCTGGGGACATGGGGACACCCCCCAGGAGGACCAGGGTGTTGACACCACCTCCACCAGCTCTGGGTGCAGGGTTTGGCTCCATCAGTCGAAGCCAGGATGGGCCAAACCCCCTGGGACAATGTTGGCTCTTGGTTGTGTTTTCCTGGCTCATCCTCATCCCTGGAGCCTGATCCAAATCTTTAATCCTGGATTTCTGTTTGGAAGTTTGGTTTTCCTGTGGGGGTTTGTTTCTGCTCCACCCCCATCATTGTCACGTTGGTCATGGGGCATCTGCTCCTGGTCAAACCCCCTCCAGCTGCCAACCATCCTTATAAAACCCTTAGGGTTGGTGTAAAACCCCTAAAACTTGGGGGGAAAAGTCATTCCTTCCCTTTGATTTAGAATTACAGAATTCTGGAATGGGTTGGGTTGGGACAGACCTCAAAGCTCATCCAGTGCCACCCCTGCCATGGGCAGGGACACCTCCCACCAGCCCAGGCTGCTCCAAGCCCTGTCCAGCCTGGCCTGGGACACTCCCAGGGCTGGGGCAGCCACAGCTTCTCTGGGCACCTGTGCCAGGGCCTGCCCACCCTCCCAGCCAGCAATTCCTTCCCAATATCCCAGTGTCAGTGGGAAGCCATTCCCCTTGGCCTGTTCCTCCAGAGTCTTGTCCAAAATCTTTCTCTGGTTCTTTTGGAGCCTCTTTAGGCTCCAAGGTGTCCCTGGAGCCTTCTCTTCTCCAGGGTGAAATCAAGGAGAGGGAATTGGATCCCTCTGGATTTCCTGTTATTCTGGAAGGGGCAGTGAAATGGGAGGATGTTTGTGAGGCAGAGAATCACAGAATGGTTTGGGTTGGAAGGGATCTCAAAGCCCACCCAGTGCCACCCCTGCCATGGGCAGGGACACCTCCCACCACCCCAGGGTGCTCCAAGCCCTGTCCAGCCTGGCCTTGGACACTCCCAGGGCTGGGGCAGCCACAGCTTCTCTGGGCACCTGTGCCAGGGCAGGAGCAGGAAGCTCATCCCAGAAGGGACCTCAAAGCCCCCCCAGTGCCACCCCTGCCATGGGCAGGGACACCTCCCACTGTCCCAGGGTGCTCCAAGCCCTGTCCAACCTGGCCTTGGACACTCCCAGGACTGGGGCATTCTGTGCCAGGGCCTCTGTGGATCCACCAGGTCCCATTTCCAAACATCCTGTGGATAAAAGCCTGGCTCTGGTGTGTGTTTGGGACCGTGGCCCCCATGGTGGGCTCAGCAGATCCCACACCAGCAGAGATTCCCATATTCCTGGCTCCTGGATAAAGTGGAGTCCTTTCCTTTAAAGCAGCCCCACTGCAGGGTGGGAGCAGCCCCAGGAAATCCCTGGAGCCAAACAGCTTCCCTGCTCCCAGCTGCTGGCAGGAGCTGGCTTTGCTTTAACACATATTAAAGGGAGAAGCTTTTTTTCCTTCCCAGTAGATTAAGTTTGGCCAAACAATTCAGTGTGAACTGCTGGGCAGGAGGCACAAACCTGTAGGCTAAATTATGCAGCTGCTACAAGTTTAGACCAGCATGGGATGAATTTCAGGATCCAATATTAGTTTCCATTTAATCTGATTATTCTGGGCTGGAGTTCCTGGAGGGTCTTCAGGTTATTGTCAGTCAAAAGAATCTTTAAAAGCTTCCACTTGCACTCGGCTTTTCCCATTCAAAGTCTATTTTCATTATGGATGAATTTTAATGAAAAAATGATTCTCCTGACTCTTGCTTCCCTCCCCCCTCAGCTGGGGTTAAAATTGAAGCCACAATTGGGGTCTTGCCACTCAAAATCCCATTTTCCCACTTTGTGAGAGTGTTGGAGCAGACAATGAAAGTTTGGGAAGGCACATCCTCCACCTCCTCATCCTCAAGCCCTTCCTCACTGGGAAAACACTCAAGTGGCTCCAATCCTGGGGGCATTCCTGGCTCCCAAGTCTTGGAAACTAATGCAGGACTGGTTGGTCCTGACACCTCATTTCTGTGCTGTCCCTTCATGGGCTGGTTCCTCTGTCCCCCCCTCTGTCCCCTCCTCTGTCCCCTCCTCTGTCCCCCCCTCTGTCCTCCCCTCTGTCCCCTCCTCTGTCCCCCCCTCTGTCCTCCCCTCTGTCCCCTCCTCTGTCCCCTCCTCTGTCCCCCCCTCTGTCCCCCCCTCTGTCCCCCCCTCTGTCCCCCCTCTGTCCCCTCCTCTGCCCCTCCTCTGTCCCCCCCTCTGTCCCCCCTCTGTCCTCCCCTCTGTCCCCTCCTCTGTCCCCTCCTCTGTCCCCCCCTCTGTCCCCCCCTCTGTCCCCCCCTCTGTCCCCCCTCTGTCCCCTCCTCTGCCCCTCCTCTGTCCCCCCCTCTGTCCCCCCCTCTGTCCCCCCCTCTGTCCCCTCCTCTGTCCCCCCCTCTGTCCCCCCCTCTGTCCCCCCCTCTGTCCCCTCCTCTGTCCCCTCCACTGTTCCCCCCTCTGTCCCCCCTCTGTCCCCCCCTCTGTCCCCCCCTCTGTCCCCTCCTCTGTCCCCCCCTCTATCCCCCCTCTGTCCTCTCCTCTGTCCCCTCCTCTGTCCCCTCCTCTGTCCCCTCCTCTGCCCCTCCTCTGAGCTTCCAGCCCTGGGAGCACCACAGGGAGGTCCTGGTGGGCACAGCACCCCCTGGGGCTGGCAAGGTAATGAATCCCATGTCCTGTGCTGGGGGGACACCCTTGTCACCTCTGTCTGGCACAGGAGTGGCAGCTTTGTGGCACAGGGTGGCTTTGGGCTTCCTGGTGCTGAGCTGAAGGCACCTCCCTGGGGTGTCCATCCTGCCTCACCCAAGTCCACCTCCTTGATTTATGCAGGATTTTCCATTGGATGTGGGGTCTGAGCCTTCTGGAGTCCTGGTGCTCTCAGTGCTGCTCCAGTAAGTGACCTCAGTGCTGACCCACCAGGTGCCAGGGCAGGTTGGGCATCAGGAGGAATTTCTCCATAGGGAGGGGCTGTCAGGCTTTGGAAGGGGCTGCCCAGGGAGGTTTGGAGTGCCCAGCCCTGGAGGTGCCCAAGGCAGGACTGGCCATGGCACTCAGTGCTCTGGGCTGGGGGCAAGGTGGGCACTGGGCACAGGGTGGGCTCCATGGACTGGAAGGGCTTTGCCAAGGTGGGCACTGGGCACAGGGTGGGCTCTGTGGGCTGGGAGGGCTTTGCCAAGGTGGGCACTGGGCACAGGGTGGGCTCCATGGGCTGGGAGGGCTTTGCCAAGGTGGGCACTGGGCACAGGGTGGGCTCCATGGGCTGGGAGGGCTTTGCCAAGGTGGGCATCGGGCACAGGGTGGGCTCCATGGGCTGGGAGGGCTTTGCCAAGGTGGGCATCAGGCACAGGGTGGGCTCCATGGGCTGGGAGGGCTTTGCCAAAGTGGGCACTGGGCACAGGGTGGGCTCCAGGGGCTGGGAGGGCTTTGCCAAGGTGGGCATCGGGCACAGGGTGGGCTCTGTGGGCTGGGAGGGCTTTTCCAAGGTGGGCATCGGGCACAGGGTGGGCTCTGTGGGCTGGGAGGGCTTTTCCAACCTCAATGACTCTGGGATTCTGGGGACATGGACCATGCCAGCCTGGTCTGTGGGGACATCCATGTCCTGGTAAGTTGTCACTGCCTGAAATGCTGAGTTTGTTCAGGTTTTCCCTCAGGGAGGTGGGAGGAAGAAGCTGAGCTGTGGGGCCCTCCCTGTGCGTGTCCCAGCTGTGGTACCGACACCGTGTGTGTCCCACCCAATGGCACCAGGGGCTTCCATCCTGCTCTGCCTCCTTATTCAGGTTTAGATGGGATGTTGGGAAGGAATCCTTCCCTGGGAGGGTGGGCAGGCCCTGGCACAGGTGCCCAGAGAAGCTGTGGCTGCCCCAGCCCTGGGAGTGTCCCAGCCAGGCTGGACAGGGCTTGGAGCACCCTGGGCTGGTGGGAGGTGTCCCTGCCCATGGCAGGGGTGGCACTGGGTGGGCTTTGAGGTCCTTCCAACCCAGACCATCCTGGGGTTCCCCCAGCAAGCTGGTGATCAGCACACCCCCTGCCTCCGTGTTCCCAGCCCGTGGCATTTTGCCGTGCCCATCCCATGGAGTTTTCTCATGTCCCTGCCCGGGCTGGATTCGGCTCCTGGGCAGTGGCAGCCCCGGATGGGATGGCACAGGGCTGAGCTGTGCCTGTGTGTGCCACTGCTGGGCCCATCCCACAGCACTCCCAGCACCTGCAGGCAGTTAGTTAGAATAATAACTAAGTGATAGATTATCAAATAAAGCCTTGGCTTGGCATGAGGTCATCCCTGCTCGGCTCCCGGGACTCCCAGGCAGCTCCCGGGCTAAATGCCTCTTGTATCAGGCAATAAAGAGCTTGTCGAGATTAAAGAATCAATTAGGAATTAGCCAAAGGGGCCAAAGCATAACCCAAACACGCTGATAAAATCCAGTAGGTGATTATGGGAATGGTTCTTATTTCATTTTGCTTTTGAAAGGAATAATTGCTCGTTATAGAGCACTGAACGACCCGGGCTGGGTATTTTTCCAGCTTTAGGAGGGAGGAAATTCTAGTGGTGGGTTGACAAACGTGGGGACAGGACACAGTTTGGGGCTGAATGGGGGTTATTTGGTCCTAAATTTGAGGAGCATCATTCGCTGGTTGGAGTGGATGATCCTGAAGGTGTTTTCAAGGCCAGGCTGGATGGGGCTCTGAGCAACCTGTGCTGGTGGAAGGGCTGTCAGGAGAGGTGGGATCTCAACACTCCAGCTCATAGACCCAGGTTTGCTCCCCTTAAATCATGGGAAAAGGCAACTCTCTTGTATAAAAATTAACCATAATTATTAGTGGTAATTTATCATGGATGATTAATTATTAATAATGAATAATAATGGAATCCTGAGGTAGTAAGGCAGATAAATGGATTTGGGAAACAAAAGGCCAGTCCCTAATGCTGGGCAGAATTTTACTCTTTTTTTGCCCTGGAGTCAAACACTGAGGCCAAGAACTGGCACCAGAAGAGTCAGAATTTGAGTCAGACAACAAGGATGAGAAGTTGGGCTTCTTCCTGTCTCCAGGAGGGCCACCACCTCCTCTGGGAACGACCCACCATGGGGACAGCCCTTGGCCAAAGCCCACCGTGCTGATCCAGGAGGAGATGCCGAGGCCGGATCCGGCCGGACACGCTGGTGCCACGATGAGCCTGAGCCATCCCGGCATCCCTCCCGCTGCTCGTTAGCTGTAATTAATTGGGTTTTCCGTGCCAGCTCGGGGGGTGCCCGTGGTGTGCAGCTGTGGCTCAGCGGCGGAGCTGCCCATCTGCGGTGCCCACCCGGAGCAGCCTGGCAGCTGCAGTGCCTGGTACGGCACCCCGGCCCGGGGCACTGATCCCACAGCCCGGGCAGGGAGGTGGGCAGGGAGAGGGAGGGTGGGCAGGGAGAGGGAGGGTGGGCAGGGAGAGGGAGGCGGGCAGGGACAGGGAGGGTGGGCAGGGAGAAGCAGGCTGGACAGCCACAGGAGGCAAACCTTACAGATGCCCCCCGCGCTCCAGGCACTTCCTGCAGCTGGTGGAGAAGGGCAGGATGTGGCCCTGGGGTTCTGGGGACATGCAGCAGTGCCAAGGTGCCCCCACGGAGCTGGTCCTGCCCTCAGCAGGAGGAAGGAGTCGGGCTCCAGGGCCAGCTCTGCCCTGGAAGGTGGGCAGGGGGCAGGGACATCCCTTCCCAAGGAGCGTGGAGAGGGGTGTGAATGTTTATATCAGCAGAGGGTTGTGTTGGGGCTGAGGGAGGGGGTTTCTTGGTGCCCTCCTGGAGGGAGGCCCTTCCTCTGCTCTGGAGGCCCATGAGGAGTTGGACTCGATGATCCCTGGGGGTCCCTTCCAGCTCAGGGTGTTCTGTGGTTCTCTAATTCCATGGTCTGTGCTAAAGGCAAATGACAGGAGAGACCAAACTGTGAGTTGAACCCTTTGGGTACTTGGGGGTGTCCAACTCCTCCAACTCTGGTTGAGTGAAATCCTGTTCAGGGCTTGGACCCACTTTCCTCCTTGTCTCTCCTGCAGCAGCTGAAGGTCCCCACCATGGTCATCACAGGGCATGGACGGTCTGG
The DNA here is from genome assembly GCF_047495875.1 of Pithys albifrons albifrons. Lineage (NCBI taxonomy): Eukaryota > Metazoa > Chordata > Aves > Passeriformes > Thamnophilidae > Pithys > Pithys albifrons. The sequence goes on from NC_092473.1 coordinate 15,607,555, forward strand.
GAGTGAGGACACGGAGATGGGACAACGTTCCCAGGGTGGGGAGCTCAGGTTTGTCACCCCAACCTGTGCCACCTCCCCACCATCCCTCAGTCTGGCAGAGGCACCAGCAGACACCCAGCAGTGATGCCAACAAGTGAGGTGGGCACTGACCTTGCCTCTGGTCTCTCTTGGCCTCATCTCATCAAGGAAAGTGGGAATCAGGCATGAGGAACAGGGATTGACCACCCCAGTGCCCCACCCACAGGGCCCTGGACACGGATGCCACCACCAGACCCGTCAGAGGAGACAGCTCTGCTCCTGCAAGGCTGGGCACGGTGACAGAGGTGAGAGCCACGGGGACAGGGACAGCAGTGCCCAGTCCAACCCTGCACATCCCAAGTGGTTCTCCCTGAGGGATGCCCCTTCTTTCCTGTTTACTCCTTCCTCTGGAAGTGGAACAATAAATAACTTATCGCCGCTGGGTTGGCGCCCGGCCGAGCTGTCAGTGCCGCCCGTTCCCACTGGCCAAGCGTCAGGGCAGGGGGCCAGGCAGGCTGGGCAGGGGAACAGGCACCACCACAATTAGAAGATTAACACCTTGTTTAGTGGGCACACACTGTCAAGTGGTAAAAGATTGCTCCGGTTGGGCTCTGTAGAGCAGGGCTCACAAATTACCGTATTAAGCAGGATCTTGCTCCTGGTGGCTCCTGCACCTGTGTCCCCAACCATTGCCATTCATGGCGGGGGGAGCCCAGCGCTGGGCCGGGGCTGCGCAGCTGCAGGACCATTATTCCCTCTGACCAGATTTGCATATCAATGAGCCCCTGATTAATATTTAAAGAGCCAGCTGTCCGAACCACCTAGGGAAGAAAAAAAGCTCTGTGAGGTTGGGGTTTTTGGGGTTTTTTTTTTTTTTGGGGATAACACTTACTGCCCTTTATGGAGGGGGCTTCATTTTTACCCCCCTCCCCCCATATTCTTTTCCTTGAATTTAAGAAAAAAAAAGTCAGAGGGAAAATATGAAGCATTAAGGAGTGCTGAGGGAAGGAGCTGTGCTGCTCTCAATGCTCCTCAGTCCTTTTGTGCCACCAGTGCAGCTGCACCGAGCAGGTTTCTGGGGGCAGGAGCCCAGCACCGATGGGTGCCCATGGGAACGGCATCCACGGGCACCAGGCCTGGGAAACAGGGATGGATTCCACATTCCCAGTTTCCCCCATGGAGCTGTGGCTGGTGCCGATGTCCCCACGGTCCCCAGGGGGTGGAAGGAGTTGTGCCAGGTGAGGGATGCTGGTGGTGACCCAGCAGCAGCCAGACACAAAGTCTTGGCTCGAGGGGGCTGATCAGTTGAAATGCCATCAAACAACTGGGAATTGGAATTTTCTGTGCCTCCCCAGCGCTGTAATCTCCTCGAGGTTTTGTTTCCAGCCCTAAACGCTGTCATTTTAATAGGCTGCTCTGCTGCCCTTTGTATTCCTCGAGCGTTTGTCAATAATCCCCCGACGGCGGCGGCTTCGTTATCCCAACTAATTGGAGTCAAGTAGGGCTGCGAGAAAAGATCCCTCCCGACAGAGCCCTGGGAAAAAATCCTGCAGAAGGAGTTTAATTTTCAATCAAATATGCAGATGAGTCGAGATCACCAGTGGGTTAGGGGGGCTGTGTGGATAATGGGGCTGCTCAGACGAGGGGGGCTCAGGGACTTAATGAGCACTGGGGGTGATGCCACCGGGATGGGGGGCACGGAGCTGCCCCACACCTGCAGCTCCTGCTGCCTCAGGGGTGTTCCTGGGGCTGTGGAGGTTTGTCTGCCCAGTCATGGGGAGGTGCAGCTGGGGGGGAAATAGCTCAGGTCGGGTTTTGTTGTATTTATATACAAATGTAGGAGATTTGGGCGTCCCTTCGCAGGGGGGTTGAGGTTGCTGTGGAATTCTGCAGCTCTCACAAGGCAAGGGATGGACTTGGACCTTCTCAGCCTGTGCCACTGTCCCAGCCTGAGCCTGGTGGCCACCACGGACGTGGATTTTGGCCAGGATGCTCCAGGCAGGACAAATGTTTCTGCCAAATCCCCTGCCCATGGTTGTGCTGTCCCTGACTGGTGGCAGATGGTCCCTTCTCCTGGTGGGGCATCACCCAGTTGGGAGCAGAACCACAAATCCCTCCAGCTTCATTCACTGGGTGCTGCCTGCAGGGACCTGGTGCTGTCTCCATGCAGGACAGGTCAGTCCCACCTTTCCCAGCACCTCAGAGCACTTTCAGGAGGGTTTTGCTGGGATGTCTTTGCTGCCCATCCCACCCCGCTGGCACGTGCCATCCCCCTGGGAGTGGACTGGGAGCCATCTGAGGAGGGGCAGGCGGGTTCCCCAGGGCAGGGTGGAGCTGCAGGGGGCACTGGGGACCCTCTGGGCCCGCAGCAGTTCCCAGGCCCTCGGGGAGGGACAGCTGAGCCATCACCTGTCAGAGCTCAGACGCTGCAGCTGCTTTGAACCCGCCGGATTAGGCGGTGGAGAGGCCACGAGAGCACTTGTGCTCCACATGCCAGGCCTTCCTCCTCCTCCTCCTCCTCCTCCTCCTCCTCCTCCTCCTCCTCCTCCTCCTCCTCCTCGTGCTCCACCACCCCCGTGGCCACAACCTTCCTGACCCAGCTGCTCTCAGCTGCACCAGGCACAGCAGGGATGGAGATGGGAGGATCTCTGGGTGAGGGTCAAAGCACCTTCAGCCCTTGGGACAGCAGGTTCAGATCTGCTGAGCTCTATCCTTGTTATCCAGAACAGGTAAAACCACAGGGAAATTAGGAAGTCAAAGCAGGAAAATTCACAGGTCCAATCAGAGGAAAAGTCACAGGTCAAATCAGAGGAAAAATAGGTAAAATCATGGGAAATTTCAGGGGCAAAAAACCCCAATATTTTTTAACTTTGGGAGAGCCAGACTGTGCATGTGGCCCCAGCCCAGCACCCCCAGTTTCCCAGTCTGCTCCCCACGCTCCTTTCAGGGCTGCCCAAGAGCAGAGTGGAACATTAAGGTGATTTACAGCATCCCTGGAGTGCAAGGGCAGGGACTTGGGTACTTTTTCCCCTCTTCCTCAGGTGAAAGAAAACCTCAAATGTTAAGTCAGGAGCTGTTTCAGCGACCACTCTGTCACTCCTTGATTTACAGGCAGAGATTTATGAGCTAAAAATTATTATTCCACTCGCAGATCTGTTTTTCCCTTGGCCGTTTTAGTGCTTGTGAAAGGTGAGGGGTTTGACAGCTCCTGGAAACAAAAGCCTTTAATATCCCCCGGAGTGGGGCTCTCCCAGGCAAGGAGGGAATGCCAGCAGGGCTCTCCCTGCCTGCTGCAGATTTCACTCATTCCAGGCCGGCCTTAACCAAACAGAGCAGAAAGTTTGCTTGAGTTAAGCCAGGACTAATTAGCAAAGCCCATTCCTGGTGCCTTTGGAGTCCCCTGGGCTTGTCCTGGTGGCTGGAGCAGTGTTGGAGGGTGAGGCTGGAGCTGGGGGATGCCCATCACCCCTGGGATGTTCTTGGACCTTTCCCAGATTTTTTGGGGCACCTCCAGACTTTGTGTGAGAACACGAGGGAGCTCAGGCTGTGGGACACCCTCGGGGTTTGTTTCTAATCCCTTTGCTGAGGCTCGTCCCTCCTCCACCCTCAGTGCCACCAACATTTGGGGTCTAAACTGAACTGGCAGCCTTTAAAATACAACCTGCATGAGACAGCAGGAGTGAAACGTCTGCCCATGCCCTGCAGTGGCTTAGAGGGAGGGGGATTAACCCTTCCTGGAGCTTGGCACTGCTGCCACAGCCCCTGCTGCACTTCAGCAAAGGGCATCTTTGATGCAGTTTGCCTTGCTCAGTAACAATTTAGCTGACCAAGGACCCAGTGGGAAGGGACGGGCAACGGGGCAGGATTGGGTTGTGTTTTCATTTTCAGCATTTTCCCATCAGTTTGCCAGCTGTGCCCTGCCAGGGAGGGCTGAGCCTGGCAGGGTCTGTGGGTATCCCAAAAAACAGCTGAGAGGGAGGTGGGTCAGGGGGGTGCCCCACAGGGGTGTCGAGGGGCACCACTGTGCCCACCTCCCCATCAGCTGCTCTGCTCAACCCACAGCCCCACTGGCCTCCAGTGGCACCAGGAGAAGTTCAGGTTGGGTATGAGGGAAGATTCCTTCCTGGAAAGGGCTGTCCAGCCCTGGCACAGCTGCCCAGGACAGGGGTGGGGTCCCCATTCCTGGATGGATTTAAAAGCCACGTGGATATGGTACTTGGTGGTGGCCTTGGCAGTGCTGGGAGATGGTTGGACTTGATGATCCCAGAGGGGTTTTCCAAGCTAAATGATTCCATAATTCTCTAATTCATGATTCCCAAAACGTTGTTCTGGCCACAAGTGGATGGGGTGAAACTCAGTTTGTCAACTCAGCTTGAAAACCATCTTGGGTTGGTGGTGTTTGTCCACCAAAACCAGCCCCTGGGCCAGAGGGCTGCTCAGGATCCAACCAAATCCTTGTGGTCCTCATCGACACCCCCCTCATCTCCCTGGCACAGCCCCCTCGTGCCAGGTGGGCTGGGGGGCAGGACAGAGCTGTGGGTCACAGGGAGACATCAGGGATGCTCCTGAGGGCAGGTGGGAGCAGGAGGGGTGCCAGGGGAGCCCAGCAGGCAGGTCCCACCAGGGCTCCACCACGGGCACCCCCTCCAGGAGCAGCAGGCAGCGATCCCAGAGGGTGTGCCAGCTCCCTGGGCATCCCGGGCACTCCCACAGACACAGAGACAGGCAAGGCCCCTGGGGCAACAGGAGGCACTGAGTCACCCCCCAGCTGGGGCTGGGGCTGGGGGGGTCACACCCCCCCAGCTGGGGCAGTTGGGGACACACACACCCCAGTTGGGGTCACACACCCACCCCCCAGCTGGGGCAGTTGGGGTCACAAACCCCCCAGCTGGGGTCACACACCCCCCAGCTGGGGCAGTTGGGGTCACACACACCCCCAGTTGGGGCAGTTGGGGTCACCCACCCCCCAGCTGGGGCTGGGGCAGTTGGGGTCACACACCCACCCCCCAGCTGGGGCAGTTGAGGTCACACACACCCCAGCTGGGGCAATTGAGGTCACACACACCCCAGCTGGGGCAGTTGGGGTCACATACCCCCCCAGTTGGGGCAGTTGGACTCACACCCCCCCAGCTGGGGCAGTTGGGGTCACACACACCCCCCAGCTGGGGCAATTGAGGTCACACACACCCCAGCTGGGGCAGTTGGGGTCACATACCCCCCCAGTTGGGGCAGTTGGAGTCACACACCCCCAGCTGGGGCAGTTGGGGTCACACACACCCCCCAGCTGGGGCAGTTGGGGTCACACACACCCCCCAGCTGGGGCAGTTGGGGTCACATACCCCCCCAGTTGGGGCAGTTGGAGTCACACCCCCCCAGCTGGGGCAGTTGGGGTCACACACACCCCCCAGCTGGGGCAGTTGGGGTCACATACCCCCCCCAGCTGGGGCAGTTGGGGTCACACACACCCCAGTTGGGGTCACACACCCCCCAGCTGGGGCAGTTGGGGTCACACACACACCCCAGCTGGGACAATTGAGGTCACCCACCCCCCAGCTGGGACTGGGGCAGTTGGGGTCACACACCCACCCCCCAGCTGGGGCAGTTGGGGTCACACACACCCCCAGCTGGGGCAGTTGGGGTCACACACACACCCCAGCTGGGGCAGTTGGGGTCACATACCCCCCCAGTTGGGGCAGTTGGAGTCACACCCCCCAGCTGGGGCAGTTGGGGTCACACACACCCCCCACTGGGACAGTTGGGGTCACAAACCCCCCAGCTGGGGCAGTTGGGGTCACACACCCCCCTGGCCTTACCTCACCTTTCCCTTGTTCTCCCTCAGCTCAGGCTTTGCCTTGCAGGTGCTTCCAGAGGCAGTTTTTGGGCTGGGAGGTGCTCAGGCAGAGTTGCCTCAGGAATCTGCTGCCTTGGGTTGATTCCTATTTATTATGATGTCATTTTTTATTCCTGGCTAATTTTTATTGCAGCTGAACACAGAGGACAGAGAGCAGTATTAGCAAAGAGCTTTGCTGAGCTCTTAATGTTCCCCGTGGGTGCAGAGGGAATTTAGGCACTCAACAAGTGCATCAATGGGTCCATAAAACGTGCCTGGGGCGTTGCAGGGGTGCAGCTCCGAGGGGCTGGGGGGCTGCCCACCCCCCTGAGCAGCTCTGGCTTAGCAAGGCCGGGCCCAAGGGACCTTCCTGCAGGATTACATCAGTAGCATGAGGATGCTGAGTGTACTGTCTGGGAATCTCGGAGACCAGGGGATTTTTTTTTTCCCTGAGATTATGTGTATGATAAAATATGTTCTCAGGCTGCCTGCAAGGAGGGATGTGCTGTAAAAGCCAAGCTCTGCCAGGACCTGGGAAGTGGGAATGTCATGTGCTGGGGCAGCTGTGGGGCTGGGCAGCTGCCTGTGGGGCTGGCACCTGGTGTTGCTGTGGGCAGGGACCCCAGGCAGGGGGTTTGTCGGGTGCTGGTTTCTCCCAGAGAGGGTCCAAACCACCCCACTGGTGTTCCCTGAATCCCTGTGCCCTTCTCCAGGGATGGGCCAGAGTTTCTGTGCCCTCCCAGGGGTCCTGCCCCTCCGGGGCTGACCCGTGGCTTTGGCAGGGGCTGGGGTGCCATGGGGGGCTTGGCAGGTGCCACACGTGGGTCCCACTGTGGGGATCTTGGCTTTGGCAGAGGCTGGGGTGCCATGGGGGGCTTGGCAGGTGCCACACATGGGTCCCACTGTGGGGATCTTGGCTTTGGCAGGGGCTGGGGTGCCATGGGGGGCTTGGCAGGTGCCACACGTGGGTCCCACTGTGGGGATCTTGGCTTTGGCAGGGGCTGGGGTGCCATGGGGGGCTTGGCAGGTGCCACATGTGGGTCCCACTGTGGGGAGGATGCTCTGAAGAGGAAGAAGCTCCTCCAGAGTGGCTTTATCCGTGTTGTCCCTCTGTCCTTGGCTCTGCTCCTGCTCTTTGGGTGGTGCTTTAAGCAGCTCTGGGATGCAGCTTTGGGGGGCACCAAAACCTGGTGTTCCCTGGCACTGCTCAGAGGGGATCACCCCCTGGCATTGCTGAGAGGGGGTCACACCCTGGCATTGCTGAGAGGGGTCACCCCCTGGGACTGCTGAGAGGGGATCACACCCTGGCACTGCTGAGAGAGGATCACACCCTGGCACTGCTGAGAGAGGATCACCCCCTGGCACTGCTGAGAGGGGATCACACCCTGGCACTGCTCAGAGGGGATCACACCCCAAAAGGAGCAGCAAGGTGGGAGGGGGAGCAGAGGGGAGGCAGGGAGAACCTTCCCAATGCCAGGGGAGAATGTGGAGCTCAGTCTCCAGGGACTGAGGGAGTCCCCCTGAGAACAGGGGGATGGATGAGAGCTGGAGAAGGAGGGCAGAGGACTTTGCTGTCCATCCCTACTCTGGTCCTGGTGTGAAGAGCAGGAACAGAAACGGGGGGAGAGTTCAGGATGGGAACCACAACCTGCTCTGCACAAGTGTTGGCCAGCAGGATCCAGTTCCCAACCTGGGGGTTAGCTGGGAAATGGAGGCCTGGCTCTGGGCAGCTGGGGATTAGCTGTGGGGATGTGTGGAAGGAGGCAGAACGTTGGTGGAGCTCACAGGGACATAGTTGAGCCCCAGCCAGGGCCGGGCAGACTCCACCTCTGAGGAACTGCAGCCTCGTGCTTGGCAGTGCCACTGCCCTGGCAGCCCCTCCAAGGGGCTCCAACTCAGCCTCTGGAGCAGCCAGAGGGACCTCTGGGCTCAGGGGGGCACAGCAGCAGGGAGAGGACCCCCATCATCTGTGGGCTCAGGGGGGCACAGCAGCAGGGAGAGGACCCCCATCACCTGTGGGCTCAGGGGGCACAGCAGCAGGGAGAGGATCCCCTTTATTTTTGGGCTCAGGGGGCACAGCAGCAGGGAGAGGACCCCCATCATCTGTGGGCTCAGGGGGGCACAGCAGCAGGGAGAGGACCCCCATCATCTGTGGGCTCAGGGGGGCACAGCAGCAGGGAGAGGACCCCCATCATCTGTGGGTCAGGGGGGCACAGCAGCAGGAGAGGACCCCCATCATCTGTGGGCTCAGGGGGGCACAGCAGCAGGGACAGGACCCCCATCATCTGTGGACTCAGGGGGGCACAGCAGCAGGAGAGGACCTCCATCATCTGTGGGTCAGGGGGGCACAGCAGCAGGAGAGGACCTCCATCATCTGTGGGTCAGGGGGGCACAGCAGCAGGGAGAGGACCCCCATCATCTGTGGGCTCAGGGGGGCACAGCAGCAGGGAGAGGACCCCCATCATTTGTGGGCTCAGGGGGCACAGCAGCAGGGAGAGGACCCCCATCATCTGTGGGCTCAGGGGGGCACAGCAGCAGGGAGAGGATCCCCTTCATTTTTGGGCTCAGGGGGGCACAGCAGCAGGGAGAGGACCCCCATCATCTGTGGGCTCAGGGGGCACAGCAGCAGGGGAGGACCCCCATCATCTGTGGGCTCAGGGGGGCACAGCAGCAGGGACAGGACCCCCATCATTTGTGGGCTCAGGGGGCACAGCAGCAGGAGAGGACCCCCATCATCTGTGAGCTCAGGGGGCACAGCAGCAGGGAGAGGACCCCCATCATCTGTGGCTCAGGGGGGCACAGCAGCAGGGAGAGGACCCCCATCATCTGTGGCTCAGGGGGCACAGCAGCAGGGAGAGGACCCCCATCATCTGTGGGCTCAGGGGGGCACAGCAGCAGGGAGAGGACCCCCATCATCTGTGGCTCAGGGGGGCACAGCAGCAGGGAGAGGATCCCCTTCATTTTTGGGCTCAGGGGGCACAGCAGCAGGGACAGGACCCCCATCATTTTGGGGGTGGGTGTTGGGTCTGTCTCCCACTCCCCAGTGGGTGGGAGGAGGGCACTGAGCTGGGCATCACCCTCAGCCCTGGGGCAGAGTTCAAGGAGACCTCAGTCCTGATCCTTCCTGTCTTCCAAGGGCATTTCAGGATGGAGAGGGGAAATTGGGCCAGTTTGCCCCATTCCCAACCCAGCCTTGGTGCCCACTGTGCCCACCCAGGGATTTTGGCTGCTGGGAAGGGATGCTCAGAGGGACTGAGCAACCAGCTGAGCCCAGGGGGTGCTGAGCAGTGAAGCTTCTTTAAAAATCCCCAAATTGACTCTGATTCAACGTTTTATCCAAAAAAAAATGGAATTTTACTGTGGGAGAAAAGCAGAATTTGAACATCAGTGGGGATCTTTAGCAAATCCTTCAGATCCCCCCCATCCTCCCCCAGCACAGAGGAGGCTGGAGCTGCTCCAGAACTCCAGTTTGAACCAAAAGAAGCTAAAAAGAAACAAACAAAACCACCAAAAAAAAACACTTGGCTGTGGGTTTCGTTGCCCCTTCCCCCTCCTTTTTGATCGTCTCTGTCTTGCACAGCCCTGGTGGGGGCAGATGACTGAGGATCTCACCCAGCTTTTCAGAGTGGGGTGGGGGAAGAAAGCAGCCTTTGTGGAGGCCTTTCTGAAGGTCTCTGTTCTGGGAGGGTTGGAAATAGCACAAAAACATCCTTTCTCACTATATTGTGTCGCTTCCAGCTCGGAGCTCCACCACGACCCAGATGTTTAGATGCTGATGCTGAGAAGGAAAATAAGAGCCACGGCGAGAAAGGCAGGAGGGAGAGGGGGGACCAGGGGGGAAGTGGCTCCCAGAGCCTGCCCTGCCTGGGCCCAGTGGCTGTGGCTTTGAAACAGGGAAAGAATGAGAGAGGAAGACTCAGAGATTGGGAATTAATATCTTAATTAGCTGGTATATTGATGACCAACTGCCCATCTCCTTATTTGCAGCCCTATAGTTGAGTTTTAAGACAATGTTCTGCCTGTTCAGCGTTGAATATATTGAGGATTTGGTGCTATCAAGTATTTTTCCTGCTTTTTGATCACATTTTCCCTTTTTTGCTGCATTGCTCCCAAGTTTTCCCAGCCTTTGGCCAATTATTGGTGTGAGTTCATTGCTCTGCTTTTAAGGTTGTCTTTTCTGCAGGAGGAGGAGGAGGGACCTCCTCGGGTGGATGTGTGGAGTAACTCTGCTCTTACCTAATTGATTGGACAAGGGAAGTTAAGTGTGAAACTCCTCCTCATTGTCCGTGGCCTCTCTCTAATTATCCCGGCTCAGCAAGAACATCCCAAATGTGCAGGATAGTCCCTCTCTGCTTGTTCTGCCTCAGCAGGAATTTCTCCAAATGTCCAAGCCAGCCCTTCCAGAGGGGTCTGGGCACGGGATTTTGCAGTCAGACAGTGCAGAGCCAATTCCCTGCTGGTGTGGGGAGGGAGGGAAGGACCCCCCATCCCTCCCCCTGGGTGGGTGGGTGTCTGTCCAGCTGCTGGGACGTGTGTGCAGCTGCATCTTGTGCTGGGATCAGGCTGAGTGCCCCCAGATGCTGGGGAGGGCAGGCTGTGGCACTGCTGCTGCTGCCCTGGGCACAGGGATATGGGGAGGGGGGACAAGGCACCATCTCCCACCCGTCCCAGAGCTGCTGCTGCTGCCAGAGCACAGGTTGTGCTGGCCAAAGGCTGGAGCAGGAGGTGGGGGCTGAGCTCAGCCCTGCTCTGGCAGAGCAGCCAGACGAGCCTGAGCTCCCACGCCTGGCTCTGGGTTCAGCCCGGGGTCCTGTGGCCACCTCTGCAGAGGGGAGAGGGGACATTCCCATCCTACGCTCTCCTGCCTTCTCAGAGGGGTTAGACAGACACTGGGATGGCTCAAAAGCAGAGCCTGGAGCCTGCAGAGTTGGAGCTGCAGCGACAAGGCCGAGCCAGGAGGCCACGGAGCAGCAGCCACGTGGTGGGAGCAGGGGCTGGACCCAGGGAATGTGGCACAGGAGGGTCCCTGGGCACCTGAGCAGGGGCACCTGCATGTCCCTGCAGGGATTGGGGGGTGGTGCAGCACCAGGGTGGGCTGTCCCAGAGGGGACATCCCCACTGTGGGGACACGTTTGTGGCCATGTCTGCTGAAGGTCCCTCAGCAGCACAGTGACCCCAAGCACCCCCACTGGTCGGGGCTGGAGACCTGCATGGTTCCTCTCCATCCCATCCCCATCCCATCCCCATCCCACCCCATCCCACCCCACCCCATCCCATCCCACCCCATCCCATCCCATCCCATCCCACCCCACCCCATCCCATCCCACCCCATCCCATCCCATCCCATCCCATCCCCATCCCCATCCCATCCCATCCGACCCCATCCCATCCCATTCCATCCCATCCCACCCCACCCCACCCCACCCCATCCCACCCCATCCCATCCCATCCCATCCCACCCCATCCCATCCCATCCCCATCCTGTCCCATCCCATCCCATCCCATCCCTTCCCTATCCCATCCCATCGCAATTCCATCGCAATCCCATCGCATCCCACCCCACCCCATCCCACCCCATCCCATCCCATCCCATCCCATCCCATCCCATCCCATTCCCATCCCATTCCCCTCCCTGCCCCTCCCCCTGCCCCTGTCCCTGTCCCTGTCCCTGTCCCTGTCCCTGTCCCTGTCCCTGTCCCTGTCCCTGCCCCTGCCCCTGCCCCTGCCCCTGTCCCTGTCCCTGCCCCTGCCCCTGTCCCTGCCCCTGTCCCTGCCCCTGCCCCTGTCCCTGTCCCTGCCCCTGTCCCTGCCCCTGTCCCTTGTCCCTGTCCCTGTCCCTGTCCCTGCCCCTGCCCCTGTCCCTGTCCCTGTCCCTGTCCCTGCCCCTGCCCCTGTCCCTGTCCCTGCTCCTGTCCCTGCCCCTGTCCCTGCCCCTGTCATTGTCCCTGTCCCTGCCCCTGTCCCTGTCCCTGCCCCTGTCCCTGCCCCTGTCCCTGTCCCTGTCCCTGTCCCTGCCCCTGTCATTGTCCCTGCCCCTGCCCCTGTCCCTGCCCCATCCCTGTCCCTGTCCCTGCCCCTGCCCCTGTCCCTGTCCCTGTCCCTGCCCCTGTCCCTGCCCCTGCTCCTGTCCCTTGCCCCTGTCCCTTGCCCCTGCCCCTGTCCCTGCCCCTGTCCCTGCCCCTGTCCCTGTCCCTGTCATTGTCCCTGCCCCTGCCCCTGCCCCTGTCCCTGCCCCGTCCCTGTCCCTGTCCCTGTCCCTGTCCCTGCCCCTGTCCCTGCCCCTGCTCCTGTCCCTTGCCCCTGTCCCTTGTCCCTGTCCCTGCCCCTGTCCCTGCCCCTGCCCCTGTCCCTGTCCCTGTCCCTGCCCCTGTCCCTGCCCCTGCCCCTGTCCCTGTCCCTGTCCCTGCCCCTGTCCCTGCCCCTGCCCCTGCCCCTGTCCCTGTCCCTGCCCCTGTCCCTGTCCTTGTCCCTGCCCCTGTCCCTGTCCTTGCCCGTGCCAGCCTCCCCCTGCTGCCCCCCCCACAGCTCCCCACAGCCTGACCATTAACAAACGGCCTTGGCCACGGGCCTGGCTGCCCCTTTGGCTGCCGAAGCCGCTGCCAGGCGTGCCCGGGCACCGCGAGCCGCCGGCACTGCCAGCACCGCGCTGGCATCCCGGCTGGCTGCCAAACGCCGGCGGGGCCGGTGCCAGCGCCGGGAGAAAGGGGCGAGGGAGCCGCACACAAAGAGGGGTTTATGGCCCGGGCGGGCACCTGACCCGGGGAGGGGGGAGGGCCGGGACGTGCTCAGCCCTGATAATCCCCAGTTTGAGTTTAATATAGGATTTTTTTTTTAATCAAAAGCACAGCAACAGCTGGGGCTGAGGCTTTCCAGGAGATGAACTCATGAACAACTGTTCAAAATAACTTTATTCGTGCTGCTATTAGATCAGGCCACTGGGGAGCCACCAATTATTTCTGATTACTGGAGGCAGATAAGGCTGAGCAGAGCCAAGCGCCGCGAGGCATCGAGGGCATCTCGTGGTTTGGGTGCTTTAGGTGGGCAGGACATGGGCACCTGGCACCCATGGGACCCCCCCGGCACCCATGGGACCCCCCAGCACCCATGGGACCCCCTGGCACCCCCCCCCAGCACCCATGGGACACCCCAGCACCCATGGGACCCCCCAGCACCTATGGGACACCCCCCCCCAGCACCCATGGGAGCCCCTGGCACCCATGGGACCCCCTGGCACCCATGGGACTCCCCCAGCACCCATGGAATGCCCCAGCACCCATGGGACCCCCCCCAGCACCCATGGGAGCCCCCCAGCACCCATGGGACTCCCCCCCAGCACCCATGGGACCCCTCCAGCACCCATGGGAGCCCCCCGGTACCCATAGGACCCTCCCAGCACCCATGGGACCACCCGGCACCCATGGGACCCCCCAGCACTCATGGGACCCCCACAGCAGCCATGGGACCCCCCAGCACCCATGGGAGCCCTGGCACCCATGGGATCCCCGGCACCCATGGGACACCCCCAGCACCCACGGGACCCCCCTGGCACCCATGGGACTCCCCAGCACCCATGGGACCCCCCCCAGCACCCATGGGAGCCCCCCCAGCACCCATGGGAGCCCCCGAGCACCCATGAGACCCCCCGGCACCCATGGGATCCCCAGCACCCATGGGACCCCCCTCCAGCATCCATGGGACCCCCCCCAGCACCCATAGGAGCCCCTCAGCACCCATGGGAACCCCCCAGCACCATGGGACCCCCGGCACCCATGGGATCCCCGGCACCCATGGGACACCCCCAGCACCCACGGGACCCCCCTGGCACCCATGGGACTCCCCAGCACCCATGGGACCCCCCCAGCACCCATGGGAACCCCCCCAGCGCCCATGGGAGCCCCCCCAGCACCCATGGGAACCCCCAGCACCCATGGGACCCCCCAGCACTCATGGGACCACCCCCCCAGCAGCCATGGGACCCCCCCAGCACCCATGGGACCCCCAGCACCCATGGGAGCCCCCCCAGCACCCATGGGAGCCCCCCAGCACCCATGGGACCCCCCTCCAACATCCATGGGACCCCCCTCCAACATCCATGGGACCCCCCTCAGCACCCATGGGAACCCCCCGGCACCCATGGGAGCCCCCCCAGCACCCATGGGACCCCCCCCCAGCACCCATGGGACCCCCAGCACCATCCAAGTTCCCTCCACAGCACTCAGGGATCCCCCTGGGGGAAGCAGGGCAGGTGGGCACCGTGGGCACGTGCAGCAGGCACTCAGCACGAAGGGATGTTTGCAGGCAGATCTGTGCCATTTCTGCCTAAACCCCAATTAACAGCCACGCTGCAGAGCTGATTAGCCTGGGCAAAGCTGCTCTGCCCATCTCCTTCATCAGCCCCAGGGCCAGCATGGCACCAGCCCAGGGAGAGCTGCGGGGTGTGGAGCAGGACAGCCCCTTCCCAGGGGTGCCCATGGAGCAGCATCCCAGGGTCCCAGCAGGGCAGTGCCCACCCGCCCTCCCTGTGCCCACCCCACAGACCAGCCTGAAACCCCTGGGTCAGCTGAGGCCAGGGCTGGACATTCCTCCTTCCCAGCATGACCTCAGGCCCAAAGCTGAGCTGGAGCTGCGAGTGCCAGCAGGGGAATGTCCTGATGGGCTGGAAGGTGGATGGGAAACCACGGCAGACTGGCCAGCAGACAGGCCATGAGCTCACAGGTCTTTTCCACCTCTCACTGCTGTGATTCGAGAAGTCTCATCCCTGGGGAGTTCTTAAAAATAGCCTGGATGGAACAGGAGAGGGAGGCTGAGGGAGCAGGGTTGGCTGGGGCAGGTGGGGCTATAACAGCACTTTTCCATCGTGCTGTGCCACGAGGAAAGAAAAGAGAAAGGAAATTGATAAACACAATGGTAATTCCATCCAGGGTCTGCCTTAGTCACGTTATGAGAAGCCTGACATCATGTCTTGAAAAGAAGGCTGGAAATAAATCTCTGGGAGATAAGATCTGGCTGGGCTGGGGAGGGGCACCAGGATAGTGGGGCCACACTGGGGGTCCCCTCCCCAAAATCTGTTTCTCCCAGGTTTGGTGGGTCTCAGACAGCAACAGGAGCATGTGGGGACCTCCCACCTCCCTCTGCCTGTGCATCTTGGCCCATCCTGCCAAAATGACCCCCAGCCCTCCAAAGAGCCATTCCTGAGGGAATCTCCAGGTGGGTGGGAAGGTCATTTCCTGTGGGCATCTCATCAGGACAAACACTGGGAAGTTTGGGATTGGCTCCAGCTGTGGGGGAGTGCAGTGTGTGGGGAGCTGTGGTGTCTCCTGAGGGATCTCCAGCACGGGTTCCAGGTGGGAGCAGCTCCTCACCCACAGCACCAGCTCTCCTGGGGGACCTGGGATTTGGACAGGAGAAGCTGGAGCTGTTCCCAGTGGCCCCACAGCTCAGGTGAGATGGGATGTCTGGTGATCCAACCCAGGAACCTTCCTGTCCCTTTAGGCTTTGTGGCCAGCACTGGGGCTGTGGGTGGGAGACAGGACTGAGGTCACTCAGGAATGTCTCAGCCCACAGACCCCTCTCCAGGCCTGGGAATCACCGTGGCAGGGAGGCAAATTAAATATTTTTTCCCTTTTTTCCCCTAAATGTCTCCACTAATTGTTGTCTCAGTCTGGAGATGCTTTGGCTGCATCCCTGGAGCTGCTGCTACCGGAGGGTTCGGGGAGTCCTTTCATCCTTCCCTCTGCAAACAGGTCTGGGGTGACCCCAAATCCCAGCCCTCCCCTCTTGGGCTCTGGTGGCAGCTGGGGCTGGTCCTGGCTGAACTCCAGGCAGGAATTTCTGCCCTGTCCATGTCCCATGGAAGTGGGAGCCTCTCCCAGCCAGGAAGGATGTGCTGCAGGGCCAGCACTGCTTTTCCCCTCAGTTGTTTCCTTTAACAAACCATCTTTCCTGGGATCACTCACTCAGGACTCTTCCAGCCCCTGTCCCTCCCTCCCCTCTCACTGCGTGTCACCCCCGTGTAAAATCCCAAACAGCTCCCACCTGGGAAGGAGCAATCCAGAGCAATCCAAGGCAGACACACAGCTCTGCTGCCCCTCCAAAGGGCTGACCCTCTCCAGCCCAGGAAATTCCATGGCTACTTTTGGGCCCTGCACGAGACTGAGTGGGTTGAAACATGTTGAAAAAAGATGTTGTTGCAATAATCCGGGAGCAAAGGTTTGGATGGTGCACCCACTGATCTCCCACAGCAGCTCTGAGCAGCCTTAGGTTAGTTTTAATAGATGATATTATAACAAGATATTAAATGTTATGCATTATATTAGGGGATGTATATTGAATGTGGGATGCTGCCTGATATAAATATGGATTTTTCTGAAATCTGAGCATTTCAAATACACACACAGAGGATATTTTGCAACAGCAGTGCCCAGTTTGTCACTCCCCAGGGTGGGTCAGCCCAGCCCTGCCAGTGCTGCGTCCTCCTCCTCCTCCTCCTCCCCGGGAGGATCTGCAGGCGACAGTGCCCTCTAGTGCAGCCCAGCCCAGCCCCTGAGCGACCACTAACGAGCCCCTGGCTCATTAACTAATTGGCATCCTGACATTGATTGGGTTTATGGATGGACTTGATGATTTCAGAGGCCTCTTCTAACCTTAAGGACTCTGTTTCTACCTGTGCCCACCGTCCTGGGGCTCTTGGCACAGTCAGTGTTATCCCTGCAGGGAATTCCCACCTTCCCGGTATTATCCCTGCAGGGAATTCCCACCTTCCCAATGTTATCCGTGCAGGGAATTCCCACCTTCCCGGTATTATCCCTGCAGGGAATTCCCACCTTCCCGGTGTTATCCCCGCAGGGAATTCCCACCTTCCCGGTGTTATCCCTGCAGGGAATTCCCATCTTCCCAATGTTATCCCTGCAGGGAATTCCCACCTTCCCGGTGTTATCCCTGCAGGGAATTCCCACCTTCCCGGTGTTATCCCTGCAGGGAATTACCACCTTCCTGGTATTATCCCTGCAGGGAATTCCCACCTTCCCGGTGTTATCCCTGCAGGGAATTCCCACCTTCCCGGTGTTATCCCTGCAGGGAATTCCCACCTTCCTGGTATTATCCCTGCAGGGAATTCCCACCTTCCCGGTGTTATCCCTGCAGGGACCTTCCCATTGCTGATGGGTTTTTTCCCCACTCTCATTTTTGCAGCTCAGAGGATGAGGAGGATGAGGAGGGTGAGGAGGATGAGGAGGGTGAGGAGGATGAAGTCTGTGGCCCCCTGGATCCTGCACAGTCATGGAGCGAGTCCTGAGTCCCCTCCAGGTGCCATCAGGTGGCCCATTCCCTGCCCTCAGCCTCTCCATGCCCACACTCCTCGGGCACTGCCCAGGGGAGGGGGGACATCCCTGGGTGATCCTTCACCTTCAGGAGCATTTCATTCATTCCTCCTCCCCCCAGCACTCGGTGAGCCCTGCCCGGTTTCCCTTCTCAGGGGGTGACAATCCCAGAACCTTCAGGGTGGCCACATCCCTTCAGCAGGAATTTCTGCTTGGAAAGGGTGGTCAGGCCCTGGCAGAGGCTGCTCAGGGAGGTTTGGAGTCCCCATCCCTGGAGGTGCCCAAGGCAGGACTGGCCGTGGCACTCAGTGCTCTGGGCTGGGGAACAAGGTGGGCATCGGGCACAGGGTGGGCTCCAGGGGCTGGGAGGGCTTTGCCAAGGTGGGCATCGGGCACAGGGTGGGCTCCAGGGACTGGCAGGGCTTTGCCAAGGTGGGCATCGGGCACAGGGTGGGCTCCAGGGGCTGGGAGGGCTTTGCCAAGGTGGACACTGGGCACAGGGTGGGCTCCAGGGGCTGGGAGGGCTTTGCCAAGGTGGACACTGGGCACAGGGTGGGCTCCAGGGACTGGCAGGGCTTTGCCAAGGTGGGCATCGGGCACAGGGTGGGCTCCAGGGGCTGGGAGGGCTTTTCCAAGGTGGGCATCGGGCACAGGGTGGGCTCCAGGGGCTGGCAGGGATTTGCCAAGTTTATTCTGGATGGAACCCCTTTGCCAGAGCCTCCTGTGCTCCCAGGCCGGGGCTGGGGGAGGCAGGAGGGTCCAGCAGGGCTGGGGGTGCAGATGTTTGGCAGCTCCAGGACAGGGCAGGCTCATTCCCGTTCCTGTTCCTGTTCCCATTCCCATTCCCAGCACAGTTTCATGGCACACGTTGCTTTCCTTGGCTCTGACAGACAAATGGGCTCCTCAAGGACTTTTCAATCAGCAAAATATTTCTGAGAGAGGATGAAAATTGAGTTTTACTGTCTGAGCTCTGGGGCAGTGCTGGCCCTGCAGACGTTTGAGTCATTTTGGGGAGCCCTGAGGCCATTTCTGCAGCGAAATAAAACGTTTCCCTTCCCCATTTGGAGTCGGCCGAGCCCGCCCCGGTGTGGAGCAGCAATGCCTGGAGCAACCTGAGCCCTTGGGAAGTCCAAACAAAGGCAAAACACCTCCCAGTTTATGCCCAGTGAAAAATAAGGTGTAGGTGATGGAAAGTGTTCTGGGGAGTCGATGCTAATTTCAGTGGTCACCTTGGCTGCCTTTGAGGAAGTCGCTGGTGCTGCCAAGAGCAAAGTTACCTGATGATGAATGAGGAATCGGAGGGTAAAATAAATAAATATCAGCAACACCTTTTTTTCCCCTCCTTTTTTGGCAGCTTGGTGTCATCCAAGGTCACACATTTGTGGGGTGGAACTGCAGCCAGAGCTCACTCAGGGCTTTAACATCATGTTTGAGTCAGAGCAGCAGCTCGAAGTGGTGGATTTGAAAAGAGTCTCCCAAAAATTCCTGCCCGTTGGTTACGTTTTCAACTCGGTATTAATTCTCTTCTTTCCTCGTGTCCAGGCTTGGGAGGAGCTCACCATGAGCAACCTGGGACAGTGGAAGGTGTCCCTGCCCATGGTCTTTAAGGTTCCTTCCAACCCAAACCATTCCAGGAGTCTGCAAAAATCCCTTGTTTTCCTCCTGATGCCATTCCTGCGAACTCCCCTGCTGGGTTCTGACCACTCTGTGCTTGACCTTTTGTAATGGAAAAACTGGGAAAGTTGCGCTGGGAGCTGGAGGAAAAGGAGGATTTTCTGACACAAACTGAAGGCAGGAAAGGCTTTATTCCTCTCAGCAGTTCTGGGAGAGCGGGAATGGTTCCTGGCCAACTCTCGGCAAAGCTGGAGCAGGCTCTGGTCCAAGGGAGGCAGGAGCTCCCCATGGAGCAGCTCATCCATCCCAGCACGGCCCCAGGCAGGGAGTTGTCTCCGGTCCCTCTGAAGCAGCAGCCACAGCAGGGAATGGATACCGGGCTGCAAACCCTGGGAATCGAGGCCATTCCCACATCTTTCCCACTGCCTTTAATTATCCAGGTGGGACTTTAGAGGTGTTTTGGGCACGTGGCACTGCAGGGATGGGATGCAGAGCTTTCCATGGGCAGCTCTCCCCGTGCTCCCAAAAATGAGGCACAAACCTTCGGAAATTAAATCTGGGAATGGCCCAGGAGAAAACAGGCAGGAGCCTCCTGAAGTGCCCCCTGATCCCGGGGGCTCTGAGGCCACCGAATGTCCCTCCTGCCTCTCCGAGCTGCTGCTAATTGCCTTCAAATAATTTATTTCCAAATCAAATGAAAGCATTTTATTTGGAAAAAGGAAACAAATCGGGAAGTTCCGCCGTTAAAACCCACAAGATGAGCATCCCCAGAGGAGTTTTTGTGCTGCTCTTTGGTTGGAATGACTCCAGGTCTGCAGGAGCAAAGGATGGGAACAAACAAAGTGTCTCTCCAGGATCATTTCCAGCCACCACGTTCCTCAAAGAGCTGCAGCCTCAGAGCATCCCAGACTCACCGAGGCTTTTCCTGCCAGCCTCTAAACCTGCCTGGTTTCCTTAGGGTCGAGTCCCTCCACCGATCCCTCTCTGATGCCAGAAATGCCTCCACGAGCCAAATTTCCCTGGGGATGGTCCCGGGGATGAGTTCAGAGCGTTGTCTGAGCCCTGCCCGTGTCTCTGCTCCGGGGCAAAGCCCGGAGGGCTGTGAAATGCAGAGATGGAACTGGTGGTGACATGCAGTGAAAACAGAGACGGGGATAATAAATCTCCCCAAAATTAACACGTGGGAGGAGGAGAAAAGGAGCAATGTGTTTTGGTAATCAGCGTGAACTGCTGAACCCCCTGGCACGGAGCAGATGTCACTCAGCCCCTGATTAACACATTACCGAATTTCTGCAGGCGTTTAATAGAAGGTTTACATAACACGCAGGTAATTGTTTCCAAATGGCCAGGTAACAATCGGGCTCTGTGGAGGGAGGGCATTGTCTCCAGCAGCAGGTGAAGCTCCTCTGCCAAGAGCAGCTGCTTTTCCCGGCACTGCTCCCAACGCCAGAGACAGAAACGCTCCGGGGAGAGCCAAAGGCTTCGGGCTGGGAACAGAAAACCTGTCCCTTCAAATGGCCACGTGAAGGGAACCTGCAGGAAAGATGGAGAGAGCACGGAGTGACAGGACAGGGGGAAATGGCTTCAAACTGCCAGAGGGAAGGGCTGGGTGGGATATTGGGAAGGAATTGTTGGCACTGGCACAGATTCCCAGAGCAGCCGTGGCTGCCCCAGCCCTGCCCAAGGCCACCTTGGAGCAACCTGGGCTGGTGGGAGGTGTCCCTGCCCATGGATGGGCTTTAAGGTCCCTTCCAACCCAACCCAACCCATTCCAGGATTCCATGACATGGGCAGCAAACAGACTTTGTGCTCCCAAACTGTGCCACAGGCAAATCTCTTCCTTGGGATTTGGGATTGTGTTTCTTTTTCTAGTTAGAAAATCTCATCACTGCAGAGCACGTGGAGATGGTGGGAATAACAGGGGGAATGGGAAAGCAGGAATGGGGGGCTGATCTTCATGGAGCTCTTGCCCTGAGCCCAACCCATGCTCAGAATCTACAATCACCCATTGTGACAGCAGGACAAAAGTGATCCCAACCAGTTTCTCTGCCCTGCTGTGCACCTGGGGGGACTTGCTTGGCCCCAGAGTGGGATCCTTGTTGTGTGGGAGTCAGAGCAGGAGCAGGGGGGACAGTGAGGGATGTCTGGGGACAGGGCACCCCCCAGGCTGCAGGTTCTGCACACTCAGAACTGCTGGCCAGTGGCTTTCAGGGCTGGGAATGAGCTTCCCAAATTATTGGGGCTGGAGAACAGGAGACCTTTGGAACAGCCAGTCTGTCCTGAGCTGTGTCCTGTGTCTGTCAGAGCCCAGCAAGGCTCTGAGGGGAGAATCCAGGAGCAGAACCTGAGGAGGGCTGTGAAGATGCACCTTGATGGGGTTGTTCTGATGTGACATTTCTTTTTAGGCAGCTCTGAGGGATTTCTGCTGCCACTGCAGGTCAATGTGCCACCCCTGCCCAGCAGCAGCCCCACTGTGGCTCTGCTGCTGAGGCGCAGCAAGGACTGCCCATGGTCTTCCTCATGGATGGAGGTGTGTCCAAGGTGCAGGTGCCATCAGAGCAGGGCTCCAGCTGCTCTGCCAGGAGGCTCAGCCATCCTGTAGGTCCTGGCAGCCCCTGGGAGCCCCAGAGCATCTCACACAGCACCAGACACCTCAGTTTGGGGCCCTGAATGCCACCCTTGCTGCCCTGGAGAGGGCGGGTTGTGCCCAGTGGTGGCCACTGCCCTTGGGTGGCCACCTCATGAGATGAGCTGAAGGCACCAGCACTGTGCAGGCTTTCCTGTGCCTGGGAATTTTGGGCCTATTCCCAGCTGTGTGGACAGAGTGATTTATGGACACATTATTAAAACCACATTTTCAGGCTGGGAGAGTGAAGGAACCACTGGGTGGTACTGGGGGCAACGTGCCCAGGGAGGATGGGGGTGCTCCTCAGGGGAGATGAACAACAACAAGGTGGGCAAGAGGCTGCTCCAAACCACCAGAGAGAGAGGCTGGAGCAGGTCTGGCCTCATTGAGGAGGAAGAGATTAGCTGGGAAACATCTCCCCCCTCCTCCTGCACTCAAGGTCCTTCCTTGGCTGTTTGTGCCCCCCATGATGGTCAGACTCTGGATTTGTGCCCAGGGGAGATGGGGACAGGGCTGGGGGAGGGGAGCAGGTGCAGACCATGAGGGACTGACCCCACCATGACATTCCTGGCCCAGGGTGGGTGAGCTCAGCTCTGCACAGCTCTTCCCACAGGAGCTCCTCCCAGTTCCCAGGGAAATCTGTGGGAAACATTTGCAGAGCACCTGCTCCTCCACCTCCCACCTGGAGACCTTCTGCCTTCACTGCTTGGAGCCATCACTGCTCACTCATCACCTCTGGGACCTGGCCCTGCTCCCCTGGCCCTTCACCCAGGCCAGGTGGGTCCCTCCTGCCTCTGCATGGAATGGTTTGGGTTGGAAAGACCTTAAAGATCACCCAGTGCCACCCCCTGCCATGGCAGGGACACCTCCCACCAGCCCAGGTTGCTCCAAGCCCTGTCCTGTCTCTCCTTGGACACTCCCAGGGCTGGGGCAGCCACAGCTCCTCAGCAGACTGTGTTATCTCCTGGCACAGGGTGCAGCATCACTGCATTTCCAACCTGGAAATCATTTGGGAAAAAAATTGATTTTTTTCTTTTTAATAGGAGCCTTTCAGACTTTTTCTGATGTCCACGCCAACTTTGGAAGCCCACAGCTCTTCTCTGGGTTTGGTTTGTGGCTTTATGAAGACATAAATCAGCAGATCTTGGTTGGCAGAGCCAGGAATGTGCTGAGTTGGAAGGGACCTGTCAGGATCATCGAGTCCAGCCCCTGGCCCTGCACAGGACACCCCAAGAATCACTCCAGGAGGTGTCACTCTGCTCCAAGGACTCTTTGCTCTCCAGCTCTGGTGCTTTCCCTGTCGGGTCCATAGTTGTGGTGGTTCCCAGTGACCATGAGGGGATCTGAGCAACCTGGTCCAGTGGAAGGTGACCCTTCCCATGGCAGGGGGTCTGCAGGGAGATGATTTTTAAGGTCCCTTCCAACCCAAACCATTCCAGGATTCTGTGATTCTGTGCTGGAAGCAAGAACATCTTGTGGCAACATGTTGGCCTTGACCCTTGAGCTGGGAATCAATCCCAGGGTTTGAGGGGATTGGAAATCTGTGTCTGGGGTTTGTGGTTGGTGTCACCCTCTGACCTGAGAGCTTTGAACTGAGGTGTCCAGGAGGTCTCCAGAGCAGCATTCCTGGGATCTGAGGGGAGGCAGTGCCCAACAATATCCTTCCCAGCTGCTCCTTCATGCCCAGGTAAATTCCATCACCTCTGATAGTTTCAAACAGATCAACCTCTCTGTGTCTCAGGCTGTGAATCTGCCCCAAAGTGGCAGCAAAGCTGGACCTCTGATGGTTTCAAACAGATCAACCTCTCTGTGTCTCAGGCTGTGAATCTGCCCCAAAGCTGGACCTCTGATGGTTTCAAACAGATCAACCTCTCTGTGTCTCAGGCTGTGAATCTGCCCCAAAGTGGCAGCAAAGCTGGACCTCTGATGGTTTCTAACAGATCAACCTCTCTGTGTCTCAGGCTGTGAATCTGCCCCAAAGTGGCAGCAAAGCTGGTTTTTTGACTCTGTTTTTTCCCAGGGACCAAGGGATGGCCAGAACCATCCCAGCTCATGGCAGGGCAGGGTGGGCAGGGCTGGCACAGCATCCCTTGGCCACAGGAGGCTCTTCAGCTGCCCAGCCCAGCAAGACCAATGCCCTGGAGGAAACGTTTCCTCTGCCAAGGGCTCTGCTCACAGCACAGGTCAGGAGTTGAAAAGTGAAGGAGAAAGGAAAGCAGACAGAAAGATCATCTTCCTTAGGAAATCCCAAGAGCAGGGGCATTTGGAAGTCATTTTACACCAAGCTGGGAGCTGTCTCTGGCCCTGTAGCAGAGATTATTCTCCTCCCCAGACTCACAGACTGGGACACAGGGAAGGGTTTCCCTCTGTCCTCGAGGGGTTTGGAAGTGGAGAATTATCCTGGGTGCACCTCCCAAGGGCAGGGCCCTTCCCAGGGTTGGGGGGAAGGTGGAGCCAAATTCACCCTGCAGGTTACTCTGCTCCTGGAAATGCACTGGGGCTCCAAAAGAGATGAGGGGTTTGGATGAAGGCACAGGGATGGCTTTTAGGGGGGAAAATCCTCAAAATAGGAAGGAGAATTTCAGCCTGGTTAAAGGAAGTCTAAATAAAATTCCTTTCTGGAAGGAATTCAAGAAAATTATTTTCCTTCTGTGTTTCTGTCTCTCTTCCTCTGGCTTATAAAACCACCTTGGCTCAGTCATTACATCCACTCTGCCTTTTATTGCAAAGTCCTGCTCGGGGTGTGCAGATTTCAGGCTGTCACATGAAAGTCAAATTGT
Source organism: Pithys albifrons albifrons (assembly GCF_047495875.1). Classification (NCBI taxonomy): domain Eukaryota; kingdom Metazoa; phylum Chordata; class Aves; order Passeriformes; family Thamnophilidae; genus Pithys; species Pithys albifrons. The sequence continues at coordinate 15,631,741 of NC_092473.1, forward strand.
ACAACCAGAAGCTGAATTTAGGAAGGACCCTTTTTTTTTTTTTGGATGGTGTTGGTGTTGTTGTCTTGGGTTGGATTTGCTGGTAGTCAGGAGGGTTTGTTTAGTTTTGCTTTTTCTAAAGCACAGCCAGACTCCTGTGGGGCTGAGCACTCCAGGCTTTGTTTGGGGGGTGCTTGTTCCAAACAGGTGCCAGTGTTGGGATGCAGAGCCCTGGGCAGAGCAAGGGGGTGGGGGGATGCCCTCCCTGTGCTGCTCACCTTGGAGCAGGAGGGGGATTGTTGAGAGGTTTCTTTCAGCAAGGGAATTTCTGAGCAATCCAAAGTGCATCAGCTGGGTGAGAAGGGTGCAGATATTTCAGCTAATCAAGGACACACACCTGCTGTTTGTCCTTCGGGGGACGGTCACTCCCGAGGAGCTTCCAGAGACTCCCTGCAAGTGTTTACATGACAACAACTCAACTGTCTCACCGACCTCCTGAATGGACCTGAAAACATCGGGATGAGATAATATAAACATGGGGCTTGTGAGATAGGGGGGGGTTGAACCAATTAGAGGTTCTGGTGTGTTGGGGAGAGGGGTGAGACCTTGCAACAGTTTAAGCAGCACCTCTGGAGTCAGCAATGCAGGTGGTGTGATTTTGAAAGGATTGTTGAGTTCTGGAGATGTTTCATTTTGCTTCTTTATTGCTCAGGAGCTTTACTTGTGAACTGTTGTTTGCTGCTGTCATTTCTGAAGAATATGCTGGTGCAGAGAAGAGCAACGAGGCTGGAGAAGGGACTGGATGTGGCACTGAGTGTCCTCTGAAACACCTCCAGGGACAGAGAATCCAACATGTCTTGATCCAACCCTACTGTGATCAGGGACAGAGAATCCAACATGTCTTGATCCAACCCTACTGTGATCAGGGACAGAGAATCCAACATGTCTTGATCCAACCCTATTGTGATCAGGGACAGAGAATCCAACATGTCTTGATCCAACCCTACTGTGATCACCAGCCCAGGGCACTCTGTGCCCTGGGCTGGTGATCACAGTGGGGTTGGATCAAGATGTGGTGGATTCTCCCTCAGTGCCACATCCACAGAATCACAGAATGGATTGGGTTGGAAAAGCCCTCCCAGATCATCAAGTCCAACCCTTGGTCCAACTCCAGTCCCTTTACCAGATCATGGCACTCAGTGCCACGGCCAAGCTCAGCTGAAAAACCTCCAGGGATGGTGAATCCACCCCCTCTCTGGGCAGCCCATTCCAATCCCTGAGCACTCTCTCTGCAAAGAATTTCTTCCTGCTCTCCAACTCCAATTTCCCCTGGCAGAGCTTGAGCCCATCGTGCCCCCTTGTCCTATTGCTGAGTGCCTGGGAGAAGAGACCAACCCCCACCTGGCCAGAACTTCCCTTCAGGCAGGGGGTGGCCAAGCAAGGCCTGTCACAGGCAGAGTTCTGGAGACATCCACACTCCCATCTGCAGCTCAGCACTGCAGAGGAGCCCAATTAGTGCCCTCTGAAGGAGCTTCAGTGGCTTGTGCATCCAACAGCCAGGGAAAACAGGACAGAAAGCTGTCCTGAAGGGATCACAGAATCACAGAATCAGCTGGGTTGGAAGAGACCTCTGAGATCATCAATCCAACCCTTGATCCAACCCCACTGTGATCACGGAGTGCCCTGGGCTGGTGATCACAGTGGGGTTGGATCAAGACGTGGTGGATTCTCACTCAGTGCCACATCCAGTCTCCTCTTAAACACCTCCAGGGACAGAGAATCCACCCATTCCAATCCCTGAGCACTCTCTCTGCAAAGAATTTTTTCCTGCTCTCCAACTTCAATTTCCCCTGGCAGAGCTTGAGCCCATCGTGCCCCCTTGTCCTATTGCTGAGTGCCTGGGAGAAGAGACCAACCCCTACCTGGCCAGAACTCAGGGCTTGGAGCTCCTCCTGCTGCTCCAGAGCCACCAGGGCTGGGCTGGGGGATGTGGCTCAAGCCCCCTGACCCCTCTGTGTCCCTCCAGCCCAGATCTCTGTGCAACCTCCTCCTGCCCTGGGAAGATTTCCGGAGCAGCCCTGAGGATTTCCCTGGCTCTTTATTAAAACTGCAGCACTAAAAAAGGGGCAGCCTCTCCTTCCAAGGGCTCCCAGGGCCAGGGATAATCCAAGGAGGGATTTGGCTGCCCCCAACAGCCAGTTCAGTGCTGGGCAATGCTTTTCCAGCCCCTTTGAGGGGGCTGCTCCCCACCATCAAAGTGCCACTGAGGCTCCATGATGGGCTCCTCATAAATCTCTCCCCTCTAATCCTTCCCTTTCTCCTGTTTGCAGCAGGAGGGGGGGACTGGGCTGGGCTTTAACCCTTTGTGCTTTGAGGGACCCTCTGCTGGGCAGAAGAGGATGGGGAGTGCAAGGAGGGCTGTTCCCTGCAGAAGCAGAGAGTTCTCCTCAGCAATTACAGCCCCACTGACAGCTCAAAGAGCAACTCTGGAAGTTTAATTCCACCACTGGATCTAAGAAATAAATCTGGCTGCATTACAATCACTTCCAACTACTTAAGCAATAAATGCAGGACTCTGCTCTGGCTGGGCCAGGACCTGGGGAATGTTCCTTCACTCCTCGCTTGGTTCCAGGGCTGGGATGGCAGAGGAGGATCAAAGTGACACTGTGGGGACCACAGGGCTGTGGGAAGGGGCTGGGGCTCATCCAGTCTGGGCTCACTTGGGGTCTGAGGCTGAAGGGAAACACTGTGGGCTCTGTGGAGTGAAGAAAGTGCCCTGTGGAACTGGGCTGAGAGGGCTGGGAGAGAGAAGGTGGTGTGGAGACCTCCCAGCCCCTTCCAGGGTCTGAAGGAGCTGCAGGGAAGCCAGAGAGGGGCTTTGTGTCAGAACTGGAGTGACAGGAGAAGGGGGAATGGCTTCCCACTGAAAGAGGGGAAATTCAGACTGGACAGATGGGAAAAATTGTTCCCTGTGAGAGTGGGCAGGCCCTGGCACAGGTGCCCAGAGCAGGCCAGGCTGGACAGGGCTTGGAGCACCCTGGGCTGGTGGGAGGTGTCCCTGCCCATGGCAGGGGGTGGAACTGGGTGGGCTTTAAGGTCCCTTCTGGGATGAGCTTCCTGCTCCTGCCCTGGCACAGGTTGGGCAGAGAAGCTGTGGCTGCCCCATTCCCTGGGAGTGTCCCAGGCCAGGCTGGACAGGGCTTGGAGCACCCTGGGCTGGTGGGAGGTGTCCCTGCCCATGACAGGGGTGGCACTGGATGGGCTTTAAGGTCCCTTCAAACCCAAACCATTCTGTGATTCTGTGGCTCAGAAAACATCCTCCCATTTCACTGCCCCTTCCAGAATAACAGGAAATCCAGAGGGATCCAATTCCCTCTCCTTGATTTCACCCTGGAGAAGAGAAGGCTCCAGGGACACCTTGGAGCCCCTTTGAGTGCCTAAAGAGGCTCCAAAAGAACCAGAGAAAGATTTTGGACAAGACTCTGGAGGAACAGGCCAAGGGGAATGGCTCCCCACTGACACTGGGATATTGGGAAGGAATTGCTGGCTGGGAGGGTGGGCAGGCCCTGGCACAGGTGCCCAGAGAAGCTGTGGCTGCCCCATCCCTGGGAGTGTCCCAGGCCAGGCTGGACAGGGCTTGGAGCACCCTGGGCTGGTGGGAGGTGTCCCTGCCATGGCAGGGGGTGGAAGGGGATGGTGCCCACTGGGGTTGTGAACAGGTCTGAGGTCCCTCAGGGGTCACCTGAGGGTCACATCTCAGGGCAGATCTTGTGTCTCAAGGGGCTCCCAACCCCTCCTGGCCCTGTTACCTTGAATATTCCTAATTTGGGATATCTCTGTGCCAAAGAGAGACAGGAGCAAGCCCAGGGCAGGGTTTGGGCAGTGAGGGCTGTCTGTGAACACCCCACCCTCTCCTCCTTCCCACATTTCATCTTTGAGGCGTTGCAGTGGTTGAAAAATGCAATTTGTGTCCCTGTTCTCCTAAAAGATCTCCGGCTTTTGAAGCCCAGCTCTCTAAACCTGCTGAAAGGTCCTGCCCTGGGCAGGGGCTGCCTTTGAAAGGGAGCAAATTGTCGGGTTATGGTTCCCCTGCGCGGGAGATGCTGTAAATCTCCCACCCTTTAACACATCTGGGCTGCTCCAGGAGCGCTCCCGGCGACCCGAGGAGAGGGAGGAACAGCGACATTTCCTGCCATCGCCCCCGGGAGCTCCTCGGGAAGGGTTTTAAAGGAATATTTATGGATGATCCCGGGGAATCTGGCCCTGAAAGGGACCCAGAAAGGGCTGTTGTTCATTAACATTTGGGAACTTTGCACTGAGGATTTCCCTGTGGAGGGGCAGAAGAAACGGAGTGAAAGTGAAAGAGCTTTCCAGTTAATCCAGTTCCCTTTTAGCCTTGTTGTTACTGGTAGAAATCAGAACCTTGGCTTTGATGAAAAAAAAAAATTAAAAGTACGTTTTGGGGATGGTTTTCCTTTTCAGTTTCTTTCTAAAACTCCATTCTGAGTTCCTCAGCAAATACCTTTGTTCTGATATTTGGGTCCAGGGTTGAGTTTTGGTCTTTGCTCATCCTCAATCTTCATCCTTTGATCACCATCGTGCCCAAAGAACAAGGTAACTGTCCCAGCTAATCTGGGAATCATTTCAGTTTGGTGGGGTCCTGCTATTGCTGCAATTTCATTTTAATTTGATAACAGTGTTGTTGCAGCTCTGCACTCCCAGCACCTTCCACGTGCTGTTCCCCAAGTTAACCCTCCCCATGTCAGATCCCAGATCTCCCCCCAAGCCTTGCAAACCCCTCAGCATTAATTACTGTGGGGTTATGAAGAGGAAACTGAGCACAGGAGGAGGGAGGGGGTGGTGGAAGAGCATCCTGGGGCTTCCACTTTCCTCTCCTAAGACATGAGTTACTTAAAAGCCTCCTGTGGCCTCAGTGATAAGAGAAACTCCCTCAGATGAGCCCAGGTTTGTCCTTCAGCCTGTTTATGGAAAGCACCTCTGGAACAGCTTCATTCAAAGGAATGTGTGGAGGAGATAAGGCCACATCTGTCCTTGGAGCCTCTTCCTTTCTGTGGGATGTCCTGAGGTTCATCTGAGTTTGGCAGAGAAAGAGAAAATTAAGGTGTTTTGGCCAAACTACAGATCCTTCATAACCCCCAAGGTGTGAACTTCTTGGGAGTTCTGCTGCACCTCCTGCTCCCAGGAGGACCCACGATGCTCCTGCAGCTCCCAGGGTGGGATGGCATTTCCCCAGGGTCTCCAAGCCCTGCTGGGGGCAGGGTGGGCCCAAGGTGATGATGGATGGGGCCCACAGAGGCCGTGGGGCTGCTGGATCCAGCGCTGTGCCAATGGGGCTGACAGAGGTGCCAGCTGATGGGTGGCAGTGAAGCTCCACCGTGCTCAGCTGCCACCCTGGGGGCCCTGGGGAGTGGACAGAGCCCCCAGAACTGTTGGCTTTGGGGCTTCTTCCATGAGCACAGGAGGATCTCAGGGAAGAGACATCATCATCATCATCATCATCATCATCATCAGAAGGGCAAGTTGTTCCTCTGGGAAATCCTTCCACCTTCTCTGTGCAGAGGAAGGACAGCAGAGAGCTCTGTCTGATCCATGTGGCTTGGAGGAACTCTGAGACAAGGATCTGGGGGTGTGGAATATCTCCCTATCCAAGTAGGGTAAATCAGGAGGAAAATGGACTGGAGTGGTGGGAATGACCCATCAGCCCATCACACCAGTCTGTGCCGTGGGGATGCAGCAGCAGGAGAGGCCCTGGGGGGCTGGAAAGGGAACCCTGACCCCCCTCTGAGGCTCCCTGCCCCAACACTCTGTGGTTCTGGGATGCTGCTGGTTTGCAGGAGCTCCAGGAGCAGCCAGTGAAGCCCCACTGGCTGTGCCCTGCCAGCACAAGGGGCATCGTTTGGGGTCAGCTCTGGTAAGTCACAAAAGCCCCAGGGCTGAGTGAGTCCCTGGTGGGACCCCAACCCCAACCCCAACTCAAGGCATGGGGACCCCCTCAGCAGTGCTGGCTTGTGTTAAATCAGAACTGCTCTTCTCCCCTGGATTCCCTGGGCTGGCTGCAGGGTCAGGAACCCCTCCCTGAGGTTGGGAGCCCAGAAAGCTCCTCTCTCTCTCCCTCCCTCCAGCCCTTTGTCTTGGTGCAGGCCTGGCCTTTGTGCTCCGGATTAATTTAAGATGCTGTGAAGTGAGAGCTGTGGGGGTGGGAGGTGCTGCCTGAAACTTGTTCAGAGCCTTTGCTGGATAAATCCCCGTGGAATTTCATTGGAAGGAGCTGCCACCAGTCTGGATCATGCCAACATCAGCAGCCCCTCAGCACTTCCTCCCCACTGCCTGCAGGGCTCTGGCTTGTTCAAGGGAAGACTAAAAGCACCTAAAGCCGTTTAAGACCTAAAAGTCTTAAAGTAATAGGTGGGGTTTTTTAAAGAAGAAACAACATCTGCTATAAAACTCTGCTGGTCGGGGGCAGTGGGAGCAGAGAGCACTTATCAGGCTGGGAAGTGGCTCAGCCAGCCCTGGGATCTGAGTGGGTCTGTCTGTCTGTCTGTCTGTCTGTCTGTCTGCAAACTGGACAGATCAGTGGGACACAGAGAGCGTGGAGAACCAGGGATGGCAGACAGGGATTGGGTGGAAGGAGGAAGGAAATGAAAGCAAGACTTCCAGGAAAGGGAAGGAGACAAAGCTGCATTTATAAATATGTCCCTGGGCTTACGTGGAGGCTCCTGAGAGCTGCTGGGACAGGGTCAGGCTGCTCTGGAATGAACTCCACGAGGCAGAGTGTCTGTTCCTGGGATTTAACTGAAGAGTGACATCCCTTCAGAGGCAGGAAAGTGGTCAGGACCAAGCATGAAACATGTAAGATTGCAGAACTCCAAAGGATAAACATTATTTGATACCTTATTTATAGGGCACCACAGGGGAAAGGGAAAGGTTTCAGAAAAGAAAGAAGCACTTTAATTTTACCTGGAGATTTTCCAACAATAAAATCTAATCCATCATTCTCCGTGTGTGACTGCTCTTAATGAAAATTTAGAGGCTGTGAGTGAAATTTAGAATTCCCAGGGGCTGCCATTAGGAAGATGTGTAGCAGCTCTGCAGAACCCGGGAGCTCCCAGCCCTGCCAGGGGCCGGCAGGAGCAGAGGGGGAAAGGACAGCCCTAATTCCACGTGCTGAGGCTCTGCAGTGCCCAGCCCTGCCCTCCTGGGTGGCACAGGCACTCCTGGCATGGCTCCCACCTGGACCAGCTCACTGGGGGATTTCAGAGGCAGGAGTTGGCCCATTTGCATTTATTTTTCACCCAAAGTACCTCCATGGTGATGAGTCCCTGGTCTCCTCTTCCTTCCCCTCCAGATTTCCTGCAGGAATTTGGTGATCACAATTAAGAGCTTTCCAAAAAGCAGAGAATAAACCTGTTTCATCAGAGAACCTTGGAATGGTTTGGGTTGGAAAGGACTTTCAAATCATCCCATTCCATGGGCAGGGACACCTTCCAGCAGCCCGGGGTCAAGCTGGGGACACCCCAACCCATCCTGGAGCTGCAGAGCCACAAGGTGCTGAGCCCAGGGAAGGGGGACCATCCCCAGTCATTACCAATCCTCTGCACTTTGCTTTTAATCACAGCAGATCACCAGACTGTTTCCAATACTTTTTAATGGTCAGAAAAAGGGGCTTCACTTCTAAAGACAATAATGTTAAATTATTGAAGGGCCTGGATGTACATCATGAACCAGTTTAATCCCAAAGTCACTGCCAATCATCCAAGTGATTCAAAAGGAGCCTCCATCACCAAATGTTAAATCACAGGATAAACCTGCCCCGGGAAGGGCTTTAGTAATCAAAATTCCCTGAAAGCAGAAAAGGCTTTTCTAAAAGCAGGGGGAAACAAAGGTTACAGCTTAAGCCAGACATTATATAGTAATGCCAGATGTGAAACAGTTGACTTAAATTATTGGCAACTATCAAATGCAAGATCCTGATGCTCCTGGTTGCAGAGCTGTGCCACCGAGTTGGTAATGTGTGCAGTGGGCTTAAATACTCCTTTAATTTTCTGCCTATGGATAACAGGCAATTTGGATTAGCTTCCATGGAATAATTACCTCCTAATTCTCAGCAGATGAGCACCAGCCTCGTGCAACATCAAGAAGCCAAGCCCATGCTGAGTGGGTGCACCTTGATGGCAGATGGTTTAAATCCTGTGTTGGATCTGGGTAAGCCAGGCCAGGCCAGGCCTGGCACTGCCCTGCCTGCAGGAGGGACCTGCAGAGCTCCCCAGGCCCAAATGCAGGTAAAACACCCAACAAGGGGTCACAGATTTGCACATTGATCTGCTCTACCCCACAATTTCCCTCTTGGGATTTTTAATATCCATCTCTCTGTGCTGGAGAGCTCCAGTAGCCCAAGATCACTTGGAACAGGCACCATCTGCCCAGGTGGGTTCTCACTCTCTTGGCTTTTCCCTCTCCTTCCCATGTCCTCATCCCACCTGATGTCACCCATGGTGTCCTTTGCCCAGCAGGATTTGGGGGGGCAGGACTGGCATCTATTTGTGCAGCCCAAGGTGGGGAATCCTTTAGAATTCCAACCAGGTGTCCTGGTGCCCTCTGTGGCACCAGTGACTGCTGCCATCTGTGGATGGAAAATATGGAATCTGGGCAGCTCCTGCTCAGGCCAGGATTGCTGGGCATGGCCTTGGCCCCCAGCAGCTCAGGCACAGATTTTTGCCCCCAGCACCACGAGATTGGGCACCTCCTGCCTGCAGGATGAGATCTGCTCTCTCTCTCCACACTCTCTCTGGGATGTGTCAGAAATAACATTTGTAGTGACAGGACAATGGGAATGGGTTCAAACTGCCAGAGGGAAGGGCTGAGGGATATTGGGAAGGAATCCTTCCCTGGGAGGGTGGGCAGGCCCTGGCACAGGTGCCCAGAGGAGCTGTGGCTGCCCCATCCATGGGAGTGTCCCAGGCCAGGTTGGACAGGGCTTGGAGCACCCTGGGCTGGTGGGAGGTGTCCCTGCCCATGGCAGGGGTGGCACTGGGTGGGCTTTGAGGTCTCTCCCAACCCCAACCATTGCAGGATTCCATGATGTCAGTGCCAGCCCCTGAGCTTGGCAAGGTCTGGGCACAAACCCCACCGTGGCAGAGCAGACATGACACCCAACCAACACATTTTACACCCACACTCCCCAAAATAAGCCCCCGAGGCCAACTCCTCATCTGGAAAGAGGAACCACCAGAGTCTCCGTGCCTGGGATGGGGCTCAGCACTCCAGTCCTGACCATATTTAGCCCTAAGATCATCTCCCAGGGCTTCACAGGATGATGGAATCCCAGACAGGGTTGGCTGGGGTTGGACCTTAAAGCTCATTCAGGTCCAACCCCCTGCCATGGGCAGGAGATCAGGAATTCTGCATGAGAGCAGAGCTTTAGAAAAGAATATTCTGGCAAAGCTCTGCCTTTATTATTCCCCCTGGTACCTCCAGACCTCACTGCATGCCCTGAATGGCTGTGATGAGTTCCCCAAGGTCTGCAAACCCCTGCCATGAGTTCCCCAAGGTCTGCAAACCCCTGCCATGAGCTGCCCAAGGTCTGCAAACCCCTGCCATGAGTTCCCCAAGGTCTGCAAACCCCTGCCATGAGTTCCCCAAGGTCTGCAAACCCCTGCCATGAGCTGCCCAAGGTCTGCAAACCCCTGCCATGAGTTCCCCAAGGTCTGCAAACCCCTGCCATGAGTTCCCCAAGGTCTGTAAACCCCTGCCATGAGCTGCCCAAGGTCTGCAAACCCCTGCCATGAGTTGCCCAAGGTCTGCAAACCCCTGCCATGAGTCCCCCAAGGTCTGCAAACCCCTGCCATGAGTTCCCCAAGGTCTGTAAACCCCTGCCATGAGTTCCCCAAGGTCTGCAAACCCCTGCCATGAGCTCCCCAAGGTCTGTAAACCCCTGCCATGCCACGGAGGGGGAATGATGCCCCTTGGAATGCCCCACACAGCTGAAATCAGGGCACCCACTCAGGGCTCAGACCTGTCACTGTAAGCACAGAAACTCCAAACATTTTGCCCAAATGTGTTTGAAAGCCACAAAGACATTCAAGATTATTCATGGCATAAATATTCATTTGCAGGAAAAGGTTTTTTTGTTTTTTTTCCCTGCATGAATATTCCAATTCCAGGCAATGTGTGCAGGTTCTTCCAGGGAAAGGCAACCACATTCTGAGTGCTGCTTAAACATTAAATATTAATGAATATAACAATAATAATATCCCAGTATTAAAGATACCGGGGGTTAAAGCCAGCAGGTAAATTCTATTTCAGATTTATTCATGGAGTAGAATCCCGGGATTGGTTTGGGTTGAAGGGACTTTAAAGCTCGCCCAGTTCCAGCCCTGCCACGGGCAGGTCGTGCTGCAGGTCAGACCCTTCCCGGCTTATTAATTACCCTTACGGATAATTAATTAGGAGTGGCAGAGCCCTGGGAAGGGCACGCGTGTCCCACTGGCCCCGTGTCGTTGGTCACTGTAATCCCCAGACACGCCGCGTTGTGCCCCGAACAGCAGCGCGTCCTCCTTTCATCCCGCAGCGCGACGATATATCGCGACATCGCCTCTGCAGCGTTCCCAGTTCCGAGGGCTGTGCAGCGCCGTGTGGAGCTCTGGTACCATCTAGTGATCCTCGGCTGCCACGTGGGGCTTTTGATGTCGCGCTGGCTCGCAGGAGGGGTCGCTGTCGCGACAGGAGGTGGCGATTAAGGGTGTCAATAAGCGGTGGCAGCGTTTCCTCGGCCCCAGCTGGGCCTGGGATGGGCAGGGACCGGGCAGGGGATGGGCAGGGACCGGGCATGGGATGGGCAGGGATGGGCAGGGACTGGGCAGGGATGGGCAGGGACGGGCAGGGATCCACCCGGGCCGTGTGGGCAGCAGCGGCCTGAGGGCACCGCACAGGCCTCGCCGCCGCCCCTCCCGCAGGGCCCCGCGCACCGGCACAACCCCAGGCGCCAGTCTGGGGATGGCAAAGGGTTAATTGACGCCGTTCGTTTAAAAGAATTATTGGAGGGGGTTTATTAAAATGCTGCGCCAGCAGCGCCCTCAACAAACATGGCGGCCGTCCCGCCCTCAACAAACATGGCGGCCGTCCCGCCGCCAGCCCGCCCCCCTGTGAGGGCGGAAATTGCTCGCGCGGCGTCAGCGACGCCCCGGAAGTGCCCGGAAGTGCCTTGAAAAAGTGGCGCGACGGGAACGGGCTGGAACTGAGACGGGTGAGCGGGTGGGAATGGACGGGAATTGTGGGGGGAAAGACGGGAATGGGGGGGATAGACGGGAATTGGGGGGGGGGGGGGGGAATGGACGGGAATTGTGGAGGGAATGGATAGATATGGGGGGGAATGGACGGGAATTGTGGGGGGAAAGGCGCGAACTGGGGGGGATAGACGGGAATGGGGGGAATGGACGGGAACTGGCGGAATAGACGGGAATTGGAGGAGGGACAAATGGGAATGGGGGATAGGCGGGAATTGTGGGGGGGAGGATAGACAGGAATTGGGGGGGGACAGGCGGGAATTGGGGGGGGACAGGCGGGAATTGGGGGGGGACAGTCGGGAATTGGGGGGGGGACAGTCGGGAATTGGGGGGGGACAGTCGGGAATTGGGGGGGGACAGGCGGGAATTGGGGCGGGATAGGTGGGATTAGGGGGGATAGGCGGGAATTGGGGGGGGATAGGCGGGAATTGGGGGGGGATAGGCGGGATTAGGGGGGATAGGCGGCTCGGACCCGTTGGGCCACGAGTGCTTTGTGGCCGTTCGGAGGAGGGTTGGGGAGTTCGGGGGTTGGGGGGTTCGGTAGGAGGAGGGGAGGGAGAATCGGGGGCTCCTGTGAGGGGTGAGGGACAATCAGGAGGGGTGGGGGGCTCCTGTGAGGGGCTGGGGGACAATCAGGGAATCCGGGGGGCTCCTGTGAGGGGTGGGGGAGAATCAGGAGGGGTGGGGGGAATCAGGAGGTTCGGGGGGCCTCCTGTGAGGGGTGGGGGGGAATCAGGAGGTCCGGGGGGGCTCCTGTGAGGGGCTGGGGGACAATCAGGAGGGGTGGGGGGAATCGGGAGGTTCGGGGGGGCTCCTGTGAGGGGTGGGGTTGAATCACGCGGCCCGGGGGGGCTCCTGTGAGGGGCTGGGGGACAATCACGCGGTCCGAGGGGGCTCCTGGGAGGGGTGGGGGGAATCAGGAGGTCCGAGGGGGCTCCTGTGAGGGCTGGGGGACAATCAGGAGGTTCGGGGGGCCTCCTGTGAGGGGTGGGGTTGAATCACGCGGTCCGAGGGGGCTCCTGTGAGGGGCTGGGGGACAATCAGGAGGGGTGGGGGGAATCAGGAGGTCCGAGGGGGCTCCTGTGAGGGGCTGGGGGAGAATCAGGAGGTCCGGGGGGGCTCCTGTGAGGGGTGAGGGACAATCAGGAGGGGTGGGGGGAATCGGGAGGTCCGGGGGGCCTCCTGTGAGGGGTGGGGGACAATCAGGAGGGGTGGGGGGAATCGGGAGGTTCGGGGGGGCTCCTGGGAGGGGTGGGGGACAATCAGGAGGGGTGGGGAGAATCGGGAGGTTCGGGGGGGCTCCTGGGAGGGGTGGGGGACAATCACGCGGTCCGGGGGGGCTGCTATGAGGGGCTGGGGGACAATCGGGAGGTTCGGGGGGGCTCCTGTGAGGGGTGGGGGGAATCAGGAGGTCCGAGGGGGCTCCTGTGAGGGGCTGGGGGACAATCAGGAGGTTCGGGGGGGCTCCTGTGAGGGGCTGGGGGACAATCAGGAGGCCCGGGGGGGCTCCTGTGAGGGCTGGGGGAGAATCAGGAGGGGTGGGAGAGAATCAGGAGGTCCGGGGGGGCTCCTGTGAGGGGTGGGGGACAATCACGCGGTCCGAGGGGGCTCCTGTGAGGGGTGGGGTTGAATCACGCGGTCCGGGGGGGCTCCTGTGAGGGGTGGGGGAGTAGTTCTTAGCAAGGAACTGAAGTCAAAACACCTGGGCACGAAATGAAGCTGCTGAGACAGTGTATCTTTAGCAGTCACATGTTCCTTGCTGCTCTGGGACTGAGCCAGGTCCCTGCACGGAGCTGCTTCCACTTATCTGGGAAGAATGAGCCGCCTTACACCCTCTCCAGGTACGGAAACTTCTCCTGCATTATTCCTAAGTAGTGGTGCTTAGAACTCTCCAGATTCTTATCTCGGTATCAGTTTGGGGTGGTCCTTTCCTCTCTCCTCCCTTCTGGTCTTTGTCTGCCTCTTGTAGAATTTCTCACCTTTCTTTGTTAAGTGATTTCTCAAGCTTGGCAAGCCTTGGCTCGAGACCTTCTCTGCCTTATTCATTGTCCAGTTGATCCAATTTATGACCTACTGGTTGTATTGTGGTGCACTCCCAACGTTTTGGTCCAGTGAACAGAACAACTTGGCAGTGTTGCTGCAAAGCTCTTCTGGCAAAACAAGCAGATCAGACTGAGCAATTTCTGCTCCAAGCAGAGCGAGGTGCTTTTAGTGACTCAGTTAACTTGTAGGCCTTGCTCTTCTTTCAGAATCCTGGAATGGTTTGGGTTGGAAGGGGCCTTAAAGCCCACCCAGTGCCACCCCTGCCCTGGGCAGGGACACCTCCCACCAGTCCAGGCTGCTCCAAGCCCTGTCCAGCCTGGCCTGGGACACTCCCAGGGCTGGGGCAGCCACAGCTTCTCTGGGCACCTGTGCCAGGGCCTGCCCACCCTCCCAGGGAAGGATTTCTCCCCAGATCCCACCTTGCCCTCCCCTCTTTCAGTGGGAAGCCATTCCCTCCTTTAGTCATTATGGTTTTTCCAAAGCTGGGCCCCCCAAACCCACCAAAAGAGCAGCACTGCTCCCATTTTGGGGTTATTTTAGTTCATTTTCCCTCATTGCTTTCTCTTTAGGGTTCTCTCAGCACTGGATGGAATTCCAGTGGTGTTTGAGCTGCTGAGGCTCAAACATTTCAGTCCCTGGTGTAACTCACCCAACAGAGATGAAGAATTTGGGTCTCGAGGAGTCTCTTTCTTGCCTTGCTGAGGAAAGGACCTTTGTGAACTTTGTGCTTTGTTTGTTGCCCAGCAGTTCCTTCCCCTGATTGCTCAGGAGCCATGGAGCCAGCAGAAGGAGAGGAGAGGGAGCAGAGCATAATCCTCATCAGTGATGATGAAGCTGAGAGCTCCGTTGGGAATTCTGTCCTCTTTGTGCAGCCCCAGGGTAAGAGCTGTTCCCTTGCTCTTGGGGAGGTTCTCTGGAAGGTCTTTGGAATAAATTGAATTAAATTATTGGGTGGTGGGCCTGAAATCTGCCCTTCTGCTGCCAGGAAAACAAACTCCTTCAAAAGTGAATAAACCCAGGAGGAACTGCCATGATTTAGGAATTTTCAGAGGTTTCTTTAAAGGCAGAACTTACCCTGAAAGATGGTGCTGGACCAGCTGAGCTAAAACGGGGCCTTTTCAGTGTCAGTTGGCTCCTTTTTGAATCCATATCCTCAGTTTTTCAGAGTTCATGGAAGTTTTTTTGTACCAAATGGAATCACCAGAAAATGTGGGTCTTAAAGTGCTTAAAAAAAAGTGTCATTAATTTGTGATGAAGTTTTAGTTCCTTTTGTAGTGATTGACACCTCCTGTTCCTTCCCTGCAGAGGAACCTGCCCTGGGAGAGGTGAAGGCTGAAGTTGTGGATGAGGAATCTGAATTAATGGTCACTTACTGCAAAGAAGCCAATGTGATGCCCCATGCAAGATATGACTGTTCCAAACACCCCTTTGAGTATGTTGAGGGCTGGGGAGGGAAATCTGGGGGTTCATTCCCCACTTTTAGTCCATTTGGACAAGAAAAGTCATGGGAGCAGAAGTGGAGCTGGGTAAGGATGTAACTTGTTTCCTGAATGCCCTTCCCTTGCAGGAGAACAGAGAATGACACTTGCTCCCCCCTTGGGGAAAATGCTGCCATTTGTGACCAGTGTTACTGCTACATCTGTGACAAACTGGCCTCAGAGGTGAGGGGGCAGCTGGCAGGGAGGCACCTGATCAGCTGGGAAAAGGCTCATGGAGTGGGTTGGGTGGGAAGGGACCCCAAAGCCCATCCAGTGCCACCCCTGCCATGGGCAGGGACACCTCCCACCAGCCCAGGGTGCTCCAAGCCCTGTCCAGCCTGGCCTGGGACACTCCCAGGGCTGGGGCAGCCACAGCTTCTCTGGGCACCTGTGCCAGGGCCTGCCCACCCTCCCAGCCAGCAATTCCTTCCCAATATCCCAGTGTCAGTGGGAAGCCATTCCCCTTGTCCTGTTCCTCCAGAGTCTTGTCCAAAATCTTTCCCTGGTTCTTTTGGAGCCTCTTTAGGCACTCAAAGGGGCTCCAGGGTGTCCCTGGAGCCTTCTCTTCTCCAGGGTGAAATCAAGGAGAGGGAATTGGATCTCTCTGCATTTCCTGTTATTCTGGAAGGGGCAGTGAAATGGGAGGATGTTTTCTGAGCCACAGAATCATGGAATGGTTTGGGTTTGAAGGGACCTCAAAGCCTACCCAGTGCCACCCCTGCCATGGGCAGGGACACCTCCCACCAGCCCAGGGTGCTCCAAGCCCTGTCCAGCCTGGCCTGGGACACTCCCAGGGCTGGGGCAGCCACAGCTTCTCTGCCCAACCTGTGCCAGGGCCTGCCCACCCTCCCAGGGAAGAGTTGAAGGGCACAAAAAGAATGAGAGAGACATGAAATTGGATTGTTTTAGCCCTTCCTCTCCTCGGTGTTGACTCCTGTCTGCTCCCTCATAGCTGCTCAAAGTGTTCTCTCTGGGTTTATCTCCAGTAGTCCAGGCACTTGTTGGAGTAAACAGTCAATGGGTATAAGCAAATTTACTGCCTGTTTGCTTTGGACAAACAGTGCATTTCATAAAATCAAATTACTGAATCAAACTGTTTCTCAATGAACTCGAGAGATGGCAGACTCTGACTGTCCTAACCTGGAGTGTGGGAGGTGTGGGATTGGTTTGGTTGGTTGCTTGTTTGGGGTTTTCTCAGAATTCAGGAGACTGAACAAACCTGGGGGGACATGCAAAGACAGGACTCTGCTCCCAGTTTGCAGAGGGCAGGGTGGCAGCCCTCAGGTCTGTGCCAAGTGTTCAGGAGTGACAGTAAACAATGGGAGGGTGTTTTTGCTCTTGTTGGCCACTGTCACACTGCCCTCCTGCCCTGACTCTCCAAAAACCTCCCCGTGCCTTTGCTCAGTGTGTAAAGGGTGAAATAAATTGTAACCCTTCACACACAGGAACTGCTTTTTGAGTCGCTGAACTGGAGGGGGGGAAGTGCTACCAAACCCTCCTTTCCCTGTTTTTCCTGTTGTCTGACACAGTGCCAGCAGTGGACAACCCCCTCCCTCTGCCACTGCAATGCCCACAACAAGAGCAGGTTCTGGAAGGAGCAGAGGGGCTTCACCCTGACCGGGGTCCTGGCCACGTTCGACCTGGAGCTCAGCGACATCGACGCCGACCTGCGCCACGGGGGTGGGTGCTGTGCCCCTCCCAGGGGGCTGGCACGGGGGCTGCTCAGCCTGGCAGCAGCTGGGCTGGGCACAGCCCTCCTGGGAGGGCATGGGGCATGTGTAAGGTACCAGATTGCTGCTGCTGCTGCTCTTTGTCTGGGCCGTACTTGGACCAGGCGTGGGGTCGGAGGTCCAGGTTTCCTCCCTGTGGAAGAATCACAGAGTGGTTTGGGTTGGAAGGGACCTTAAAGACCATCTTACTCCAACCCCCTGCCATGGGCAGAGACACCTCCCACCAGCCCAGGTTGCTCCAAGCCCTGTCCAACCTGGCCTTGGACACTCCCAGGGATGGGGCAGCCACAGCTTCTCTGGGCACCTGTGCCAGGGCCTGCCCACCCTGCCAGGGCAGGATTTCCTCCCAATATCCCACCTAAATGTCTCCTCTTTCAGTTTGAAGAAGTAAATTTTCACCAGTAAAATTGGGTGCAAGCACCTGGCTAAATAATTTTCCTCAGGGAACTCAGGATTGTCTGTTCTTTGCTTTGGAAAAACAGATGCAAAACTCTCAGTGCAATTTTTTTTTTGTCTTGTTCCTTAGGAAGTCTTCTCTTAAATTTTATGCAAGAACTTTCTGTGGAATACAACAAGTACCTGGCTGGACAGAGGGTATTTCCCCCTCGACATGAGTGTGTTTGCTCTCCCAGGCTCCCTCCTGGGGAGTGCAGTGCCTGCAGATCCCGCAGCGTGCAGGTTGTGTACAAGTAAGTGACAGCAGAATTTCTTTGGTCAGGGCAGCTTTGGGTTCCTTTAGTCAAGTGACAATCAGCCTTGTGGCTCCTGATGCAGCAGAAATAGTTGAGAGGGCCAGTGAGCTGTTAAGTTACAGAGGACTGTAGTTTAAACACCCTCTTAAATACACCTTGAGATAACAGCTCTTGGGCCATACGAGACACCTGGTAATGTCTCACTGTTACCATGTGGGAAAGCATGAAAATGAGGCCTGTATTTTAGGGCAGAGTTAGGTGGGATGTTGGGAAGGAATTCCTGGCTGGGAGGGTGGGCAGGCCCTGGCACAGGTGCCCAGAGAAGCTGTGGCTGCCCCAGCCCTGGGAGTGTCCCAGGCCAGGTTGGACAGGGCTTAGAGCACCCTGGGCTGGTGGGAGGTGTCCCTGTCCATGGCAGGGGTGGCACTGGATGGGCTTTGAGGTCCCTTCCAACCCAAACCATTCCATCATTCCATGATTTTTACTAACCTGTGTTTTGGAATGGGTTTCACCTTTTAATAAAATACTGAAAGTAATGGTTGTGCAAGCCCCTTTCCAGCACATTGCAGACCCTCTCAAAGCAGGGCAGCTTCCTCTCAGCTGCAGGATGCCACAGTTGCTGCCATTGTTGGTGAAGTCCCTTGTTGCAGACCCTTTCTCTTACAGCCACTTCATCTTCTCAGGTACTCTGAAGTCTTTGCACTGGTGACAAGATTTTTAAATCAGGCAGAGCAAGAAAGCCCCAAAGCTGCTGCTGTGATGCTGCTGGGAGCAGCCAAGGAGATTGCTGCACACAAAGACCCCAGCCTGTGAGTACCAGGGCACCTCTGCCCCTCAGGGCAAGGGGAATCAGGGGGGGAATTCTGAGTTCCCGTTTATTAAGGGCAAGGAAAGGATAAACA
This sequence comes from Pithys albifrons albifrons, assembly GCF_047495875.1. NCBI lineage: Eukaryota > Metazoa > Chordata > Aves > Passeriformes > Thamnophilidae > Pithys > Pithys albifrons. Next base: position 15,649,868 of record NC_092473.1, read on the forward strand.
ATCCCAGCCCAGGCTGCAGGACTGTCAGAGGAAGATGAGGGAGAAGTGGGATGGGTTCCAGAGGGACTGAGGGGGAAAGAGGTTCAAGGTTGAGTGTGAGAGGAAGAAGTTAAGTTGGTTTGAGCCATGAGGAAAGGAGATGATCTCCAGCAAGAGGAAGGAATTGGAGATGGGAACTGGGAGGAGGGAGTGACAGACAGCAGATGGAGGCAGGTGGGGTTAATTCCCCAGGGGAAGGTGCAGGGACATGGGATCTTTGCTGAGTGGAGGGTGCAGAAACTGCATTGGGTGAAGAAACTTTGCTTTGTCCTGGAGGGAAGGGAAGGTGGGATGGATGTCCCTTGGGATATTGGCTGTGGGTGCCTGCCAGGGGTGTGGAGGCTGAGCTGGGAGCTGGGGGCTGTGTGATAGATGTGTTAAACCAGAGCTGAAACACTTCAGTCTCTGCTGCTTGGGCACTTTCGTGGCTGGTGAGCCCTGCAGAGCTTTGCTTTGCAAAACTTAATGTGGGGGGGCTGAAATTCAAGGCTTGTTGTGAAGGAGAAGGAAATGAGGTCTGGGATGGCTTGACAGGCCAGAAACAGCAGCTCGTCTGCAGTTCCCTCTGAGGAGCTGCCCAGCTGTGCCAGGGAGGTGTGTCAGGAGTGCCAGGGAGGTGTGTCAGGAGTGCCAGGGAGGTGTGTCAGGAGTGCCAGGGAGGTGTGTCAGGAGTGCCAGGGAGGTGTGTCAGGAGTGCCAGGGAGGTGTGTAGGGAGTGCCAGGGAGGTGTGTCAGGAGTGCCAGGGAGGTGTGTCAGGAGTGCCAGGGAGGTGTGTCAGGAGTGCCAGGGAGGTGTGTCAGGTGTGCCAGGGAGGTGTGTCAGGTGTGCCAGGGAGGTGTGTCAGGTGTGCCAGGGAGGTGTGTCAGGTGTGCCAGGGAGGTGTGTCAGGTGTGCCAGGGAGGTGTGTCAGGAGTGCCAGGGAGGTGTGTCAGGAGTGCCAGGGAGGTGTGTCAGGAGTGCCAGGGAGGTGTGTCAGGAGTGCCAGGGAGGTGTGTCAGGAGTGCCAGGGAGGTGTGTCAGGAGTGCCAGGGAGGTGTGTCAGCTGTGCCAGGGGGCTGCCCAGCTGTGCCAGGGGGCTGCCCAGCTGTGCCAGGGAGCTGTGCCAGCTGTGCCAGGGGGCTGCCCAGCTGTGCCAGGAGCAGGCTGGATGCATTTTTGGGAAGGTCTCTGCACACTTGCTGTGGCTGGGCAGTGCTGTGAATTCTAGCGGGTGATCTGCACTTGGAGCATTTCCTTTGTGTCTTTAGGGGAATTCATTAGCATGACACTTGCAGTGCTTCTCAAGGCAAAGGGTGGAGTAGGAGAAGGAGCAAAGGCAGGCAAACGAGGCAGACATTCACTAGTGCTTCTTTCCCCTCCCCTTCAGGAGCTGGCACAACGTGGACCATACTGCCTCACTGAAGATTGCTGTCCCGTGCCTCTTCCGAAGGTGGGGTTTGTTCTCTTCCTGGCGGCAGATTTTCTGTTTGCCTTTAAAATGCTTTTCCAGTGGCAGCTCTTCTGTTCAGAGGCACGTGGAGTGTTCTGGAAGGCCAAAGCAGTTGGTGTCGGGTGGTGGTTGTTAAACCAAGGACTAAATAGTGTCTCTGAGATCAAACCAGCAGCCTTGGAATATCCCGCTGGGGTGGAATAGCCAGGGCTGGAACACAGTGAGGTTCCCCCAGAGGCTGGGAAATGAGGCCATCCAGCTCTCTTGGCTTAATTCAGTTCTCATTTTAGCTTTAACTTTCTCCTTTCACCCCAAATTCACTTGCCACAGAAAGTTAATGAGTTAAGAATGAGCTTCTTTCAGGAACACTCAAACCCAATTGTATATATTCTGATTTTATCTGAAACTGATGACGTGCACAACTTAAATTCTTGAGCAGTTTTCATTCTGAATTGCTCTTCTTGAATCTTTTTATTTTTGACTTCGAAAGAACAGGAAAAGGATTTTTTTTTACCTCCCTCCCAAAATTCTAAGAGTAAATTCTTCTGTGTTATCTCCAGTTATCAGTTAAAACCACAGAACTTTGGTTTCTCTCGTTTTAAAAATACCAGCAAAATTTAATACCTTTATTCACTACAAATCTTAAAGCAGAAATTTAAATTGTTTAACAAAAAAACCAACCCAAACTTCTGTGGTTTCCAATAGGATTAAAAGAGACTCAACTTGTTAGTAATTCATTTAATTTAATGTTTTTTTCTTTTCCCAGGATCACAACCCAACTTCAGAGGATGCTGGTGTTGTGTGACTTCCCAAAAACTCTGTATGAGAAGTTCATTAATTTTTTTCACTCCATCTGCCTCCCCTGTCACTGTTTTGGCTTCTCCAATAGGTATGTTCCTTGCCTTTTTGTCCACACAATACACTTTTATACACTTGCCTGATTTAAAACCAGCTCTGTGGGATGTTTTTTTCCTTGACAGTAACAGGAGGAGCATTTTAGAGGAATATTTTGCCATTAACTCCTTTTTATTTGTGTCCCATCCTTGGAGGGTGGGTGAAAAGCTGTTTGTTGCTCCAAGTTGTTCTCCATACAGTTATTTTATTTTTTTCCCTCCCCAGAATTGAGCTGTAAAGCCCAAAATGGTTTATTAGTGAATATTCATGCTGGTAAAAGTTGCTGATTGGTGCTGACCAGTCCCAGCCCAGCTGAGGGTTCCTCCTTTTGTCCCTGCAGCCTGAAGGTGCTGTCCTGGAACCACGGCTTGCTGACCACGGTGCTAAAAGGGCAGAACATCAGCGGGCACAGGAGGCAGAAAGGCAAGAAAATGTTCCTCTGGGAGACCCTCCCTGTCATTGAGGCTCGAGTGGAGAAGCTGGTGGAGAAAAAGAAGTGAGCTTGGTTTGGGTTTTTCATTTGGGGAGCTCAGCTCTTACTCTCTCACTGCAGGGGGGTGTTTTCCAAAGCTCTGCAGTTTGGGATAATGGGGGGATGTAAAACAAAGACCTATTTAAAGCTGTTAATTCCCATTATTTCTTGACAAGGTCAGGAGCTTTTTGAAGCTTTTCAAAGCCCTTTGAGTGCTCAGAACCAAAAAGAGAATGTTGAAGTGGATGATTTCTGTCCTTCCATAAATTCTGCAGGGTTTAGATGTTGATTTTTAAAGCAATTTCTGTTCATGAAAGGCTGACTAGTGGAAAACAGCCAGAAAAACATGTTCTGGGTCTGTATTCAAGTCAGTGCAGTGTCCCAAAGAACACAGTTCACTTAAGAATTAAATTAAAGGGCAACCTCTTGTTTTATTTTTCCAGAATAATCTGTGAAGAACTTCTTGGAATTTACTTCCAACTGTCTCTTCCTTCCAGTTATATTTCTATTCCCTTGTGTGGGAAGATCTGTTGTTTTGCTTCATTAATTAGAGTAAAGATTTGATGGGCCTGTCTGTAGCTTTGCATTTTCTCCTCCTCCCACTCACCCTCTTTTTCTCTCCCCAGCTATAGGGAGGTGATTCGTTACCTGAGAGCTGTGAAATGTGACAACACCAAAGGGTAAATGGGCTTTCCTCTCTCCCCTTTTCCCTCCCCAAACACCATCAGATCTCCACATACACATTGCAAAATAATTCCTGCCAATGACAATCTTGATTTCTCCTGCCAGGCTGAGAGACCTTCAGGATAAGATCCCCTTCTTCCTGTGTAAGATTGGGAACTTTCCAGAAGCTGCCCAGGCCCAGCTGGTCCCAGTGAAGAGCATTACCTGCTGCTCTGCCTGCAGGATCAGCCCCTGCCAGTACAAGCTCTACCTCAAGATGTTCAGGACAGGCAGTGTCCCCTCTGGGGATGACATGCTGCAGCCTGGGCCCTGGGTCTCAACTGGCAAGTGCCACTTCTTGCTTACCTGTGGTTGGGGCTTGGTGTGTTTCATTTCAGTGGGTGACACTGGGAGGGACTGGGAGCCCAGCCCTGAATTGCCTGGCCCCAGCACAGTGCCCTGGGCTGAGCCCCCAGCAGGGCCAGCAGGGCAGGGGGGGTTCTGCCCCTCTGCCCCCCTGCAGAGCTGCTCCAGCCCTGGGGGCAGCACAGGAAGGATGTGGAGCTGCTGGGGAGTCCAGAGGAGGCACCAGGATGGGCAGAGGATGGAGCAGCTCTGCTGGGAGGAAAGGCTGGGGGAGCTGGGATTGTCCAGCCTGGAGAGGAGAAGCTTTGGGGGGACCTAATTGAGGCCTTCCAGTGCCTGAAGGGGCCAACAGGAAAGGTGGAGGGAGACTATTGACAAGGGCCTGGATGGACAGGGCAAGGGGGAATGGCTTCAATCTGCCAGAGAGCAGAGTTAGGTGGGACAGTGGGGAAAAATCCTTCCCTGGGAGGGTGGGCAGGCCCTGGCACAGGTGCCCAGAGAAGCTGTGGCTGCCCCAGCCCTGGGAGTGTCCAAGGCCAGGCGGGACAGGGCTTGGAGCACCCTGGGCTGGTGGGAGGTGTCCCTGCCCATGGCTGGGGTGGCACTGGGTGGCCTTTGAGGTCCCTTCCAAAGCAAACCATTCCAGGATTCCATGGGAACACCCAGCAGGGTGTCTTTGTACTTGAGCATGAACTGGCTCAGTTCACTCAAAACCTAATTTTACCAGTTTTATCACCTGAGAAACTGTTTTGAGGAAAGCAGCCTATTAAAAGGAAATCTAAAGCTCTGTCCTGTATCCCAGCCCTGCCCCTGGCACTGTGGGACTTGGTGTTATGGGACATCACAGCCTTGACCTTGAGAACTGAACTTGCTGATGGAAAATGTTCCAGAATGTGTGTGTTCCCTTCTGGCATTAGCTCAGCCACTGAACTGTGCTGGTCTGTCTTGCACATCTTTGCAGCTTTCCAGGGTTGTGTTTTACAGTTTAAACTTTTGCATTCTGCCTACAAAATACTGTAAAACAGCTGTAGGTCCTTGTGGGGCTCTGTTAGGTAGAAACATGTCTGTGACTAAGGATCCTGTTTGTGTCCCTATTTTATTGTTATTTAGGATACAGAAATATGGGTTTGATTCTTTTTTTTTTAATTTCTTGCAGGGCCTCCCCTCGGGGATGGTGGGCTGACTAAACATGCCCTCAGACTCATTTACAGCAATACCTCACTATACAGGAATGTGAGTTATCAGAACTTCTTTCCCAAATTCCCTCTTCTGTCCTGCTCCTCCTCCAGTGTGAGGGTTCTCTCTCAGAGCCTTTTCCCTCTGGCTGATGCCCACCCTGGGAAGAGCTCTCCCCTCCAGTGCCACTGCTGTGTTGTGTTTCAGCCTGCCTGCTGGAGTTCCCTCATCATGGCTGTGGGCAGCAGCAACACTCTGAACAACAGTGGGGAGCTGCAGCCCCTCACCCTGAATCAGCCCCCCATGGACTTCCAGCAGGTGAGGGAAACAGTGCTGGGAGCTGGGACAATCTGCTGCCCAGGGTTGATGCCAGAGTTCTTCATGTGGGCACCGAGGAGAGCGAGGCGGTGCCAAGGGTAACGTGCCAGGGCCTCATCCAGTGCTCCATTGGTGTGCCAGCTGCAGAGTGTTGGCATTCTGGAGGGTTAAAGGCAGCTGAAAACGGGTTCACTCTGCTCCCAGCTGGGTCCTGTGCTGATTCTCTGTGTTAATGCTGAGATGGAGCAGATTAAAGAGCCTGGAGTGACAGGACAAAGGGGAATCATAGAATGGATTGGGTTGGAAAAGACCTCCGAGATCATCAAGTCCAAACCTTGGTCCAACCCCACTGTGATCACTCTGGAACTCTGTGCCCTGGGCTGGTGATCACAGTGGGGTTGGATCAAGACGTGGTGGATTCTCACAGTGGGGTTGGATCAAGACATGGTGGATTCTCCCTCACTGCCACATCCACAGAATCACAGAATGGATTGGGTTGGAAAAGACCTCCGAGATCAGCAAGTCCAACCCTTTGATCCAACCCCACTGTGATCACCAGCCCAGGGCACTCTGTGCCCTGGGCTGGTGATCACAGTAGGGTTGGATCAAGACATGGTGGATTCTCACTCAGTGCCACATCCACAGAATCACAGAATGGATTGGGTTGGAAAAGCCCTCCCAGATCATCAAGTCCAACCCTTGGTCCAACTCCAGTCCCTTTACCAGATCATGGCACTCAGTGCCACGGCCAAGCTCAGCTGAAAAACCTCCAGGGATGGGGGATCCACCCCCTCTCTGGGCAGCCCATTCCAATCCCTGAGCACTCTCTCTGCAAAGAATTTCTTCCTGATATCCAACTTAACTTGACCCTGAAGGAGAGGAGGGTTGGATGGGGTATTGGGAAGGAATCCTTCCCTGGGAGGGTGGGCAGGCCCTGGCACAGGTTGGGCAGAGAAGCTGTGGCTGCCCCAGCCCTGGGAGTGTCCAAGGCCAGGTTGGAGCACCCTGGGCTGGTGGGAGGTGTCCCTGCCCATGGCTGGGATGGCACTGGATGGACTTTTAAGATCCTTCCAACCCAAACCATCCTGATTCTACAAAAGCACATTTAAAGAGTCATCTTGGGCACTGTTTGCTGTTGGGGAGGGTCTGGCCATGCCCCCTCACCTGTGCCCCCTCCTTCCCTTGCAGCAAGTTCTGGCTGCCAGTCAGAGCCTTTTGGAGGACCTGAAGGCCAATGTTAATGTTTCTTTACCACGTGCTTTGTTCTCTACTGAGGTGAGTGTGCCTGTGGCAATAAGAGAATTTCTCAGTTGGTTTGTTGTGCTTGAGACAGAGCAGGAGTGAAACCAGCTGGGTTATTAGAACAAGCTTTTAGGAGGAGCTGGAAGGTGGTCTGGGGGAGAAACAGCTTAAGACAGTTCTCAGCAGAGTTTAAAGGCTGTAGGTAAGAATACTCTCAGAGTCAGTTCTGGTCTGACATCCTCAGGACAAGTTGTACTTCATTAATGTCCAAATTCATGCATTTATAAAGTGGGAGGATTGGTAATAATTGATTCTGTTTTAGTGTCTCCCAGGGTGATTTGTGTGGGTGGTTCAAAGAGGAGACTGTCCTTTGAGGCTTCTCTGCTTGTCTCAGAGCTCAGAATAGCCCAGAATTTCTTAAGTTTCCCTTAAATTAGAGTTTCAAATATAGTGGAACATGTTTGAAGGTGGCTGGGAAAATATTCTATATTCAGTGCAGTCAGGAGCTGTCTTAGCCTTTTTTACTTCTTTTGAGGAAATTTAGTTTATTCTCTAAATATGTGACTCTTGAGCTGGAATATTTTTTCCCTTTAATTCTCTGTTTCTGCTGCTTTGGCTTCCAGTCTCTGTGGGCACCTGGACAATGAATGTGCTGCAGAAATAAGGGACCTGTTCTGCTCCTCTTGCTCTTCCTGAGATCCTTGTGGGTGTGATGTCTCCCCTCCACCCTCTGGCAGAACTGGGAGGAACTCAATGCTGATTTGACTGAATACAATATAAAATAGTGGGAAAAGGGGGTTTAAATGTGTTTCTTTCCCTGTTGCTCTCTGTCCTGCAGCTGCAACAAGAGGCTTGTCTCATCCTTGCAGTACAAGCATTGCTACAGATGCTCTTTTGTGACCTTTCATCCTTGACTTCCTTCTTAGAGATCCCCGTGGCCTTTGGGGTGAGTCCTGCATGATGATTTCTGTTCTAAGACATCAAACCAAATGGTGTTTAAAACCTCTGCAACACAACCTGGAAGGTTTCAGACACACCTAACACGTTTCAGCTTTGCTCTTTATTTCAACCTTACTGTTTCTTGAACAGATTTTTGGCACTTAAGTTAAATCTCTGGTCACATTTTCTCTCACCACAGAAGAACTTGTGGGCTCTGAGGCTGCTGCTGGACCATCTTTCCTATGAAGAAAATCTTCTCCGTGGCACTGTCAGGTTGATTTTGAATGACCTGAGTCGTGAGAAAGCAGCAATACTAAAACTGTGAGTAAACTCTTGCTCCCTGCAGCCTCTTTGTTTGTGGAAAGGGAAGAGCAGAGAGAGAATCCTTGGAAAGCATCCAGTGCTGTGGGTGAGCCAAGGCTGCAGCTGTGGGAGCCCCCAGGTAGGTGAGTTGTGTCACCAGCTGTGTTCTCTTTGCTGCTTCTCCCTGCTCAGGTGGGAGGACGTCAGTCCCCACTACGTGGGGGAGTTCCTGTGGCTGTTCCTCACCTGCAGGCACAAGAAGATGCAATCTGTGGGTCTCTTCACCCTCAACATCATTGCAGAGAACCGGCACATGTGAGTCTGAAGCTTCCCCAGGAGATCCTTGGGGTCCTCACTGGGGGCACTTTCCTCTTGGTTGACTGTCTGAGCTCCCAAGTCCTTCTTGTTTTTCATTCCTCCCTGTTACTGGCAGTGGCAGAGAGACCAAACATGATGTTTTTGGGTAGATTTCCAGTTGGTTTGTGTTCCCCTTTGCAATCCAGTGGCCTCCTCGCCTCCCAGAGCCCAGTGTGGTGGCAAACACCTTGGCAGCTCTTGGCAGCCTGGCAGTGCCCACCCTGACGTGGTGCCAGCCCAGTCCTGTCCCTGAACATCCCACCAACCACCCCAATCCTTCACTGGTGCCAAAGGATAACAAACCACTGAGGAGTCTTTTGAAACCACTGTCTCTTATGCTCTTTTTCTTATTTCCCTGCTCGTCTGATGCTGAAATCTTCTTTATCTGGAACTGAAGGTGAATTGTTGGCTTTTTATGTTCCTGTGAGGAGCTGGATTAAGACTCTCTCTGTGTTTCAGGTGTCCCTGGGCAAAGCATCTCTGCACCTTTTTCCACAATTCAGTGAGTACCTCAGTATTTTTAACATTATGTTACTAAATTGACAACATATTTAGAACACATAATATATATTATTGTATTAAAATATTTAAATAATTAAAACATTATTTAACAAGGCAGATCAATTACAACTGTATTACTTATCAATTAGGTATTTAATATGTGCAATTTAATGTGTTCAGTATGTAATTAGTATATTGATTAGATATTTAAATATGTAATTCTCTGTATCATGTGTCAAATATGCCAATGGAATTTCCTGCACCATGCTGAGCATTCCTGAAGGAATTAACTCCCATTTCTCTTCCCAGGGACTGAGTCACCTGTCCCTTGGCACAGCAGTTCACCAGGAAGTCTCAAAGTTCATAAACATCTTTGAACAGCCATAATTTGCCTGAATCTTTTCCAGTTTTTTCCAAGAAATCTCTTCCTGGAGTGCCTTGGTTTTCCTTTGGTTCTCATCTCCAGGAATGTTCAGCTAAACCTCAAGTTGAAGCTGAGTTTGAGTTAGGAGAGGAAGGGCCATGTTGGGAGTTCCTTCCTCACAGTTCCACGTGTTGAGCAGTTGGGGAAAGGGGCAGCAGTTTCAGTTGTTTTAAAGAGCTGTTCAGGGAATCATGTTTGGAGTTGGAAGCACCACGAGTCTGGATCAGACCAAACTGCTGAGAGAAAGCTTGAAGCAGGAAAAGAGGCATTTTCCAGGTGCTTGTGCCCAGCTGTGCAGCAGTCTGGGGTGAAGTGCTGTTTGCACAGCCCTCCTTTGGGGTTTGTTGGAAACCAGGAGCCACTGGAGGCTGAGATGGACTGAACCCTGCGGGGGTGCCAGTGGGGCTGTCCAGGGCTGGGTTTGCTGTGGAAAATCCCCATCTCAGGCTCTGGATTTCCTGCAGGAGGGGAGGGCTGGGCTGGTGCTGGGCCTGGGCACTGCTCAGAGCCTCAACTCAGTGGGAATTCAGCCCCCACTCTGCCCTGTGGGTGTGCAAAGAGGTTGTTCCCCTCCTGCCCCCTGCCCTGTGCCCCAGGCTGGCAGCAGGGAGGGCAAGAGTCACCTTGTGTTCAACTGCACTTTGCACATTGGAGCCTTTTGGAGCTTTTGTTATTCCAGTTTCTTACACAGACCATGTATGTTAATTAAAATTGAATAAATTCTATTGTTGGTTGTTTATACGTTTGTGTGTTTCTGGGTGTTGTTTGTTTTGGTGTTTTTCTTTGGCTTCAGGTTTTTTTTTTCTGGCTTTGGGGTTTTTTTGGAAGGGTTGAGGGTTTTTTTTGGGAGGGTGATTTTTTGGGGATGTTTTTTGGGTTTTTTTGGCTCTTTGGCAGGGGTTGGGTTTTATTGAGTTTTGGGGTTTTTTTGGGCTTTGGGTTGTTGTAGTTATTTGGCTTTTTTTGAGGGGGCTTTTTTCATGTGTGGGATTTTGTTTTGGGCTTTTTTCTTTTAGTTTTGTTCAGGGGTTTGGGGTTTTTTTGAAGGGTTGAGGGTTTTTTTTGGAAGGGTGATTTTTTGGGGATGTTTTTGGGGTTTTTTGGCTCTGGCAAGGGTTGGGTTTTATTGAGTTTGGGGGTTTTTGGGTTGTTGTAGTTATTTGGCTTTTTTTGAGGGGGCTTTTTCTTTCATGTGTGGGACTTTGGGCTTTTTTTCTTTTAGTTTTGTTCAGGGGTTTGGGGTTTTTTTGAAGGGTTGAGGGTTTTTTTTGAGGGGGTGATTTTTTGGGGATGTTTTTGGGGTTTTTTGGCTCTTTGGCAGGGGTTGGGTTTTATTGAGTTTGGGGTTTTTTGGGTTGTTGTAGTTATTTGGCTTTTTTTGAGGGGGCTTTTTCTTTCATGTGTGGGATTTTGTTTTGGGCTTTTTTTCTTTTAGTTTTGTTTGGAGGTTTGGGGTTTTTTGGCTTTGGATTGGACTGGGCTGGGAGTCCCTGTCACCTCCTCCACATCAGCCCCTTCCAAGGCCATGACAGACACAGGGAGAGGGATGAACCTGGATTTCCCATGGCAGGGGAAGGCTGGGAATGCTCCTTTACTGTAAATAAATAGCACATCTATTCATTATTTATCCCCTTCTGCATTTTAATGACCTATAGCAACCCTATAGATAATGATTTAATCTTTTATTTATGAGAAAAAGGACTTTTTTGTGGAGCTTTGCACTGGGGCAGGAATTGTCATCTCAGGGGGAAACCCAAAGGTGAAGTTCCAGGTATAACTGAGATGAAGAAGCTCATTAAAAATTGAAAAGTGTCTCCAAAAAGTCTCAGAAAAAAAATTGGAGAAGGAAATTGGCACCTGGAGGTGCCTCCTCCAAATGTGTTTTAGCAAACACAGCTCTGCTGCTTTAACAAGTGTCTGTCCAGCTGAGGCTGCCAAGCACTAACTGGAAGAGCTGCAAGGAAATCTGAGCTGAAAATAAGGAATTTATCTGATGTTCTTCAAGTCTGGAGTGGGAGTGTGGGAATGCCATTCCCTAATCCAGGGAGGAATGTCCCTGCCTGAGCTGGGGCAGCCCTTCAGCTGGGCTGGGTCTGTGCACACCTCGGAGCAGGATCAGGGTCTCGGGTGTGTTTCTAATAAATTAATTGTTTAAAATTGCTCAGATTGCTGCCAGTGTGCTCTGTATAAATCTCCTCTTTGTATTTAGGGAGAAACAAGCCCTGGAGCTGCTGCTCCAGCTGGGCCCTTCCCAGCCCTGCACATCCAGCACTGATCACTTGGGATCTGAGCAGAGCAGGGGACTTGTGTCCCCCCAGCTGGGATTGGCACAATAAGGTGGCAGGGGGAGGATTTGCCCCCAAGTTGCTGCCCCTGCCTGGCTTACCCTCACCCACTGCTCAGACCTTCCTCCCAAGGACACTCATTGACCTGCTAAATGAGTCCATCCCTCTGGAGCAGGCCCTGGAGAGCTGAGTTATGGAAAACATGGAAAATACCACCCCAGAGAGCCCTGATTAGCAGCAGGGGCTGAGGACAGAGGCCCCCAACTCCAGGGGGGGCTGCAGGGCCCTGGCAGCTGTGGGAGGAAAAGCCCTGCCAGCCCAGGGAGCCCACCCTGTGCCTGATGCCACCTTGGCAAAGCCCTCCCAGCCCCTGGAGCCCACCCCGTGCCTGATGCCCACCTTGACAAAGCCCTCCCAGCCCCTGGAGCCCACCCTGTGCCCGATGCCCACCTTGGAAAAGCCCTGCCAGCCTATGGAGCCCACCCTGTGCCCAATGCCCACCTTGGCAAAGCCCTCCCAGCCCCTGGAGCCCACCCTGTGCCCGATGCCCACCTTGGCAAAGCCCTGCCAGCCCATGGAGCCCACCCCGTGCCTGATGCCCACCTTGACAAAGCCCTCCCAGCCCCTGGAGCCCACCCTGTGCCCGATGCCCACCTTGGAAAAGCCCTGCCAGCCTATGGAGCCCACCCTGTGCCCGATGCCCACCTTGACAAAGCCCTCCCAGCCCATGGAGCCCACCCTGTGCCCGATGCCCACCTTGGCAAAGCCCTCCCAGCCCATGGAGCCCACCATGTGCCCAATGCCCACCTTGGCAAAGCCCTGCCAGCCCACAGAGCCCACCCTGTGCCCGATGCCCACCTTGGCAAAGCCCTGCCAGCCCCTGGAGCCCACCCTGTGCCCGATGCCCACCTTGGCAAAGCCCGCCCAGCCCCTGGAGCCCACCCTGTGCCCGATGCCCACCTTGGCAAAGCCCTCTCAGCCCATGGAGCCCACCCTGTGCCCAATGCCCACCTTGTCCCCCAGCCCAGAGCACTCAGTGCCACGGCCAGTCCTGCCCTGGGCACCTCCAGGGCTGGGCACTCCAAACCTCCCTGGGCAGCCCCTTCCAAAGCCAGACCACCCTTTCCATGGAGAAATTCCTGCTGATGTCCAGCCTGAGCCTCCCCTGGTGCAACTTGAAGCCATTTCCTCTCCTGGCAGGGATTGCAGAGCCAGAGGGTCCCCCTTGAGCTTCCTTTTCTCCAGGCTGAGCCCCCCCAGCTCCCTCAGGCCCAGGGTGGGACTCTGGAGGATGGTCCTGTGCAGGGCTATGGATTGGACATTCTGTGATTCCTGGTGCTCCAGCCCCTTCCCAGCTCCATTCCCTTCCCTGCACATGCTCCAGCCCCTCAAAATCCTTCCTGCCAAGAGGAGCCCAAAACCACCCCCAGGATTTGAGGTGCTCCAGGATTTGAGGTGCTCCAGTCAGAGAGAGGTGAGTTCTGTGCCCAGGATGCTCCTCTTTCCCTGCCCTTGGCCCTGGGGATGGCAGGGAGGAGCAGGATGGCAGTCCCTGCAGAGCAGAGGAGTCTCCAGCTGCCCACCCAGCCAGAGCCACTCTGGTTTAATAACAGCACCAGGCAGAGCCCCAGCCCAGCTCGTTGTGCTGCCAGATTAACAGATGGCCCCAGTCATTAATATTGCAGAACTTCAGGGGTTCATAATTCTTTAATCTACCGAGCTGGGGGGGTGGGCAGTGCCAGGGGCTGCAATCTGCCATGCCAGGGGCTGCCCCAAACCCCCAGGCACACCCACTCCTGCTCCCACCTGCCCTGGAGCTGCTCCTGAAATGAGCTCCTGCAGGAGAGATGGACCTGAACGCCCCGGGCTCGTGGTTGGGGTCCCCCAATCCACTCATTGCTGTCAGATCAGGGAAAATCCATGGAAATCCAATAACCCACCCCCAGGGCTGTTTGGCCATTAAAGCCGAGCCTTTCCCGGGCTGGGGGGAGGCAGAGAGGGAGATTAGGGCTGATGTCAACAGGCAGATAATCCCACTGGGATTGGGATCGCTGAGCTGGCCAGGGACCCCCGGGAGGCACAGCAGAGCACCAGGGTGGGCTGGAGCAGCTCCCGCAATCCCAGCCCTGTTCCTGGAGCAGCTCCATCGATCCCGGCCCTTGTCCCGGAGCAGCTCCATCGATCCCAGCCCTGTTCCTGGAGCAGCTCCATCAATCCCGGCCCCCTTCCCAGAGCAGCTCCATCGATCCCAGCCCTGTTCCTGGAGCAGCTCCATCGATCCCGGCCCTCGTCCCGGAGCAGCTCCATCGATCCCAGCCCTCCTCCTGGAGCAGCTCCATCGATCCCGGCCCCCTTCCCAGAGCAGCTCCATCGATCCCAGCCCTGTTCCTGGAGCAGCTCCATCGATCCCGGTCCCACTTCCCGGAGCAGCTCCATCGATCCCGGCCCTCGTCCCGGAGCAGCTCCATCGATCCCGGCCCTCGTCCCGGAGCAGCTCCATCGATCCCGGCCCTCGTGCCGGAGCAGCTCCATCGATTCCAGCCCAGCTCCATCCCCACGCCCAGAGCAGCTCCATCGATCCCAGCCCCACTCCATTCCATCAATCCCAGACCAGCTGCATCGATCCAGCCCAGCTCCACTCCCGGAGCAGCTCCATCGATCCCAGCCCTGCTCCATTCCCACTCCAGGAGCAGCTCCATCGATCGCGGCCCTGCTCCATCCCCACTCCAGGAGCAGCTCCATCGATCCCGGCCCTGCTCCATCCCCACTCCAGGAGCAGCTCCATCGATCCCGGCCCTGCTCCAGGAGCCTGCAGGGAGGCTCATAAGGCGCTGCCTTCCCATCGATTATCCCACAGGGATGAGCCAAAGGGAGCTGGATCAGCACCAGCCTGTTCAGGGCACCTGCACACAGGGAATGGATGGAATGGAATGGAGCAGATCACGGGAATAGATGGTTTTAAGGTCCCTTCCAACCCAACCCATTTCATAATTCTAAAATATAATATCTAATAAATATAATACAATGTGATATGTGATATAAAATAAATAATTTAAAATAATATTATATAATGATATCTTAAAATAAATATGAAATATAAAATACAATGTAATATAAAATAATATATACTATAATACATTTAATATCATAAAATAAAAATATTATATATAATGAATTACCCAACCCATTTCATAATTCTAAAATATAATATATAATATAATAAATATAATGCAATGTGATATGTGATATAAAAAAAATAATTTAAAATAATATTATATAATGATATCCTAAAATAAATATGAAATATAAAATACAATGTAATATAAAATAATATGTAATATAATACATTTTATATCATAAAATAAAAATATTATATATATTGAATTATAAAATAAAAGATAGTATAAAAATAAAATATAATGCAGTATAATAATTAGGATATAATGTGATGTTATATAATGATGTAACATAAAATAATATGATAAAATTATATGAAATAGTATTATATGCTATTGTATAATATCCTATACAATATTTAATTGAATATAACATAATATATTAATTAATATAAATATAATGTGATATAAATTCTGTTGTATGTGGGATTGGATGGTGTTTCTGGTCCCTTCCAGCCCAGCCCAGCCCATGGCTCTGATTTGGCCCCGGTGGGAGGGCGGAGCTTTGGGGTGGGATTTGGGCACTGCTGCTTTGTGCCAACCCTGGTTGTGTTTCCCGCAGTTCGCTTGTGATGGGCAGGGTGTCCTTCCCTGGTTCTGCATCCATCCTGTTCTCCCCATTCCCGGCTCTTCCAGGGCTTTGTCCCTCCCAAGAAATCCCCCAGCGATAGTTTGGAGCGTTGCCCTTTCCCCTCGTGCTGACCCTGCCCTTTCCCTGCCATATGTTCAGTCCCAACTGCTCACTTGGGCCGTTCATTCCTCCTTTCCCTTGCCCGGGTTTTCCCCACTCCCTCCCCGGGTGCCCCTCCAGCCCCTCCAGGAAAACGGGAAGAGCCACAACATCCAGGGACAGCAGAGCAGGAGAGCCTGGGGGTGGCTTTGGCAGGGATGCTGCCAGGGGTCAGTTGGGATGCAGGCAGGGATGCTGCCAGGGATGCAGGCAGGGATGAGTTGGGATGCAGGCAGGGATGCAGGTAGGGATGAGTTGGGATGCAGGCAGGGATGAGTTGGGATGCAGGCAGGGATGCTGCCAGGGATGAGTTGGGATGCAGGCAGAGATGCTGCCAGGGATGCAGGTAGGGATGCTGCTAGAGGTGTAGGCTGGGATGCAGGCAGAGATGCAGGCAGGGATGCAAGCTGGGATGCAGGCAGGGATGCTGCCAAGGATGCAGGCAGAGATGCTGCCAGGGATGCAGGCAGGGATGCTGCCAAGGATGCAGGCAGTGATGCTGCCAAGGATGCAGGCAGTGATGCTGCCAGGGATGCAGGCAGTGATGCTGCCAGGGATGCAGGCAGGGATGTAGAGCCTCCCTGGGGTTCCTTTGTGTCCCACCACACATCCCCGCTCCCTGAGGCCCCTCAGGGCCATGCAGGGATCCGGGATAACCCCAGCCTGGCAGCCCCCCCGCCGGGTACCAGTCCGTGCCCCCATGCCGGGCGCTCACGTTCCGCGGAGCCAAATCCCCCGGGAGCGGCGGGGGGAGGCCGCTCCCATTATCCGGCCCCTGCCGTGGCGGAGGCAGCTGGACCAGCCGTGCATTAATAGATTACACAGAGGATTTGGGCTCGCCACCAGGCAGGGACGCGCTCTCGGCAGGGACACGGCAAGGCCAGCGCGGCTTCCCGAGCGCGCCGCGACCGCCCCGGCCCCGCTGACTCCTGCCCCGGCACAGGTAAGCGCGGGGCTCGCTCCTGGCGCGGGGCTCGCTCCTGGCCAGGGCTGCTGCCCGCATGGCTGGAGCAGGGATGGGGAAGCTGCTCCCCAGCTCCTCCAGGGATCGGAGCACGGGGCTCATCCTCCTCCCGCCCGGTTATCCGGGATGCTCGGCGGGGAAGCGGAGCTGGGGCAGCCCAGGCACCTGCCGGGCTGTGCTGGAGCGGGGCTGGCACTGAGCTGGCACTGAGTTGTGCCGTCTGGGGGTGCGTTTCATCCCCCTCCAGCACCCCCAGCCCTTCCCTGACTTTCTGCCAGGATTTGCATCCCGGATTGGGGCATGGGATCGGGCGCGGGGGCATCCCTGGGGATCATCACCCCAGCCAGGGCGTTGGAGGGTCTGGGGTCACGGGCAGGGGAGGGACCCCTTGTGCCACCAACTTTTTGTGCCCAAAATCCCTCCTGGCCCACTCGGCACTGTGACAGTGAGGAAAAGGACAAACTCCCCCTCACCACCTCCCCAAACAGCCTCTGGTGGCTGTTGACACTCCCCACCCCAAGCGATGCACCACCCAAATTTCAGTCAAATCTGGCTGGTTCCCTGGGATTTGCATGTGCCCCTGAGCTACAAGAGAGGGGGGCACTGGGCACCTGCCCCATGCCAGCCTCACACCCACAGGTAAGAGCAGCCTTGGCCTCACCAGAACACCCCCAAAATCTGGAGCCACCAGAGGGGTTGGAAACCTCCCTGAGTGTGATGTGTCCCCACCCTGGGGGATCCCTCTCTGGGGGGTCAGGGCAGGACACAACCCCACTGTCCCCGTTCCCAGCCCCACAGGACCCCTGGACACCGCCATGGATGAGTGGGACCTGCCCCAGTGGAAGAAGGAGGTGGAAAGCCTCAAGTACCAGCTGGCCTACAAGAGGGAGATGTCCTCCAAGACAATACCTGAGTGAGTGGGTGCCCACCTTCCCAACCTCTCCCCCATCCTCCTTCCCATCCCTGTGCCCTTGTGAGCAGAGTCTGGGTCTTCTCCATCCCAAACTTCCCCCCTCAAATCCTCCAGGGGTCCCCAGATGAGATTTTTCCCTTTTTGGATCTTCCAACCCTCCAAGCCCCAGCAGCAGAAACCCACTGGTGTCCCCAGAGCCCCCTGTTCCTCTCCCCAAAGCTCCCCTGTGCCAACCCCTTTCCAGCTGCCTGAGCTCCAGCTGGGATGTGGCAGCAGCCATGGGAGCCCCTGGCACCCCCAGGAGTCCCCCAGTGTGCAGCTCCCTCCTTTCCAGAGCTCGAGAGACCTAAACCTGTCAAACCAAGTCCTGGGTGGGGATTTTCCCTCCTTGGTTTGTCCCTCTCTGCTCCAGCTGAGCGAGGGGCACCCCAGTGTCCCCCCAGCACCATTCCCCAATGGATCAGGGGGCACCCCAGACACTGGGGCAGGATTTACCCTGGGCACTGGGCCCCCCATCCGTGTTCTGCTGCCACACAGCCCCTGCCCTGCACCCCTGGCACGTGCCCAGCCCTCTCCTCCCTGTCGGCAGGTTCGTGAAGTGGATCGAGGACGGCATTCCCGAGGATCCCTTCCTGAACCCGGAGCTGATGAAAAACAACCCCTGGGTGGAGAAAGGCAAATGCACCATCCTCTGAGGGGTCCCCCCTGCAGCCCCTGCTGAATGTACTTTTTAATTAGCTAGTTCCAATATGAGAACCTGAACAAAACCCTCCCTCACCTGTCTCCTTCTTTTCAGTAGAAGTAGTTTTGTATCTGGGGGGACACGGGGAAGCCCCCCAGGGTGGGCAGTGCTGGGGGGCAGGAGCAGCAAAGGCTTCTCCAGGGTTTTGCTGCAGCTTCATCCCAGACCTCACTCCCCTCTGCCATCAAACAGGCACGTTTTGCTACCTGTAAAGAAAACTTTTATAAAAAGAAACCATTTTCAGTGATTTTAAATACTTTTGTATACTGTAGGATATACCAGTTTGCAGCAAAACAGGCATAATATGACAACTAAAGGTTTACTACTGAAATAAACAGAACAATACTTCATTATTCTTTTTTAAGACATATTTATTTTTTACACAAAATAACTGCATAATAAAAAACCTAAACAAAGCTCATGGGTACACAGCCCCTGCATGGGTTAGAAAACCAAACTCCAGGTGGTGCCTTCAGTTGCAGCCCTGGTTTCCTGGCTCCATCCCTGCCCTGCTAGAGCAGGTCCCTGATGTAGATGTTCCTCCTGACAGCGTTGGAAAAGCCCTCGTTGAAGCGGAACCACACGTCGCTCTTCCCCACGGCCTTGCCCAGCTGGTTCTCCAGGGACTCCTCCTTGGAGGTCTGAGGGGCTGCAGGGGGAAAACCCACCTCATAACCTTGCAGAAATCCTCAGTTACAACCTGTGCCCAGGAGGAATCAGGGAGCTGCTGCCAGGAATGGGGTGGGTTTGGGAGGGCAGAGCTGATGCTCCCAGGGGCTGCCAACACTTACACACCCCAGAACTCCCTTTGGATGGTGCCACAATCCATGGACTTGCCCACAGGAACCCTGTGCCTGTTCTGTTGGGGTCTGTTTGCCCCATTTTCCCCTTCCCCACCCCACTGATGACTCTGGAGATGGTGCTGAGGGACAGAGCCCTCTTTGGGGTGGGCACTGGCAATAAAGGGACCTCCCCAGGAGCACCCATGGCCACCCTGTCCCTCTGTCCCCTACCCAGGGCAGGGACCACCCTCCCTGTGCCACCCACCCGGGGCAGGCACCACCCTCCTGTGCCACCCACCCGGGGCAGGCACCACCCTCCTGTGCCACCCACCCAGGGCAGGGACCACCTTCCCTGTGCCACCCACCCAGGGCAGGGACCACCCCTCCCTGTGCCACCCACTCAGGGCAGGGACCACCCTCCCTGTGCCACCCACTCGGGGCAGGGACCACCTTCCCTGTGCCACCCACCCGGGGCAGGGACCACCCTCCCTGTGCCACCCACCCGGGGCAGGGACCACCTTCCCTGTGCCACCCACCCGGGGCAGGGACCACCTTCCCTGTGCCACCCACCTGGGGCAGGGACCACCCTCCCTGTGCCACCCACCCGGGGCAGGGACCACCCTCCCTGTGCCACCCACCCGGGGCAGGGACCACCCCCCTGGGGCAGGGACCACCCCCCTGTGCCACCCACCCGAGTCAGGGACCGCCTGTTTCCGCTGAAGGGGCCGCCCAAAAAAGTCCGTCTCAGGCTGTGAAAAGCAAAGGGCAGGAGGGTGAGTTGGCTCTGCAGCCTCTGCACTTCCAGCTCCCCTTCAGAGATGGCCAAAACCACAGAAAGTTCAGAAAGTTCCTCTCTCTGGGCAAGGCTCAGTCCCCCCCAGGGCAGTTCCAAGGGGAGCAGGAGCCAAATGCAAATCCTGCAGGAAGGGCCAGTGGGATGCAAAGAGCATTCAAATCCAGGGGAAAAGACACGATGTGAAGCTGATCTTGCTAAAGTCGGGTTTAAGGCCAACCAAGGGCTGCAAGCTGAGCCCTGGAGAGAGTTGGTGGCAGGGATGCCCAGGGTGGGATCAGTGGATGGATGCACCTCTTTCCACACCCTCAAGCAGCCCATCCCAACCTGCAGCTTCCAGGGACCCCAAATTCAGCTATTTTAACCCAAATACTCAGATCTCTTTCCTCCCCCAGCCCTGAAAGCTTCATGGGTTTGTAATGTCACCGAGATCCCACTCATCCCACAGCTGCAATCCCAGGGATGCCTTTACAGGACACACGGTGCTAACTGGGCTATTAAAAGAAATTGGGCTAAACCCATCAGATTCCAGTGGAGCCAGCAAGTCTCTGGCAGCCCAGGGAGTGCTGGGGGAACTGGGGCAGGAGCTGCAGCCCCTCACCTTGTCCTGCACCGCTGCCCTCTGCACGATGTGCTCCAGGCGCTGCTGGTGGTTGGGGGTCCCCAACGGCCTCGTGTCCCCTCGCTGCTCCCCGAGGCCATTCCTGGGATCCTGTGGGGAGGAGAGACCTGAACAAGGGTTCCCTGGGGGTGTCTGAGCTCGAGGTTTGGACATGGAGCCCCTGCCCCCCATCCCATCCCACCCACCCCCTCTATTTGCCACCAGATTTAATTACAACATCCCAACGGCTTGGAAAGGATTTTTCCACCATTTTCTGCCTCGCAGCAGCACGTTGGATCAGCCCCAGCTGGAGTCCCTTTCCCTGGGACTTGACAGTCAGCACCACGTAAACAAGGAGCCCTGGGATGTTTTTCCAGCATCTCTGCCCCACATATCCCCTGGGAATTCTGCTCCCATAACAAGGGGCTCTCAGGGACTAATTATCCCCCTGGCACCGGGGCAGGCACCAGCTGCACTCGAGATGTTTCTCAGGCTTTTCCACCTTCTCCTGCCTCCAGGAGGGTTTTGGCAGTGGGCAGGGTAGCTCTGCTCCTCCTGGGGGCTTTGGGACCTTTGGAAGTGAAGCAGGAAGGGAAGGTGCAGGCAGGGAAGAGCAGGTCACCTCCCCCCCACACACACACAGCACAGCCAAACCCAAATTCCGCCCCAAAACTCCCACCTCTGCACAACCCTCCCCTTAAAAGAGCTGAAGGGTTGAAAGCTTTAACCCACAGTGAGTATCTCCCTCCAGAATTCCTGCACAAGCTGGGGCTCAGCACCCCAGCACAGATGTGCAGGCAAAGCACTGCCGGGGGGGCTAATCCTGGATTTCCACTGAAAGCCACGGCTGTTCTGGGAAAACCACGTGCCCAGGCCATCCCTGGGGATCTGCCCCACACCCCCAGGCGTGGTGGCACCCCCCAGAAACACAGCCCCCCTGCCACCTCTGCCAGGCTCCGGGCCTGCAGCAGGGCCTCCATCCTCCTCATCTTCTCCAGCTCGATCTCCCTGGCAATGAGCTGCTTGGTCTGGTAGCTGAGCTGCCTCCGGGCTGGCAGGTCTGGGAAGCGACACACAACCTCCACATTGCTGCAGCACAGACAGGGAGCAGGGCCAGAAAGAACATATCAGTACCAACCTGCAGCCTGGCACAGGGAGCCCTGCCCTGCCCCCCAGCCCTGCCCCTGCCACGCTGCCTCCATTTCCCCAGCACTGCCCTCTCCAAGGGTCTGAATGGGAATGCAGGAGGGATTAGGGGGGTTTAATCGTGGGTTTAAAGCAGCAGGAGGAAATGGCACCGGGTCTGTGCTGAACAGATTCCCCTGCAAGCACCACGGGCACAGCACAGCTTGGGCATGAGCAGCGCCACGACCTTGGCAGTGCCCGAGGTGCCCCTGGGAGATGGTTCATTGAAACACAGCCAGGAACAGGAATTCTGCATCAGCAGAGCAGTTGGGCTCCCAACAAGGCTGGGGCACCAGGTCTGCAGTTAGGCCTGTTTCAGTACAGCAACTTCCCCAGCTGGGCCAGTCCCTCTGCCAGCTCTAAATATTTAATATTTATTCGATATTATTGCCCTTAAAATAAAGGGAGCAAAGTCTGCTGTCAGATGGCTCTGCAGTAATTCAGAAATTAGCTGCCAAATCGATGCTTTAAAAAGATATAAAGAGAAAACACAAGTTCTGCTGTCAGCAACAGCTTTGTTTGCAGGAGAGACACTGGGATACAACTTCCAGGTGCCACTGGGATGTGACACCCCCATGGTCCCCATCACCTGATGGTTGGACTTGATGACCTTGAAGGTTCTGTGATCCTGGGCACAGCCAGGAAACAGGCTCAGAACTCACAAAAAAAGGCAAAGTAAAGCAATGCCAAAAAGTGGCTCCCAAAGTCACACCATCTCCCCTTGGCCACGTTGAGGTGGCATAGGGAGGGCAGGGGGAGGAGGGATCCCTACAGCCCCCACAGGCCTTTCCACGAGGAAAAAAAACATATCAAGCACTTCACTGTAATTAGATACAGCTGTTTGATTTAACAGAGGCTCATTTCTGTAATTAACATTGGCCAGGAAGACATTAATGTTGGTCCTCACTGTGGCCGGGTCTGTGTTGCCTCTCCAAAGGCTCCTGAGAGTTTATGGCTCTGGATGTGCTTAAAGCAGAGCCAGAGTCAGGTCAAGCAGTGGCCAAGCTGGTAATTTATGAACTAACCATGGTGACAGTGACCTCCCTTGTGTGATGTGCCCAGGTGCACCAGCTCTGCCCTGCTGCCTCAGGCCTCTGGTGGCTTCAGTTCCTCCTCTGCCAGCTCCGGTGAGAGCCAAAGGCAGCTGCTTCCTTTCCTTTAATCCCATTAAAGCTAAACCAGCTCTGCTCCAGCCTCAGCTCAAGAGGTAGTGGTGGGCAGCTGGACCACACTGTGGAAGAGGTCCAGCTCCTTCCTGAGCTTTCTGCTCTAATTGTCCTGGAATCATCGTGGAATCATGGAATTGTTTGGGTCGGAAGGGACCTTAAAGCTCATCCAGTTCCACCCCCTGCCCTGTCCAACCTGGCTTTGGACACTTCCAGGGATGGGGCAGCCACAGCTTCTCTGGGTAACCTGTGCCAGGGCCTGCCCTGAGTCCTGCACCTTCTCCTCCCCCTTGGCACTCACGGGTCGAGCTTGTAGACGTACTGGCCCTCGGGCAGGCGCTCCTGCTGGTAGGTGAGGTTGTAGGCCAGCATGGTGCTGATCAGCTCTGCCAGTTGCTGCTTCTCCTTCTGGCTGTAGAGCTGAGTGTTCACCTGGGAGGGCAGGAGAGCATCAGTGACCCAGAGTAACCTCTAAACACAGACACAGCCTGAAACACGGTGTTTGTGTCCATGTGAGGAAGGACAATTAATACCCAGGAGGTTCAGACACACGCCCACCCCAGAGCAGGGACAGAGCCCTCTGAGGGGTGCTGGGAGGGGACTGTGACAGCTCCCCAAACCCTGCTCAGCCAGGCCCAGCCCAGGTGGGCTCCAGGAGCCCTCCACACAGTTGGAACCACACCCTCAGCTTCCCTCCAACTTTGCATCAGCTGCAGCATCAAACCAACCCCGAATCCGGGGCAGAAATCCCAGATGGCTCAGCCTGGGTGAGGCAGTACAGGGGATGTCCCCCAGCCCTCCCAGGGAGGTTTGCAGAGGGGACATAACACCCAGGCAGTGAGGGGGGCCAGGGGCACTCACAGGCCGCAGTCTGGGGGCGATGATGTCCAGCAGCAGGCACAGCACCTCCAGAACCAGCACCTGCTGCCCCGCGCGGCTCCGGGCGCTGGGCGCGATCCCCGACACCATGGACACCACGAGGTTCTGCATGTGGGTCAGCTTGGCCAGGGCCTGGGGCACAGGGCAGGGACAGCTCAGTCCGGTGCCCCAGGGGGCAGAGAGCTGCCCCAGTGCCCCCTGGGCCTTGCCTCGTGCTGGCTGCTGGGGTAGGCCAGCCGGGGGACGGCGGTGGCCGCGAAGAGCAGGTGGAAGGCCACGGGCAGGAAGGGTGGGTAGCGCAGCAGCTGGAAGCTCTGCCCGTGCAGCACAGCCCTGCCCAGCAGGTCGGAGAAGCAGAGCCACTCCAGGGCCTGGCACACCGAGCCCAGGCTGGAGTCTCGCACCCTCATGCTCAGGAAATTCTCGTACAGGCCCTGCAAGGAAGGGGGTGTGGGTTAAACAGTTGGAGGGCAGTGGATGGTCCTGCCAGAGCATGTCAGGGGGATTCTGAGCTTCCCACTGAGCTCAGCCCCAGGATGGCACAGAGGGAGGGGGCCTGGCTCTCCCCATGGCTGCTCCTACCTGGGCAAGCTTCTCCTGCTCCCCCGAGGAGATGGAGAGGTGAAGGATGTGGTGGAAGCGCTGGGAGGAGGAGCTGAGGCCAGAGGGACCCCCAAAGTGTGCCAGGTCCTCATCACCCACCAGGAGCTGGGCTGGCAAGGAGGGGTCCATTCCTATCCTGTGCCTGAGGGGAGCCCAAAGGGAAGAGCTGAGAGTTTCCTGGTGCTGGAAGAACCAGCAGAAGAATATCTGGACCCTTGCAAACCCAATGCCAAATTACTGGGAACTAAGTGAAGTAGTCAAAAACCATCTGGAATGGCTTTAATCTGACAGAGGGTGGGGTTAGCCTGGATATTAAAAAGAAGTTCTTCCCTGTGAAGGTGGGCAGGCCCTGGCACAGGTTGCCCAGAAAAGCTGTGGCTGCCCCATCCCTGAGAGTGTCCAGCTTGGACAGGGAGAGTGGAAAGTGTCCCTGCCCATGGCAGGGGGTGGCACTGGCTGGGTTTTAAGGTCCTCCCAACTCAAACCATTCCAGGATTCTATGACTGATACAGATCTGCTGAAGAAGGAGCTTTCCAGGACCTTTCAGGTTTCTCCACCCCAGACCTTGCAAGCAGATCATGGAGTCACAGAATGCTGCTCCAAGTTCCATCCAACCTGGCCTCGAACACTTCCAGGGATGGGGCAGCCACAGCTCCTCTGGGCAGCCACAGCACCACGAAGCAGCACACCCCAAGCACCCAGCACACACACCAAATCCCCTTTGTCACCTCTGGGCCCTTGGGAGCTGGAAGATCTCTTGCCAGATGGAGAAGAGCCCCTTGTTTTGGTCCTTCAGGCCGATCCTCATCGTCTGCACCATGTGCATGTTCAGCTCCTTCTGCCCTCGGCCATGCAGGAACTGCAACACGAGTGAGAGGCTGGGAGAGGGCACAGAGGGACAGGGGGTGCCCACAGCTCTGGGGAGAGCTGGACACAGCAGCACCTCCCTCTGCCTCATGCGTGGGGTTAAAACAGCACAGGAACAGGGTGGGTATTTTAGGTATCTGTCTAAGACAGATTTGTTCCCCTCCATCCCCACCAGAGTCCAGAGCACCCCGTGTCCCCCAGGCCACCCCGGTGTCCCCAGTACCTGCAGGGTGTTGATGCAGGAGCGGATGTCGTTCTCCGTCTTCTCACACAGGGCCAGCAGTGCCCCCATGTCCGCCCGCATTCCCTGCTGGAGGGCAATCTGTGGGAGCAGGAGAGGGGTCAGCAGGGAGGGATGGGCAGCCAGGGGCTGGGAGGGGCACCCAGCTGTGCCACACCTCGCTGAGTCGCTGGGCGAGCCGGGACGGAGCCGTGGGGGGGAAGTGCAGCAGGAAGGATTGCTGTCGGAGCGGGCGCAGCGCGGGCACGTACCTGGGGAGGGGAGCACAGGGTTGAGTGACCCCAGCAGGGCAAGGAATCCAGCCACTAACCACGGAATTGTTTAGGTTGAAAAAGATCATCCAGCCCAACCATTCCCCCAGCACTGCCAAGGCCACCACTAACTCATGTCCCCAAGTGCCACATCCACATGGCTGTTAAATCCCTGCAGGGATGGGCAATCCACCACTGCCCTGGACAGCCCTTTCTGTGATGAAGTTCTCCCACTATCCAACCTAAACCACCTTTGGTACAACTTGAGGCCATTCCCTCTCCTCCTGTCCCTGTTCCCTGGAGCAGAGCCTGACCCAGCCTGGCTCCCCCCTCCTGTCAGGGAATTGAGAGAGCAAGAAGGTCCCCTCTGAGTCTCCTTTTCTCCAGGCTGAGCCCCCCCAGCTGCTCCTGACTCTTCCCCAGCAACATTCCCTTATCTGGACACGCTCCAGCCCCTCAATGTCCTTCATGTCATGAGGGGCCAGAACTATCCCCAAGATTTGAGGTGCTTCACTCAAAGGGAGACACCAACAGCAGCCAGGTCCTCACTTGGGGCAGGGTCTCAGCTTTCTGTCCCCCCCAGACATCCAGGTGACACTCACTGGTCGTTGCAGATGCAGATGATGGGCCTGAGCAACAACCCACCCTCACGCCGCCGCCTCCGGCCCGCGCCGGCCACTCCCTCTCCCTCCACATCCTTACGGTGGATGATGTTCAGCAGCACGTTGATAGATGCCTTGGGGAAAAAATCAAGGACAGGAGGGATGACCTCTTGCTGTTGAGAGGCAAGAAACAGCTCTTGGCACAGGGGTGAGCTGCTAACAGGGTGACAGTTAAGGGGTCTGTGTCTTAAGGGGTCTCACCGCGGGCGCGCCGTCGATCTCGTCGATGATCAGGCAGTTGGGCTTCTCACCGGCCCCCAGCACCGACTTCATCTGCGTGGCAGCTTCGATGCGGGTCCTGAACACCTCAGGGCTGCGGTCATCACTGCAGGGCAGGGTGTGCCAGGCCACTGCAGCACAGGTCACCTCCAGCACCAGCACCGGGGACCACCATGCCAGGGGCACCATCTCCCAGGGACACCATCACCCCAGGGACACCATCACCCAGTCACCCAGGGACACCATCACCCCAGGGTCACCGTCACCCAGTCACCCAGGGACACCATCACCCAGGGTCACCATCACCCGGGGACACCATCACCCGGGGACACCATCACCCGGGGACACCATCACCCCAGGGACACCATCACCCCAGGGACACCATCACCCAGTCACCCAGGGTCACCATCACCCCAGGGACACCATCACCCCAGGGACACCATCACCCAGTCACCCAGGGACACCATCACCCAGGGACACCATCACCCCAGGGACACCATCACCCCAGGGACACCATCACCCAGGGACACCATCACCCAGTCACCCAGGGACACCATGACCCAGGGACACCATCACCCAGTCACCCAGGGACACCATCACCCCAGGGTCACCGTCACCCAGTCACCCAGGGACACCATCACCCAGGGTCACCATCACCCGGGGACACCATCACCCGGGGACACCATCACCCAGTCACCCAGGGACACCATCACCCCAGGGACACCATGACCCACAGTCACCATCACCCAGTCACCCAGGGACACCATCACCCCAGGGACACCATCACCCAGTCACCCAGGGACACCATCACCCAGAGTCACCATCACCCAGTCACCCAGGGACACCATCACCCCAGGGTCACCGTCACCCAGTCACCCAGGGACACCATCACCCAGGGACACCATCACCCAGTCACCCAGGGACACCATCACCCCCAGCACCACCTCTGCCATGGCACCACGTGCAGCAGTCCTGTGCTGGCAGCTGGCAGGGCCTCACCTGGCGTTCATCTCCACGGCGTTGTAGCCCGCGTGCCTGGCAATGACGTGGGCCAGCGTGGTCTTTCCCAAGCCAGGAGGGCCACAGAGCAGGGCTACCTGTGGCACAGAGGGCAGGTCAGCCCAGCAGGCAGCTGGGCTTCCTCCAGCCCCCACCAAGGAGGGGACAACCCTGCTCCTCACCCCACTGGCAGGATGAGGGGACACCAGACCCACCACAGCAACGTCCTGTCCTGCTCACCTTGTATTTGGGTCTCTTGTGCTGGTCCAGCTCAGCATCCAGAATCTCCTCTGTGAGCTGGACCTTCGTTTTCCACTTATTTGGATGCTCCTTGGGATGGCTGAAGGGGGGATGAGCTGCAGTGCTGAGCTTGCCCTTCTTCACAGCCTTGTCCTTCCCGAACACCACCGTGTCCCAGAGCTTGAGCCACTTCAGAAGGCAGCGGTTTGTGTACTGCAGGTGTGGGGGGAAAAGGGAAAATCCATGGAACCTCGGAAGGATCTGGCCAAGGACAGAGAAAGGCTCTCCTTCACAGCACAGCCTGCTCAGGGTTCCACCTGGCATCTCCTGGGACAGCATGGAATGTTGCTGCCCCTCCCAGGTCAACCACTATCCCACGGAAACCCAGGATAAGTCATACCAGCCCCATCCCTGTTGTCCCTCCTCTGTCCTGGCTCAGCTCAGCATTTCTCAGCCTCTTCCTCCATTTCTAATTCCCTTCAAAACTTTTAATATTCAAAAAATCCACAAAATAGCCCACAATTCCTGGCTAAGGTCATGTTTTAGTTTCCTTTGTCAGAAGGTCCACAGCCTCCAGCAGATAAACTGCCACCCCAAGCCCTCCAGGACTCAGGACTGCTCCCAGGAAGGACCAGCATTTCCAAAGGCAACACCCTGATCCCAGAGCATCAGGAAGAGCTCTAGAGGTGCTAAACCCCCCCAGGCCCAAGCCCCCCCTTCTCCCAGCACCTCACATCATCACTGAGCAGCTCTATGTAGCGCCGGGGGGTGAACTTGTCCACCCAGAGGCAATGGGGGGCAGGTTCCTCCTCGGCTGCCAGATCCATGTCCCCACCAGGTTCCAAGCTCTCAGCACTGGGCTTGCTCCCAAGACAACTGCAAGAAAGAATCAACTTGCCCAAACTACCCAGGGAGTCAGGGAAGGGCTGGGAATTGCACCCAGATTTCCCAAGAGGAGAGGGATGAGAGAAAAGAGGGTCCTCTGCTTGTAGGTCCCAAAAATCCGGACCTCATGAAGCATCTTGTGAGGCACATCTGGCAGGGTGGCAGGCATAGGATGGGGTTTCATCCCAACAACTATGTCAGGGATAGAATGGGGTTTCATCCCAACAACTCACCTGTTTATGATCTCTGTCAGCTGCTGGGAGGCCTCTCGAACATGCCTGCGACGCTGGAGGGCAATGAGAGCAACAGGGGGGTCAGGAACACCCCACTGAGCCATGGCTTGGGGGAACAGGGACTTGGGAGCCAACCCTGTGGCTCCCAGGGGTGGCAGGGAAAAGGTGGGAAGGTCGGTGTGAGATGTGGTACCTCTTCATCCACCTGCTCCTTCAGGTAGGAGAAAGGCACCCCCAGCAGGTGGAGTGGCCTGCGTGCATTCCAGCCCAGGGAATCCGGGAGCTGCGAGGACACAGCACAAACAACCCCTCCTGACCCAGCTGGAC
Source organism: Pithys albifrons albifrons (assembly GCF_047495875.1). Classification (NCBI taxonomy): domain Eukaryota; kingdom Metazoa; phylum Chordata; class Aves; order Passeriformes; family Thamnophilidae; genus Pithys; species Pithys albifrons. The sequence continues at coordinate 15,678,735 of NC_092473.1, forward strand.
ACCACAGAGGGGCAAACCCAACTTGGGATCCCTCCTCACCTCCACCCCTGTCCCGCAGGGATCGTCCCTCAGCACCAGGAAGACCCTGGAGCCCTGGGTGGATGTCACGTTGACATAATCCTCCAGCACGGGGGGTCTCCTGAGGACCCGCTGCTTCTTGGAGGGAGGGGTGGTCTGCAGGGGGGTCATCCCGCTCATATCCAGGTGGTTCGAGCTGGGAACACCAAACTCCTTCAGCAGGGGTGAGGGAAAGGAACCCTGAACGCCCCGAAGGGCTCTTCCCTTCATCCCTGTTAAAAATGGGGATCAGGGTGGCCAACCTGGAGCTCTGGGGGGCAGGAGGTGCCTCTGGGCCCCCATCCCAGGGGCCATCAGGAGCCAGCTCATCGTCCGCACCAAAATCCAGCTTCTTCACGGCCTCCAGGCGCTGCCGCTTGGGCTTCGGAGCTGCGAGAGACCGGGGAGGGAGCGGAGAGGCCCCGCTGAGGGCGGGCGGTCCCGGGGCACCCTGCGCGGCCCGGGCCGGGCTCGGCGGGGACGGGGCCGACCTACTGCGGGGCTCGGGCGGGGACGGGTCGGGGGCATCGCCCCGGGCCCTCTTCCCAGGCTGCGGGGAGGGCACGGTCGGCTCGGGCTCCTCCGGTGGCTGCCTCCTGCCCCGGAACCGGGAGAGTCTGGGCCCGGCGGGTGGGGATGGCTCGTCTGCAAGCGGGGTTGGGTCACTGGTGAGCGGAGCGGAGCGGGCACCGCGGCCGCGCCAAGCACGGCGCTGCCCGCCCTCCCCTCCCCTCCCCTGCCGGTGCCGGTGCCGGTGCCGGTGCCGGTGCCGGTGCCAGCACAGCGCCCACCTCCGAGCTCCGCCAGCACCTCCAGCTCCGCAGCGAAGCGCTCATAGAACTCATCGTCCTCCGCGCCCGCCATGGGCCGCGTCCGCCCGCGCGCCGCCGGGGCCGCCGCTCATTGGCCACGGCGCGCCGCTCGGGGGCGGGGGCGGCGCTGATTGGACGCGACGCGCGGAGGGGCGGTGCTGATTGGACGCGACGCGCGGCCGGCGGAGCGATGGAGTCGCCGTAGCCGCGCCCGGCCCGGCCCGGCCTGGCCCGACCACACCGAGGTGGGGCGGAGGAGCCGCGGGGCAGTGTCCGGGCGCCGGCCGGGGCTCTCCAACGTCCCCTGTGCCCGAGCTCGGCTCCAGTGGGCAGCGAGAGGAGGCCGATCCCCGCCGCCGGCATGGAGCGCTGCAGCCCCGCGCGGCCGCGGCACGCACAGGGTGACACTGGTGTGACTGTGGACCGAGCAGGGTGACATCGGTGTGACACCGGTGAGGCTGCGGGGTGACATCAGTGTGGCTCTGGCACTCAGGCGGGGTGACAGCGGTGAGGCTGAGGGACCCGTGCTGGGGGACAGCAGTGGGGCTGAGGAACCCGTGTGGGGTGTCAGTGGTGAAGCTGAGGGGCCCGAACTGGGTGACGCTGTTGGGGCTGAGGGACCCGTGTGGGGTGTCAGTGGTGAAGCTGAGGGGCCCGAACTGGGTGACGCTGTTGGGGCTGAGGGACCCGTGTGGGGTGTCAGTGGTGGGGCTGGGGGACCCGACCTGGGTGACGCTGTTGGGGCTGAGGGACCCGTGTGGGGTGTCAGTGGTGGGGCTGGGGGACCCGAGCTGGGTGGCACTGGTGGGGCTGAGGGACCCGTGTGGGGTGTCAGTGGTGAAGCTGAGGGGCCCGAACTGGGTGACGCTGTTGGGGCTGAGGGACCCGTGTGGGGTGTCAGTGGTGGGGCTGGGGGACCCGACCTGGGTGGCACTGGTGGGGCTGAGGGACCCATGTGGGGTGACACTGGTGCCATCCCGGCCAAGCAGGGGGATATCGGTGTCGCTCTGGTCCCACGCAGTGTGACACTGGTGCCACAGCAGCGCCGGTCCCTCTGCAGTGCCAGGTGGTGCCCACTCCAGGCCCTGCTCCCAGCCCACCCTGGCCATGTCCCCGTCACCGCCGGGTGCTGTCCCCTCCCTGTGCCACTCACCCCGCCGCGGAGGCTCCTCCTCTCACGCCGGTCCCCGCGGCTCCCGCAGGCGCTGGCCATGGAGCCGGGCACCATCGACAACCTGTGCATCCTGTACCAGAGCTCCGACTTCATCGTGGTCAACAAGCACTGGGACCTGCGCATCGACAGCAAGATGTGGTACGAGACGCTGACGCTGCAGAGCCAGCTCAAGCACCGCTTCCCCGAGCTCGCTGACCCCCACACCTACTACGGCTTCAGGTGAGCCTGGGCCGTGCCCTGAGCTGTGCCCGGGGCTGGGGACACTCCGGGGATCCCTGGAATGCTCCTCCACTCCTGTGTCCTCACCAGGTTCTGCCACCAGCTGGATTTCTCCACCAGTGGGGCCCTGTGTGTCGCCCTCAACAAGGCGGCGGCGGGAAGCGCCTACAGGTGTTTCAAGGAGCGGCTGGTGACCAAAGCCTACCTGGCCCTGGTGAGCCCACGCTGCCAGCCCTGCTCTGGGCTGGCCTTCAGGGTGTGCTGGGCACCTCTGCTGGGAGAGAAGGCTCTGCAAGCTGGGGTTCAGTCTGGAGAAGGGAAAGCTTCAGAGGGACCTCAGAGCTTCTTCCAGTGCCTGAAAGGGCTCCAGGAATGCTGAAGAGGAACTTTGGACAAGGGTTTGGAGGGACAGAACAAGGGGAAATGATTCCCTTTGCCAAAGGGGAGGGTTAGATGGGATATTGAGTAGAAATTGTTTCCTATGAGGGGTTGAGGCCCTGGTACAAGTTGCCCAGAGAAGCTGTGGCTGCCCCATCCCTGGAAGTGTCCAAGACCGGATTGGACAAAGGGTTGGAATAATCCAGTCTACTGGAAGGTGTCTCTGGCCATAACAAGAGCTGGAACTAGATGAGCTTTAAGGTCCTTTCCAATCCAAATCATTCCAGGATTCTACGATTCCATGAACTGTAGCTTGGCCTCTGCTTCTCACAGTCATTGACCACAGTCCTGTGCCACGTGCTCTAGGAAAACACGGAGGGGGTTGGACCAGACAACCCCACTGTGGTCTCTTCCAATCTTTGCCATTCTGTGATTCCATGATTCCTGTCATTGTGGGGTTGGTGAGGAGCACATGCCAGAGCTCAGTTTCTCAAACCACCTTTCTGCCCCCCAGGTGAGGGGCCACGTGAGCCAGAGCCGGATGACGATCCGCTACGCCATTGGGAAGAACACCAGTGAGGGCATGACCCACATGATGTGCATCGAAGGCACAGAGGGTGAGGGCCCCCCTTCCCTGCTCTGCCCAGCCCCCCAGGCCGTGCTGGGGATGACAACCTTCCTTTGGATCTCGTTGCAGGCTGTGAAAATCCCAAGCCTTGCCAGTCGGAGCTGATCGTGCTGGAGCACGGATTGTACAGCGGAGACCCCGTAACCAAAGTGCTGCTGCAGCCGCTCACAGGTGGGGTTGGGGTTGGGGCTGCAGCTCTGGGGGGCTCTGACGTGGAACCAGAGCCTGGAAAGGGCTGAGGGAAGTTGAGACCCTCCAGGCTCAGGGGGCACAAGTGCTGCGTGGTGCGTTGTCACCTGTCCCTGACCCTTCCACTGCTGCTGTCCCCAGGGCGCACCCACCAGCTGCGGGTTCACTGCAGCGCCATCGGCCACCCCATCGTGGGGGACTTCACCTACAGCCTGCGCCAGGACAGCAGCCCCTACAGGATGATGCTCCACGCCTACTACCTGCGCATCCCCACCCGCACCGAGCTCATCGAGGTGTGCGCGCCCGACCCCTTCGTCCCCGCCATGGACGCCCACTGGGTGCCCCAGCGCGTCACCCACCGCCTGGACAACACCATCCAGGAGCTCAAGGCCAAGGTGACACAGCAGCAGCAGGAGGAGGAGGAGGAGGAGCAGAGCCAGGAGGCCACGAGTGGTGGTGGGGAGGAGGAGGAGGAGGAGGCACGGAGCGAGGCTGGCAGCACCAAGCTGGAGGAGCGGCGGGCGCCGTGCCAGCAGTGGCTGGCAGAGTGGGCTCTGGAGTGAGCACGAGCTGCATCTCCAGCCCAGAGCTCCATCTTTGTCCCAGCGGGTCCCCACGGAGCCCAGCGCTGACTCCACACCTGCCCTTCTGTGTGCCACTCCCTCACTCCTGGGGCTGGGATTAGGCAGATTTCAGCAGTGATTAGGGTGGGTTGATTGTTTAATGTCCATCATCCATCTGGCCACGGGATGCCTCTTTCCCAATTCTGGGCCTCAGCAGCAGAGTCAGTGTCATGTACCAGCTTAGAGTGACCCCAAAGCTTTCCATCCCTGTCCTGGGGCTTGGGCACGGCCAGGGCAGCACAAACACTGCCTTTGCCATGGGCATTTCCACAAACCCTCCGTGCACTGACAGCCCCCCAGTTCTGGAGTGCTCCAGGTGTTTGGCCCATGGAGCTGGGCTGGGCACAGGAGAGGTCCCTGCCTGCCACCAAAGTGCTGCCCATCCATGCCTTGCACTCCCTTCATCCCTCTGCCCACCCATGGGGTTTTTAAAGGTTTGGTGAAGGTAAGTTGATACAAAGGGATTTTAAACTTTTTTCAATTTTTTTAGGAAAGAATCTAGTCTTATAGGGGTTGTAAAATATGGGTGGTCTTGGAAATGAGGTATTTTTAGTATTTCTATGGTCAGAGAGCCAGCAACCCAAAGCCTTTTTAATGGATTTTATTATTCCTTCTACTGGCATTGCCTTTCCTGCTTTTATCCTGGGTGTGGGTGTAACCCCTGCTGAGATGGGTCAGAGGACAGAACCTCTTGCTGCTTACCCAGATGAGTCCTGTCTGGGTCCCATGGTGTGGCTCCTGGCTGGCAGATGTCCACAGGCAGGTCCTTTGGACAGTTTGGAAAGGCTCTGAAGCAGTAGGAAATGGATGAAGCTGAAGGAAAGACTGAGGACTGCTGTGATGGCTTTGCTGGTGCTCAGCTTTGCAAGATTCCCAGAAGAGCTTCTCTGGAAGTGCCCTTGCTTTGCTGGCCATCCTGCTTTGCTTTCCCACCCTGCTCATCCTCTGCAGCCCTTGGAGGACTTTTGGAAATGAGAACAGGACAGCTGAGGAGGGACAGAGAGGGGCTGGAGTCCACTGCACACACAGCCCCATCCCAGGGCCTTTGGCACATCAGCACATGTCCAGAGTTGTCACCCCACCAGCCCTTTGCCACAGAAAATGCACCTGATGGCTCTCACACAGCTGAGATTCCACCCCGAGGGACAATAAAACATCACAGCCCTCTTCTCCTGGGTGACCACACCCTGCAGGTCACTGAAATCCCGGGGGAATTGCATCACCCCTCCCATGTGTCCGTGGGTGCTGGGGGGTGCAAGTTCATGGTCCAGCACCTGGCTGGGGGCTTGTCATGGTGTGTTTGGGCCTTGGTGCCACCACTGCAGGGTGGGCATGGCTCTGGGGTGCCAGCCCCGGGCTCCTGAGGTGGTGGCAGAGGGCTCAGGGGGGTTTGGAGGAGCGGGAGACCCAACTCCTTCATCCCAAGGCCCATCCCTGCCCATCCCACCTCCTGGGAGTGGCCGAGCAGGGAGAGGCAGCCCCGGCAGGTCCCCGAGCTGTGAATTACGGCCGTGAACGTGTTTGCCAAAGAATGAAGGTGGGTGACGTGCACGGGAGGTGCTGAAAAGTGCCAGGGGAGATTGGCAGCGTCACAGGTGGGACAGAGCCTGCCCTTCCCTCAGGCCCTCCTGGGGGAACAGTTCCTGCTGGGGAATGTCCGGGATGGGACTGGTGGTCCCTGGGGTGGGACATGGGGACACTGGTGGGCCATCCTTGCTGGTGGCTGTGTCAAGCAGCCCCTGCACCCACAGCACCTTCAACCTTTGTGTGTTGCACTTTACCCAACAGCACAGAAACCAGAGATAAACGTTTAGGTGTTTTCCTTACCCTGCAGAGAGTGTTTTCCAGGTGCCCTTCCTGGTGTCCCATCCTGCTCGCTCCTCTGTGCCAGAACTGCCAGGGGGCCCTTGGCTGTGCATCCACTCGTGCTGGGTGTGTGTCGTGACGTTCTGTGCTCGTTGCAGTACCTGTGTAGCTGCCCCTCTCTGTATTAAACGTGTCTCTGCCCTTCACCCCCTGTCTCTCAATCCAGCGCGGCCCCGGGGGCTTCCAGGAATGAGCCCAGACCGGCCCAGCGGGACCTGGCGGGGCTCCAGCCCGGCCCTGTTGTGTGAGCACAGCCCAGCGGTGTCAGCGCTCACCCTGCTGCAATTCCCTGCCGCAATTCCCTGCCTGGAACCACCGGGGCGAGCGGCCAGAGAGCCCCCCCGGCTGTGGGAGCAGAGCCCACCGAGGATGGCGGGGGGGGAGGCAGCTGGGCAGGTGTGGGTGCCACATCCTGTGCCCTGCTCGTCTCTGCCACAGGGATTGACTCAAACCGAAGAGCAGGGGCAGGAGAAAAGCTCCTCATTTGGGAATGCTGCATCTATCCCTGGCAAGGAGATGGGGGGCAGCCCCTGAACAGGCAGGGTTTAGGGGGTGCACTGGGAAAGCTGCTGTCACTGCTCATTTGCTGAGCCCTCCAAGGGCTGGAGCCAGGCTGGGGGAGCTGGGGGGGATCACCTGGAGAAGGCTCCAGAAAATCTTAGAGCCCCTTCCAGTGCCTAAAGGGGCTTCAAGAGACCTGGAGGGGGACTTTGCAGTATGGGGAATGGCTTTCCACTGTCAGAGGGCAGAGTCAGGTGGGATATTGGGAAGGAATTCCTCCCTGTGTGAATGGTGAGCCCTGGCACAGGTGCCCAGAGAAGCTGTGGCTGCCCCAGCCCTGGGAGTGTCCAAGGCCAGGCTGGACAGGGCTTGGAGCACCCTGGACTGGTGGGAGGTGTCCCTGCCCATGACAGGGGTGACACTGGATGGGCTTTCAACCCATCCAGCCCTTGCAATCCAAACCATTCCAGGATTCTATGATTCCTATACAACTGAACACGAACAGTCATTCCTCAGGCTGGAGCAATGGGAAAACTGATTGAAGACCCAAAGGAACTATTTGCTGTCTTCAAGACTGGGAGATTTTTTTAAGATTACAAACCTGACAAAGGCAAAAAGCTGCTGGTTGAGGGAAGGGAGCATTCCCAGCCATCCTGGCACAGGGAGATGCAGTCAGAGCCCACAACTGAAGTGCTGAGGTCCCAGGGAAGGGCCTTGGGCAGATGCTCCTCAGCACGTTCAAGTTTGAGGTGGATCCTCCCATACTGGCCCCTCCTGAGGGTGTTTCAGGGTCAGTTTTAAGCTCTGTGGGGACACAGTGGACTCGGTGACCCACCCAGGGGCCCTGATGTGTCCCTGCCCTCCTGCTCCAGCCACCTCTGTCCAGCCAGCCTGGGGCAGGGGCCGTGTCCCACCAGCAGCCTCATAGCAAACAAGTTTCTGTAATTTTGCCACTGCAACAGGAGCTATTTTTACAGTAAATCCTTCCAAAATAGAAACCAGCAACACCCGCGGGCGGCGGCCGAGCCCTGGGGCTGCAGGACCGGTCGGGGGACAGCACTGGGGACAGGACACAGCCGGGAGCACTGGGGGTGGCAACCCCCCTTGGCACGGTGCCAGCAGCTCCAGGGACCCTTGGAGAAGGCTGGTACCCCCAAACCTGGCTGAGAAGGCAGTGCAGCCTCTGCCAGCCCAGCTACCCCCTCCAACCACTCCCATCCTTCCCTTTTCCCGGGATAAATGCTCAGACAATGTCTGTGCTCACAGCATCAGGCTCCTCCAGCTTGTCATCCCACAGCCTCGGGAAGGATTTGCTTCCTTTCTTTTTGGTCCCCTTCAAGGCACGTGCTGGATGGCATTTCAGGGCATGATCAGGGAGCAAGCTGTAAAAGAGGGAATGGGATTGGCCGTGGTTAACAGGAAAACGATGGATGGAAAGGAAGCATCTTCCAGAGGGTGCTGAGCCCATCGCTGAGCTGAGCACTCGTCTGTTCTGCACCCCAGTTGCCCTATAAAATAAACCCCTGAACACCTCAAAATGTTTATCACTCTCTGGGAGCACCTTTATGTCCCTCAAGAGCACAGAAATCACCAACACGGAGGATTTAACTCCTTCTGGGTTCATTTTGGGTTCAGCTGAACCCGAAATTCAGAGTTTCCTTTACAGGGAAAAGTAAACAACAAACCCACAAACCAAAACCAGGGAGAAGGAAAGGAGCCTGACAAAACAGTGTTGAGAAACTGCCCCGTCACACCCCGCGCTGGGAGCACCATCCCCACCCCGCACAGATAAACGCCGAGCGCTGCGGGCGCTGCCCATCCCGGGAGAGCAATTCCAGCTGGGACCTCCCCACGGAGCCAGAGCCCCTGGACGGAGAGCAGGACAACGGCTCGGCACGGCCACGGTGGGATTTGGGGAACAAAACGAGACTCAGGGGAAACACTCCTTGCATTGAGGTCAAACGGAGGTAACTGGGCAGCACTGAGCCCAGAGGGGGAATTGTGGGAGCAGGGAGCGCTATTCCATCGGCGGGTTCCAGCGGGGGGTGTGATGGGGTGCAGGGGCAGGGAAACACCTGCTGGGGCTGCTGCACTGGCATCCACTGGAGTTCTCCCAGTCCGTGCTGGTGGGGTCCATGCGGAGCCGGGGGATGGAGGGGCACAGGGGGGAACAGGGCACTGGGTGTCAGCGGGAGTTACTGTGGAGATCCTTCTAATAGTGGGTGGGAAATGAAGTCCTGTTTTCTGTTATACAGGATTTAAAATCTCTCCCTTCGGTTCTGGGGGTCTGTGCCAGTACCACAGAGCACGGGGGGGCACCCTGAGCCATCCTGATCCCACGGCTCCAACCTCAGCACTGGGTGAGAGAATCAGCTACAGGACCCCCAGCACCTTCCAAGACCCCCAAGTGTGGGGCACAGCTCCAGCCCCGGTGCTGGGTGAGACAATCGGCTGCAGGACCCACAGCACCTTCCCAGACCCCCAAGTGTGGGGCACAGCTCCAGCCCCGTGCTGGGGGAGAGAATCAGCTACAGGACCCCCAGCACCTTCCAAGGACGCCGAGGTGGGACGCGGCTCTCTGGCCCCACACGGAGGACGGAGCCCCCCAGCAGCGCCATGGGGTGGACAGCCCCAGCCCCCGCAGCCATCACCCGCTGTCCCCGTGAGTGACCCCGTGTCCCCCTAAAGCTGCCCCGGGCCCCCCGTCCACCCCCAGCCCGTGCTGCGGCTCATCCCCAGCCCGCCCAGCTCCGGCACTCCCCGCGCTCTGTCTCTCGCTCCCCGCAGCATCCACAGCCAGCGGGGGCTTTTCCCAAAGACACAGACAGATTTCCATGGATAGATTCAGCCCTTGTCTTCTAAACCCACCCGGAGGCCCCGGGGGTGCTCAGGGCGGGGGCTGCTGTCAGCATAGCGATCGTCAGTTCAACTAAACACCATTCAACTACCGAAAAAAAGGCTCTTCCCAAACTGGAGCTGCTGCAGAACAGCCCAACCACCTGCACATACATTCATGGATGTTTCCTAACCTGCTCCCACTTCCTTGCAGGTGTCTCCACAGACCTGGTGAAAGCTGCAGTGGTGAGTCCCTCCAGCTCTGCTGGCTCCCAACGCTCCAAGGCATTCCCAGAACTTCTCAGCTGGTGCTGGAGGTGCCAGAGCTGCCATGGTTCCTCAGCTCAAGGGAGGCACAGCCATTGCCTCCCCACTGTCCCCTGGTGCAGCCCATGGCCTGTCCCATCCCATCCCATCCCATCCCATCCCATCCCATCCCATCCCAGTCCTGCTGCCCAGCACCTTCCCTGTCCTTCTCCCAAACCCTGATGGGCTCCCAGCCCCCCATCTCCAGGGCAACAGGGACAGACCCACTGAAGGGTCCCCACTCCTGAGAGTGGCTGTGGTGGCTTTTGTCCCCACGTGTCACCAGGGCAGCTGCAGTTCTTGGCAGGCTGTGGCTCATGGAGAGCAGCCACCAGTCCAGACACTCCAGCAGTGTCAGATCCCATTCCCTGCATCCAAAATCCCTTCTTCCCACTGCGTTCCTGGGCTGAGCATCCCCTATCCTGTCCCCAGGCCACCCTGATCATTGGAGCTGTCCTGTCCACTGCTGAGCAGCACCCTGAGTAAGTGCAGCCCCAGCCGGGGCTCTGTGGGGTGGGAGGGTCTCGGGGGTCCCGGGCAGGGGGGCTGGATGTCTTTATTCCTCCCCCCACCCCCATCCCAGAGGCTGTGACAGCTCACTGGGCTGGGCAGGATTTACAGCCTCGTGCAGCCGGTTCCGTGCCGGTGCCCAGGCTGGAATTCCAATGGCTTGGGCTCCTGCTGGAGCCAAACACACCAAGAATTCCCTCCTCAGGACCTTGGCAGCAGCAGCAGCTTCATCTCATCCCAGGCTGATGCGGAGCACGGGCAGTGAGTGTTGACCAGCCCAGAGCTCTCAGGGGGGAAATGCCCCAGTGCTGGTCGGGCTGTGGGTGCTCCCAGGAAGAGGGACAGGACCAGGCAGGAAGCTGAGGAATTCCCATAAAGTAACTGGGGAAGTGTGGAAAGGACCCTACAGCACACTGGGGACTTTGTTCTTACCTGGGAGCAGCAATATGGAAACAGGAAAGAGCCAGGGGTGGGAGAGGGTGGGATACCCCCAGGCAGGGGCAGCACTGGGAGGATGCTGCAGGATTGGAGGATGCTCCTGTAAGTGACCTGGAGAATTTTTAGTTGCCTCTAACAGGATAAAGTGCAAGTGGGCTGCAAAAACATCCCCATGTTTTTCAGGAATAACTTTAAGGATAAAAAGCAAATATGGCACCTTCATGGGTCGGGAACCAGGGATGGGAGGAGGATCCACAAGGCCCTGAGCCACATTACTGAGATTCCCTGTTCACTCACCAGGGTTCTTCCAAGGGCCTCTGAGCCCCGTGGCAGGACCAGGGCTGGGGGAAAGGGGGGACACACCATCTGCCTGACACAACTCATGCCCACAGGCTGCCAGTCCGAGCCCATCACTGCCCACACCATTGCCACCAACCCCCTGTTGTTCCTGGACTATTCCCTTGAGCAGTTCAACCTGTGCCTGAGCATTGACGTCTTTATAGACAACCTGGAGGCTCTGCTGGACCAGCCATGGCCCTCACAGTACTCTCAGGTCATGAAAGAAAAGGTGGACCAGGTAAGGAGTGACACAGGGCAGGGAGCCCTGGCAGCCCCTCAGCAGGATGGGCATGACCTGGGATGGGCAGGACCCTCTTCAGGGAAGGGCATCAATGCACTTGGGGATGAAGGTGCCCAGGAGGGTCCTCTGTGCCCATTTCTGCCCTGTTCTGCCTCCCCAGGCTTTCCCGTGGGGCATCCCAGAGGCGCAGCTGCGGCGCCTGGGCCCGCTGTCCCACCTCTACTCGGAGCAGGAGATCAGCCAGTGGCCAGTGACCACCAGTGACACCCTCTGGATCTTGCTCACCTCCTCGGGGAGGGAATGGGAGGATTCCCAGGTAAATCCAGGGCAGCACTGGGGGGTGGGTGCTGGGTGGGTCCTGGGGAACCCAAACTGGCCGACCACGCCCCAGCCTGGCTCAGGGAGAAGGTGTTTGGCATCACTGGGGTCTTCACCAGGAGCACCTTCCTGCCCTCCCTGTGTCCCACCACGGGCACTGTGCTCTGCAGGTGCAGGCCCTGGTCAGCAGGTACCTGACCCCGAGGGGCACCTTGACTGGGCCCCTGCTCCAGGAGATCGGGGGCAGACGCCTGTGCAACCTGCAGGAGGAGCAGCTGGAGCAAATCCCTGCCGAAGCCATCGGGTGAGGCACTGCTGAGGGATGCCCCTGGGACCCTGGGGAAGGGGGTGCTGGTGTGGAAGACCCCCAGCTCTGTTTGGCCCAGACCACTCACAGGCAGCGTGGTGGGATCACCACATCCCACCCCCAGCTCCTGCCAGATCCCCAGCACTGTGAGTGGGGACACTCCTCACATCTCCCCTGGCCAACAGAACACTCTGGTGGTTTGGGGATTGCCCTGCTCTGACCTGTGGCCCTCCCTTCCAGGGCTGCTGGACAGTTAAACATTTCTTCATGCTCCCAAAGCAAGAAGGACCAGCTCTATGGGAAAGCCCAGGAGGCCTTTGCTGGCCTGGCTGACACCCCCAGCACCTATTTCTGCCAGATCAGGCCGTACCTGGGTAGGTGCTTCCCCTTCATCCTCCTTCCCACCGCGAGGTTTGGTGTCTCTGCCTCAGCCAGGGGGGTTTGGCCACACTAGAGACAGGTCTGGCAGCCTCCAAAACTTCCCCAGAGGTGTTGGAATGGTTTGGACATGTCCAGGTGCCCCAGTGCTCTCTTTTAGGTGGAGCTCCAGCAAAGGACCTGAAAGACTTGGCTAATGCTGGCGTGGCCATAGACATGGATATGGAGACCTTCCTTGCCCTAAATCCCGAGGAGCTGCAGGTACAGCCCCTGCCCCTCTCCCCACTGCAGGGCAGGGCTGGCCCAGGGCTGAGCAAGGGGGGGCCAAGACCTGAGTCCCATCAAATCACCAATTCTCCACATTTTTGCCTTTCTAAGTTTTCTTTTGGAAGTTTTCCCTTGCTCTGCAGCCCCACTAGGAAAGCATTTGGGGTGGTGCCAGCAGTGAGGATGCACAAAGGGGATGGGGGTGTGTGTGTTGCAGAAACTCAGTGTGATGGACGTGAAAAATTTGCTGGGGAAGAACCTCCCTGGGCTGAAGAAGGCTGAGAAGGAGCCCCTGGTGGTGGGCTGGGTGCAGAGACAGTCCCAGTGGGAGCTGGACTGTGTCCTGGGAATCGGCCTGCAAGGAGGGATGGAGGACACAGGGACAACCCCCCCTGCTCACCCCAGCACCACAGCCAGGGTCACCTCCCCGGCCACTGTCCCCACCACAGCCAGGGTCACCTCCCCGGCCACTGTCCCCAGCACCACAGCCAGGGTCACTTCCCCGGCCACTGTCCCCACCACCACAGCCAGGGTCACCTCCCCGGCCACTGTCCCCACCACCACAGCCAGGGTCACCTCCCCGGGCACTGTCCCCACCACAGCCAGGGTCACCTCCACTGTCCCCACCACCCCAGCTGGTGTCACCTCCACTGTCCCCACCACCCCAGCTGGTGTCACCTCCACAGCCACTGTCCCCACCACCCCACCCAGTGTCACCTCTACTGTCCCCACCACCCCACCCGGTGTCATCTCCACAGCCACTGTCCCCACCACCCCACCCAGTGTCACCACCACGGCCACTGTCCCCTCCACCCCACCCGGTGTCATCTCCACAGCCACTGTCCCCACCACCCCAGCTGGTGTCACCACCACGGCCACTGTCCCCTCCACCCCACCCGGTGTCACCTCCACTGTCCCCACCAACCCACCCGGTGTCACCTCCACTGTCCCCACCACCACAGCCAGGGTCACTTCCACTGTCCCCACTCCTCCTCACCCCACCACCACAGTCAGTGTCACCTCCACGGCCACTGGCCCCACCACCCCAGCTGGTGTCCCCACTGTCCCCACCCCTACTGCCACTACCAGCCATCTGACCACACAGTCAAGTACAGACCCCCACAAGACCCCAGCACCCCCAAACAACACTCCCCCTAACACTGGGAGTCCCCCTGCCACCTCCACTGTCACCTCCACTGGGAGTCCCCCTGCCACCTCCACTGTCACCTCCACTGCCACCTCCACTGTCACCTCCACTGGGAGTCCCCCTGCCACCTCCACTGCCACCTCCACTGTCACCTCCACTGGGAGTCCCCCTGCCACCTCCACTGCCACCTCCACTGCCACCTCCACTGCCACCTCCACTGTCACCTCCACTGTCACCTCCACTGGGAGTCCCCCTGCCACCTCCACTGCCACCTCCACTGCCACCTCCACTGTCACTTCCACTGTCACTTCCACTGTCACCTCCACTGGGAGTCCCCCTGCCACCTCCACTGTCACCTCCACTGGGAGTCCCCCTGACACCTCCACTGCCACCTCCACTGTCACCTCCACTGGGAGTCCCCCTGTCACCTCCACTGTCACCTCCACTGCCACCTCCACTGGGAGTCCCCCTGTCACCTCCACTGGGAGTCCCCCTGTCACCTCCACTGTCACCTCCACTGCCCATCCTGCTCTGACTACCGGCCCCATTGCCCCATGCTCCACCCACCAGTCTGTCACCACAAACAAGGCCACCCCGTCCCCTGTCACCCTCCTCCCCACCACTCTGGCCACTGTCAGCCCCGACATCACCTCTCCCAGCTCTGTCCCAGTCCCTGCTGTCACCTCCAGGGCCACCACCAGCACCAGTGTTGATACCAACCCAGCTGGTACCACCTCCAACACCAGCACCCCACTGGTGCCTGTGAACCCCCCAGCACCCGGAGGCACCACCCACCCTGCTCCTGCCACCCCCAGCACTGTCACCCTGAGCACCCACAGTGCTCCCAGTACTGCTGTCCCTAACCCCACCTCTGCTCCCAGTGTCACCCCTGTCCCTAATTCCACCCACAGCACTGCCACCCCTGTCCCAAACCCCACCTCTGCTCCTGCTGCCACCAACCACACTGCCATCCCTGTTCCTAATTCCACCTCTGCCCCCACTGCCACCCACAGCACTGCCACCCCTGTCCCTAGTTCCACCTCTGCATCCACTGCCATCCCTGCCCTTAATTCCACCCACAGCACCATCACCCCTGTCTCTAACCCCACCTCTGCCCCCACTGCCACCCACAGCACTGCCACCCCTGCCCTTAGTTCCACCTCTGCATCCACTGCCATCCCTGCCCTTAATTCCACCCACAGCACCATCACTCCTGTCCCTGACCCCACCTCTGCCCCCACTGCCACCCCTGTCCCTGACCCCACCTCTGCCCCCACCGCCACCCCTGTCCCTGACCCCACCTCTGCCCCCACCGCCACCCCTGTCCCTGACCCCACCTCTGCCCCCACCGCCACCCCTGTCCCTGACCCCACCTCTGCCCCCACCGCCACCCCTGTCCCTGACCCCACCTCTGCCCCCACTGCCACCCCTGTCCCTGACCCCACCTCTGCCCCCACTGCCACAGCCACGAACCCCCCTCCCCCCAAGCCTACCCCAATTCCCAACTCCACCGTGCCCACCCAAAGGAGTGGCACCTCCTCCACACCCAAGCCCACCACACTGCCCTGCCACACCGGTGCCCCTGTGGGATTTCCCAGCCCTTCCTCCACCACCACCAGCAGTGAAGCCACCAAACCAAGCCCTGGAGTTGTGCCGGAGTCACCACGACCAACATCCAACGGATTCATCAACCTGCAGCCCGAGCCTGGTAAGGTGGGACTGGTCCGAGTTGGGAAAGCCTTCGGAATGATGGCAAGGCCAAGGTCTTCACCCATAAGCAGCTGATCCAGCTTGTTCCTGGCTGGATTCAGTACTGGCTTGGCAGACAAGGATGTGTCTCTGCAGCCCCTGGACCTTCCCCAGGTCTGGCCAGGTGCACCCTGAGGTGTCTCCTCACCTCCCAAGCCCCTGGCACTGTGGAAAGCTGGAGAAATCCCAGTCCTGCCAATGCTCTGGGCTGTTTTCCACCTGGATTTGGCCTCCCCTGTTTTAGCTGCACGTGGTGTTTTTGAGTGGAAGCACCAGAGCCTGAGCTCCTCCACTCTGCCAGAGCTGCCCCTGCAGCTTTACTGACCCAGCAGATTTGCTGCTGCTCTACACTGGTGGGGAAGGGCAGACCCAGCCCTGGCACAGAACACCTGGTGCAGTCAGTGCCTGAGGAACGGGCACAGACAGTGCCACAGGAGGCTCAGCAGTGCTGTCCTGGCCCGGGTGATCCCCGGGATACCCGGATTCCGCTGCCCTCACCTGGATAATCCCTGCCATGCACCTGGATAATCCCATTCTTTGTGTTCTCCCCAGATTCGGGCTCCAGGCTCTGCTCCTGCCTCATCCCTGTGCTGGCTGTCACCGTGGGCACCTCCCTGCTGCCAGGGCTGCTCTGACCCCTGGCACCTCACTCAGCCCAGCCCTCCTCCAATTCCACCACCCTCCAACACCACGGGCTGGGAATTCACTGCTGGAAACACAACCCTGGGAAAGAAGAGAACTTGTCCACCGATACCAGCACAGAATGGGATCATCATTTTTGAGGCAGTGAAAGGAGATCTGAGAGTTTTGCAGCCCAAAGCAGCCCTGGGGGTCCTCACCAGCAACTTCCTCTGTGGAAACCCCAGTACAACCAGCAGCAGCACCAGCTGCTCTGACAGGGGACAACACTGGGTTCTGTTCTTACAGGGATTCTCCTTCTAAGCAATCCCACTGGGATCTGGGAAGCAGTGGGACAACTCAGGGATTTGAGCCACTGGCAGAAGCAGAACATGGCCCAGCAATGCAGCTGAGAGAGCCCCCCAACCATATTTAACTTGTTTCATGAACTGCTTTTTGATCCAGGTTTGTTCCAGCTGCACAAAGACTCTGATGGGATGATTAACTGAGGATAATTTATCTTGATTACTGGTGCAATGCTAGACAATAAAACATCAACATTCTGGAGCACAAGCCCTGTGGGGAGAGGCTGAGGGAGCTGGGGGTGTTCAGCCTGGAGAAGAGGAGGCTCAGAGGTGACCTCAGCACTGTCTGGAACTGCCTGAAGGGAAGTTCTGGCCAGGTGGGGGTTGGTCTCTTCTCCCAGGCACTCAGCAATAGGACAAGGGGGCACGATGGGCTCAAGCTCTGCCAGGGGAAATTGAAGTTGGAGAGCAGAAAGAAATTCTTTGCAGAGAGAGTGCTCAGGGATTGGAATGGGTGGATTCTCTGTCCCTGGAGGTGTTTAAGAGGAGACTGGATGTGGCACTGAGTGAGAATCCACCACGTCTTGATCCAACCCTACTGTGATCACCAGCCCAGGGCACTCCGTGACCACAGTGGGGTTGGATCAAGGGTTGGATTGATGATCTCGGAGGTCTCTTCCAACCCAGCTGATTCTGGGATTCTGGGATCCCTTCAGGACAGCTTTCTGTCCTGTTTTCCCTGGCTGTTGGATGCACAAGCCACTGAAGCACCTTCAGAGGGCACTAATTGGGCTCCTCTGCAGTGCTGAGCTGCAGATGTGAGTGTGGATGTCTCCAGAACTCTGCCTGTGACAGGCCTTGCTTGGCCACCCCCTGCCTGAAGGGAAGTTCTGGCCAGCTGGGGGTTGGTCTCTTCTCCCAGGCACTCAGCAATAGGACAAGGGGGCACGATGGGCTCAAGCTCTGCCAGGGGAAATTGAAGTTGGAGATCAGGAAGAAATTCTTTGCAGAGAGAGTGCTCAGGGATTGGAATGGGCTGCCCAGAGAGGGGGTGGATTCCCCATCCCTGGAGGTTTTTCAGCTGAGCTTGGCCGTGGCACTGAGTGCCATGATCTGGTAAAGGGACTGGAGTTGGACCAAGGGTTGGACTTGATGATCTTGGAGGGCTTTTCCAACCCAATCCATGCTATGGATGTGGCACTGAGTGAGAATCCACATCTTGATCCAACCCTACTGTGATCACCAGCCCAGGGCACTCTGGACTTGATGATCTCGGAGGGCTTTTCCAACCCAATCCATTCTATGATTCTATGATCAATCAACTATTTTTTTCCTAATCTTTGAGGCATTTAGTGCTTTATATTGTACTTTCTTGTAGCTTAAATCTAAAATCTGCACTGAAGGACAGACCTGGCTCTCCTGCTCTCATTCTGTAAAGCACTGGCAGCAACGATTTAAAATATAATAAATATACCTTTATATCCCTCTTGCCAGCCCAGGCTCTGCTCCTGAGGCAAGGGGAGGGCAGGGGCACCCATGAAGGAGGAGCAGCAACTCAGCAGTTTGCTTTGGCACTTTTTACTTCATTCCATGATTTATTTACAGTCAGCCAGCAAACCTCCCTCCCACTCCGAGGTCTTGGCAGTGTCACGAGCTCAGGCTCTGAGAAATGTCATTTGTAACCTGCACAACAGCCCCAACCCCACCAGCAGAACATGGCATGGTTTGGGTTGACATGGATGGGGTTGACCTGGGCTTGGGCTCTTCCAAAGGCAAAGATCCTGCTCTGAGGAGTCTGGAATCTTCCCTTCAAACAGAATTGGGGTTTTCCAAGGGATTTGAAAGACAAAAGTACCTAAAATTGAATGTTGGGCTGTTCCCAGTTGCTGGTGCTCTGGGCACCTCCCCCCCAGGCTGGCTGTGCCCACAGACCCCAGAGCAGGTCACAGGCTGGTCCAGCTGGTCTGGCTCCCCCTGGAGAGAAGATGGTCAGGACAGGATGGACATCATGAGGAAGCTGAGGAGCAGGGCAGGCAGGAGGGGCAGTGCCATGGCCACAGCACCCAGAGGGGCTGAGGATAGGGCTGGGGGACAAAGAGGGGCATCATTAGTGCAGAGCAATCAATGACTGAGCTGTTCCCCATGGGGAGAACATCTCCTCATGCCCCACCCAGGGACCACCTTTGCCTTTCCAACCCTGCAAACAGCACAAGTTTGGGGCTTGGAACTGGCAGGTCCCTTCCAACCCAAAACATTCTGTGATTCTAAGCCCAAATCCAACCCACCCCAGAGGAGGAAGCCCTGGAAGTGCCCACTCAGTTGGAATGTTCAGCCAGTGAGGATGCCCCTCCACTGAGGATGCTCCCAGTGGGATTACAGGACTGCTCCCCAGGCTTGCCCCAGGATTTGCCCTGCAGGGCTTGAGGCTCCTCAGCAGAGCTGAACTTGCTGCCCCAGTTTCTCTCCTTGTTGCAACCCCCAAATAAATATTTTCAGCCCAGCCTTCAGAGGCCCTGCCAACACTCACCTGGGAATTTGGGGGTGATGAGGTTGATGTAGCCTTCCTGAGTGCCCCCTGTGAGCCCAATGTGCAGCTGCTCCAGCTGGAACTGTCTCTGCACCTGGATCCACTCCCTGACAGGAGACCTGTACTGCCACCTGGCCAGGTCAGGCAGGTTCACCCCCAGCAAGCCCTTCACCTCAGCAGGAGTCAGGCTCTAGGAGAAACCCCAGGGCAGGAGTTAGGGGGGAAATGGGGCACTGGAAATGGTCCCTCTGGCCAAGGAAATGGGGAGGTTTCTACTGGCAGGAGTGGGAAGAACAAGGCAGACAAATTTCTGCCATGGGTTTCTTTGGGACAATCTTCCCTCAGGTTGGTAGTTCCTCAAAGACTGTTCCTGTTGCCTCCTGGTGACATGTCTCCTGCACTCAACTGGGGGTCCCAGTTCCTGCCCAGATCTCTGGGATTTCTTCCAAAATTGGTGACCTTACTGCCAATAGTGTGTTAGAAGACCTGTCACACAGCTGTGACCAGAGTGTAGAGGACACCCACCCCCTGTTCCTGCCACCCATGCTGTGAACCTGCTCTGAAGGGACCCAACTGGCTCAGCTTCCATCTCTGCCTCCAAATTAAACTGTCCAGGGAGTTCCAGGCCAGTTCTCCACTTTCTCCTGGGCCAGCATCATCCTGAATTTGATGGGATGGCTCCTGGTTTTGGCCAAGGGACAACGTGACCCAACCCAACCACTCAGCACAACACAAACCCAAGGAATCCAACAGCTCCAAGGCCCAACTCACCATCAAAGAGTCTCTTCTCAAACTCACAAAAGTGCTGATGTTCATGTTCACGTTCTCTCGGCTCAGAGCCTTGAGATCCTCAGCAGGAGCCCCCTCTGGGACCAAAGAGAAGAACAACATCAGAGCATGGAAGGCCCCAGAGAAGCTGTGCTTGGATCTGCACAACCTGGAGCTGCAATGATGGATCCAACATTTGTTAGGAATGGGGCTGCCAACAGAGGCCAAGACTTGTGGGTGTTATTCCCTTTCAGTTGGGACTCACCGATGTGTTGGGAATTAAACCCCCCTGTGGCAATGCCAGACAAGAGAGGGCTCTGCTGAGCAGAGTTTGCTCAGGCTGGGAATAAACTCTTGGTTTAACAGGGAAAAAATCTGGTCTGTGCCATGGAGAAGGGCTGTGAGATAAATCACGAGTTGGATTTTCTCTGGGAGAGTCTCCCAGTGGACTTCAAGTCAGAATCTTTCAATAATATTTTATGCCATCTACAAGTCAAAAAAGGCAAACTTTTAAAAGCTTGGCTTTGAAAATTCCCAGATCTGTGATGGACTTTGATACCCCTTGAGCTTGTGGTTGAGATTCCTCTTCCCCCACAACATCCTGGGTTTTACATACCCAGATAAGGTAAAATCAGCTCATAGTAAGCAGGAAAAACGTGCTGGCCAGAGAAAGCCGTTTTGGCTTTCTCATACAAGATGTCCTTGGTCAGCTGGGAACAGGCTGAGGGATTCAGAGATGCCAACCTGCAGAAAAACGAAGGTTTAGGGTGAAAAAAGCTTCTCTTATCTTCAATCTGCACAAATTTTCACCTCTTCTGAGCATTTCCCTGGGATTCTCTACACAGGACAGGTGAGCTCTTCCCTGTGGGCAGAAGCGAGGAGAGAAGCTGAGAGGAAAAACAAAGGCTCGATCTCCTGCTGGGAAGGATTTGTCTCCCAAGCCGTGAAGGCTCTGGCAGTGAACAATGAGTTGAAGTACCTGTAAAGCTGCAATTACGGGTTTCATTTCCTAGTCTTTCAAAGGAATTTAAACGGGAAATGGCCAAGAAATGTGTGGATGTGGCACTTGAGGACTTGTTTGATGGCTGGACTTGATGATCTTAAAGGTCTTTTCCAAACTTAATGGTTCAGCGATACTATGAAATTAAACTTAATTATCTCTTTTGTCTCTAGACAGAAGCAGCCCAAGCTGCTGCCATAGAGTTTGACTGCAAATCTGAGCCCTTCCTGGCAGGGTGGAGACCCCACGGTGGAGACCACAATGGTGGAGACCACAATGGTGGAGACCCCACGGTGGAGACCCCACGGTGGAGACCACAATGGTGGAGACCCCACGGTGGAGACCCCACGGTGGAGACCACAATGGTGGAGACCCCACGGTGGAGACCACAATGGTGGAGACCACAATGGTGGAGACCCCACGGTGGAGACCACAACGGTGGAGACCCCACGGTGGAGACCACAACGGTGGAGACCACAATGGTGGAGACCACAATGGTGGAGACCACAATGGTGGAGACCCCACGGTGGAGACCCCACGGTGGAGACCCCACGGTGGAGACCACAATGGTGGAGACCCCACGGTGGAGACCCCACGGTGGAGACCACAATGGTGGAGACCCCACGGTGGAGACCAGCAGGGTTTAAACCTGGGCATAGAACAGCTCCTAAAGTGCTTCCTAAAATTTCCTTCCACTGAGGGGAAGGAAAAAAAAGGGAAATGGAGTTGCTGGTGGGAAAGTGCTCTCTGAAGAAGGGCAGGCCAGCCCAGGAGGGGCTCACCTGAGGCTGCTGGGCTCGATGGCCTCCAGCTCGGTGCTGTTCAGCAGACACACGTATCTGGTCCCGATGGCATCCAGGGCCGTGGCATTGAGGGCATTGCCCAGCTCCACGTAGCGTCTGATGGCTGCTGAGGCCTGGAGACACATCCCATTGGATTCATGGGGTTGAGTCAGAATTCATGTTTTCATCCCCCAAAGGAAAAAAATAAAATTTAAAATGGGGTCGCTTCAAATCTGTTGGTTTGGACTTCAAAGATGGACCATCCAACCCTGTGGGACCACGGATGGTTCAACCACCTTTGAACCCAGTGAGTTAATCCCAAACCAGCAGCCCCCAAATTAGGAATAAAGAAAAGGAGGGAAGCAAATCCAAGTCCCTACCAGGTAGTCTGAGGGCTGGTTTTTCAGGAAGGCAGCCAAGACATCAGCTGAGTTCATATTCCAGGTGGAAATCTCCTCAGGGGTGATGAGAGAAACCAGGGGGCCCAGGCTGGAGAGGAGGCTTTCAGGATAACCATCAGGGTACCTCTGTGGAGACACCACTGTCACTGCTACAAAGAGGGGCTGAGGGAAATGGGTTTGGTCTGGAGAAGAGAAGGTTGGTGAGGATTTTATTGCTGTCATCTACTGTCTAATGGAGATCACAGGGAGGTGGAGCCACGTCCCTCTCCGAGGAGCCGAGGGCCAACAGACAAAGAAAATTCTTATTAGATATTAAGAAATAGATATTTTCACAGTAAAGGTGGTCACACACTGGGAGAGGAGTCCTGAGAGGGGGTGGAGCCTCAGCCCCTGGAGATGGGACGTTTAACTGGACAAGTCCCTGAGCAACCTCATGGATGGGTAAGGACATTCCTTGGGCTGGCACTGCCTCCTGCAGGTGGTCCTTGGCATTACCTCATCCAGGTAGTCCTTCAGCACAGCCAGTTGCTGCATACTGAAGGGGTAGGTGAGGACCTGGGGGAGCTGCTCCTCCAGGGAGACGTTCCTGAGGCAGGCCCGGAGCTGCTGGGGGCTGTAGAAGGTGGGCATCAGGTCAGTGCTCAGCACCTCCTCTGTTATCTCCTGGTTACAACCTGCTGGAGGACACGGCCCTGCCTGTAATCCTTTGGCAGCAAGCTTTGAATCCCAGGATCAATAGGGGTGGCAAAGCCCTCCCAGCCCCTGGAGCCCACCCTGTGCCCAATGCCCACCTTGGCAAAGCCCTCCCAGCCCAGGGAACCCACACTGCCAACGCCCTCCCAGCCCATGGAGCCCACCCTGTGCCCGATGCCCACCTTGGCAAAGCCCTCCCAGCCCCTGGAGCCCACCCTGTGCCCAATGTACACCTTGGCAAAGCCCTCCCAGCCCATGGAGCCCACCCTGTGACCGATGCCCACCTTGGCAAAGCCCTCCCAGCCCATGGAGCCCACCCTGTGCCCAGTGCCCACCTTGGCAAAGCCCTGCCAGCCCATGGAGCCCACCCTGTGCCCAATGTCCACCTTGGCAAAGCCCTCCCAGCCCCTGGAGCCCACCCTGTGCCCGATGCCCACCTTGGCAAAGCCCTGCCAGCCCATGGAGCCCACCCTGTGCCCAATGTCCGCCTTGGCAAAGCCCTCCCAGCCCATGGAGCTCACCCTGTGCCCAATGCCCACCTTGGCAAAGCCCTCCCAGCCCATGGAGCCCACCCTGTGCCCGATGCCCACCTTGTCCCCCAGCCCAGAGCACTGAGTGCCACGGCCAGTCCTGCCTTGGGCACCTTCAGGGCTGGACACTCCAAACCTCCCTGGGCAGCCCCTGCCAGGGCCTGCCCACCCTTTCCAGACAGAAATTCCTCATGGAGATGCTCCCTTGCTGGAGATGGACAGGTGTGCCACCACGGTCCCACCCTCCTCATGGGTGGCCAAGTGCTCCATAGCTCAACCCAGACACATTGAGGGTCACCCCCAAGCACTGGGGCCACCCTGATCCCGGTGGGAATGCTGTTCTCCTGGCCCAGAAGGCTCCCATACCATCAGCCCTCTTGTGTCTCGTGGGCAGGAGCTCTCCCACGACCGTGGCCAACTCCTCCCTGGACAGGGGGGACTCCCAGGCAAAGTTCTTCAGCCAAAGGGTCAAGGAATTCTGCAAGGACAACATTTCCTCAGGGGGTATTGCAACCCTGGGGCACCTCCAGCACCAGCCCCTGCTCCTCACACACAGCAAAGGTCACTCACTGCTCTGGGCAGCACAGCAGCAGATCCAACTTGGTGAGCCACCACCAGAGTTTTCAGTGCTTGCACTCCACATATCCCACCCCCAGAAAGGATTTTACCCCCTCCAAAGGTCTTGTGTGCATTTTGCTGCTGCTTTCCCCTCTGGTGCTCTCCCCACAGTGACAGGAAGGAGCTGACAGAGCTCTGGATCTGCAATTCCAGGCTGTCAATTCCATCAGCCCTCACTGGGCAGGGACCATCATCCCCTTTGGCACCAGCCCTCTTTTCAAAGAGGAATCCCTGAAAACACATTGCTGAACAACCCCCTCCTATTCCTGCCACACTCTGAGAGCCAGGAGAGCTTCCCAAGCCCCTCAGAGCTGGATGGACAGCCCACCTTGGGGATCTGCTGCAGGATGCTGTGGTCAAACACAGGGATCAAACCACTGAGCTCCCTCAGGGTGAAGGCTGACCAGGCTGCAGGAGCCCTGCAGGGGAAACAACCCAGGATCAGCTCTCAAGGAAGAGACAAACAAAAAAAAAACACCTCAGGAGCTGCCAGGATTATGTCCTTGCAACACTTGATGTTAAGAAAGCACAAGATTTAATCCTAAAACACCTCAACTGCTTCCTGTTATCCAAAACTTCCTTCCAGCAGAGCAGAAATGCAAATGGATTTAACAGACACATTCCTTTCACCAGCAGAAACCCCAAAGAATTTCTCTTGCTCACTATCAATTCAGTGCCAAGGTCTCAGGGCACCTGACAAGAGGAAGGAAGATGTTTTGCTTCCTTCTGGTAGGATCAGCCAGGGATCCATCAAGCAGCTGGACAGGTAGAAATCAGTTTGATGTTTCCTCCAAGCCTGTGATGACAAAGAGCTTAAACTGCTCTGTGTTCACCAGGACAGCCAGAGGAGTTTGGTTAATGAACAATAAACCCAAGGAAAAGCTTTAAGAACTAAAGCAAGGGAGACACAGAACTGACAACTTATTTTTCAGTAGAATTTCAGCCAAGTCTTTCAGCTGAAAGAAGTTCAAATAAATTAAAGACTCAAAGAGCAATAAGTTACTTGGGGTTTGGATAAAAGAGCAATAAATTACTCAGGGTTTGGATCAAAGAGCAATAAATTATGTGGGGTTTGGATAAAAGAGCAATAAATTACGTGGGGTTTGGATAAAAGAGCAATAAATTACGTGGGGTTTGGATAAAAGAGCAATAAATTACTTGGGGTTTGGATAAAAGAGCAATAAATGACTTGGGGTTTGGCTGGAGCTCACTCAGGTCTTAATAGAAAAAGGGGGTTGATGAAGGGAACTGATTTGCTGATGTCCAAAGAACGTTCCATACCCAAAGGTGGTGTTGCCACTGCTGAGGACGTCCCTGATGGCCCCTTCTTGGTCAGGCAGGAAGGCCCCACAGTGGCTGAGGTGCTCCAGCAGAGCCCCCCCAGAATTCCTGATGTAGTCCCCCCCCAGGTCACAGAGCAGCTGCCCCAGGGTCTGGGCATCCTCCTCACTTATTTGGGTGCCAGGGATTTTCTGGAAGGACACCAGAGGCATCAGAGGGTCTGGCTGGCACCGTGGAGGGGCATTCCTGCCCCCAGACCCTGCAGAGCTGTGCCCTGCCGCGTACCAGGCATGCCAGAGCCTCCAGGAGGAGCCCTTTCCTCTGAGGGGACTCCCTGGGCAGGACATCCAGGTTGGCACTCCCGATGGTGCTGAAGAACTGGCTGCAGCTTCCCGTGGCTGCATAGTCTGAAGGGCTGGAAAGAAACCCTCCATGAATTGCAGGGAATGGCCCTGAGCAGCTGCCCAGGCTCGAGGCTGCTCAGCACACCCTGGGCTCCATAAAGCACCTTCCACATCTGCAGACTGAACTCCCTGCAGTTGTCCTTGGAAATATCCAATCCATGTTCTCAAAAAATGAACTTTCACCTTAAGGGGTCTATTGTGGGACAGAGTTTAAAATGGTCCCAGCATAGTGGGAAGCTGCTGGGACAAGGAAATAAGGAAATGCCCCCTCCCAGGGCCTGCTTTCCTTGCTGTTGTGAGGGAAAAGCACAGCCAGAGAGGCCTGAAGGTGCTAACACTTGGTTCTGGTTTCATACCCTAATATACATAAAATTGCTTCAGGGTGTTTATATTAATATGTTGGATGGTTGAATCTGAAAGGACCTTAAAAGCCTTTTGAAGGGTTTCATGGGATCCTGGAATGGGTTGGGTTGGAAGGGACATTAAAGCCCACCCAGTGCCACCCCTGCCATGGGCAGGGACACCTCCCACCAGCCCAGGGTGCTCCAAGCCCTGTCCAGCCTGGCCTGGGACACTCTCAGGGCTGGGGCAGCCCCAGCTTCTCTGGGCACCTGTGCCAGGGCCTGCCCACCCTCCCAGCCAGGAATTCCTTCCCAATGTCCCATCCATCCCTGCCCTCTGGCACTGGGAAGCCATTCCTTGTGTCCTGTCCCTCCATCCCTTGTCCCCAGTCCCTCTCCAGCTCTCCTGGAGTCCCTTCAGGCCCTGCCAGGGGCTCTCAGGTGTCCCTGGAGCCTTCTCTTCTCCAGGTGACACCCCAGCTCTCCCAGCCTGGCTCCAGCCCAGAGGGATCCAGAATTCTGCAATGGTTTGGGGTGGAAAGGACCTTAAAGCCCACCCAGTGCCACCCCAGCCATGGGCAGAGACACCTCCCACCAGCCCAGGGTGCTCCAAGCCCTGTCCAGCCTGGCCTGGGACACTCCCAGGGCTGGGGCAGCCACAGCTTCTCTGGGCACCTGTGCCAGGGCCTGCCCACCCTCCCAGCCAGCAATTCCTTCCCCATATCCCACCCAACCCTGCCCTCCCTCAGTTTTGTGCAATCTAAGGAGGTCTGAACAAGCCTGAAAGGCAAATCAAACTGCTCATTACCAGTCTGGTTACAAACTAATCCCTCCATTTCCCACCAACTACCAAGGCAAGAACATGAAAACAGTAACAGGTACCTTAAAAACAGCAAAAGGTCTTTGGGATAACTATCCAAATCCTCAGGAATGCCATGGAGGGTCACCATCCTCAGCAGGCAACTCAGCTGGAAGGACACCAGAGGTTGCACCAAAGAAGGAAACCAGCGTGGAACACAAGGGAAAATAAAACAAATATAAAGATTTTATCCTGCTCTGAGGAAAGGCAAAAGGGAAGAGCCTTTTCCTGATATCCACCCAAAACCTCTCCTGACACATCCCTGTTCTTGTCCCTTAAGCTCAAGGTATTGAACAATCCTCATTGTACCTTCAGGACAACATCAAACGTGGCACTTGGAAATCAGGGAACTACCTGGTCTCCTCCCAGCTTGACATTCTTGTTCCTCATGACCTTGGCCAGCTCCTGGAACCTTCCTGCTTGCACATCTTTGGCAGCTGCACAGGTGAAGCCTTGGAGGACAGACTGGGAAAGCCTGGACAGTCCCAGGAGAAAGAGCAGAAGGACAAGGACTTCAGGGGAGGTGTGTTTAGATCAGGACTCTGATCCTGACTCCACTGTTTTTCCAGCTATAAATCATTTTTTTCACAATTTTTCAACTCAGATATTGACAAAAGACACAATCAGCCCCAGTAACTGAATCCCTGGAATTGCACTGGGGAAGGCTGGCACATTCCCTGGTTAGGAATGCCTTCCACAGAGCCATCTGGAGCAAGATTCCAGGTGCAGCCTGAGCCAGGAGCTTCATTTTAGAAAGAAAATGTGGCTTATGTTGTATTTTGCAGCTGAGACCCTGAGAACTCTCAAGGCTCCAGGTCTGTGTTTGGGTTTGCATTGGATTTCCCACCTGTTCCCACGGAATCAAACAGTGGATGTGCCACATGCACTGAAGGAAACAGGGAAACTGCCAGCAAAGCAAACATGGGAATGGGCATCCAACGTGGGAATGGCATCCAACGTGGGAATGGCATCCAACGTGGGAATGGCATCCAACGTGGGAATGGGCATCCAACGTGGGAATGGGCATCAAAGCAAACATGGGAATGGGCATCCAACGTGGGAATGGGCATCCAGCGTGGGAATGGGCATCCAGCGTGGGAATGGGCATCCAGCGTGGGAATGGGCATCCAGCATGGGAATGGGCATCAAAGCAAACATGGGAATGGGCATCCAACGTGGGAATGGGCATCCAACGTGGGAATGGGCATCAAAGCAAGCATGGGAATGGGCATCCAGCATGGGAATGGGCATCCAGCATGGGAATGGGCATCCAGCATGGGAATGGGCATCAAAGCAAACAGGGAAACTACCAGCAAAGCAAACATGGGAATGGGCATCCAACGTGGGAATGGCCATCCAACGTGGGAATGGCCTCCAACATGGGAATGGCCATCAAAGCAAACATGGGAATGGGCATCCAACGTGGGAATGGGCATCAAACATGGGAATGGGCATCCAGAATGGGAATGGGCATCCAGCATGGGAATGGGCATCAAAGCAAACATGGGAATGGGCATCCAACATGGGAATGGGCATCCAGCATGGGAATGGGCATCCAGCATGGGAATGGGCATCAAAGCAAACATGGGAATGGGCATCCAACATGGGAATGGGCATCCAGCATGGGAATGGGCATCCAGCATGGGAATGGCCATCAAAGCAAACAGAGAAATTGCCAACAACCATGGAAATTGCCATCAAAGCAAACAGGGAAATTACAAACAAACCTGGAAATGGACATCAAAGCAAACATGGGAATTGCCATCAAAGCAAACATGGGAATTGCCATCAAAGCAAACGTGGGAATTGCCATCAAAGCAAACGTGGGAATTGCCATCAAAGCAAACGTGGGAATTGCCATCAAAGCAAACGTGGGAATTGCCATCAAAGCCAACATGGAAAAGGGAAGACAAGAAGGAAATCTGTACCTGCTGAAGTCAGGCTCTGCCTTCACCACATCACTGAAAAACATGGCAGCCTGGGGAGCAAAGCCAGAGGGTCAGGGGCTTTCCAGACCCCCCATGGCTGTGGGCAGAGCTGCCTGGTGGGCCTGTGAGCCCAGGGGTGCCAGGGGAGCGAGGGGGGCACAGCCCCACAGTACCTGCTCTCGGGTCCACGTTTTACTGTTGAGATCCCCAACATTGGGCTTCTCCTCCCCAAAAACGAGCAGGGATTTGGGGATGTAACTGGCCAGAGCATCAGGGATGGATTTCACCAGCTCAGCAGGGTGGGCAATACTGGAGGAAATCTTTAAAAACCCCAAAAAGCACATAAATCAAACACTGCTCATTTATGTTTGCTCTTTTATGATGCCTGAAGAGGGAGAACAACTTCACCTTCTCCACCAAGGTCCTTTTCAGAGCAGGGGGCAGGGGCTCCAAGTGCTGGGCAAACTCAGGCAGCCTGATGGCTTCCAGGAGCACCTCAGGGGGCACAGCCCAGACCGTGCTGCTGTTGAGGCCTCCCAGCAAACTGCCCAGCTGTGCCAGGCTCTGCCCATCCCGGATCTGGAAGGGAATGCGGGAGCACATGGAGGGTCAAACATCACCTGCTGGCAGCACCAGGTGGGCAGCACTTCACAGAGTCCCAGAGTCACTGAGCTTGGGAAAGACCTTCAGGATCATCAAGCCCACCCTGTGCCTGATGCCCACCTTGGCAAAGCCCTCCCAGCCCACGGAGCCCACCCTGTGCCCGATGCCCATCTTGGCAAAGCCCTCCCAGCCCACGGAGCCCACCCTGTGCCCGATGCCCACCTTGGAAAAGCCCTGCCAGCCCCTGGAGCCCACCCTGTGCCCGATGCCCATCTTGGCAAAGCCCTCCCAGCCCATGGAGCCCACCCTGTGCCCGATGCCCACCTTGGCAAAGCCCTCCCAGCCCATGGAGCCCACCCTGTGACCAATGCCCACCTTGGAAAAGCCCTCCCAGCCCATGGAGCCCACCCTGTGCCCGATGCCCACCTTGGCAAAGCCCTCCCAGCCCCTGGAGCCCACCCTGTGCCCGATGCCCACCTTGGCAAAGCCCGCCCAGCCCCTGGAGCCCACCCTGTGCCCGATGCCCACCTTGTCCCCCAGCCCAGAGCACTCAGTGCCACGTCCAGTCCTGCCTTGGGCACCTTCAGGGCTGGGCACTCCAAACCTCCCTGGGCACTTCCAATGCCTGACCACCCTTTCCATGGAGAAATTCCTGCTGGGTTTGTGGACCTGCCCCTCGTACCTGGTAGCCGGAGAGGAGCAGTTTGCTGACAATGGCATTGGCCTGCTCAGCATTCCAGCCACCAACTTCCCCCAGGGCAGGAAGAGCTGCTTCCAGGTCCTCCCCACGGATGCTGTCCTGGATGCTGGACACGGAGAGTCCAACTGCAGCCTGGCCCAGGGCACGCAGGACTTCGGGAGAGAAATCCTGCAGCTTCCTCACCAGGGCAGGGATGAGCTGCAAAGGTCCCACAGGAGAGTCAGGGCAGCAGTGAGGGGACCCTGCAGCCTTTGGGTGTCTTAAATCCCTGGAATTCTGCTAAACTTGTGTGCTGGAGGTTGGTACAGGACCATGTCCACCCATGTCCACCACCCAGGCTGGTGTTGGACCATCTCCATCCCTGAGAGCTGTCAGATGGTGAAATCCCAGCTGGATTCCAGAGTGGGGAAAGCAAAATGCCTCAAGGAGGGGCCAGAGGTGGCCCAGGGGGTGAGGGCTCTGCCCTCCTGAGTGCTGGGCAGGGGATGGGAGCCACGGGGCTGGGCAGGGGATGGATGGATGCCATGGGGCTGGGCAGGGGATGGATGGATGGATGCCATGGGGCTGGGCAGGGGATGGATGGATGGATGGATGCCATGGGGCTGGGCAGGGGATGGATGGATGCCATGGGGCTGGACAGGGGATGGATGGATGGATGCCATGGGGCTGGGCAGGGGATGGATGGATGGATGGATGGATGGATGGATGGATGGATGGATGGATGGATGGATGCCATGGGGCTGGGCAGGGGATGGATGGATGGATGGATGCCATGGGGCTGGGCAGGGGATGGATGGATGGATGGATGGATGGATGGATGCCATGGGGCTGGGCAGGGGATGGATGGATGCCATGGGGCTGGGCAGGGGATGGATGGATGGATGGATGGATGGATGGATGGATGGATGGATGGATGGATGCCATGGGGCTGGGCAGGGGATGGATGGATGCCATGGGGCTGGGCAGCGGATGGAAGGTGATGGGAGCCATGGGACTGGGCAGGGGATGGATGGATGGATGGATGGATGCCATGGGGTTGGGCAGGGGATGGATGCCATGGGGCTGGGCAGGGGATGGATGGATGGATGGATGGATGCCATGGGGTTGGGCAGGGGATGGATGCCATGGGGCTGGGCAGGGGATGGATGCCACGGGGCTGGGCAGGGGATGGATGCCACGGGGCTGGGCAGGGGATGGATGCCACGGGGCTGAAGGCTCGGCCCTCCCCAGCTCTGGGCAGGGGATGGAGTACCTGCAGTGCCGGGGCCGGCGGGGAGGAGGGAGCTCTGTCCCCACGGATTCCTCTCCGTGCCGGTGCCCGCGGGCAGCTCTCCGCGATCCTCCGCGCCAGGCTGAGCGCGCCAGCCCCGCTCAGGTCGGTCACTGCCGAGGGGCTCAGGAAGCAAAGGAGCCGATCTGGGAGGCTGCAGGTGGGACAGGAGGGCAGAGGCTGCAGTTAGAAAGGCAGCGGCTCTGCCAGCCCTGCCCCCGTTTTGCGGAGGATGCTCCTTCCCAGCACGTCCCTCCCGACTCAGTTCAGCTCTGCTGATGCTCCTGCTCAGAGGGCACTGAGAGGCACTCCTGGCATCAGCTGGTGGCTGGCACCGCGTGGAAATCGTTTCCCAAGGTTTAGAACTTGGGATCTGGCTCTCCCCACGGTGAAGGGCAATGGAATTATTTGAGGAGCAGACAAATGCTTTGAAGGTTTAGTGAAATCACCACCCCAAATCCTTCCCATCACGGCACCATGATTGGATGGGACTGGATTGGTTTCCCAGGACACAGGAAATCAGATCCAGGCAGATCCTGTACCTTGACACTGGAAATCCAGGAGCAGAGGTGAGCAGGGAGGTGTAGTACAGAGCTGTGTCCCAGAGCAGGGTGAGGTTGCTGACCAGCTCTATATTGGCTGGATCCCTGGCAAATCTTTGAAGCTGAGGGTGAAAAAGAAACAAAGAAAAATAGTTTAGATGGATCCTTTAATCCTGGCAGACACTTGGGAGGGTTTGATCCAACCTCACTTCAAACAATGTATGTTTTTTCACTGGGTTTAGTGGTGTGAGGAAGTTTAATTTTTGTTTGCAAACAAAACCCTGGGACCTGGATCAAGTTTGGAGTTGTTGCTCCTACTGATTCCAGTTTGCTTTGTGCAGAATTACTCACATGAAACCAACTTCTGTGCAAGTGCCTCTTATCACAAGAAATCATGATGAGGGGAAGATAATTAAAGTGACTTTCCAGGACAAATAAACAAGAGGAATATTCCTGCCAGCAGCATCTCCAGGGATCTCCAGGCCAGGCTGGGCAGGGCTTGGAGCAACCTGGGATAGTGGGAGGTGTCCCTGCCCATGGCAGGGGGAGAGACTGGATGGGCTTTGAGATCCTTCCAGCCCAAACCATTCTGGGACTCTGCTGTTGGCCAGGGCAGGATTAGGACCCTCCAGGCACGTTTTGCACTCTGGAGGTTCCCCCTCACCAGGAGGCTGCACTTACAGTTGGTTCATCACCAAAAAGCTGCAGGTCTTCAACAGTGGCATCCTCCAAAAAGGATCCAAGGTAGTTTTTGAACCAAGCAGTGGAATTCAGACCTGGAATGGCTTCACTGTAGCACTTGTGGTTGGATTCTGCAGTCAGACAGGTAGAAACACAGACACAAATCAGGAAAGAGGTGGATTTGGGGGATTTCTGAGTGCAGAAGAGGCTCCAGTCCCTCAGAGAGCTCAGCAGAGCTCCTGAGTGCCCCTGGTCACACATTCCACCCCAATCCATGGGCTCACAACAGAACTGCCCATGGGACAAGGACAGACACCTCATTCTCTCACAGCCCTCCAAATATCACCACCAGCCTCTTTCTTCCTCCCTCCAAATCTGCCAGAAGCTTTTTGCAGGACATTAAATTTGGGCAGGGCTGTCCCCCCTGGGTCCCTTTCTGAGCCGAATTCTTCAGCTCTCAGAACCAAACCCTGCCCTGTCCTTTCCCAGCAAGGGCAGGAAATGCCATTTGCACAGGACATCAGTCAGACTGTGCTGATTCCTAAAAATCCTGGATTAATAAAGCCTTCAGGCAGGGAAATGATTCCTGAAACCACTTGTCCCCATCCCATTCCCAGCCTGTTTCTACTGGAGATGCACAAACCCCTGGGAAGCCTCAGCCCTGTAACAGAGCCCAGCCCATGCCAGAGCCCACATTGGTGGCTCAAAGCATTCCATGGTTTCTTGGAGAAAATCAAGTCATTTACCATCCTGGGTGAGGTAGAATTTGATCCCCCTGTAAAGGTTCCTCTGCTCATCCTCTGGAAGCTCAGAGTATATTCCATCCAGGGCAGCAACTCTGCAGATGGACAGGGAAGGCAGACATGTCACCACTGAGGAACTCAGGGTTGGATTCTCACAGAAACATCGATATTGGAGACTGACTGTACCATCACACCCTCTGACAGCTGCCAGAGCTGCTGTGACACTGCCCTGCTCCCACTGGGCCAGCAGGGCCAGGAGCACTTACAGCAGCTGGAATGTCTCACAGGACACGTTTTTGGCATGGAGGCAACCAAAGACCTTGGGCTCCTCCAGGAAGGGCTGAAGTCCCCCATGGACCCACTGGGACAGGACAGGGGGGTGCCCAATGTCTGGCACCTGCAGCATCTTCTCCCACAGGCCATTAATGAAGATCAGGCTCCACTCCAGAGACAGAGGCACGTGGGAAAACTGAGAGCAAGAGGAGAATAAGCACATGAATTGGAGTGAATATGGACTTCTAATCAAACATCAGCACCAATCCATGTGAATCTGAACATCGTGGACAGAATGGGGTGGTTGAAATGGTGCTCTTTTAAAATAAAGTAATAGTAAGGTAAGAAATAATGTGATTTTAACTAAAACCTTTCACTGGTGACCAAGCAGTTGGATGTGTGGTACCCACCCTCTGGCTGAACAGGGTCAGGGAGGCCAAGAGCTTCTCAGCATCATATTTGGAAAAGAGCAGAGTGGAGTATTCTGGATCCACAGCAGAGGCAGGTTTGGGGGCAAGGCAAGAATATAAGGATATGAGGAAATCATCCTGGAGCTCCTGGAGCCAAGCCCTCTGCAAGAGAACAGAGAAGTGCAAATAGAGATGGTGAAAGGCAGGTCAGGTTTGGAGGTGCTGCAGTGAGGAATGGCCTTCAGGTGGCTCAGCCACACCTGAGCTTTTGGGAAGGAATTCCTCCCTGGGAGGGTGGAACATTTCTCTCTGTCTTGGGAAGGAAACCTGGACAAGCTTTGGCTGCTCCATTCCCAGCCAACCACGGGACTGCTTTGAGAATAAAAGTGGCAGCATCCCCAAGGAGAGCAAACCCAGCCCCATGGGAAGCAGGGCACTGCCATTACCTGGGCACAGGCATACTGGCCAAAGGAGAGGCTGCACGGGGAGCTCTGGCCATGGGCTGCTCCCAGGAACTGCTCCCGGCTGGCACTGGGGGGAAACAAAGACCTCCTGGGGCCCTCAGCAGGGCCAGCCCCTCCCTGGGACAGCCCTTCCCTTGTCCCACCTCAGCAGGGCCAGCCCCTCCATCGGGGACAGCTCTTCCCTTGTCCCCTCTCCATCAGGGACAGCCCTTCCCTGGTCCCCCTCAGCAGGGACAGCCCTTCCCTGGTCCCCTCTCCATCGGGGACAGCCCTTCCCTGGTCCCCCCCCCAGCAGGGACAGCCCTTCCCTGGTCCCCCCTCCATCAGGGACAGCCCTTCCCTGGTGCCCTCTCCATCAAGGACAGCCCTTCCCTGGTCCCCCTCAGCAGGGACAGCCCTTCCCTGGTCCCCCCCCCCCCCCAGCAGGGACAGCCCTTCCCTGGTCCCCCTCAGCAGGGACAGCCCTTCCCTGGTCCCCTCTCCATCGGGGACAGCCCTTCCCTGGTCCCCCCTCCATCAGGGACAGCCCTTCCCTGGTGCCCTCTCCATCAAGGACAGCCCTTCCCTGGTGCCCCCTCCATCAGGGACAGCCCTTCCCTGGTCCCCCTCAGCAGGGACAGCCCTTCCCTGGTGCCCTCTCCATCAAGGACAGCCCCTCCCTCGTCCCCTCCCTGGGACAGCCCTTCCCTGGTGCCCTCTCCATCAGGGACAGCCCTTCCCTGGTGCCCTCTCCATCAAGGACAGCCCTTCCCTGGTGCCCCCTCCATCAGGGACAGCCCTTCCCTGGTCCCCCTCAGCAGGGACAGCCCTTCCCTGGTGCCCTCCCTGGGACAGCCCTTCCCTGGTGCCCCTGGGGGACCCATCCCTGCCACCCAGAGCAGGAGCAGTGCCAGGTACCACCCCAACCACCCCACAGAGCAAACACAGCAGAACAAGCCAGCCCAGGGTGGGAAGGAGCTGCTGGCACCCCTGGGAGCAGGGACAGGGCAGGGATGGATTGTTGACCCTGAGGTGTAAATCAGGTTCAGCTGGAGGCTGAGGCAGAGCTGTTGGAGCCTCAAGCCCCAGCAGGAGCCAAGATAAGCTCAGCACCAATGCCAAGGCTCTCTTGGCTCACACCCCAAGGACTTGCCCTGCCTTTCTTTGTCCTGCAAGGACACAAAACCCCGAGAAGGCATTTTCCCTTCATTGTTTAAACAAGTGCAACCAGAGCCCTCCCTGCCCACAAGGAACCCCAGGACTTTTGGGGGGAGAGAGAGGTCCTACCCCTGCTTTCAGAGGGACCCCATTCCCCACAGAACCACCAGGGTCATTCCCAAGGGATCCTGATCCTGCTTTCCCAGGGACCCAGGGGCACTCCTAAGGGATCCTGATCCTGCTTCCCCAGGGACACTCCCAAGGGATTCCATTCCCCAGGAACACTCCCAAGGGATCCTGATCCTGCTTCCCCAGGGAACCAGGGACACTCCCAAAGGATCCTGATCCTGCTTCCCCAGGGGCACTCCCAAGGGATCCCATTCCCCAGGGACACTCCCAAGGGATCCTGATCCTGCTTCCCCAGGGGCACTCCCAAGGGATCCTGATCCTGCTACCCCAAGGACACTCTCAAGGGATTCCATTCCCCAGGAACACTCCCAAGGGATCCCATTCCCCAGGGGCACTCCCAAGGGATCCTGATCCTGCTTTCCCAGGGACACTCCCAAGGGATTCCATTCCCCAGGAACACTCCCAAAGGATCCTGATCCTGCTTCCCCAGGAACCCAGGGACACTCCCAAGGGATCCAATTCCCCAGGGACCCAGGGGCACTCCTAAGGGATCCCATTCCCCAGGGACCCAGGGGCACTCCTAAGGGATCCCATTCCCCAGGGACCCAGGGGCACTCCTAAGGGATCCCATTCCCCAGGGGCACTCCCAAGGGATCCCATTCCCCAGGGACCCAGGGACACTCCCAAGGGATCCAATTCCCCAGGGACCCAGGAACACTCCCAAGGGATCCAATTCCCCAGGGACCCAGGGGTACCCCAAGGGATCCCATTCCCCAGGGACCCAGGGGCACTCCCAAGGGATCCAATTCCCCAGGGACCCAGGAACACTCCCAAGGGATCCAATTCCCCAGGGACCCAGGGGCACTCCTAAGGGATCCCATTCCCCAGGGGCACTCCCAAGGGATCCTGATCCTGCTTCCCCACAAAACCAGGAGCACTCCAAGGGAAATGCTGCCACGTCCCTTTGCTGGTGGGTCCTGTACCTTTCCACTGAAGCACACAGGGCAGACTCTGATCCCAAAAAAGAGAGAGACAAAGGAATTGTGAATGGAATGTGAACACAGAACCAGGTCTGAAGATTCCTTATGGAGATTATTGGACAGGAACTCACCATCAACAGTGGAGCTGGAGCACTGCAGAAGGAGAGAGGGGAGAGATGGTGTCACCATGGGGTGGGAGTGGGGACATGTTACTTGTGATCTTGGCACACACAAACAACCCCTGGCACTGAGATGTGGCCTGGAAACACTCAAATACCCACACCCAGAGCTCCCCCATCCTGCCATCTGCAAACTTCATCTGTTTTACTGGCTCTGTGCTTCAAATAGCTGGAAAATTCCCAGTTCTCCCATCCCTCAGGTGTGAGGGCCAAAGGATGGACTGTCCCGATGGTTTGAGCATGGCCACAGCAGAGCATGGTGGTGCCACTGGCAGCTGGCCCTGCCCAGGGCACAGGGTGGAACTGGATGGTTTTTAAGGTCCCTCCAACCCAAACCATTCTGGGATTCTCTGCTGGTTTAGCCACACAAATTTGCCTTACCAGGAGTGTCCCAGCAGAGGCTGCAGCAGGTCCCTGCCAGCCTGGAAGACAAAGTGCAGGGATTTTAGAGCAAGCCCAGGGCAAAGCCTGTTGCAAACCAGGGCCTAGTGAGACTGCACACACCAATGTGATGTTCAAGCAAATCCCAAGTTTATTCAAAAACACAGGTATATATGACCTCAAGTGACCCCGCCCCAGGTGCGGTGGTCTGACTCCAATTGGTTGAGGCTGGAAACATGTCCTTTTAAGGTGAAAACGAAACCTGTAAGGTGGTCACTCAGGCCCACCTGAATCGGGCTGCAACAAAAGCCCCTCCCCACAGCCCAGCCCCTGTCTGGGTTAACCAGCCCTGGCCATCACTCAGCTCAATGCAGGGTTTTATTACACACTTTTGGCCCAGAATTTCCCAGGCTCATCCCTGCTGTCACCTCTGGGGGGGTGAGGGGGCACAAGGTCCTCCCCTACCCACCCAGGCCACTCTGGCTGTGCCTTGGGGGGCATCATGCCCAGGGAAGCTGTGGCTGCTCCATCCCTGGGAGTGTCCAAGGACAGGCTGGACAGGGCTTGGAGCACCCTGGGCTGGTGGGAGGTGTCCCTGCCATGGCAGGGTTGGCACTGGATGGGCTTTGAGGTCCTTCCAACCCAAACCATTCCCTGGTTCTGGGATTCCATGAATAGAGTTAATCATATTCAGCTCTGATTAGTCCTTAAGTGCTTTCCTAGAGACAAATGGATCCTCCACCAACAGGAGCAGGGAACACACAGCTCTGAAATCACACGAGGAGAATCAACTCCACATGTGTCCTTCCACCCTACTTATTACCAACATTCAAATATTTAATTCACTTCAAGAATCCGATAACAAACAAGGATAACTAAACTCTGGGGATTTAGAGCAACAATCAAAGCAACATTCAATGGTCTTCCAGCACAATTCTCCCTTTTGGGGATTATCTCTGGCATGGAAAATCCTCCTGGAGCACCCACCACTCCCTGGTCCTACTCACCAAGCAGGAGGAGAAATCCCAGCCCTGGGAGTAAAGGAGGCATTTCTGGAAAGGTCTTCAGAACAGCCACAAATGAGGAATCACCTTATTTCAGCAAAAAAAAAGAGAAAAAAAATCAAATTAATTGCAAACCAAACTCAGAGGAGGAAAGTTAAAAGGGGACAGTCTCATGCAAATTTAGACACTCCAACATCCTCCACAAAGTCTGAAATCAGACCCAAAACACACGAAAACCCACTGGGGGTCTGCCCTGCCTGGGAAAGCAGGTGGAGAATTGGAGATAGTTAAGCCAGAGGAGTGTGATCCTTGTGCTGGGGCACAGGGGGCAGAGGGGCCCAGAGTGCCCTGGGACACTCAGCTGGGCTCTGCTGTGCCCGCAGTGCAGGGCATGGGCACAGCGGGCTCCTTTTCAGTCAGCACAGGGGGGTGTGGCTGTGCCTCCCAGCCCGGCATCTCCCGGCAGGATGGACCTCCTGGACACACCTCCCGGCCCTGGGAACACAAACGTGCCACAGCACAAATCCCTGTGCTCTTTGTTAGTGCCTGGCACTCCTGGAACAGCAGGAACAGGGGCAGGAGGAGAGCCCTGCGGGGGCCAGTCCCCTCCCTGCCCTGCACGTGTTTGGCCTTTACAGGAGGTGACAAAACCTCAGCTGTGCCACGGCAGGACCACCTTCCTCAGGCACCAAACAAGCCTTTGGCATCAGGAATTTGGGCTTCAGTGGAGCTTGAAATTGGGGATTTCTTGAGAATTTCCACTTAGTCCAGTTGTCCCAAAGAGCAACATGCGGAAGTTGCTCTGCTGGCCAGACAGGGCATGGAATGGCTGGAGCTGTGCCAGGGCAGGGACAGCACACAGGGAATGGCTGGAGCTGTGCCAGGGCAGGGTCAGCACGCAGGGAATGGCTGGAGCTGTGCCAGGGCAGGGACAGCACCCTGGGAAGGGCTGGAGCTGTGTCAGGGCAGGGACAGGGCACAGGGAATGGCTGGAGCTGTGCCAGGGCAGGGACAGCACCCAGGGAATGGCTGGAGCTGTGCCAGGGCAGGGACAGCACCCAGGGAATGGCTGGAGCTGTGTCAGGGCAGGGACAGCACCCAGGGAATGGCTGGAGCTGTGCCAGGGCAGGGACAGCACCCAGGGAATGGCTGGAGCTGTGCCAGGGCAGGGTCAGGGCACAGGGAATGGCTGGAGCTGTGCCAGGGCAGGGACAGCACCCAGGGAATGGCTGGAGCTGTGCCAGGGCAGGGACAGCACCCAGGGAATGGCTGGAGCTGTGCCAGGGCAGGGTCAGGGCACAGGGAATGGCTGGAGCTGTGCCAGGGCAGGGACAGGGCACAGGGAATGGCTGGAGCTGTGCCAGGGCAGGGACAGCACCCAGGGAATGGCTGGAGCTGTGCCAGGGCAGGGACAGCACCCAGGGAATGGCTGGAGCTGTGCCAGGGCAGGGACAGGGCACAGGGAATGGCTGGAGCTGTGCCAGGGCAGAGTCAGGTGGGATCTCAGGACAAGGTTCTTCCACCAGAGGGTGGTGGGCACTGACCAGGCTCCCCAGGGCAGTGGACACAACCCCAAGGCTGCCAGAGCTGCAGGAGGGTTTGGATGAAGCTCTGAGGGACAGGATGGGATTGTTGGGGTGTCCTGGGCAGGACTGGATGATCCTGTGGGTCCCTCCCAGCTCAGGATATTCCGGATTTCAGCTCACAGGGATGGAGCACTGGGAGCTCTGCCCCAGGCTCAGCAAGGTCAGTTCCTCAGACACAGAGCCCCACTCAGGGAGGGGAACTGGGGTGGCTGAAACCCAAATCCACAGCAGGACAAGGTGGGACTGGCACAGCCAAACCAGGGCATGACCAGCTGCCTGAATTCCCTGAGGAATTCCCTGCTGGATGCTCAGGGTGCCCTTGGCATGCCGGGCTCATGCCAAGTGCCCCGTGGGCTCCAGACTCAGCCCTCCCCCAGCAGCATTTCATTTCTCTGGACACAGTGGGGTAATTTTAATTGGGAAAATCTCTGTTTGGCCACTTTATTGATGATTGGCAAGCCCAGGTCTGTGCCAGGCTCAGGCTTGCCCCATCATGCCCACCTCCAGCACTGACTCACCA
The DNA here is from genome assembly GCF_047495875.1 of Pithys albifrons albifrons. NCBI lineage: Eukaryota > Metazoa > Chordata > Aves > Passeriformes > Thamnophilidae > Pithys > Pithys albifrons. Next base: position 15,718,674 of record NC_092473.1, read on the forward strand.
CCACCACCCACCCAAACGTGGCTCCCTCCACACTCCCAGCTCTCTGCCCCCACTTCAGGTGGCTCTGTTGGCACCAGTGCCACACCAAGCCACAAATGCAGTTTATGACTCAGAGGATGCCCAGTGTGAAAGTGGCTTCCCCCACACCCACCTGAGCCACCCAAATCCACACAAACACAAACCAAATCCCAGACTCCCAGTTCAGAGTCCTTCTCCAGGATACCCCAATGAGCTGTCCTGGAGCTGGGGTGGTCCTTCCATCAGCTCTCAAACACCAAAGCTCTCAGTGTCTTGCCCCCTTTGGGTGAGCATTGGAAGAGGGTTGTCCATACAGAGGGTCAGGTGGGAAAGTTGTTGTGGAGCTGTTGGACAAAGTGTGGGGCCAGAGAAGGGTCAACCAAGGCAGCAACAAAGGGTTCTGCCAGCTGCAGTCAGATCATGGAGCCACAGAGTGCCAAGGGACTGGAAGGACCTTAAAGCCCACCCAGTGCCACCCCTGCCATGGGCAGGGCACCTCCCACCAGCCCAGGCTGCTCCAAGCCCTGTCCAACCTGGCCTGGGACACTCCCAGGGATGGGGCAGCCACAGCTTCTCTGGGCACCTGTGCCAGGACCTGCCCACCCTCCCAGGGCAGGATTCCTTCTGAACATCTCACCTAAATTTCCCCTCTTCCAGTTTGAACCTATTCCCCCTTGCCCTGTAACCTCAGCTCCTTACAGAGTCCCTCTCCAGCTCCCATGCAGGTGCCTTCAGACCCTGGAGCTGGGTCTTCTCAGCTGCAGAACAGGAACACAGAGCAGGAACGTTGGTAGAACCTGCTCTCAGTGGGAAACAACCAGAGACCTGCCCTTGTCCAGCAGCCCAGAGCTGGCAGAGGTGCCCAGGGCTGCCCAGCCCACCCCATGGCTGTGCTCAGAACTGCCCAGCCCACCCCGTGGCTGTGCTCAGAACTGCCCAGTCCACCCCATGGCTGTGCCCAGGACTGCCCAGCCCACCCCATGGCTGTGCCCAGGACTGTCCAGCCCACCCCATGGCTGTGCCCAGGGCTGCCCAGCCCACCCCATGGCTGTGCCCAGGACTGCCCAGTCCACCCCATGGCTGTGCCCAGGACTGCCCAGCCCACCCCATGGCTGTGCCCAGGACTGCCCAGTCCACCCCATGGCTGTGCCCAGGACTGCCCAGCCCACCCCATGGCTGTGCCCAGGACTGCCCAGCCCACCCCGTGGCTGTGCCCAGGACTGCCCAGCCCACCCCATGGCTGTGCCCAGGGCTGCCCAGCCCACCCCGTGGCTGTGCCCAGGACTGCCCAGCCCACCTCGTGGCTGTGCCCAGGGCTGCCCAGCCCACCCCGTGGTTTGGGCCCAGGACTGTCCAGCCCACCCCGTGGCTGTGCCCAGGGCTGCCCAGCCCACCCCGTGGCTGTGCCCAGGCTGCCCTAGATGGGTCTGTGAGGCAGATTTGGGGGCTCCCCTGTACTAACAGTCACCTTTAGCTCAGCACAATCCCACAGCAGAGCTCTCTCTGCCCCCCCTCCCTCTACACCCTCCTTTTCCCCCAAACTGAAGCCCAGCCCTGCCTCAGGGTCCCCAACACCCACCCAGGGTGGGGTGGGACAGGGGGACAGCCCTGAGACGTGGTTTGGGCCGTGGCAAAGTGAGTCAGAGCCTCCAGACTTGGCTCAGGTGTCGGGCAGTCACACCAAACTGTGCAGTTATTGTTCCTGCAGTGTGTGCTCCAGGTGTGCCAAGAGGAAGCAAACCCTGCTGGGTGCCATCCCCAGCACGGGGCACACGCCCTGCCCGGGCTCAGCTCTGCCCTGTGCTCTTTGCCCAGCACAAAGGGGCTTTGTGCTCTCCCAGCACAGCCCAGGGGAGCAGCCCCATGGCCTGGAGGGCTCAGGATGTCCCAAAACCACTCAGACCACAGCCAGGCCCTCTGGAACCTGCAGGGCACAGACACCCCCCCGTGCTCTCCTTCCATTAACCCCAAACATGAGCCAGGATTTGGAGAGGTTTAAGAACAGGAATAACAGAGCAGAAAGTCAGGAAAGGTGAATAAAAGCCAAAAGGGGCAGATAAAAGACCAAAACACTGCAAGTGCTTTAATACCAAGTCAGACTGAAGGCTCAAACTAAGAAAATCCAATGGCCCCAACAGAACAGAGAGGCAAAGGAGGCCCCTGAAAGCACAGACTGTCTTTCAAAACCTTGAAATTATTTTTCTGTTTCTTTGTTAATGGCTCTTGAAGAAAGAATTCGTCAGGGCCCTGCTGGGACAACACTCAGGGTTGATGGGACTTGGCACACTAAGGAAGAGTCCCCAGTAGGTGAAAGTCTGTGTGAAACTTCTCTCCTTGTCTCTCCAAAAATGCAAACAAGGAAACTCTGCTGAAACTTGTCCCCATGAGAAGTGCTGTGGGTGGCAGTGACCCCCCCAGCACTGCCCTGTGGTCACAGCAGGGATCAACCCCCTGTCAACACCTGCAGAACCCCAGAGGGGAAAGTCAGGAGGGCTCTCCAGGTGCTCAGCACCAGCTCAGGGGTGGCTCAGCCCAAGCACCACTGCCTGGGGCACCACTCTGTGCTGGCAGCTTGGCAGGCTCTGCCTTGGGGCAGCTTTGGGAAGCCTCATCCTGCAGGAAACCCATCCCTGGGGTTGAACACCCACTGAGGGCAGTGCTGGCAGGAGGAGCTTGGGCAGGAATGGGGAACTGGGAGGTTTGGGCCATTCCAGCTGTCACGTTCCCTGCAAACACACCCACCCTTATCCTGGCACAGATCTGTGCCAATGTGTGCAAGGCCCCAGGGGATGAGAGCAGCTCTGGCTGTGGTTTGTGTCCCTGCCAGGCAAATGTCACCAGGACAAGACAATCCTTTGGTTCAACAAACAGCCTGGCTCACCCTGTTTGCCCAAGGGTCCAGTTACAGGAGGGAATCTGGGAAAAGGACCAGCCCTGGATCAGGGTGTTCCTGAGCCCACACCTCCCACGGGCAGAGGGGACACCAGAGCCTGACACTGGGGTGGGGGTGACACCTCAGGAAAGGCTCTCTGACCCAAGGAATGAGGGACAGGAGGAGAGGGAATGGCCTCAAGCTGCAGCAGGCAGGTTTGGGTTGGATTTCAATCCAAATTACATCCCAGAAAGGGTTGCCCAGCCCTGGCAGTGCTGGAGTCACAGACCTGGAGGGATTTAAAGGCCACATGGATGTGGCACTTGGGGACATGGGTTAGTGGTGGCCTTGGCAGTGCTGGGGGATGGTTGGACTCTCAGGGGTCTGTTTGATCCTCAATGATCCTGTGATTCCACCCTCACCTGCCTGGGCCAACAGGAGGCTCTTTCTAAATGCAGAGGAGAGAGGAGAGCCAAGGCCTGTGGGACCCTCCTGTCACCAAACACACCAACCCTCCTGTCACCAAACACACCAACCCTCAGACAACACCAACCCTCCTGCCACCAAACACACCAACCCTCCTGCCACTGACACACCAACCCTCCTGTCACCAGACACACCAACCCTCCTGCCACTGACACACCAACCCTCCTGCCACTGACACACCAACCCTCCTGTCACCAGACACACCAACCCTCCTGCCACTGACACACCAACCCTCCTGTCACCAGACACACCAACCCTCCTGTCACCAAACACACCAACCCTCCTGCCACTGACACACCAACCCTCCTGTCACCAGACACACCAACCCTCCTGTCACTGACACACCAACCCTCCTGTCACTGACACACCAACCCTCCTGTCACCAAACACACCAACCCTCCTGCCACTGACACACCAACCCTCCTGTCACCAAACACACCAACCCTCCTGTCACCAAACACACCAACCCTCCTGTCACCAAACACACCAACCCTCCTGTCACTGACACACCAACACTCCTGTCACCAAACACACCAACCCTCAGACACACCAACCCTCCTGTCACCAAACACACCAACTCTCCCCACCAAACACACCAACCCTCCTGTCACCAACACACCAACCCTCCTGTCACTGACACACCAACCCTCCTGTCACCAGACACACCAACTCTCCTGTCACCAAACACACCAACCCTCCCCACCAAACACACCAAACCTCCCCACCAAACACACCAACCCTCCTGCCACCAAACACACCAACACTCCTGCCACCAAACACACCAAACCTCCCTCAGCTCAGCACCAAACCCAACCCTGGCTGGTTCATCCCTGGGGAGAAGCCCCAGAGCAAACCCAGCTCTGGCCACCCCACATTCCCACAGCTCTTCCTGTCCCTGCTAAAGGAAGTGCCCCAGAGAAATGGGGACAGGATAGAGAGACCAAATAGCATCAAATACCACCTGAGAGCTGGGAGGAGATCCCCCCACCCCACTGCCCCTTCCTGGGGGTTTGCACAAGAGCTCCTGCCTGGGCTCCTCCTCCCCCTCTGCTCCGTGACCTTCACATTGCACAGTCCCAGCCACCTCCCTGCACCACTCAGAGCACACCCTGAGCTGCAAATGCAAACAAGTCAAAATATGAAAGGTGATTCTCTGACGTCTGATGCTCCTCTCCCCGAGCTCTGGTGACCAGGCAGCTGCTCCAGAGCAGGAGAGTGCCCAGCACTGCCCAGCCCAGCCAGTCTGGCCACCAGCAGGGCAGGGCTGGGGCTGCTGGACACGCTCCAGGCACAGCAGCAGCAGGGAGGGGACACAGGAGCAGCTCTGGGGTCACCCACGTCACTGGGAGAGCAGCAGGAGGAGGCTCCGAGCTCAGGGACACGGGGACAGGGAGAGGGATGGGCACAGGGATGGGGCCAGGAGGGGGACCAGCTGATCCCAGCAGTGCCAGGGCTGTGGCTGATCCCTGTGGCTGATCCTGGTGATGCCAAGGTCGTGGTTGATCCCAGCAGTGCCAGGGCTGTGGCTGATCCCTGTGACTGATCCTGGTGATGCCAAGGCTGTGGCTGATCCCTGTAGCTGATCCCAGCAGTGCCAAGGCTGATCCCTGTGCTTGGCCCCCCATTCCGTGGCCATCCTGCACTACCCACATTCCCAGGGCATTCCTCGAAACTCTCCCCACAACCCCCCAAGAAAACCCCCCATTCCCACCCACCCTCCCGTGCTTTACGGCAGCGTGGCAGACTTTCACGGCAGCGCCACACAGTTTCACGACAGTGTGGCGTGGCGCTTTGCGGCAGTGTGGCAGCGCTTCAAGACGGTGTCCCGCGGCGCTTTGCGGCAGTGTGGCACCGAATCACGACGGTGTCCCGCGGCGCTTTGCGGCAGTGTGGCAGCCATGGCGGCGCCGTTCAGCGGCGTCCTGCGGCTCACGGATCTCGACGACTTCATCGGCCCCGCGCAGGTGGGGCCGGGCCTGAGGGACCACCGGGCACGGGGCTGAGGGGCCGCCAGGGCCGGGGGGACCCGCGGGGAGGGCACGAACGCGGCCCTGAGGGGCTGTGAGGGGGTGACACCCGCACAGGGACCTGCCAACCCCCCCCCCGACACCCTCGCGCTGCTCTGGGAGAGGGAAAGGGGGGAAAGGAACATTCCCGGAGCAGGGAACGGCGAGGGCAGGAATCTGGGCTGGGCCGGATCGATCCCAGCCCTTTAGGGCCTTCCCAATAAAACCGTGAGCCCAAAGAAGGTTCCGAGTCCCCCACACAGACGCGGTGCCGGCGGGAGGAGCAGCCCGGCTCCTGCCAGAGGCTCCAGGCCCTGGAAACGGGGAAAATGTCGGTCCTGGGGTGCAAAACCTCCATCCTGGGGTGCAGAACGTCGGTCCTGGGGTGCAGAATGTCGGTCCTGGGGTGCAGAATGTCGGTCCTGAATGTGTTTGCTGCCCAGTCCACCCTGCAGGGGGATCGCTGGGATGGGGAACAGCAAACTCCTCACTCCCCCTGCAGTGCTGGGATTCCCAAAGGAATTCCGTGTTCCAAGGAGGGAGCACTGCAGAGCTGAGGGGTCGGTCCTGTAGGCTCTGAATCCTGCAAAAAATAGGGAAGATGGATGAGTCTGGGGCCCTGCAGGAGGTGGCAGAGCAGGATGGGGAAGGCAGAGGAGCTGCAGCTGCAGGACAGGCAGTGCCTGAGCAACGAAACTGCTCAAAATACAAAATTCCCCCCAGGAGCCCATCCTGGAGCACCCCAGGGAGCTCCTCAGAGCCCATTCCATGGATCCATCCTCCCTGGGATAGCCCAGGGAGCTCCTCAGAGCCCTCTCCATGGATCCATCCTCCCTGGAGCACCCCAGGCCCTCTCCATGGATCCATCCTCCCTTGGAGCAGCTCCCCAGAGCCCTCTACATGGATCCACCCTCCCTGGAGCAGCCCAGGGAGCTTCTCAGAGCCCTCTCCATGGATCCATCCTCCCTTGGAGCAGCTCCCCAGAGCCCTCTCCATGGATCCACCCTCCCTGGGACAGCCCAGGGAGCTCCTCAGAGCCCTCTCCATGGATCCATCCTCCCTTGGAGCAGCTCCCCAGAGCCCTCTCCATGGATCCACCCTCCCTGGGACAGCCCAGGGAGCTCCTCAGAGCCCTCTCCATGGATCCATCCTCCCTGGGAGCTCCTCAGAGCCCTTTCCATGGATCCACCCTCCCTGGGAGCTCCTCAGAGCCCTTCCCATGGATCCATCCTCCCTTGGAGCAGCTCCTCTGAGCCCTCTCCATGGATCCATCCTCCCTTGGAGCAGCTCCTCAGATCCCTCTCCATGGATCCATCCTCCCTGGGAGCTCCTCAGAGCCCTCTCCATGGATCCACCCTCCCTGGGACAGTCCAAAGAGCTCCCCAGAGCCCTCTCCATGGATCCATCCTCCCTGGGAGCTCCTCAGATCCCTCTCCATGGATCCATCCTCCCTGGGACAGCCCAGGGAGCTCCTCAGAGCCCTCTCCATGGATCCATCCTCCCTGGAGCACCCCAGGGCCCTCTCCATGGATCCATCCTCCCTTGGAGCAGCTCCCCAGAGCCCTCTCCATGGATCCATCCTCCCTTGGAGCAGCTCCTCAGAGCCCTTTCCATGGATCCACCCTCCCTGGGAGCTCCCCAGAGCCCTCTCCCTGGATCCGTCCTCCCTGGGACAGTCCAAAGAGCTCCCCAGAGCCCTCTCCCTGGATCCACCCTCCCTGGGACAGTCCAAAGAGCTCCTCAGAGCCCTCTCCATGGATCCATCCTCCCTGGGACAGCCCAGGGAGCTCCTCAGAGCCCTCTCCATGGATCCATCCTCCCTGGAGCACCCCAGGGCCCTCTCCATGGATCCATCCTCCCTTGGAGCAGCTCCCCAGAGCCCTCTCCATGGATCCACCCTCCCTGGGACAGCCCAGGGAGCTCCTCAGAGCCCTTTCCCTGGATCCATCCTCCCTGGAGCAGCCCAGGGAGCTCCTCAGAGCCCTCTCCATGGATCCATCCTCCCTGGAGCAGCCCAGGGAGCTCCTCAGAGCCCTCTCCATGGATCCACCCTCCCTGGGAGCTCCCCAGAGCCCTCTCCATGGATCCATCCTCCCTTGGAGCAGCTCCTCAGAGCCCTCTCCATGAATCCATCCTCCCTGGAGCACCCCAGGGCCCTCTCCATGGATCCACCCTCCCTTGGAGCAGCTCCCCAGAGCCCTCTCCATGGATCCACCCTCCCTTGGAGCAGCTCCTCAGATCCCTCTCCATGGATCCATCCTCCCTTGGAGCAGCTCCCCAGAGCCCTTTCCATGGATCCATCCTCCCTGGGAGCTCCTCAGAGCCCTCTCCATGGATCCATCCTCCCTGGGAGCTCCCCAGAGCCCTTCCCATGGATCCATCCTCCCTTGGAGCAGCTCCTCAGATCCCTCTCCATGGATCCATCCTCCCTGGGAGCTCCTCAGATCCCTCTCCATGGATCCATCCTCCCTTGGAGCAGCTCCCCAGAGCCCTTTCCATGGATCCACCCTCCCTGGAGCAGCTCCTGGGCAGTGACCACTCCCCCTCAGTGCAGACGAGGGGCTGGAGCTGGGGAGGAGGCTCAGCTGTGTCACAGCTCAGAGGCAGAGCTGAGATCCTCACAAGGAACAGGGGGAGGCATCCCCTGCCCTGGGATGATGCTGGAAAATTGTTCCTTCTGCTCCAAAGGGGTGAGAGCCTCTGCCTGGACACTCTTCTTGCAGCCTGTTTGAAGGGAGGGGATCCAGAGGCTCTGCAGAACTGGGGCCTGGGCACTGCAGTTCCATTAACTCTGTGTTTTCATTGCTCCCCTCCTCTCTCTGGGGCTTTCTTGCTCTGCCAGGAATGTGTCAAACCTGTGAGGGTGGAAAAACAGGCTGGGACAGCAGCAGCAAAGATCAGGATTGAGGCTGATGGGAGCTACTTCCAGATCCACCAGGTAGGGGGGACTTGGGTGGAACAGCAGAAAACAGGAGGGTTTAACTGTTTATTTAATGCCTCAGAGGGGACCAAGAGGAGATGCTGCATTCCTGGATTTTTCCAAAGTCCTTTAATTTCTAAGCAGTAATTCTAATTTTGTGTCAGTTTTATGCTCTGAAACCTTGGCATTAATCAGTGAGGATTTTCAGTATGAAAGCAGACAAGGTGAGGATGTGTTACATTTTAATTTAGAAATTAATTTAGAAATTAATTTATAAGCAGTGGTGTTACCCTCTAAGCAGTAATTCCAGTTTTGTGTCTGTTTTGTGCTCTGAAACACTGCCAGGAATCAGTGATGGTTTCCAGTGTCAGAGCAGATAAACAGAGAAGGTTTTTTTGCCATCAATCCTTAAGGATCAACAATTCCAGGTTATTTGTGCCAAGCTCTTTTGTGCTCATTCATAGTGAGATTCAGTTGGATACTTTTCATAAATCTTACTCTGAGTTTTTGATAATATTTCATTTTTTATAATTATTTCTTAAAGATCCTGCTGAATCAAAGTCTGCTTCCCAAATTCCTGCTTCCCAAATTCCTGCTGAGTTCTGCAGAACTGTGTCCCTGTTTTCACAGAAAATTTTGGCATTTCTTGGTTAACCAAGCTGGGAATTCATCTGGGAATGGTCCTTTTAACTTGAGGCAGATAAGTGACCTTTTCACTCAAGAAAGGAGGATACAGCAATTCCAGAGGGGTCTGGGTTCTTATTTTAAACTTTTTAACAGCACTAATTGCTCTGTCTGTCCCTGACTTTATTGAGGAGTGTTAATTGGAGGAGAATCCCATGGGAAAGCAAAGGAATTCAGGTCAGGTATCATGGAAAATCCTTCCTTCCAGTGACAAGCCACACACTGGGGGTGAGATGCCTCAGGATTTTTCCATCTCTGTGCCAAATAATCCTGTTAAAAGCAGCAAATTCAGGTGTCTTGCTCCTCATCTTGCAACAATAATTGCACCTTTTATAAGGGTGACCCAAGAGCACAAAAAGAGTAACCTGGGAAAGCAGCTCTGAGTGTGGCCTCTCCCTGCAGGATGGAGCAGCTCAGAGGCTGGAGAAGGCCAAGATCACCCTGAATGACTGCCTGGCCTGCAGTGGCTGCATCACCTCAGCAGAGAGTGTGCTCATCACCCAGCAGAGCCACGAGGAGCTGTGCAGGGTGCTGGCTGCCAACCAGGTGGGCAGAGCTCAGCTGCTCCCACAGGGGGGACCACCCTGACAAAGGGAGCTTTGCCCCCCTGGGAGGGTGCTCAGGGCACTCCTGGAGGGGGGAACATCTTTAAAGGGGTTGAAAGGGTTTAATGGGAGTTTCTGACTGCCCAGTTGGCTGGGTGAGGTCCTTTGAGATGCTCCAGTGCTGGAGTTGTGCCTGTGCCATGTTGGTGTTGTCTGACTGAGGTTCTCTCTGCCTTTCCCCAAGGCTGCTGCTCCCAACGAGCAGAAGGTGGTGGTGGTCTCTGTGTCCCCTCAATCCAGAGCCTCCCTGGCTGCCAGCTGTCACCTGGGGGTTGTGGACACAGCCAAGAAGCTGACAGCATTCCTGAAGAGTTTAGGCAAGTGTGGGATTGCTCTGGGACCCCAGAGGGGCTGTGGGAGGGTGTGAGATGGGACTGTGGGAGAGCAGAGGGTGAGGGGACTGAACCTCCCCAGGGACTCCACACTTGGGGGGGAAGGAGGGCTTGGAAAAGGAAGGAGAGGGACTTTATAGGGGCAGACAGTGACAGGGCAAGGGGGGATGGATGTAAACTGAGAGGGCAGGATTAGATGGGATACTGGGGAGAAGTCCTGCCCTGGGAGGGTGGGCAGGCCCTGGCACAGGTGCCCAGAGAAGCTGTGGCTGCCCCAGCCCTGTGAGAGTCCCAGGCCAGGCTGGACAGGGCTTGGAGCAGCCTGGGCTGGTGGGAGGTGTCCCTGCCCAGGGCAGGGGTGGCACTGGATGGGCTTTAAGGTCCTTTCCACCCCAAACCATTCCAGAATTCTGGATCCCTCTGGGCTGGAGCCAGGCTGGAAGAGCTGGGGGTGTCACCTGGAGCAGAGAAGGCTCCAAGGACACCTGAGAGCCCCTGGCAGGGCCTGAAGGGGCTCCAGGAGAGCTGGAGAGGGACTGGGGACAAGGGATGGAGGGACAGGACAGGGAATGGCTTCTCACTGCCAGAGGGCAGGGATGGATGGGATATTGGGAAGGAATTCCTGGCTGGGAGGGTGGGCAGGCCCTGGCACAGGTGCCCAGAGAAGCTGTGGCTGCCCCAGCCCTGGGAGTGTCCCAGGCCAGGCTGGACAGGGCTTGGAGCAGCCTGGGCTGGTGGGAGGTGTCCCTGCCCATGGCAGGGGTGGCACTGGGTGGGTTTTAAGGCCCCTTTCAACCCAAACTATTCCATGATTCTGTGAAACCTGTAAAGGACCATTTGAGGGAAGTTTCCAGTTTGGATTTGCAGCTCTGCTGTCCCTTTTGCTCCTCTCCCTGTGCTGGTGTTGGGGAGAACGTTCCTGTCACAGCTGCAGGGGTTGGTGCCTGTCAATAACTGTAAGCCTGGTTTAACTGGAGGCCTCCTGCTGCCTTTGCTGGCTGTCCCTTGGGAATCTAACACAGTTGCTGCCCTGCCTAGGGGTGCACTACGTGTTTGACACCACCTTCTCCAGGAATTTCAGCCTCCTGGAGAGCCAGAGGGAGTTCGTGCGGCGCTTCCGAGGCCGGGGGGCCCTGCCCATGCTGGCCTCTGCCTGCCCAGGTAGGAGGGGCTGGGGCTGCACCTGAGGGGCACAGGGCTGGGCACAGAGGGCTGAGGGGCCACCTTGGCCTGGGGGATTGCCCTCCTCAGAGCACAGAGCTGTGGGGACACCAGCACTGGGGCCAGCCCTGCCTGAGGATCCCAGCAGTGAACTTGTCACCCTGCCTTGGCTGTCTGTGCTGAGCGAGGCTCAGCATGGTTGGTAGTGGGTGCTGAGCCTGGGGCTGAGGAGACAATGGGCAAGGAAAAGACCTGCTTGTTATTGTTTAATTTAATGTGCTAATTTAGGCAACAACTCCTTTGTCCCCAGGCTGGATCTGCTACGCAGAGAAAACCCACGGCAGCTTCATCATCCCCCACATCAGCACCACCAAGTCCCCCCAGCAGGTCATGGGCTCTTTGGTCAAGGGCTATTTTGCAGAGCAGCAGGTAAAGGTCTAAAAAATGCTGTTCCTAATGGGAAAATGCTCAAACTGAACACCTTAGGCTGATTATTTTTTTTTGGCTACATGTTATCCGTGTGTAAAGGTAAAAAACAGAAGGCAACAAAGCCAGAAACTTCCTCACCTCTGTTTTATCTAATGAGAAATAACTGGAGCATAACACTGGGCATGTCTCAGGGGCTAATTAAAACCTCTGTGTGTTATTGGGGAAGGCTGGAGAAACTCATTTATCAGACAAGATGGGAGCACAAAGGCACTGTCTGGTACATCCATGGTGGGGAAAACCTTGAAATAAACCCCCTGAGCCAAGGCCTCAGTCAGTGCTTACGTGCAGATCATGCCTTGTCTGCACAGCTCCCTCATTCCCAACTTGATGTTCTGTTTCAGTTGGACTCAGTTCTGTCCTCAGGCTGTAACCTCTGGAATCCTTCCAGATGGGAATTTGATATTCACAGCCTGGGTTATACAAACAGCCTGGATTTGTCCTGTAAGGAACTTAAGCAGCACTTCTGATTCTGTGATTAATTGTCCTGTAACAAGCAGTGGTTTAACACTTGCATTAAGGAGGTGCTGACATTGCATATTTGTTACAAAAATTGGCAGCTACTGAGGATATTTGGCACAGGGGACTGAAACAATGGCCTGCAGTCAATAACTTCTTTCCTCAGCCTGTGTTTATTTCTTGGATGATCCTGAGGTTTCTGTCTGACTCCAGATCATGATCAGGGGCTGAGTTTTAGGAGCATGGAGGAAACATATTCCCTAAGTGCTTAATTAGGGATTCACTTCTCTGCCTGGCTCTGGATCATCTGCACTGGGATGGGGAGAAACTTCCAGTGTCTGAAGGGAGCTGAGAGGAATAAAGGACACTGTTTACAAGGGCCTGGAGGGACAGGGCAAGGGGAATGGCTTCCCACTGCCAGAGGGCAGGGATAGATGGGATACTGGAGAGAAATCCTTGCCTGGGAGGGTGGGCAGGCCCTGGCACAAGTGCCCAGAGAAGCTGTGGCTGCCCCAGCCCTGGGAGTGTCCCAGGCCAGGTTGGACAGGGCTTGGAGCACTCTGGGCTGGTGGGAGGTGTCCCTGCCATGGCAGGGGTGGCACTGGATGGGCTTTGAGGTCCTTCCAGCCCCTTGGCACTCTGTGGCTCCATGATCTGGCTGCAGGTGGCAGAACCCTTTGTTGCTGCCTTGGTTGACCCTCTCTGCCCCCACACTGGGTGGGCTTTGGGGTCCCTTCCAACCCAAACCATTCCAGGATTCTTGGAAACCTGTAAAGGACCATAGTGCTGACACTTGTTACAAACTGAAATTGGCTTCTAGGACAGCACTAATTTAAAGTATATATAAATATATATTAAAATACTCAGTAAGAGTGAGGGTTATTTCCAGGGACATGGTGGCATTAATTTCACCCTTCCTATTAATGCCTGGAAAGCACCTCCCTCAGGAGAGGTGGGACTTTGCTCCAGCTGCCCAGCTTTGTGTGTCTTGCAGCACCTGAGCCCTGCCCAGATCTACCACGTCACAGTGATGCCCTGCTATGACAAAAAGCTCGAGGCCTCCAGGCCAGACTTCTTCAACCAGCAGTACCAGACCCGGGATGTGGACTGTGTGATCACCACAGGTGAGGGAGCCACAGGGAGCCAGCTCCTCCTGGAGCCCTCAGTGCCAGGGGCTGCCCAGTTTTACTGCCCCTTTGTCTCTGCTGGAGGCTGTAGGGGTGAATATTGATGTACATTTACTTTAACAGTGCAACTCGTGCCCCGCTGAAAGGGCAGGTGCAGCCTGAGGTGCTGATCTCTTTGTCTTCCTTTATCCCCAAAATCAGAACTGTTTCTGGCTGGTTGTGTTTCAGGAGAAGTGCTAAAGCTGCTGGAACAAGAAGGGGTGTCTCTCTCAGATGTGGATCCTGCTCCCTTGGATGCCATGTAAGAGCAACCTCCTCCCAGCCCTCTTCTCTTCCATCCAGGGTTCAGAGTCCTTCACTGAATTCCCCTTTTCCCTCCTGTTCCACACAACGTGTTTGCGTTTGGTTTGGTTTCTTGGGTCACTTGAACCAGCACAACTGGCAGTTAAAATAATGTCCAGAATGTGGTGAATTCCCCCTGGACAGTCATTTCCTCAGTCAGTTCCTGTCACTCACAGGTTGCAGGTGAATCCCACAAAACAGGGAAACAAGGGGAAAAAATGATCCTCAAGTGTTTGCCTTCCCTGAGGGAGTGACAGTCTGGAAGTGTCAGTTATAACAGGAACCTGAACATCTAATTAGCTGATAGAGATCTCTGGGCAGCTGCTCAGGAGAGCACTGTGAGCCCAGGCCTGGTGCTGGGGCTGAGCAAGGGCCTCTCCATGGAGGCTCCTCTGGCTCCCCCATCCTCGGGGATTCACTGGCTCCCAACAGCACGTATTCCTTGGGAACTGGAGCCTGCCACAGGCCTGTTGTTGTGCTTTATCCCCCAGCACGTGGGGAAGCCCATTAAGATGATTGCCTTTGGCAGCAGGGGTGGGCTGCAGTGCCAGAATTCCCGGGAACTCTGCCGGGATAACCGTTGGCTGCGGCCGGCGCTTCCTGGCGAGAGGAGCTGTACGTGAGGGCAGACACTCACAGGGCTGGGAGGGGGCTCAGTTCCTGGAAACAGATTAAAATAGTCTCTGCAGCCTCCAGTGGGGCTTCAGCAGCTCTTCCACAGCACAGATTTTATCTGCCAGAGGCAGCAACTTCCATTGGACTCAAAACTTTGGCCTCAGTTCAAGTGTTTTCCCTTCTGCAGCTGTTGGTGGGAGAATCCAAGAGTCACTGCCTGATCAGGCCTCAGGCACATCCCTCGTTCCTTATCCTCTCCCAACAAAGGCCATTGTAGTGCTCCATCTGTGCAGCTGTTCCTGAGGAGCACTGCCATGGGCTCTGCAGAGCTGGTGGTGTCCTGGCACGGCAGGGAGGTGGAACTGGTTGTGCAGAGCTGGTGGTGTCCTGGCATGGCAGGGAGGTGGAACTGGTTGTGCAGAGCTGGAGTTACAGAACTGATGCCAACAGAGTTGGTCAACACCAAAAACGTGTTGAATTTGAACCAGATCCTGCTGGAACAGCCATGGAGGGAGCAAAAGTCCTGGCATTGTTGGAACTATGGAATGGGTTGTGTTGGAGGGGACTTAAAGCCCATCCAGTGCCACCCCTGCCATGGGCAGGGACACCTTCCACAGGCTGCTCCAAGCCCCATCCAGCCTGGCCTTGGACACTGCCAGGGCTGGGGCAGCCCCAGGCTGTGGCACATGGCACTGTTTGCACTGAGCAGCACAGGGTTAACCCTGCCTGTCCCTGCAGCTCTGAATTCTTGGTTCCCAGGGAAAGGGAAAGGCTGGAGCTGCAGGGGGGCTGGTTTGTGGCTTCCCCTGTTGCCCCTCAGTGCCCTGCCCTGTGTGTCTGTGCTGGCTGGTTGAGCACAGATGCTCCAGGGCTGCTCTCTGTCCCTCCCAGGCCCAGCAGTGCCACAGCAGAGCAGCTCAGCACCCACTCAGGAGGAGGCTCAGGGGGGTACCTGGAGCACATCTTCAGACACGCAGCCAAGGAGCTCTTCGGAATTCAAGTGGATACCATTGAGTACAAGCCTTTAAAGTAAGAAGCTGAAAATCCTACAGACAGCATTGCTTTGGGGAGTTCTCTCCAGGCTGTTTTCTTGCTGAGGGGCTGAGATTTTCTTTGCAATGTTCAACATTTTACTTCCAGGCTTGAGACTTGGCTCTTGCTCCCCCTGAGCTGAGCAGTAAATCAGCTCTGGGCTGCCTTTCCCCTGGAGATTCCCAGTCCCTGCACCACCCACACACTTGATTGTGGCCTGGTGGATTTTCCCAGTGTCAAGTTGCAAACAAGTTTTAGAATAGTTTACAAGGCAGAGCTCACATGGATCTGGGTTTGCTCACCTTTGATCAGCCCAGTAAAGTAGATGTATCCCTAATTATTGATCACAGAAAACACCTTCTGGGGGGCTTTGTTTAAACTACAGCAAGACAGAAAAGAAGCCACGTGAGTTTGGGCACTGAGGCTCATTCACCTGAGACTCCTTCTCCCTTCCCAGTTAAAACAATGTATCATTTGTAATTAATTACACCCCTGATAAGCAACATTGATGTTTAGGAGCAGAAGGAACTGTCCCTACATGAAATACTTGATAAAATCCAGATTACTTACCTTTGTTATCAGGAGCAGGTATTCCCACCACCCTTTGGAGTCTGGAATTCTTCAGTCATGGTTTGCTCCCTGGTTTTATGACCCACTACAAGTTAGAAGTTCCCCAAGGGGCTTCATCAATGTTGTCTGAAGATCTCCCCCAGTGAAAAGCTCCCTTTGCTGGGCTTTTAAGGATTTATTTAGCACAGGTGTCCTTCAGCAAACTCTGCTCAGGTGGCAGCTCCTCAGACAAGCCTGGAGAAGGATCTGGAAGCAGTTCCTTCATGTTTTGTTTGGATGGCACAGAACTAGGACAGCTCCTAAATAAGATCCACAAAGAACTTGGGTTTAGCTCAGGGCCCTTTGAAGTTGAAAATAGAAGTTCATTTGGGTAAGACATTTCCTCTGCTCTCCTTCCTCAGGAACAAGGACTTCCAGGAGGTGACTCTGCAGAGGGATGGGGAGGTGCTGCTCCACTTTGCTCTGGCCTATGGATTTCGGAACATCCAGAACGTGGTGCAGAAGCTGAAACGGGGGAAGTCTCCCTATCACTACGTGGAGGTCATGGCCTGTCCCTCAGGTGGGGCTGCTCAGGCACACACAGCCAGCACCAACAGGGAATTAGGCTGAAATGCAGGAAAAACAGGCAGTTCCTCACAATCCTGAGCCTTGTGGCAAAGCCATGACCTCTGGAGGTGGGACAGTCACAGCAGCAGTTTCAGCTGTGTGTGGATTTTCCTGCCTCTCAGCCAGTAATGCCTCAGGATTCAAATAATTGCTGCTAAATTAGGGAGGGTTTCCTGATTTTCTGAGCTCTTTGGTACCTGAGGGGATTTTCCCCCTAAAATTGCACAAAACTGAGCATTGTAGAATCATAGAATGGATTGGGTTGGAAAAGACCTCTGAGATCATCGAGTCCAACCCTTGGTCCAACTCCAGTCTCTTTACCAGATCATGGCACTCAGTGCCACGTCCTGTGGCTGGTGGAGAAAGTCTCTTCCCACCTATTGTATTTCATTTTTCACTTTGCTGCCTTTTCCTCCCTCCTGGCTCTGGGAATGTGCCAGCAGGGAGCAGGGGCAGGTTGGGCTCAGCCTGGGGGGATGCTGAGGGGCCACTGGTGGCACTTGGAGACCCTGCTCTGAGTGAGCTCAGCTCCCAGGGCACATGCCAGGCATGTTTCTCTTAAACAGACCGGAGTTGGACCAAGGGTTGGACTTGATGATCTCGGAGGCCTTTTCCAACCCAGTCCATTCTATGATTCTTCCCTCCAGCTGTGGCTCCAAGGCTGGATGCAGCTGCACTGTGCTCTGCCCCTTTCTGGGGGCAGGAGATAAGGCTGCAGCTCCTGGCAGGCTCCCAGCTGGCACAGCCAGGCTCTCCCTGCCCGTGGCGCTGCTGCTGGGAGATAACTGGGAGTGACCTCCCCTCTGGTGTGTCTGGAACGGTGTTTGCAGGTGCAGCCCGAGGGCACGGAGGGTTTGCTGCCGTTTTCCTGCCGATGAAGCTCAGGTTGTCTCCCGTTGTCGCCGCAGGGTGTCTGAACGGCGGGGGGCAGATCCGGCAGGCCGGGGAGCCCCGGGAGGAGCTGCAGCGGCTGGAGAGGCTGTACCGGTCCCCGCGGGCGGAGCTGCCCGAGCAGAAGGCGGAGGTGGCGGAGCTGTACGAGCGCTGGCTGGGCGGCAGCGGCTCCGACAGGGCAGCGGCAGCGCTGCACACGCAGTACCACCCCGTGGAGAAGGCAAACACCGGCCTCAGCATCAAGTGGTGAAGGTGACAAGCCCAGAGACACGTCCCCAGTGCCTTTTTAACCCAGTTCTAGTTAAGATCCTCAAAAGACAGATGAAGTTCTATGAAATTCCTGCCTCTGGAAAGAAGGAGATGGGAGTGGTCGTCGAGCCTGGCACTAATAATTCCTTCAGCTTAATGATTGAAGTGATGTAAATAAAAGGCAAACACTGACTTCAAACACATGTGTAACAAAGCAGAAATGCATCCCAGTTTCTGCACGGTCCCAGGACTGCATCTGCCCTCCCTTTGCCACCTTATTCCTACCAGAAGGGATGAACTTAAGGTGCCAAAGGATCTGGCTTGTGGCAGGATTCAGCCTCTCCAGGATGAGTTTATGTTACCCCACAGTATTCCTCACCCAGGCCTTGCTGGATTGGCACAGCACTCACTTTTGTGGCTCTCTCTGCTGGAACGTCCTCATTTAATTATATAAATGGTCTAATTGGACCCTGGGTTATACATTTCACTGCCCCTGGGGGGCAGCTGCAGGTTCTGTGCCCTCAGAGAGGGTTCCAGCAGCCTGGGATCATCTCTGGGGCTGGTTTGGCTCCTGCTGAAACAGGACTGGAATGAATGTTGAATAAAAACCTTGTGATTTCTTTTGCTTTAATTACAACAATTGTCTGCACTGTGGGCAATTCCATCTCTCCTTGTCTCCCTAAATACACAATAGGGAGTCAGGGGGTTGTCACAGCCACCTGTCCTCAGCAGCCACTCCCTGAGGGTAACAGCCTTCAGTTCAGCCCACACAGTCGGTTCCTGATGGGTCATATCCTTAAATTCAGAGAAAAGCATTTTTGGAGCATTTCAAGGAAGAATTTATTGCCAACTCTCCTCCCCACAGAGGCCAAAGCCCTGCAGGTGTTGCTTTACCCACGCTGGCAGGAGGCAGCTGTGAGGTGGGACCACGACAAGGAGCTGACCAGAACCACCCAAGGGGCTGCTGAAAACTCTGGTTTAATGCAGGTAACTTGTTGTCTGTTTAATCTGACCCTCCCTCAGTAACAGCCCTTGAGACCTTGGGGCTGGAGCAACCAAAGCTGCCACACCTTCCCCTGTCTGTCCTCCTCAAACCTCCCCTGCTCCTCACTCAAAGTAAACCAACAGTGGGAGTGATGGGTTTAGTGGTTTTAATTAAAAAGCTTTACATTTTCCAGGTGTTGATCAGTCAGTCAACTCACAGTGTTCTAAGGCAAGAATCTCCCACTGCTTCCCCCTCCTGAGAAGTTGGTGGTCTCAGGGTTTGGCTAAACCATGGAATTCATGGCCAGGGAGGGGTGCCAGGGCCCCCTCTGAGCCAGCCTGGAGTGCTGGCACCATGGGCAGTGCTGGGGAAACTGTGTCTGCTGAGCACATGCACATCAGGCCAGAAATGCACAATCAATTAAGCTAAATTAGCTGTACATTAAGGAATCAGGGCTCTACATTTTGTCTCTTCTCCAGTCCCCAGGTTGCCAACACACAAAGATCACACAAGTCACACACAACACCCCCAGGTTCCTGTTCCTGGGCATTCCAGGTGGCTGTTCCTGCCGGGTACCAGGAACAGCTGGAATTGCTCCCAGCCCTTGAGATGTGGCCCCAGGAGCTCAGGGGCAGCTCAGGGACCCTCCTGAACACACACAGGACCATCCCTGCTCCCAGGACAAATAAAATTGCCAAGGAACACCCAGGTGACATCTACAACTCCCACCATTTCAGGTGAACTGAGGAACTCCCAGGCAGCTCATGAATCCTTCCCCTCCCATGAGAGGGAATAAATCTGAATTACAACTTAAAAAAAGGAAACCTCAATCCAGTTTGCAGCAAGGGAAGGAGCAGCCACAAACCAAACTCCAGTGGCAATGATGCAGTTCACAGTCTACACATGAAAGACCCTGAAATCAATTCTATTCCAGTGTTGGGAGCTGCCATCAAACCCTCATTTTCTCTACAAAAATAACTTTTCCTGGTCCAATGTGCCTCCCCCCAGCTGCAAATAAAATCTGCACATTTTAGACTTTAAAATAACTTAAAATACAGTCCTGATGTTGCACAGACCAGGCTGAGGAGGCCTGAGAGCCTCATGCTGGTGTGTGAAGACAAGGCAATGTCCATGCAGGCTCCAGCCAAGTGATTCCCAGTTTTTATCTTGGAGGAAGGGAAAAGCAATGGCTGTGTGGCAGCCTAAAATCTGCACACCTTGGGAAGCATCTCACAGAGCCAGAGGGCTGGGGCTTTTCTGAGCTCCACCTGAACACCCCACCATGGCTTAAGGGTTTCAATGGCTCCTGAAGGCAGTGACTGTGTCACAAACCCCTACATGGGGCTGACCTACCAGAAGAACAGGGAAAAGGAGGAAAAACCCACCAAAATCCTGCTGTGATGAGGGTTTGTTAGTGCAGGGCTGGAGTGGGGCAGGCACCAGTCACTTCCCAGCTTCTCTTGGGTGTCCAAGTGTCTGTACCTTGTCCCTGCCCATCCCTGGCAGGACAGGCAGGAGGGCCTGGCAGCCTGGTGGGTTACAGCACCACAGGCCCTTTTCCATGCTCTTCCATGGCTCCCTTCTGTGGGAATGGGGCTGCAGGACAGGCAGCAGCTCCCACACTGATTCCAACATCGGGAGAGAGGGATCCCCCTCCTCAAGGACATCTCCTGACCCTCTGCCATCAGCAGCCCCAGCCCCGTGCCAGGGGCCACCACAGCCTGGGCTGTCCCAAGGCACCCACTGCTCCTGCTCCACAGGGAGAGCTGGACATGGAGCTGGAGCCAGAGCAGAGCAGAGAAGCCTCAAATGAGCAGGTGAAAGGCAAAACCAGTTCCCAGCTGGGAGTCTGAGCTGGGCACAGCCAGGGGGGAGCCCCTGGCACGACAGGACGTCACTTCTTCTCGAGGAAGGGGCCAAAGAGCCCCCAGTCGAAGGCCAGCATGGCCTGGGGGTGGGGCTGCTCCTTGGGCTTCTTGAAGTTGTCCCTCTCGGTGCGGAGCCTCCTCAGCACCTCCACAGGGTCCGTGTGGCCCGTGAACCTCTGCACGGGCTCCTCCCTGCAGGGAGAGCAGCTCTGCTGGGCCCGTGGGGGACAGGATGGGCCCCCTGCCCCGCTCCCTGCCCTGCTCACCCCAGGAGGAACAGCAGGGAGTCCCATCCTGGTGCTGAGCTCTGCTGGGCACGTGGGGCTCTGCTGGGCACGTGGGGCTCTGCTGGGCAGTGTGGCACCCTCCCCTCCCCCTGGGCTTGGGTTTCCCACCAGTCAGTGAAGCTGCTGGGAGAAGGGATGGCACTGGAGGGAAAAGGGGAGCAGATTTTGGGGGCAGGACCCCCTGGCAGGGCCCTTCACCCACCCCAGGCACTGGCAGTGCTTACATGACCCGCAGGAAGGGGTTGTAGAGAAACTCCTCCTGCAGCGTGGAGGGCACCGTGGGCAGATCCTCATCATCCCGCTGCTGCTGAGGGAGCAGAGACATCCAGAGGGAGCGGAGACATCCAGAGGGAGCGGAGACATCCAGAGGTAGCGCAGACATCCAGAGGGAGCACAGACATCCAGAGGAATCACAAGACATCCAGAGGGAGCAGAGACATCCAGAGGGAGCACAGGACATCCAGAGGGAGCACAGACATCCAGAGTCCCACTGGCACCACCACCCCGGGCCCCACCCTGGGCACAGCCACTGACCTTGGCCCACGCCAGTTTCTCCTTCACCATTTCGTTCTCCGGTTCCACCTTCAGGGCGAATTTGAGGTTCCGGACGGTGCACTCGTGGCCACAGAACACCTTCTGGAGAAGGACCTGGCATCAAACCCCCTCCTGGGGCTGGGCCTGCCCCTCCCTGCCCTGGCACAGGCACTGCCTGCTGGGCTGTGCCATCCTCGCTGCCAGGGTGTGCCGTGGCACTCACCGTGTCCTTGGGCAGAGCCCCCAGGATTTGGGTGAGGTTCGTGTACATCTGCTCCGCTGTGCCCTCGAAGAACTGCCCACAGCCTCCCACGAACAGGGTGTCACCTGCAGGAAAGGGCTCTGGGCACGGAGGGGACCCAGCCCTGTGCCCAGGGAGGGGGTGCTGGGGGTGCCACCACACTCTGGGTGCAGCCCAAGAATGCAGAGTGAAGGGGCACAGGGGCACACAGGGAGGTATCCCGTGTATCCCATATCCCCGGGGGGCACAGGGGCACACAGGGATGTATCCCGTGTATCCCACACCCCCAGGGGGCACAGGGGCACACAGGGATGTATCCCGTGTATCCCATATCCCCAGGGGGGGCACAGGGGCACACAGGGATGTATCCCGTGTATCCCATACCCCCAGGGGGGGGCACAGGGGCACACAGGGATGTATCCTGTGTATCTCATACCCCCAGGGGGGGCACAGGGGCACACAGGGATGTATCCCATGTATCCCACGTCCCTGGGGGGCACAGGGGCACACAGGGATGTATCCCGTGTATCCCATACCTCCAGGGGGCACAGGGGCACACAGGGATGTATCCCGTGTATCCCATATCCCCGGGGGGGGCACAGGGGCACACAGGGAGGTATCCTGTGTATCCCATACCCCCGGGGGGCACAGGGGGCACGTGGGCAGGGTGGGATACCTGAGAAGAGCGCGGGAGCATCCGGGGAATCGTCCTCCCACATGAAGTAGCACATGTGGCCCGAGGTGTGGCAGGGGGTGAAGAGGCACCTCACCCGGATGGCCCCAAACTGTGGGGAGAGGGTCAGGGTCCCACTGAGGGGACAAACAGACCCCCCCATGGCATCACCTGCGCAGGCTCAGCGGGTCACAGATGTGCCAGTGGTGGTTTGGATAAGGCCAGGGTGGCACGTGTCTGCTCTGATGGCACTGGGCAGCAGTGCCCGTGCAGGGGGCTGGATCCTCCAGCACAGCCCCACATGGGCTGGGAATGGGATGAGATTTCCCTTCCACCCCCCCCCCAGCCTCAAAGCCCCAGTGCCACACCTGCAACTGCCCCAGGGCACAGGGAGCCGAGCACGGGCAGCACCAACCCAGCCCCAGCACCACCTCACCCCTCTGGGGACCACAGTGCCACCCCACAGGGCACCCCATCACACCCCACCAGGCGGCAGGACCCGGGTGTGGGGTCCAGGCCCCAGGATGCCCCCGTGGTGCCACACACCGTGAGCTCCTGGCCGTGGGTCACCGTGTCCGTGAGGGCCCCGATGCGCTGGTCGGCACCGAACACGCGCAGCCCCGGGCACAGCCGCGCCAGCTCCTCGTTGCCCCTCGCGTGGTCCCTGTGCCAGCAGAGGAGGGAATGGGCACCTGGGAGAGGGAATGGCACAGGACACAGCCACCCCGGCCTGGGCACCCTTACCAGTGGTGGTGGGTGGTGAGGATGGCCCTGAGCACCACGTCCTCCTTCCTGATGATCTCCAGCAACTGAAAGGGACCCAGAGCAGCAGGACGTGAGCGGGCAGAGCAGGTGACACACCATGGCTGTGACAGCCACGGCAGGACCTGGCCCGTGTGGCACCACTCCGTGGGGGATGGACCCAGCTGAGCAGGGCACGGGAATCACCCCAAACCACCTGCCAGGGGCTGGGGGGGGCGAGGGCTGGACCCTGCAGTGGAGCAGGTGGATGGGCACACGCTGCTCCTGCGGGAATGGTGGCATTCTGTGGCCGGAGATGCTCCCGGAGGAGCCGTGCGGGAAATGTGGCCTTGCAACCTCCCCTGGCCGGGCGAGGGGCCACGTGGGTGGCCGCGCCAAGCTCTGGGCAGGCTCCCAATGCCAACTTAACATTCAGGGCCAGGAACAAACCCTCCGGCAGCTCCTGATTACGCTCCTCAGAGAGGAAGGAAGGAAACGTCCGAGTCAGCAACAAACGCTTAAAACCCGCGACAGCGTTTGCAGGATGCACAGCACAGGCGGCTGGGGGCACGGGGGGCACCAGCACGGGGGACACCGAGACCCCGGGCACTGCCCCCCTGCACTCCCGGGAAACGGGGCCGGGCACGGCAGAGCCGCTCCAAAGGCGTGTTCTGGGCTCATGTCATTGCGGTGGGATCTGGAGGCTCCAACCCCGGCACGGGCTGGGAGCGGCCAAGGCAAGGCGGAATCCCCGGCCCAGGGGAGGCTCCAGGGGAGGGTCCGGCACGTTTCGGGAGGGATGGAGGGTGGGTCGCGCCGGGGGGATGCCCATGGGCAGGGACCCGCAGCCCCCGCCAGGGACCCGCAGCCCACCCGGGCACCCCGAGCCCCGCTCACCCTTTTGGGGACCGCGGCGTCCACCGCGACGGCGTCCCGGGTCCGCTCCTCGATCACCAGGTACATGTAGTTGTCCTCCAGCACCGAGATCACCTTCACCTTCATGGTGCCGCCCCGCAGCGCACGGCGGGCGGGACACGCGGGTGCGGGACCCACGGGAGCCCCGCGGGACGCGGCGGGACCTGCGGCGGGGCGGGCGGCGCGTCCCGCCCCCCGTGCGGTGCGGGGCGGATCCCGCAGCGTGGGGCGGGGAGAGCCCGCACGGCCCCGCCACGCACACCCAAACACACACACAGGGGCAATGCGGATCCCGCAGCGTGGGGCGGGGAGAGCCCGCACGGCCCCGCCACGCACACCCAAACACACACACAGGGGCAATGCGGATCCCGCAGCGTGGGGCGGGGAGAGCCCGCACGGCCCCGCCACGCACACCCAAACACACACACAGGGGCAATGCGGATCCCGCAGCGTGGGGCGGGGAGAGCCCGCACGGCCCCGCCACGCACACCCAAACACACACACAGGGGCAATGCGGATCCCGCAGCGTGGGGCGGGAACGGAGCGGGAAAGGGGAACCTCTCGCGCTGCTCTCCCCGGGTATGACCGCGGGGTCCCACCGGGGAGTGCGGCCCGGAGCGAGGGTGGGGACACGCGTGGTGGCCCCAGCCCAGCAGTGTCACTGCCCCAGCCAGCGGGGCACGAGGACAGGGATGAGGGGCCCAGCAGGTGATGGACACGGCCCAGAGGGCACGGAGGGGTCGTGCCCGCTCCAGGCATCCCACCCACCGAGCCCAGGAAGCACCAAAGGCACAGTGGGGCACAGCATTTCCCAGCTGGACACAAATCCTGGTTCAGAGTTGACCACGGTCTCCCAAATCGAATCATTATGGTCGGAAAGGGCCTCTGAGGTGGAGTCCAACCCTTCCCTCAGCACTGCCAAGGCCATCACTCACCCATGTCTCCAAGTGCCACATCCTCATGGCTTTTAAATCCAACCAGGGATGGCGACTCCTCTGCAGCTGTGCCAGGGCTGGACAGTCCTTTCTGTGAAGGAATTTTCCCAATATCCCCCTTGCCCCTGCCCTGGCCCAGCCTGAGGCCGTTCCCTCTCCTCCTGTCCCTGTGCCCTGGAGCAGAGCCCGACCCCCTGTTCCAGCTCCCCCCTCCTGGCAGGGATTGCAGAGCCAGAAGGTGCCCCCTGAGCCTCCTTTTCTCCAGGCTGAGTCCCCCCCAGCTCCCTCAGCCCCTCCTGCTGCTCCAGACCCTTCCCAGCTCTGCTCCCTTCCAGTCCCTCAAATGTCCTTGTGAAGGGCCCAACCTGGGCAGAGGGAACTCAGTCGCAGGCAGCAAAGCAGCACTGAACCTGCTCCCTTCTCCTTTCAAAAGAAAATGCAGTGGACACAAGACCTTGAATAAAGCCCCAGAGGATCCCCAGATGCCACCTGCTCACCCCAGGATTAGGCAGAAAGACATTTCCAGTTGGTTGACTGCAATCACTAGAACAAAATAAATAAAGTAATAAACCTGGGAGACAAAGAGCCCCCAGAGAGCTCCATTTCCAGCCATTATTTATTTCTCCTCTGTCACAGCCACTCCAGTGTAGCAGCACAACATTCCAGTTCAGGAGGCAGCAAAGCTTCAGGTACCACTTTTGTTTCTGAACTAAGTAAAAATTAGCATTTTAAAGCAAATAAAGACCCCGTGCTCATGCAGTGCCACGGAGGTGCTGGAACAGCAGACAGGGGACACAGGTGACACCCAGGTGGTTCCAGACTCCATCATGGCATCACCTACCAATGTGTGCTGGTGAGAGGGGCAGAAACAGGAACCAAAATCATTTGAATCTTTTCCAAGTTTCATCTGCAAAATATTTGTTTGAAACTCACCTGTCCTGGAGCAGGTCCGTGGTATGGAGGAGCCAAATTAAGCAGGAAGCTCATTAGGAGGAAGATGGATTAAAGATAAAGATGCCATGCAGGGCTGGTCCCATCCTGTCACATCCCTTGTTTAAATGGGTGACCCAATCACCAGAAATCTGCATTTATTTCCCTCCAAAGTTTACCCCATTCTGCCACTTGGACACACAATTCCCTGTTGGAAAAGCAGCCTGAGGGCAGTTCCCTCCCTGCAGTTTCCAAGCTGGGGTCACACAGCCCTAGTCATGCAATCCTGGAATGGTTTGGGGTGGAAGGGACCATAAAGCTCACCCAGTTCCAGCACCCTGCCATGGACAGGGACAGCTTTTAACCCCATGGACACCAAGAAACAGAAATGTGCCACTCTAATGTGGCTTCTCAGGGGCTCTGAGCCCTGTTTAACCAGCAACACGTTGGCACCTTCACCAATTACAACCTCAGCTCTGTGGCCTTACCAGGGGCTGTGCCAGGCAGAGGCTGAGGGGGGCGGATGGACCAGCACAGCTCCTGCCCCCAGAACTGCTCCCCAGGGATTGCCCCTGGCTGGGGACAGGTGACAGCTGCTCCCCTGCCATGCTCCTCACAGCAAGGTACCAAGGAGCTGCCCTGGCACCCAGACCTGCTCAGGGGCTCACCATGCTCAGCTGGGACTCCCTCACTCACTCACCAGGAGTGGCTGCTCCCTCTGTGTGGTGCTGGCACAGGGAACATCCAGGCCACAGGTAAGAGCACGAGGCAGGGACATGCAAAGAGGCTCAAGACTCAAGGGGTGTAAGCAGTGCAGTGCCTGGGAAAGCCAATGCTGCCCATGCCAGGAAAGGGCAGGGAGAAGAGAGAAGCTGGATGTGCCCACATGCCACTCCCAGAGCCAGGCCATCCCTGCAGTTCCCAAATTACACCCTGAACTGGCTCTGGCAGAGCAGGCCTGTCATGGGAACTGGTTTTAGTGGAGCAAGAACCGACACAGAATGTTTAAGTAGTGGCATGAAAGAAACATTCAAATCTTCAGCTACTGCATTTGGTCTCTGCTTTGAACAAAGGCACCTCAGGCCCCAGTCCCACTCTCTGCATCCAAGTCAGGCTCCTCCAAAAATCACAGGAGCCTCTTCCTGAACCTCCAGGTTTGATCCTGCCCAGCCCAACCTCTGAGCCTCACACCAACACTTGTACAATGATCTGCATGTGACACGTGACAGCTTGGGAGACAGCAATAGAAGGATAAATATTCTTCATCATAATATAAATATGCTGTAGAACATCTCAACAAGGGCAAAGTGCATTTTTTCCTTAATTAAAACAAAAACAAAAACCCAAACAGGACTGTCTCAACCACAACAGAAGGTTTGACTCTTAGAACAGCCAAATAGTCTAAATGACACTTGAACTGACATCGAGGTGGTGCAGGCAGCAGGCAGGGCTCAGTCCTTGGGCACTCGGAAGTTGTCCTTCTCCTTCCTGATGGCCCCCATGGTGCGCACGGGGTCGCTCTCCCCCGCGTGCTGCTGCACCGTCTTCTCCCTGCCAGGAGGGGACAGCAGGCACAGCAGAACACTCAGCTGGGAGGTCACACCCATCATGTTCTGCTGCACTCAAAGATCAAAGACTCTGCGCTTAGTCCCGGCTTAGCAGCTCCCCTGGTGTGGAGGCTCCTGGGCAGGAGGACATTGCAAACACCCTCCTGCCTCCAACAGCACCTTCTGCTGTGCTAAACTCAGCTTGAGGGAGAAACAAGAGAACACAACAAAGCCTGTTCTGTCTCCTGAGTCAGGGACTGATGCTCACCACAGCCCTCAAACCAGCAAACTGCTGCCAGGACACCCAGTGTATTTTAAGGAGAGTCTTGAAGGCATCCAAACAAGGAATATTCAAGGCAGGAGAGCAATTCTCCCTTATGGCTCTTTCTTTGGAGACCTGCTCCTTTCCACAAATCTGCTCCCAACACAAGGACCATCCCCACCACTCCCACAGCTCCTCCATACCTCACTCTCATGAAGGGGTTGTAGGTGAACTCCTCTGCAATGGTGGAGGGGATGGTGGGCTCCCCACTGTCGTACTGCGCCTGGAACAGGAGTGGTTGGGAACAAGGAATGTCCTCGACATAACAGTTTTCCAGGAGGGTCAACCCTCCACCAGACAGCAACCCACCTTCTCTGGGCACACACAAACCCTGTTCCCCACACATCACTCCCCTGGAACACAACACCCTGCAGCTCCTGCCTCCCAATCCCTTCCCTCCACCTCTCTTTCTTCCCAACACTGTCTCCTCTCCTCCATCTCATCGAGGCTCTGCCAGGAGAACAGCAGGTGTAGGGAAAGCTGGCCCAGCTTACCTTGGCCCATGCAAGCTTCTCGTGGACATTGGCATTGTTGGGTTCAACGTGCCGAGCAAACTTGAGGTTGTTGATTGTGTATTCGTGCCCACAGTAAACCCTCTGGGAAGGGGGAGAAAAAGCAGCACTGGGTAACTCCAGAGGCACAAAGGTGCAGTGCCAGGTGCCAGCAGCAGTTATGGGACAGCAGGAACAACACAGCCAACCTGAGGACACGTGACACTCTCCACTGGGGACATGCATGGGACAAGTGCCAGGAGTTACCAGTCAGTGCTACCCTGCAAACTTAACAGATGAAAGAGCCCAACTCCCAACTCAAAATAAGCAGCCCCTGCCCTTTCCCCACATTTGGGGCAGGCATTTCCTTCCCAGAGGACTCCAGCTATCCATCAAGACAATTTCTGATGTACTTTCTTCTTCTTGGCACACCAGTTCTACTGGGAAGGCAGTTTCTTTGATGTCTGTGGTGGTTTCTGGTGGGTAACTCCCACCAAAGGAGAGGGTCTTACCGTTCTGGGGTCCAAGCTGCCCAAAATCTCGATCAGCGCCTTGTACATCTCCTCTGGGGTTCCCTCGAAGAACTTCCCACAGCCAGCCACAAACAGGGTGTCACCTGCAGGGAGGAGTGACATGGCATCAGGCCCACAGCAGGCTCCTCACAGCACAGCCTGAGCACAGGATCCCCCAGGGCTCGGTCCTGCCATGCTGTCCTCTCCACAGCAGCACAGGGCACAGGGACAGCCACGCACGGGCTCCGTGCCACGTAAACCCACGTGGTTTCTAAGGCAGGAAACCCCACAGCAGGCACACCCTGCCAGCACCTCCCTACCTGTGGGCAGCCTGCTGTCCCCTCCTGTCCCTTTTGGAGTGGACAAGGAACACTTGCTCTTTGCTATGAAGTTGAACAAAGATGAGTCACCGGTGTATTTCTACCCAGTACCCCTAAAATCTTGTTTAAGCCCTTGCCTCTTCCATGGAGCAGCTGGTGCAAGCTCTGGATGACCTGGAGTCTGGGGAGCCTGGGCCCAGCCTCAGGGAAGGGGAGATCCAGGGCCTGGGTACCAGCACTGGAGCACGAGCCCTCCTTACTCTGTTTCCTCCTTTCTCAGTTTTGTTACAGACACGAGTACAGGTAGATGGAAAAGCAACAGGTTTTGGGATCAGCCAGTTTGGCCTGGGACAGGAAACCAACAGCTCCTGTTTCAAGGAAGAAAATGCTGGATGTAGAACCCATCCAGGGCTCACTCTCCATGTTTGCTGGTTTACAAACCCACAGGGGCTTCACCAGTTCTACCTACAACTCCTGCTTGGTAAGGGGGCAGGATGTGGATGTTCAGCAGCTGCACTGGCAGGAAGGGAGGGATGCACAGCCAGAGTCAGAGGCACCCAGGCAGAGGGGGGGCTGCTGTCTTTGCAAGGGAACCTCCCACCTCCTCACCTGTAAAAACTGCAGGTGGCTCGGAGCTATTTGGCTTAGTCACATAATAACAGATGTGTCCAGAAGTGTGACACGGCGTACTCAGGCATTTCACATTAAGAGATCCCACCTGAGAAGAAGGCAGAAGACTGGAGCTTAAGCTTCTGTTTGCTACCAATCCCATGGTTAGAAAAGAATTGCAACTATTACAGTGGTCTAGTGCTCCTACAGGCCCAAATTTGCACAAATCTGGCCAGGAAGCATCAGCTCTGCTCCTGGGAGAGGCCACTGAGGGAGGGCTATGGCAGGGACTTGGGAGGGAGCTGTTTCCTGCCAGCAGGTGCTGGGACACAGAACTGCCAGATCCTTTCATTTCCATGCAGTGACTCAAAGCCTGCTTGGCAGCAAGAGCCAACAGATCCAGGGCAACACAGAATCCCAAACAAAGCTGATCAAGCGTAAAAAAGCTCCAAACAAAAATAAAACTGAAGAGAAGAAAAGGATGACACTGAGGAAAAGGGAAGGATCAAGCACAGCCTCTCTGCACATCTTCCCTGTGCTCCCTCCAGGGCTGCTGACCCCCAAAGGGGCACTCAGGGCCACCAGTGCCATTCATGCCAGGCTGCACTGCTCACACCAGTTTGTGTCATCTGCCAGCTCTCCTGTAAACAAACAGCCTGGTTGCAGCCAGGCCTGCTGCTTTAGCTCTGGAAAAGGCTCCCAGGCAGCTGGCACTGCTGGCCCACTGTCTCCTCGCCCGTATTCCAGCCGTCATTCCCACAGGAACACCTGCATTTGTTCAGCACAGGGCACGAGCCTGTCCTGCCACACGTCTGTTGTGACCACCCCAGGAGCACAGGGCACCCAGCACGTCCCAGGTGCCTGGGCCATGCCAGTGCTCTCATCAGCAAAGCATCACCAGCCAAAACAAGGCAGAGGGGGCACAGCTCACAGGGCTGGAAAAGGGGGAAAGCTGCACTTGAACTCTCTGCTCCATCCAAGGGATGTTCAAAGGTGAGAGAGCTGTGCCCACAATATTAGCTCAGGTCAGTCCACACCTGTCCAGCTGTGACACACCAGGAGATGCCCCCCAAGTCCTGCTGCTCCCTCCCTTTACCTTGAGAGCTGTCAGGTGGGACACTTTCTGGGTCAGAGCTCCCACTCTGCCATCTCCCCCATACACGTGCAGCCCTGTCTCCATCTTCACGAGCTTCTCGTTCCCTCCTGCATGGTCCCTGGAATGTCAGAAAAAGGGATTTGGGAAGGAAGGAACAGAAGTTTATGGTAACTTGTGTTGCAATGGTAACCTCCAGGTGATCACTTCTGAACAAACCCTCTCCCAGTATCCAACACTCCTCATATTAAAGAACAGGATACAGCAGCATGAGGGGAGATAATTTCTCCAGTAATTAGGGCAGTGAGAGGGGGGAACAATCCCCAGCAAGTTCTTGCCTAGTTGGGAAACACCAGCCTTAGGGGCTCACAGTCAGCTCTCCAGTAACTGGGGCAGGGAGAGAACAGGCTAAGTGGGATATGTGCAATCCAGTGTCCCACAAGACACCACAGGGCAGGCACACAGACACCCAACAGCTCAGCATTCACTGGTGCTGCTGGTTTGTCCAGATCAGGGCTGGCTCTTTGGCTCTCCAGCCACAGAGATGGCTCCACTCTGACCCACAGGAGAGGCTACTCAGGTTCAGCACTGCTACAGCAAAGCATTCATCTTCACACCCCTGGCTGAGTTAATCTGCACCTTGGGTGATCCTGCTGTAAGTGCTGACTGTAAGCAGGACATGTCCTGGCACCTCAGAGTGAGAGTGCTCCCTCCCACACCCACAGCTACCTCCACACCCAGAGACTGCACTGGCCACCCAGAAAACATCAGCATTTTAAAGGTTAAAGGCATTGACACACAGAGCTCAGGTCTGGACAATGTATGTGGTCAAGCAAGCCCAGAGGAATCTCTGCTCCTTCTCCTCCTCACACCTCAGCTGCTGCTTAGAGATCAACTTGATCCCAAAACCATCAGCTCTTGGCTGTTTGTGTTTGTGCTGAGGGAGCCCAGGACAGTGGGTAGTTACCAGTGGTGGTGGGTGCTCAGGACAGTGGGTAGTTACCAGTGGTGGTGAGTGCTCAGGACAGCGGGTAGTTACCAGTGGTGGTGGGTGGTCAGGACAGTGGGTAGTTACCAGTGGTGGTGGGTGGTCAGGACAGTGGGTAGTTACCAGTGGTGGTGGGTGGTCAGGACAGTGGGTAGTTACCAGTGGTGGTGGGTGGTCAGGACAGTGGGTAGTTACCAGTGGTGGTGGGTGCTCAGGACAGTGGTAGTTACCAGTGGTGGTGGGTGCTCAGGACAGTGGGTAGTTACCAGTGGTGGTGGGTGCTCAGGACAGTGGGTAGTTACCAGTGGTGGTGGGTGCTCAGGACAGTGGGTAGTTACCAGTGGTGGTGAGTGCTCAGGACAGTGGGTAGTTACCAGTGGTGGTGAGTGCTCAGGACAGTGGGTAGTTACCAGTGGTGGTGGGTGGTCAGGACAGTGGGTAGTTACCAGTGGTGGTGGGTGGTCAGGACAGTGGGTAGTTACCAGTGGTGGTGGGTGGTCAGGACAGTGGGTAGTTACCAGTGGTGGTGGGTGCTCAGGACAGTGGGTAGTTACCAGTGGTGGTGGGTGCTCAGGACAGTGGGTAGTTACCAGTGGTGGTCAGTGGTCAGGACAGTGGGTAGTTACCAGTGGTGGTGGGTGGTCAGGACAGTGGGTAGTTACCAGTGGTGGTGGGTGGTCAGGACAGTGGGTAGTTACCAGTGGTGGTGGGTGCTCAGGACAGTGGGTAGTTACCAGTGGTGGTGAGTGCTCAGGACAGTGGGTAGTTACCAGTGGTGGTGGGTGCTCAGGACAGTGGGTAGTTACCAGTGGTGGTGGGTGCTCAGGACAGTGGGTAGTTACCAGTGGTGGTGGGTGCTCAGGACAGTGGGTAGTTACCAGTGGTGGTGGGTGCTCAGGACAGTGGGTAGTTACCAGTGGTGGTCAGTGGTCAGGACAGTGGGTAGTTACCAGTGGTGGTGGGTGCTCAGGACAGTGGGTAGTTACCAGTGGTGGTGGGTGGTCAGGACAGTGGGTAGTTACCAGTGGTGGTGGGTGCTCAGGACAGTGGTAGTTACCAGTGGTGGTGGGTGGTCAGGACAGTGGGTAGTTACCAGTGGTGGTGGGTGGTCAGGATAGTGGTAGTTACCAGTGGTGGTGAGTGGTCAGGACAGTGGGTAGTTACCAGTGGTGGTGGGTGGTCAGGACAGTGGGTAGTTACCAGTGGTGGTGGGTGGTCAGGACAGTGGGTAGTTACCAGTGGTGGTGGGTGGTCAGGACAGTGGTAGCTACCAGTGGTGGTGGGTGGTCAGGACAGTGGGTAGTTACCAGTGGTGGTGGGTGGTCAGGACAGTGGGTAGTTACCAGTGGTGGTGGGTGGTCAGGACAGTGGTCAGCTTCACACCGTGCTTCTTCACTGCATCCAAAACCTGCAGGCACAGGGCACAGATTACACATTCCCCCTGCCATGGATGACCTGCCAGCACAGCTGGTGTAACCTGCACACAACTGCTCCAGGTGTGAGAGCCTCAGCAGCAGCTCTGCAGGGAGCTCACCCCTCCTAAGGGGCTACAGAGCTCTGACCCAGCCAGCCCTGACTGAGCCCTCAGTCCCACGTCCTCTTCTCTGCTCTACATCAAACTAAGGGCAAACTCCAAAATCAGGTCAATAAGCCCTGGAGTCAGGGCCAGGCTGGCTGGGAGGCAGCCTGTCTGTGAGCCCTGTGTGTACCTACTGCACAGCTGGTATTTCTTGCCTTTTCCCCACACCTGAGTCAGCATGTGAGTAATTCCCCATGGAAGCTGCATCCAGAGGGATGTCCCAGAGCCACAGTGAGCACCCTGCTCCCAGGGCAGCGTTACCTTCTGGGGGTTCACGGGGTCAACTATGGCAGCCTCCTTGGTGTCCTCATCGATGAGGAGGTACATGTAGTTGTCTGTGAGGGCGGGCAGGATTTCCACCTTCATGTCGCCTTGGGGGACCGTCTTCGGCTCCCTGCGCTCGTGCTCCGTGTGCAGGAAGAAGGCTCGGAGCTGGGCTGGACCTGGGCACCCCAAAACAGCCAGAGCTCAGCCCAGGCAGGGCAAAAAAGGGTGACAGAGCACAGCAAGACCCCAGCCCGTGGCCCCAGAGAAGGGAGGGCATGCACAGCCCAACCTGCCCCCACAGGAGCCTGGCAGTGTCACCTTGTGCCCCACGGGCCATGGGACACTCTGCTCCCAGAGATGGGCTCATGCAAGGAAAACACTGCACTTTGATCAGAGGGGATTTCAAGGGGCAGGAAAGCAAATGGAGAGGGAACAGCTGGGCAAAGGTCAGCCTGGGACAGTGACTTTGGCAAAAAAAGCCAAAAGACAAAAAGGGAGTGGGGTAGGGGTGGAAAAGAGAAACTGCTACAACAGAAATATCCAGTTTGTTACCTGGGGAAATGACACCCTGCACAATCCATGGAGAGAAGGCAGGCTCTCCATGGCTAGCAGGGCTCCCTGCTTGGCCAGGAACAGGCACACACAGGGCCACTGCTCACAAACTACCCTGATGCAACAGTGGAGAAACAGGGAAATATTTGCTTTTGGTTAAATGTTTAATCAGATCCAAGAAGCAAGGTCTAGATGCAAATAACCTGGGCTCTGCTGTTCAAGGCACAGATAAGCAGCTCTTAAAGAAACAATCAAGCCCTAAGAGGTTCTACCCTAAAAATTAAAGGAAGGGAAAGGAAGAAAACAAGGTCTCCCATTGCTGGGGCCCTGCAGCTCAGACCTGAGTGCACACACGTGCAGGGAAAGAGGTGTCAGACCCTGCAGGTCAGGAGTGGTTGTCTGAACACCATTAAGGTGTTTGCCCACCCCCAGAGGTGCCTGTGCAGGGCTGGGCTGTGCTGGCTCAGCCCCTGCCATTCTGCACCATCCCCAAGGCCCCCAACACTCGTGCTCAGCCACCTCCCTCGGTGCCAAAGGGAGGGCTCACCCCTCTGCCATCAACCTGCCCCTCTCTCCGCAAACAGCTCAGGCCTGCCCAGCCCTGATAAGAGCAGAGCCCCACAGACCTGCAGCTCCACGGGCTGCTGGGGCTGGAAAAGCCAGATCCAGGCTCTGCCTGGGGCCCTGGAGCTGCTCCTGCTGCAAACACAGCCCAGGCAGAGGGACTGCCAGGCCCCTCTGGAGCAGCTGTCCTGCCCAGAGCTTCCTCCTCTCCTACATCCACACCATCCCACACACTCAGGAGGCACAGGGACTCAGGAGGGGACATGGCAGTGAAATTAAACACTGTTCAAGAAGACCCCAAGGCAGGATGGAACAGGCATGCAGTGGGTATTGGTGGTGAAGGCACATCATATTTAGGAATCCATACCTGCCAAGTGTTCCTCTGGAGTAGAAGACTCCTTTCAAAAAAAAATAACACAAAAAAAGCCCTTACTATTTCTTGATAGCAAAAAAATGTCCAAAAAACAACTGCTCCCTAAAACAGAGCACTGCTGGATGTTGTCAGTTTGCATGCCAGACACTAACTGGGGAAAAAACACAACCAATCAACCAAATTAAACACAACCTTAACTTCAACTCAAAGGAATTATTCACATACTTAAAATGCTTCTTTCCTATGAACCATCTCTAACCTT
Organism: Pithys albifrons albifrons; assembly: GCF_047495875.1. Taxonomy (NCBI): domain Eukaryota; kingdom Metazoa; phylum Chordata; class Aves; order Passeriformes; family Thamnophilidae; genus Pithys; species Pithys albifrons. The sequence continues at coordinate 15,753,726 of NC_092473.1, forward strand.
GGCCGGGATCCCAAGGCCTCTTTGCATGTTTAACTCACAATTCTTACAAAACAAACAAACAAGTTATGCCACATAAGGAAATGTTTTCTAACATGTAATTTCAACAAAGGAACGAGAAAACATCCACCAAGGAAGAAACTGACTCACTGTGAATTCCCATCTGCAGCTCAGCTGCCCCTTTCCAGCCTGCCCAGCCTGAGCAGAGCAGGAGTGCCCTGCTCGGAGAAGGGCACGTTCTGAGAGCTGGTGCAGCTCACAGTTGGTCCCCAGGTGATGCTCAGCCCCTGCCCTGGCCCAGCACTAACTCAGATCGCTGACACACACCCAGCTCCACTCCAGAGCTAACGCCCAGTGACTTCACTTTCGCTCAGGTTTGCACCACGTCCCTCCTGCCTTCCCGCCTGGAGCGCAGCAGTGTGGAGAGCAGAGCCAGCAGCCTCTGAATCACCACTCGGGCTTCCTGGAACAGCTCCTCAGCACAGCTGGAGCGGCCAAGAGGAAAGGGTTTGCAGCTGGAAGTGTTAATGTCATCGCATAAACACATCCGTGCTGGAGGGTGGCAGGGCAGGTCCCCTCAGAACGGGGCTGCTTCGTGCATTTCCTCCACAGCATTTTGGGTGACTCTTTCTATGACACAAAAGAGTGGAAAATTCCTGTGTCAGTTTCTGTAGCTGTCACTGAGACACTGCGCGCCCAGCCCAGCCCAGCCCAGCGCACAGCCCTGCACCGCCTCACCGCAAACACCACTCGCTCTTTGCACGTGGCTCCTCCACAACAACAGCAAGTGAGCTGCTCCACAAACCCAGGGCAGCTTCTGCTCACACTCCACTTGCTCCCCCAGCACATGGGAATGCAGCGCCCACCCTGCAAGCGGGGGAGCTCAGGAGCTGTCCGTGTGACAGCCCAGGGCATGGCAGGGTCCCTGTCACAGCCCCCATGGCATGACAAGGGTCCCTGTGACAGCCCCAGGGCATGGCAGGGTCCCTGTGACAGCCCCAAGGCATGGCAGGGTCCCTGCGACAGCCCCCATGCCCGGTGACAGCCCCAGGGCAAGGCAGGGTCCCTGTGACAGCCCCCAGGGCATGGCAGGGTCCCTGTGACAGCCCCCAGGGCATGGCAGGGTCCCTGTGACAGCCCCCAGGGCATGGCAGGGTCCCTGTGACAGCCCCCATGGCATGACAAGGGTCCCTGTGACAGCCCCCATGGCATGGCAGGGGCCCTGTGACAGCCCCCATGGCATGACAGGGTCCCTGTGACAGCCCCAGAGCATGGCAGGGTCCCTGTGCCTCCCATGGTATGGCAGGGTCCCTGTGACAGCCCCCATGGCATGGCAGGGTCCCTGTGACAGCTCCCAGAGCATGGCAGGGTCCCTGTGACAGCCCCAAGGCATGGCAGGGTCCCTGTGACAGCTCCCAGAGCATGGCAGGGTTTCAGTGTCTGGCAGTCAACCCCAACAGATTCTCGCACATTTCTCCAGCTCTTAAAACCCGAGTGATGCAAAAGGCCCCGGCAAGACTTCCCCGAGAGGCTCTGAAGGCAAAGTCCAGGATCTAATCTAAGTCAAGGAGAGACTCTCAGAATTTAGGCCCGAAATGGAACGGCAAAGCTCGGGCTCAGTTCGGGGTTCTGTTAAGGCCGCCAGCACAGCACAGCCTGTCCCGCACAGTGCCCAGCCCGACCGCCAGCCCTGACCCCCGTGCTGCTGCTCTCCAGCACTGACCGGCGCGGCGGGGCCCGGGCCCTCGGCGGGGCCTCCGCGTTGGTGTCGGCCCGGCCCGCTCGGGGTGAGTCAGCGCAGAGCCCGGCCCGGCCCGAGCCCGCCGGAGCAGCCGCGGCCCCGCACGGCCCTGCCGGGGTTCAGCCCGCCCCGCACGTACCGGCTCGCAGGACGGCCCCGAGGACGGCCCCGGCTGCCAGGGCGGTGCCGAGTCCCCGCCAGCCCCCGCGGAGCATCGTGCGCCGCGCCCCGCCCGGCCCGGTTACCTTCGCTGCCCGCCCGGCCCCCGGAGGCGGCGGCAGAGCCGGCACGGCCCGGCCCGGCCCGGCGAGCGGCGGGGGCGGTGCTGGAGCTGGAGCTGTGCCCGCCCGGCCCCCGGCCCGCCCGCCAGCGCCGCCCGTTCGCTGCCCCGGCGGAGGAGGCGGAGGAGCCGGAGGAGCCGCCCGGCAAGGACGGCCCAAGGGCGGCCGCGCTGCCCCGCGAAGGAGCCGCGCCTCGGCCATGGCCTCCGCCAAGCCCCTGTCCCGCTTCTGGGAGTGGGGCAGGAACATCGTGTGCGTGGGGCGCAACTACGCGGAGCACGCCAAGGAGATGGGCAGCGCCCTGCCCGCCGAGCCCCTCTTCTTCCTCAAGCCCTCCTCGGCCTACCTGCGCGAAGGGTCGCCCATCCTCCGGCCCTACTACTGCCGGAACCTGCACCACGAGGTGGAGCTGGGGGTGGTCATCGGGAAGCGGGCCCAGGCCGTGTCCCAGGAGGCTGCCATGGAGCACGTGGCGGGGTATGCCCTGTGCCTGGACATGACGGCCAGGGACACGCAGGAGGAGTGCAAGAAGAAGGGGCTGCCCTGGACCTTGGCCAAGGGATTCGGCTCATCCTGCCCGGTCAGTGACTTTGTGCCCAAGGAGAAGATCCCAGACCCTCACAAGCTGCAGATCTGGCTCAAAGTGAATGGAAAGCTGAGGCAGGAGGGGGACACCTCCTCCATGATTTTCTCCATCCCTTACCTCATCAGCTACATCAGTCAGATATTCACCCTGGAGGAAGGCGACTTGATTCTGACAGGCTCTCCCAAAGGAGTGGGGTCTGTGGAGGCCAACGATGAGATCGAGGCCGGGATCAGAGATGTGCTGTCCATGCGGTTTAAGGTGGCCCAGCAGACACGTGGATCCTGAACCAGGGACCTGTGGGGGACCAGCTCTTTGGGAACAGCTGGGGAGCAAACACTGCCATGCCCCAGTTGCCTAATGGGCTGTCACACAGACATGGAGCCCATGAGCCCAAAGGCATTGGACTGAGACAGCCCCGTTTCTGTGGGGACTGGAGCCTCCGCTGAGGCTTCAGCCCTGGAGTCCAGCCCAGCTTGGTGGTTAATTCCAAAGCCATACCTGGACACTGGTGATGGAGCTGGTGTGCCAGGGAGCTGGGAAGGGGAGCAGGGCGGGCTGTCACTGTGTGCTTCTCTTCTGCTGTTGATTGAGCTTTGCCAATGTATTGCCTAAAAATAAAAACTATTGCTCAGACAAAGTGGTGGTGGAGGAGCTAAAGCTCCCCATGCTATGGAAAATCAAAAGTGTATCTATAACAGTAAATCAGCAACAGAACTGCAGCTTCACAAAGAGTTTCCTTGGAATAGTCTACAAGAGAAAGATATTTGATTTTTAGATTTTTGTTGCAGTTCCTCCTGCATTTTCCAAATGTACAAATTAAATGAGGATGGTGTTTCCTCCCACTCCAAGGGGTGAATGCAGCAGGAAGTGTTCCAGATGCTTGTCTGATTTCTTTTTGCCCTAAACTGATCTTTAAATATGTTCTAAAAGTGAAATAATACAAAAGATCAAAAATAAAGAGGCTCATGGGTAAAGATCACCAGTTAACTTGTCTTTACTTTTACTGATTGAAATACAATTTCAATAAAAATGTGACTGCAGGAATTGCTGTTACTTACACAGTGCAGTGCAGCACTTGGAGTTTTAAGTATTTCCAGCTGCTCAAGGCCATGCTGTGGAACTTTCCCCAGTCCCAAACTCCAGCAGATCCAACTCTTCCCCACCAGTTTGCATGACAGCGAGTTCTCCTCCAATTCCAGAGTGACAGAGCTGTAAAATATAATTAAAAAAATCCTCCCCGCACAAACATCAAAACTTGGATTTTCAAAGGTTGTACAGAACTGACTGATTTCTAACAGAAACAGATGGATTAGTTTTTTACATATGTGCAAGCACCAAAGTTAAACACTTCCATTTACTGGAGTCACATCTTAATAACCACTAGGAAAAGTTCTGGGTTTAAAAGTGAGGGAATCCACAGGGAAAATTCCTTTTTCCCAAAGTCAGGCACCTCTGTGAGAGCACCATGGTCCAGGGTGGTGCACATCACCCTGTGAAGAGAAAGCAGAACGTGCTGCACAATTAAAATAGACATCAGGGGGAACAGTTCTGGGAGAGGAAGGATGGAATGAAGTTCTGTGCTGTTTGCATTTCCTCGTGCCTGTCAGACATTGCTGTTCATGGCGACAGCAGCAACGCCTCATGTGCAGTTTGGTCTCCAGCCCTGTGCACTGACAGCAGAGCTGGGCTGGGATTAGATTATTGGAAACATTCACTGCAGAATCTGAGCTGTTAAGGCTGAAGAACGTTGAATCATTTACTGCTACAACAGGGATGCAGTGACCCAACACTGGCAGCATTTTGGGGGTGTTTAGTCCCTCGTTCCCACCCATGGGAGTAGGGGATGCAATCCTGGTGGATTGCCTGTCAGGATTTACTGTTTCTGGGGTTGTTTCCTCTGTGCCATTTTGCTTTAGGGAGTAGGGAGGGCACAGGGGTGACCTGAGTTCCTCAGGTGTCCTGGCCTAACAAACCCTCTGCAAAGAGCAGGGCTGTGGGACCTCCCACTACCTGAGACTGGCCGAGTCCCAGCAGGCTCAGGGGGAGAGACTGGTGAATGCAGCAAACACAACAAATACAGCAAACACAGTGGCAGGGGAAGCTGAGGACAGAAGTAGGTTAAAAATAGGGGAGAAATACATGGAGAAGTGCAAAATATACATACCTGGGTTCTTTATGTCCAGCTAAGAACAAATACTTGGGTGAAGAAGAATCTTCTCTCTGCTTCTTGTAATCTCAGCTGGTTGTTTGCTCATCAGAGGTCACTGCTAATTGATGACTCTGTTCTAACAAGCCTTAGTCTGCCCCAAAGAGAATCACCCCAGCTGCTGCCAAAGGTTCCATGTTTGGACTCACCAAGGTGCACCACAAACACAGGCAGTGTTTCAAACTGGGTCTTTATTAAAACTAGCACAAAAGCAGCACAAAAATAGCAAGGCAGTCAAACATACAGAAGCTCAACAGATCTGTCTTGAACTCTTTGTTATTTCTGATGTTTTCAAAGATCTCAGCTGAGTGAAGGAACTTTCCACCTCCCATGGAAGGGCTTGAATTTGGTAGAACTGACTTTTAAGCTGAGGCCCAAGTTACTTTTTGAGGTACAATCACCTGAAGATCAACCCACAGGCCCATTTACAGGTACAGTAATGCATATTCCTTCTTTACCATCAGAACAGACTTGGCAAAAGCTGACAACAGGATTTCCCCTCAGACAACACAGTGAAGGAAGTCCTTTTTTTAGCCAATATTAGCAGGATAATCTCTTATTTCCAATCTCTTCCCACCAAGCTCTGACTTGCCTCTACAGGATCTGCCAGTTTGCAGGAAAGAAGATTCACTTTCATTCCAGTTTTCCAATTGGGTGACAAAGTGACCTGGAAAAATAATTAAGGATCTTTGTTTTCACTGTTGTACAGCACTTTGATATAGATTATTTTGATATGTCACACAGCATGACTGACAGATTGCTCCATATTCTACATTATTTCCTGCATGAGTGCACATTTATCCTGTATACCTGTCACTGTTGAAGGAAAACATTTCATTTTGTCCTGGAAATGGGGACAGAGGAGCAGGAGATGGGAGAGTAAGAACAGTTTTGCCAAAAAGGAGAAGTTTAAAACAGAAAAACAGCCCCTGTTTTAAATTAACATTAAATACTAACTTTGAAATAAATCTTGCTTCGTTCCAAAAGAAGTTGCCATTTCAGTGCAGTCTTCTGGTCTTCCTCCAGCATGAGGAATTCATGGACCTGTTAGGACACCACAGAACTTCAGGATGTGATTACAACATCACCACAACAAAGTGATGTTGAAAAGAGCACCTTACACCTTCTTAGACACTTCTGAGCTGTATTTTTCTATTTTGAGATGGTGTTTGGTGTGATAGTGTACAAGGCAGTCAGATAAACCAGAATAACTTGCAGGGTGCTTGAGAACCAAAGTTAAGGAATTCCAACCACATTCTCAGAAAGCGTGAATTAAAATAAAGCAATATTTGGAATTGGGTGTTCACTCTTAGATTTAACACAACCCTTAGCAGCAGCTGCTGACTTCTAACTTTGGGCTCATTAAAAGGCTCTGTGTGTACATCCATAGATACATGGAATTTTACCTGTTGTTCACACACACAAAGAGAACATTTACACACATTTGTGATTTTTATCAGCCTTCACAGCTCAGCTCAAATAACAACTGAATTCCTTCCCACTCACTGTGCAGCTTAACGTTTCCTCAGCCACACAGTCAGACAGGTAGCAGGAACGGAGAGTTCCCGTGTGATCTGTCAGATCCACGAGGATGTCAAAGCTTGCAAAGGTTGTCTTTGACTCTGCAGAGACGTCGCTGCAGAAAGTGCAAGTGTTTGACATTTCGTTCACCACGAACCGGCAGATTGAGCTGGAACATCAGAAGATAATTAATGCACTTATGCAATTCCTCCTTGCTTGAAACACTTTTCTAGACTGAGATTTCCCAAGAGACTTAAAAAAGGTTTCTCATCTTCTAAACTCTCAAGTCTGACTAGGACAAAATGGCCTCATTTTCTTGGCTCTGGGACCAGACAGAGCAAGTCCCTCATGGAGCCAACTCCTCTTCCCTGCTACTTGTGGAAGTCTGCACAACAGAAATCCACATGGCATCCTCCAGAGGAGTTTTATTTCTGTTCCAGAGATGGACTCTAGTACTGTTCCATCTCCTTTGGGTCTGGGGAAGGGGGACAGGCAGGTTCCAGTGCAGGTTTGCAGCAGGCCCTTGCTCACCATCTGTTGCGCATCACTTTGGATACATTGTCGTCAATGTCCAGCGTGGAAATGTAGCCATAAATTATGCCATAGAGGGGCTCGGGTTTCCCAGCACTCTGCTCAGCTTTTTCCTTCAGCTGTTCCACTGTATAAACATCAACTATAGTCTCCACTAGAATAAAAGACATGTTAAGTGTATCTGAGCAAGAAACAATTCAGAAGAGCAACAGCAAAGAAGGATCTGAGGGTAATAAATAGGAGAGGATTTGCTGTAAAGCATCAGAAGAGCCCCCCACACCTTCCAGTTGAAAAAGTAAAACAGAAGGGAACTAAAGTCAGGAAGAGCTCTATTATTTAATCTTTGTACCCCTCAAAATGAGCTTTTGACAATCAAATTCCCCTCTCAATTTTTTCTAATTATTCAAGGCAGAAGGAACACACTGGACAGGCTCCAGCTGGCACAGTCAACTGAAGACCTAATGGACAAAATAAGGGTCAGCCCCAATAACCACAGCCCAAATTTAAATACTCAGCCAGGCTGTACCTGAGCTTTGTTTGTCTGAACACACAGAGCAAGAATTCTTTCAGCTGCACTAAGAAACTACAATATACAGTTCAATCAAATCAGGGTCTGCATCCACACTTACAGTTAATGGATTCATTTCCCTGCTCCTTCATGTTGTCAGGCAAAGCTCCTGACTGGGCACTCTCCTTGATGAAGCTGAAGAGAACATTTGCTTCTGCTGTTTCTGGAGATGTATTTTTAGGAGTTATTAGTATATGTTGCATGGAAAAATAACAGCATTGTTAAATTTTACAACTTTGTGTTCTGGTAGCACCAACACATCTCTTGGAATGACCCAAGAGCCACTTTTCTCTTTTTTACTTTTAGTCCTACATTGAATATATGAAGACTGTTTAGATAATGAAATAAATCTAAAATAAATTAAAATTAAAAAAGGGTGGAAGCCAAGGGCATGAGACAAACATGCAGAAGAAATCAGACCTCCAATACAATAATTCATGTATTACAGCCTGTAATGATTATTGGCACCAAAGCAACACTTCAGCAGGTCTTACCTGGGTTGGTCGTAATGATGGTTTTGGATATGACAGTTGCAGTCATACAGTTCCTAAATTTGTCAAAGTTTATTCTCACATCTGATGCAAATATAACTGTGTATGAAAAAAAAAACAACAAAAAAACAAACAACAAAAAATAGAATAAGAATACTTGTAGAATAAGTATGACATTAAGAACTACAGCAAAACCAAACCCCAGACTGTTATACCTGTTTCGTGAGGGATCCAACTCTGTGCCAGCTGTATGGATTCATTATCCCAACTAAATGAAACAAAAATGAATGTATCAAAACATTTTTGAAGCACTCAAACTGTTCAGTAGTTAACTACTGAATGATATAATAACATTAGTCCGAGGGGACATGGCTTTTGTTGCACACAGAAGCCAGTGCAGTTCCTCGTGCACCCACAGCCAGGCAGGACACTTGCTGGGAGGGCTGACTTTGCTGTACAGTCTGACAGACCCTGTGTTGTTACAGTAAAATCAGAAGTGAGCAATTCAGATCTATAGAAAGCCCTGTGAGACTCAGCTATCAGCCAGAAGCAGCAAGGAGCTCAGCTGCTGCTGGCTGATAGGGAGGAGTTTACTCCCCAAGAATTCACAGGACTCTGCAGGTGCACGAAAACAGCCTGGATGAAATAATATAAACATGGGACTTGTGAGAGAGAGGCTTTAACCAATTGAAGTATCTGGTATGGTGGTGTGTAACTCCTTTAGCCAATAAGCTGTAGTCCTAACCCCATATAAACTGTGTGCTTTGTGTAATAAAAGGTCTTCACTATAAACTTCATAAGCTTGTTGGTGAAGTCCTTTCTCTCCGCCAAAAATTGTTTACTTTAACCCTGTTTCCTCTCATGTCAAACAGGATAAAATAAAAAGGATTCAAAATTATTAAATGTAAAGTATACCTGGTAAAATGGTGGGTGTATTTCAGAGCTGTGATAGAAGTGCTTTCTAACTAAAGCAGATGCCAGTTAAAGTGTTTGTCAGCTCAGCCTGTGCTGGGGGCCAGGCTGGTTGCTCAGATCCCTTGGCCAGATGTGTAGCCACTTTCCAACACTGCAATCTTTGTAGCTGTGGATGATGGGACTGGAGTGAGGTCAGTGGTGTCCCTCAAAATGCTATTTACATGGTTAGGTCCCTTGATAAAATCTCATTCAGTTCCTCCCAAATTGGGCTGGCAAGAGCATTGCCAAAGCACGGATTTGTTCTGCTGGGTTTGTTTCTTAATCCTTGGACACAGATTTAAGATCTTTTATCTCCATCTAACGTCGCTCAGCCACCTCCTCACTGATGGGCTCAGCAATCCCCTCAAGACAATGCTGTTGCACAAGTGCCAGCACTGACACAAGGCTGTTGGAGCTGCTGCTCCAAAGGGCTGGAAGAGTTCACACTGCAGATGTTTCTTTTGTGTTTGTGGGTGTAAATTGTGTTAAACATGCCCCTGATGGTGACACAGCTCAGCTCACACAGGCAGTGCTGTCCTGCTGCTTCTCTCCAGGGAACAAAGGTCATTTCAGTGACATTCCAACCAGCAAGCAGCAAACCCAGGGCCAGTGAATCCCCACACACCCACGTGCCCTTGCACGGGGATAAGCCACAAGTTTATGGAACAGATTATGGGCAAAATGCAAATGTTCCTCTTAAACAAGTCCCTGTTTACATGCATGATGGTGTGGATATAGCTGTGTTTTAGATGAGACAGAGTTTGGAAATATGGGCAAAGTTGTATCAAATGTTTCTGCCTTATTTTAAGTGTTTAAAAACTCTTCCAACCTGTTTCCATTCCAGTTGTTAAGTCTGCTTGCCTTTAAAACCAAAGCACGTTCCTCTTTCCCCTTCCCAGTTTGTGGAGGGAACATGGAGCCTTTGCAGCTGGTTTTAAATGCCATTTCCTGAATTAGTTCAAATGTCCACATAAAAAAAAGGAACTATCTGGAGCTAAGCTTCATTTTGCCATTCATGAGCCAGCAGGCTGTCAGCAAGCCATAAAACTACACAATTTATATAAGGCCACTCTAAAGAATCTCCTTTTTGAGTCTCTTTTCAGTCTACATTGCTGCCTCATCACAGTTGCCTCCCAAATAACAGTACATTTAAATTAAGAAACACTGTTATAACAGGTGTGGGTTACAGTTAATTAATTTGCCTACTCTTGCATTAATTTGTGTCTTTTGAATTAAAAAACCACTTTACCATACTATTGGAAAAGACCTCTCTGTTTCATCATAAAGCTTCACTTCACACCTCTGGCCTTTCCTTTTGTCTGAAGTCATGAAGTACTTTGGCTCCCCAACCTTTAAGAAGAAAGAGCAGCAGTCACTTCTCCTGTGCTCAGTGTTTAGGAGAATAAAAGTAATAACCTAGAAAATGGAAGAGTTAGAAAAGGGAGGGAGGGGGGAAAGGAAACCCTTGTAGACTACTAAAAAACGAGACCACTTAATTTCCTCCCTGATGTTGTTTGATGCCGAAAGGGTTTTTGTTCTGATTTTCACATTTTGTAGATTTTAGGGACACAGTAGTTGTGGATTTTTAGAGGGTTAATATTTCTAACAGTTTAATGCCTTTCTATCACTACCCCTGTCCCAGAACAGGGAGCTCAAATTCCTTTAGTTAATTAATCTTGTTTAGACTCCTTTCCAAGGTAGAGCTGAAGGATATCAGAAGGCCTATAGAATGAAACATAAACACAGGTCAGAGTGACCCAAAAGCCAGAATTGGATGAGCTCCAAGAGACCTTTGTGTGCCTGAGGAAGAAGAGTTGATGAAGACAGAGGGTCTTGATGACCCCAGACCCAATTCCAGGGGGTTGGACCAGGGGTGGGACTGGGGCTGGACTGAGAAATGTGTAAAGCAATGATTGGAGGGATCTTATTATAAAAGCCATGGAAACAAGAACTAAGACACATGGATGTCATCCTGTATTCCTGTGGGCTGTAGGGCCTGGGATATTAAAGGACCTTTACTTTTTATCTTACCCTGCACTAACGTGCTCAGAGTCCTGTTTTTGGGGGGAAGGGTCATTCACTGCATCATGTTGATAAAATTCTCAAAGGGTGTGTGGTTTTCACTGAGCTGAAGTGGCTCCAATCTGAACAAACCCCCACACTGAGTCCTGTCCACTCTGAGGCCCCCAAGTTGCTGATGGTGTAGCAGAGAAACAGAGCTCAGCTGTGGCTCTCCACTTACTGACATGACAGCTGCGAGCACGTTGAGGATCCTCCCATTGAGGCTCTGTCCATTTGCAACAATATCCCCCAGGGAATAATAATCCTGGGGGTCCTTGACAGGCAGGTGCAGCAGGGAGAGCAGCCTGGTGTCTGTCTCATAGCAGGGAGATGGTTTGACCACCGAGTGATTCTCACTGAGCAACAGTTTGTAGCAACTGGGGAATGTGCACAGAACAAACCACATCACCAACATTGCACTCACCAGTGGATCAATGGGGTAAAATGTTAATTCTTGTGAGAAAATAACTTCAATCCTTTGTTGTTTTCTCTCAAGAAACAGAAAATTTTAGTAGACTTTACTCAAAAAGTGAAATTTACTCTGTTTAGTTACAGAGAATATTATTACTTAATCCCCATAACTTAGAAACATATTCCCCTTTGAGGTTACTTGAACAGACATGGTTGAACACGAGGAGGAAGGTGCAGATACACAAGAAAACTAACCCCAAATATTTCTACCAACTGCTACAACTGGCTGGCAACTAAAGCAATTCTTAACTTTGAACTTTCTGGAAAAAACTACCACTCTAAGCTTTAAATTTACCTGGGAGTTACAGGGCTGAATTTTTCTTCCCTTTCTGCTTCCTTTGACTGAACTAAAGGATTTTCAATTATAACTAAAATAAAACATTAATAAGTCATGTTAGAAAACTGGTTATAGATTCACAGAAAGAGATTACTTTAAAAAATAGTTGTTTTCAAGGTTGACTTGGAAAGGAAAAGGTCTGTAAAAGAACAACTGCCCAATGTTTTCATACTGAAACCCACACCTGTCCAGACAGCTCATGTTATGACCAAAGTCCCACATGAGTCCTCAAGACACCTGTTGGAAGCACAACACCACTGAGTTTGTGTGTGCACACCCTGCAGGGTCCCAGATTTACCCAACCAACCATGGGCAGCAAAGGCCTTCTATTAATTTAACAAGATAAAAGCACATACTGTAAATAGAGACAAGGCTTTTGTTGTGGTTTCATGAATGATCATGTTTTTAACTAAGGGAGGACAAACACAAACTACTTTACAGAGTTTAATTTTAGCCATTTATAAGAAGCCAATATAATGTAAGGCTTTAGACTGATTACCTACAGGCCAGTCTGAGTGGCTGCATTCAGTGGGTTTGTGTCTGGTCTTTTTGTTGACATATTTCATAGAATCAAAGAATGGATTGGGTGGGAAAAGACCTCCGAGATCATCAAGTCCAACCCTTGATCCAACCCCACTGTGATCACGGAGTGCCCTGGGCTGGTGATCACAGTAGGGTTGGATCAAGACATGGTGGATTCTCACTCAGTGCCACATCCACAGAATCACAGAATGGATTGGGTTGGAAAAGACCTCCCAGATCAAGTCCAACCCTTGGTCCAACTCCAGTCCCTTTACCAGATCATGGCACTCAGTGCCACGGCCAAGCTCAGTTGAAAAACCTCCAGGGATGGGGAATCCACCCCCTCTCTGGGCAGCCCATTCCAATCCCTGAGCACTCTCTCTGCAAAGAATTTCTTTCTGCTCTCCAACTTCAATTTCCCCTGGCAGAGCTTGAGCCCATCGTGCCCCCTTGTCCTATTGCTGAGTGCCTGGGAGAAGAGACCAACCCCCACCTGGCCAGAACTTCCCTTCAGGCAGGGGGTGGCCAAGCAAGGCCTGTCACAGGCAGAGTTCTGGAGACATCCACACTCCCATCTGCAGCTCAGCACTGCAGAGGAGCCCAATTAGTGCCCTCTGAAGGTGCTTCAGTGGCTTGTGCATCCAACAGCCAGGGAAAACAGGACAGAAAGCTGTCCTGAAGGGATCACAGAATCCCAGAATCAGCTGGGTTGGAAGAGACCTCTGAGATCATCAATCCAACCCTTGATCCAACCCCACTGTGATCACGGAGTGCCCTGGGCTGGTGATCACAGTGGGGTTGGATCACGACGTGGTGGATTCTCACTCAGTGCCACATCCAGTCTCCTCTTAAACACCTCCAGGGACAGAGAATCCACCCATTCCAATCCCTGAGCACTCTCTCTGCAAAGAATTTCTTCCTGATCTCCAACTTCAATTTCCCCTGGCAGAGCTTGAGCCCCCCTTGTCCTATTGCTGACTGGTTTTGAGTTTAAATCCTTGGAATCTTGTTCTTTTCCTCTTTATACTTAACTGAACATTTTTTTCCCATGTTTTCTGAGTCCTCACCAACACAACACTGATTTACAAGCAAACAGAGACGTGGTGAGAATAAACTGACTTACCACAGTCCCCAACTCTGAAACTTTCTGAGAGTGACCTGATATACTCCTCTCTGCCCCAGGACTGGACGTTTATAAAATAAGTTGGTGAATCACGAATAGTAAAACCGAAGGTGTGTCTTTCGGTCCCAATGTCTGCAAAAATAAACACTATTACAATTCTTAGCACAGCTCGATTTGTAACTAGAATATATGTAGAAAAAACACTACTATTCCGAGGGTGTGCGGTGAGTTTTGCTCCCACTAGAGGTCAGCAGGCGGTGCAGGAACCGCACCCGTGTTGGGGAACGGGCAGCAGCTCCTGCGGGGGCTGTTCCTGCACCGCCCCATCCACCTGAGCCAGCCCGGCAGTGTCTGTGGAAGGGGGGGTTGATATTGGCACCAACTCCAGAGCCTGAAACATTTCCATGGTGGAGTTTTCCCCGTTTCTGATTGATAAGATTTACCCAAACTAATGCTGGCCTTTCATTTCGGTTCTCAAAAACACACATAATTTTTTGTGTGCATTTTAATTCTCTACATTTGACACCGAGGACTCTGTTTATCATTTAAATGTTGATTTCAGCCTATACACCAAATTACACCCTGTAAGAAAATGAAGCAAAACGAGTTAAAAGGGACTGTACTTTTTCGGTCTGGAAAGCTTCTGACATCTGTTTTCCCAATAACCACACCGATTACACTCTGAAAAATAAAGAGATTAGAGAATACAAGTATTAAACACAGATGTATGTGATGAATTAGATTTCATGGAATTATACCCTACTGATGATGATAAACATATTTCTGACTAGTAATCATTTTAATCTATTTATTCCACAGTACCATGTGAAGACTAAAACATAAACACATGAGTTTGGTTTAAGAAAAAATAGTGACTAATAAACACATTAAAAGAAATACATCTGTTTCTGTTTGCAGAGACAATGAGAGGACAAAAGTTCACCTAAAGCAGCCACAATTTTGGCTGTTGTACAGCAATCTCTCCTCAGGTGGGCAGCAGTGTTGTTGTTTCATGCTCCCTGCACAGGTCTCAGGTCTCCTGAAATGCCCCCTGAAAGGTCTGGACAGGATTTATTTCTCAGGGAAGCACCCAGGGGTTCCTGGCTGTCAGCACCAAACACACCCCACAGGGAGGGCACTTACACTGCCCCCATCTCAGCAACCTCAATTTCTACAGGTGCCTCTTCCTTGCCCTCCTTCAGCTGACCCAAAGGGAGCTGAGGCAAGGAAGGGTTTTGGTGATTAGAAGAAAAATCAACCTTATTCTGCTGTGCAAAGCCTGTATTTATTATGTAAAAGCACCCTGGGCATAATTATCAAACAAAACTAATGGGAGCAAACACACTCATGGAGATGTACAGAGATATATTTTAGTAATATATAGATATGTGGTGGGGTTTTTAAAAAAACATAGGAAATCATCAGTGGGAGAGAAGGTTTGCAGTGCTGGTTTGGGATTTAAGGGGTAAGCAATGGAAACTGGAGTGGAATGAGAGACTGACAGTGCAGGACTGCCAGGGGCCTTCAGAACATGCAGCATCCCATGTCACTTCCACAATCATGGAAACCTGGAACGGTTTGGGATGGAGAGACCCCCAGACCATTTTGTTCCACCCCCTCAAAAATTAGGTCTCCAGTTCCCAGTTTCCTTGGAATCACTAGATGGAGCCAAGGTACCTGCCTTATCCCACAGTGCCATCAGCTGAGCAAGAGGACACTGGACAGCAGTGTCACAATCACAGTCCTGATGGAACACTTTCTGTCCCCAGCAGGTAGGGACTTAGATTTTTATTTTCTATTTTTGATTGTTTCTTAAAATCAAACAATGGATCAATCAGAGCACAGCAATCCCTGTATCTCAGCAGCAGTTAAAGGAACTGACATCTAGGAAGGCTCCCCACAGGAATGGAGCTGATGTCAATCTGCAGTTTCCAAAGGAAATGTGCCTGTCCCTGCTGGAAGTGCATTCCCCTCTCCAGGCCTGCTCAGAGAGCTGGCAGAGGGAAGGGATCTGGCTGGAAACTATTTGGGAGGGAGGGGGGAGAAAACCTTCCAGAGATCATTTCCTTGATCAGCTTATTGTGCAACTCTCCAAGCACTAATTCCAGCAAGGGAGGAGGAGCAGAACACAGACCTTTGGAAGCAAATCCTGCTGCCTGTTTTGGCAGAGCATTGCTTGAGGCTGCTCAACCAAATCACCCTGAGCTACACCATGGACACACTGCAAGTGTTTACACTTTAATCTATTTCACTTTTTAAAATAAACAGCAAACTAACAAACATTTTGATGCTTTAAATTATGTATTCATCTGTTTTAACATCCTGAGCACACACTGCTCATTGTATCATGAATTGCTGTATTATGAAAACACTTTCATTACTATGTGTTGCTAATTGCAATATTCAAGGTGAGTTTTGTTTGTAAAATAAAAGCTTTTAACTGAGTTAGGAGATCATTAGTTGAGAGGAACTCAGTGACAGATTAAATCAGCTTTGCAGCAGAACAGGAGATTATGAAAAAGTGGAAAAAATAAACAATGCTACCAGGATACACAACTTCTCTTTTCTGTGATTTCTATTTCATTTGCTTAAAATAAAAGGAAAAGTTTAAATTGTGCCCCTCCCAAACTAGTTTTCACTCTCTTCAGGAGCAACCTGGTCCAGTGGGAGGTGTCCCTGCCCATGCAGGGGGTGGAACGAGAGAAGCTTTGAGGTCCCTTCCACCCCAAACCAGTCTGGCATTCTGTGAAAACCTGCTTTTTATTCCAAAGAAACCCAATCTTATCTGACATGCAACTGTGAGATTTTATCCAGGTGAAACCACCATTCCCTGAGAGTTTTGTGTGACTGTCTCAGGCCCACGTTATGAGCTCAGAGGCACCGAGCACGCCAGGGCTGGGCTGGACGTTCAGGTCCTGAAAGACTCTCGAGGGTCGCAGGTACTTTGTGACTCCATTACTCTGACTCTGTAGTGCCTTTCCCAATGTCTTTGCTAATTAAGCACCATTTAAAACGCTACAAAGAAGCCTCTGATGCTCAAACACTGAATTGTCCAGTCAATATCTATAGTTTGGTACCCACGGACTGGGGACAACAACAGCATCAATTCTCCTTTTGCTGGTTTGCACACAAAGGAGGGAAGGCCCTCTCTGTCTGACAATTCCACTAATGCTCTCAGTACCCAAATCCACAGCAATTACATAATTTTGCAGTAATATAATACACTCAGATACTGTTTCATCCCAGAACAAAAGGGCCATGTCTGTGAGACTTACAGGACGAGCAAGGTTTGGATGCAGATCTGAAAGGGCAACGAAGTCCCGTGCTGAGCTAGAATAGGCCATTCTGTATCTGAAACTGGAGAAAACTAACTCAGAGGTTTTAAAAACCTAAACAAACCACTTCAGGCCATTCACAGTGAGAATAACAAGTTATTTTTTAGCACAAATGTTTTGACCTAATAGCATCTGTTTTCAATAAGAGGCATTTCAAGCCATCTGAAGTAGACAATTCTTTATTGTTTGGATTTGGCGATGGAAGTTATGAATTTTACTGTGACTACTCTACCTATGCCTGTTAAATAAAGGGCTGTGATTTTTATTTATTATTCATCATTAAATGGCTCCATTAGCACCAGCCTCTGAAAAATATTTACCCTCCTTCTCTCTGGGAAGTCCAACGGGATTTAATGAGGCAGCTCATATAAAAAAGGCAATTTATATGTGAGGAAAGAAAAGCATTGGGTTGCAAAGAGCCTTAAGTGAGGTTTTGGACTTAATATTAAACTACTTTAAAACGTGAGTTTATTCCTTCCTTAGAGGAGAAAAGTTCTGAATTTCTTAAAATCAAATTTGTGAAAATTAGTTGTTTTCAGGGTGCCCAGCCCTGGGAGCACCCAAAGTGGGGCCAGTGCTTTGTTAGCCCCTCTGAATGCCTCTTATTATTCCAGGGGTGCCTCAGAGACATTCAGATATTTAACAAATAATTGTCAGATTCTACTTCTTTTGTAAAAGGAGCCATCATGTTCAAATCTTAATAATCTTTAATAGGAGAGACCTGCTGGCATTTTTCAGAGGATGCCTGTTCAATCTTTGTAACAAAGTCCTGAAAGGATTTGCAGTCTTTATACCTGGGAATTGTTAACCATTTCATCAGGCATTGGGGGGAAGGTCTGTTGAACCAGAGAAGAAATATATAGTCTATATTTAAAATAAAAAACACAAAGCAGTGATCTGAGAACAAAGTGGTTTCTCCAAGGGAGTGTTTCAAACCACAGCCTGAATTTGCTTTACAGAAACCACTAACAATGGGGTCCTTAA
Source organism: Pithys albifrons albifrons (assembly GCF_047495875.1). Lineage (NCBI taxonomy): Eukaryota > Metazoa > Chordata > Aves > Passeriformes > Thamnophilidae > Pithys > Pithys albifrons. The sequence continues at coordinate 15,771,435 of NC_092473.1, forward strand.
ACCTGTCCCCATCCCATGAGATGGAAGAATTGATGTTTTCCTCTGTGGGAAAGTCACCTCAGCGTCCCTCCAAGGCATGGTGAGCTTCTTACCTCAGAAGAAGTTAAATATTGTTAAGTGCCGTACCTCACACCAGCTGAGTCGGGTCAAAGGAACCAGCTCTTGGGAACACACGGATGGGAGGGAAATTAAAGAGGTTATTTAGGATTTAAAATGCTCCAGGCCCTGACAGGGGAGGCTGCGGCAGGAGCTGCCCCTCATGGACCCCTCAGCCCGTCCTGGGCCCCTCAGGTACCCCTGAACCTCCTCACAGACCCCTCATCCTCCTCAGAGATCCCCTGAACCTTCTCACAGACCCCTCAACCTCCTCAGAGATCCCTCAGACCATCAAATACCCCTGAACATTGTCAGGTATCCCTCCGACCCCTCAGCCCATCATGGACCTCTCAGTTAACCCTGAATCTCCTCACAGACCCCTCATCCCCCTCAGGGACTCCTCAGCCCATCATATACCCCCTCAACTTCCTCATGGACCCCTTGTTCCCCCTCACGTACCCCTCATCCCATCACGTACCCGTCAACTTCCTCACATACCCCTCATGGCCCTCAAAGACCCTCTCCACCTTTTCATGGACTACTCAGCCCAACATGTACTCCCTCATGGACCCCCTCATGGACCCCTCATTCCCCCTCAGCCCATCATGGACCCCTCAGTTACCCCTGGACCTCCGCACAGACCCCTCACAGCCCCCTCAACCTCCTCATGGACACCTCATTCCCCTCAGCCCATCACATACCCCTCCATCTCCCCACATACCCCTCATCCCCCTCAGGGACTCCCTCCACCTCCTCGTGGACCCCTCGTTCCCCCTCAGGGACTCCCTCCACCTCCTCGTGGACCCCTCGTTCCCCCTCAGGGACTCCCTCCACCTCCTCGTGGACCCCTCGTTCCCCCTCAGGGACTCCCTCCACCTCCTCGTGGACCCCTCGTTCCCCCTCAGGGACTCCCTCCACCTCCTCGTGGACCCCTCGTTCCCCCTCAGGGACTCCCTCCACCTCCTCGTGGACCCCTCGTTCCCCCTCAGGGACTCCCTCCACCTCCTCGTGGACCCCTCGTTCCCCCTCACAGACTCCCTCCACCTCCTCGTGGACCCCTCGTTCCCCCTCAGGGACTCCCTCCACCTCCTCGTGGACCCCTCGTTCCCCCTCACGTACCCCTTTATCCCATCACATATCCCTCAACCTCCACAAGAACCCCTCAGCCCATCATGTACCCCCTCATGGGCCCCTCATGGGCCCCTCATTCCCCCTCAGCCCATCGTGGACCCCTCAGTTACCCCTGAAGCTCCTCACAGCCCCCTCAGCCCCTCACGCACCCCCAGAAGCCCCTCAGGGCCCCCTCAGGATCATGAAGGAGACAAAATGGCGGGAAGGGGCTCGGCGCCCTCGGCCGTGTGGGCCCGTCCTGAGGGGAGACTTTTCCCAGCACTGATGGAGTTCCTGCACTCCTGAGCTCCAGGAGGTGACAGCAGAGTTAGGTGGGATATCAGGGAGGAATTCCTGGCTGTGAGGGAGGTCAGACCCTGGCACAGGGTGGGCAGAGAAGCTGCCCCAGCCCTGGGAGTGTCCAAGGCCAGGTGGGACCAGCCTTGGGATAGTGGAAGTGTCCCTGCCCATGGCAGACCTTTGGAACTGGATAATCTTCAAGGTCCTTCCAACCCAAACCATTCCGTGATTCCAAGATTTTAAGCCAACCAAGCACCACCCAGGAGTCTGAGATGGGGTTTGTTCTGCACAGCACACCTGCAAGACAAAGAAAATTCCAGAAATCCTTGGAGAAACCATTCCCTCCTTTTTTTTAAATTTTTGTTAGCTCTAAGAAAAAATAAATGCAGCCTGTATTTTATAAACTAATTAAAATTCATGGTTCAAGATATTATTTGTATTGATTTGCACCCAGCAATTCCTGAGTTTTCAGACCCTGAAAGAGGCTGGATTGAGCTATTTTGGTCATTTATATTGCATATAAAATAATTTTTTTTATAAAATCAATACCCTTCACTTCTGCATCATAAAAAACTTGACTCCTGATGAGTAATTTTCCAACCTCAAGGTCATGGCTATTGAAGTTTTTAGTGTAGCCTGACAAGTTCTCTGTGTTGCCTCTGTATTAGGAGATCTTTCATTTCTCCAATTAAACAGCTGAAAACAGACACCACCTGAGCTCTCATGTTTGTTGTACCTCTGAAGTCCACGATAATTATCCCGTGCTGATGACAAACATCGTGCCAGGAGAGTGACAGCCTGAGTGGAGGGGCTTTTGGGGGCACTTTTATACAGGATGATCCATGGATTTAACTTTGTTCCACAAGTTTGAAGTCTCCTGTAAACAGAATATGGTAATTTTTGTTAGTTATGTGTTAGTTTTGTTAGTTATGTTGTTTTAGTTAATAGCCACGCAGAAGATAAGGACCATGGTGATGTGATCCTGGTGGAACAGGAAGGAGAACACTCACCTTGTCTGGGAAAGGCTGGCAAAGGTACAAGTCTTGTTCTTACAGCCATGACTGCCCAGTCAACCAGGAAAACAAACCTGAAATCACAGAATCACAGAATGGATTGGGTTGGAAAAGACCTCCGAGATCATCAAGTCCAACCCTTGATCCAACCCCACTGTGATCACCAGCCCAGGGCATGGAGTGCCCTGGGCTGGTGATCACAGTAGGGTTGGATCAAGACATGGTGGATTCTCACTCAGTGCCACATCCACAGAATCACACAATGGATTGGGTTGGAAAAGACCTCTGAGATCATCAAGTCCAACCCTTGGTCCAACTCCAGTCCCTTTACCAGATCATGGCACTCAGTGCCACGGCCAAGCTCAGCTGAAAAACCTCCAGGGATGGGGAATCCACCCCCTCTCTGGGCAGCCCATTCCAATCCCTGAGCACTCTCTGGAAATAAGTTTTTTCTGCTCTCCAACTTCAATTTCCCCTGGCAGAGCTTGAGCCCATCATGCCCCCTTGTCCTATTGCTGAGTGCCTGGGAGAAGAGACCAACCCCCACCTGGCCAGAACTTCCCTTCAGGCAGTTCCAGACAGTGCTGAGGTCACCTCTGAGCCTCCTCTTCTCCAGGCTGAACACCCCCAGCTCCCTCAGCCTCTCCCCACAGCACTTGTGCTCCAGTCCTTTCTCCAGCCTCATTGCTCTTCTCTGGACCTGCTCCAACCCCTCAAGATCTTTCCTGAACTGAGGGGCTCAGAACTGAACACAACACTCAAGGTGTGGCCTCACCAATGCAGAGTACAGGGAGAGAGACCTGTGGGGTGTCCTCTGCTGCAGAAGGTTATAAATCAGGATCACAGCTCATGGGCTTGCAGGTTTTGAGCTTGTCCAGCATCTCAGCAAGGCTTTGGTGGGACATGACCACCTGCTCCAGTGGGGCCTGGCAGAACCAAGCTGGGACCTGGCGCTGCCAGCGTGGTCAGCACTGCCACCAGGGTCTGTCCAGGTGGGGCTGCCTGGTCAGCACTGCCACCAAGGTCTGTCCAGGAGGAGCTGTATGGTCACCACTGCCACCAAGGTCTGTCCAGGAGGAGCTGTATGGTCACCACTGCCACCAGGGTCTGTCCAGGAGGAGCTGTATGGTCACCACTGCCACCAGGGTCTGTCCAGGAGGAGCTGTGTGGTCACCACTGCCACCAGGGTCTGTCCAGGAGGAGCTGTGTGGTCACCACTGCCACCAGGGTCTGTCCAGGAGGAGCTGTATGGTCACCACTGCCACCAAGGTCTGTCCAGGAGGAGCTGTGTGGTCACCACTGCCACCAGGGTCTGTCCAGGAGGAGCTGCCTGGTCACCACTGCCACCAAGGTCTGTCCAGGTGGAGCTGCCTGGTCACCACTGCCACCAGGGTCTGTCCAGGAGGAGCTGTATGGTCACCACTGCCACCAGGGTCTGTCCAGGAGGAGCTGCCAGGTCACCACTGCCACCAGGGTCTGTCCAGGAGGAGCTGTATGGTCACCACTGCCACCAGGGTCTGTCCAGGAGGAGCTGCCAGGTCACCACTGCCACCAGGGTCTGTCCAGGAGGAGCTGTGTGGTCACCACTGCCACCAGGGTCTGTCCAGGAGGAGCTGCCTGGTCACCACTGCCACCAGGGTCTGTCCAGGAGGAGCTGTATGGTCACCACTGCCACCAGGGTCTGTCCAGGAGGAGCTGTGTGGTCACCACTGCCACCAGGGTCTGTCCAGGAGGAGCAGCTTTTCCCCCCCAGACACAAAGGGCAGGTGAAACCCGACACTGGGCTTTGTTCCGTTTCAAAGCCACCAGAACAAGAACGCTGTTGTGTGTCCCCACGGCCAATGATCCGGGGCTCTGCTTTGTGGCTCAGCTCCACTCCTATTTTCAATGTACATTCTGAAGAAAAAGCTGCTTTTTACTTTCCCATGATAGCCCCTGCTGGGGAGACGTTATCGGGGCCATCGTGACAGGACGCACAAAGGCACTGGGTGTGGGACCGGAGTTCTTTCCCTCCGAGATGTGATCAGGTGCTCAGTTTCTGACTTGCTGAGACTGAGCCAAGAACTGTTTGATGGGTGTCCCTGTCTCAGGTGTCACTGTGAATTCTGCCATTCATACATGGCACCTCGGGGGATGGTCAGGGAATTGGACTCCTCTGGGTTACTGGAAAAAAATAACATCTTTTTTGGTGCTTACAGCAAACAAATGTGTAACCCAACTTTATCCCACTGATTTACAGTCACCTGATTCTGCCCGTCAGGAATTTTTAATACAAACACTGAAAAGCGCCTGCAAAAACAAAAGTTATCAACTTGTACTCAGCTTCACTCAAGTTTTCCTCCTCAATTGACCTCAAAGTGGAATCAGCATCATTATCTCCCTTTGACAACTGGGAAAACAGAGGTGAGAGAAAGGCCAGAAGCGTTTCCTGAGGTCCATGTGCCACACAGGACCTGCTCCCCTCTCCACCACCATCCCCCACGGGACAGCAACAGTATTAAATCAGTATCTTTCTGATCTGGTGCTTGATCCCTGAAAGCTCCAAGTGATTTTACCTCTCCAGCACTTCAGCAGCACTTGGCCCTGTGTCGGATTCAGCCTGTGATTGGCAGAGACTTCCCATACCCTGCTGCAAATTGCCCAGTCCCTGCTAATTAAGCCTTCATGAATAGATTTATTTCAATTACACTCATTGGCATGGTCAAATGCCATTTCGTAATTCACTTTAGCAATTTGTTACGTGACCATCAGGGTTTGCATTCAGGGGAAGAGAGTCCAGCACTAGCAGGGACATTTCAGAAATCATTTTCAAAAGGATCTTCAAACCCAGAGCAATATAAAAATATTTGCTCTGAGAGTTTTCTGCTGCCCGCAGCGTTTACTGAGAGGGCTCATTGAATATTTATACACTCTTAGGACCTAGAGAATTGGTAAAATGGAAAGGGCAGACCTGTAATTTTATGTAATTGGCCTGACTGAATGCATTAAAAGCAGCAAATTATTAAAAGTGTTCAGTGGCTTTGGCTGATACCTGAACTGGCTGAGCCTCGGGAGCACTGATGGAGTAATGATGGACATCTTTAGGAGTGGCAGTGCAGGTGCTGATGCAGCCAACAGGTGCTTGGTGTGTTCAGAGATATTTAATCTAAATATTTAATCTCAATTTCTCACCATCCCCACAGCCAGTCTTTGTTCAGCTCTCACTTCCCCCATCCTGGTCCCCAGCACTGGAGTCATCCCAGTGCTGCTCCAGCGGGATTTCCTCGCTCTGAGCAGCTCCACGAAAAAACACAACAACCCAGAGCCTTACTGGAAAATTGACATGAACTGTGGCTGGTTCCCACCTAATTTGGGATCATTCTGGCTTCTTTGGGCCAGGGGAGGTGCCAGCACCCGGGGCTGGTGCATCCACAGGAGCCTGCAGAGAGCTCAGACCCTGCGAGCAAACAGCACCACGTGCCAAGAGCTCTCCCTGCACGAGAAAAGCCCCACTGCTGGCAAACACCAAACTGAGGCTTTTTCTAAGGTGCAAATCTCTGTGGGCCATGTAAACCCTGCTCTTCCCAGCTGCCCAGGAAGGACAGTGTTTGGAAACAACAGCTGCTCTCAAGACAACAAAGTCCCCCTGTTCTCTCTGATGAATTCACACGAAACTGCTTCAAACCAGAGCTGGCCTTCCCCACGGGCAGGGAGGGAATGGCATCCACAGGGCTGGAGTGCAGCAGGCACAGCATTCCTGCCTGGGGAAGCAGAGTCCTCACTCTCCAAGGCAGGGGCTGGGTGCCTGTTCATCAGCAAGCTCAGTTCTTCACTATTTCAACACTAATTAATCCCTTCTGCAACACTCATGCAAAGGTGGATCAGGAACATCACACGACACAGGCACAACCTGGAGAGGAACAGGAGCCCCTGCACCAAAATCAGCTCCCCTCAGGTGGCCATTGCAGAATGACAGCAAAAAAGAACCACCACAACTGAAATCTGAGACCTTCAGGATCATCACTAAGCAGTTGGTATATTTTCAGCAAAGACAGCAAATAAATATAACCCCAAACTAACCCTTTGTGTAATTTTATAGCAAAAAGTCAGAATAAGATGCCTATATAGGAATTAACTGCTTGGAAACACTGACAAAAGGATTTTTTTTCAATTCTCTTGCATTTTTGAAGCTCAAGCTTTGATTGTCCAAGATTTTGAAGCCCTCAGTCTGCAGTTTAACTTGCCTGAAACTACAGAAGTTGAAAGTGCTTCTTTTTGAAGCCTTCAGGCTGCAGAGAGGAACTTTTCCTGCACATAATTCCAAAATAATTTGAGATCAGTGACATTACTTGGATATTCATCACTTTCCTCAAGGCCAGAATTTCCTCCTCTCTGAGCAAACATGTGAGGAATATTTTCCAAAAAAACATCATGAATTAAAACATACAACAATTAAAAATAATTCTAGTGACAGCTCCCTGACACTGAGGAAGAACGTGTTGAGGGGGGAATAAAGAAGATATTTAGCATTGTTGGCTGCCATTCAGACATTTCCAGCCACTCAAACCAATGAAACCAAACCCAAATGATATCTGGATTTCAGTTTGAGACACGTGATGCTGAGCAGTACCAATTAGGACACACAGGATAAGAGCCTTCCAGTGACAAAACTGGGCAAAACCCCTTCCAAACCTCAGTTGCTCCAGTTTCCAACCACGTCTAAAACTTGACCTCTGCATGAGCAGTTCATAAGGAGGAAAACTTGGGATATAATTTCCAAAGACACATGGGGATGGCTGTAAAAGAAAAGCAGGATCTTAGAGTAAACAGAATTATTCCCCCACCACAGAATGCAGTGAACTGAGCACCACTGACATCCAGACAGGCTGTCCAAGCTGCATGTTCCAGCACAAACACACCTTTGATCTCTGTGGCAATGCTCCCACTGCCTGCAGAGCCAGCCCCGTGTCCAGCCCCTTCCCAGGCAATCCACACTGCCTGAGGAGCCAGCCCCACATCCAGCCCCTTCCCAGGCAATCCACAGTGCCAGAGCCAGCCCCACATCCAGCCCCTTCCCAGGCAATCCACAGTGCCTGCAGAGCCAGCCCTGTGTCCAGCCCCTTCCCAGGCAATCCACAGTGCCAGAGCCAGCCCACATCCAGCCCCTTCCCAGGCAATCCACAGTGCCTGCAGAGCCAGCCCCGTGTCCAGCCCCTTCCCAGGCAATCCACACTGCCAGAGCCAGCCCCACATCCAGCCCCTTCCCAGGCAATCCACAGTGCTTGAGGAGCCAGCCCCACATCCAGCCCCTTCCCAGGCAATCCACAGTGCCTGAGGAGCCAGTCCCACATCCAGACCCTTACCAGGCAATCCACAGTGCCTGCACATCCAGCCCCACATCCAGCCCCTTCCCAGGCAATCCACAGTGCCTGCAGAGCCAGCCCCGTGTCCAGCCCCTTCCCAGGCAATCCACAGTGCCTGCAGAGCCAGCCCCACATCCAGCCCCTTCCCAGGCAATCCACAGTGCCTGCACATCCAGCCCCACATCCAGCCCCTTCCCAGGCAATCCACAGTGCCTGCAGAGCCAGCCCCGTGTCCAGCCCCTTCCCAGGCAATCCACAGTGCCTGCAGAGCCAGCCCCACATCCAGCCCCTTCCCAGGCAATCCACAGTGCCTGCAGAACCAGCCCCACATCCAGCCCCTTCCCAGGCAATCCACATTGCCAGAGCCAGCCCCACATCCAGCCCCTTCCCAGGCAATCCACAGTGCTTGAGGAGCCAGCCCCACATCCAGCCCCTTCCCAGGCAATCCACAGTGCCTGCAGAACCAGCCCCACATCCAGCCCCTTCCCAGGCAATCCACAGTGCTTGAGGAGCCAGCCCCACATCCAGCCCCTTCCCAGGCAATCCACAGTGCCTGCAGAACCAGCCCCACATCCAGCCCCTTCCCAGGCAATCCACAGTGCCTGCAGAGCCAGCCCCACATCCAGCCCCTTCCCAGGCAATCCACAGTGCCTGCAGAGCCAGCCCTACATCCAGCCCCTTCCCAGGCAATCCACACTGACATTTGGAGTTCTTATCCATTAGGAAAATAAAACCTCCCCCCAAAGCCTGTTCAAAGTGTAAAGGTACAAGACCTGAGCAAAACAGGACTCGATCATGAGATTTCCCCTTAAGAAAATGAACACTAGAGGTCAATCTAACAACTTGTCCCGGAAATTTATATCCCTGGAATAAAACATTACAGACTTCTGCACACTGTACACCTCTAACTACATCCAGACCCGCTGACTTGGCAACGGGCTTCATATCTAACAAGGGTTTCTTCTATTCTTCTGAATTTGTTCTTGTCTTGCTCCACATTAGTATTTCCTCTCTGGAGCTTGTCCATGTGATCTCTGTCCTGATCCATGGGGCTCGCTGAGGCCCTGAACTTCCCAGGTATGGAATAAAAGGGGAAATGGGCATTTTCATGTGCAAGTGCTGGAGGCCAAATGTGTCCCTGCTGGAGCTCTGCTGCAGCCAGGAGAGTTCCATTATGGACTGAGTATAGGGGCAGAGGAGCAGATGGAAACCTCTCCAGCTCAGGATCCCATATCTCATGCATAAATCATGGAAGGGTTTGGGCTGGAAAGGATATTAAAGATCATTCAGTTACAAACCTCCTGCCATGGGCAAAAGAACCTTCTACTACCCCAGGCTGCTCCAATCCCTGTCCAACCTGGCCTTGGTCACTTCAAGGGATGGGGCAGCCACAAATCTGTGGTTCCAGAGGCAGCAGGAAACTGGGCTGGGATGCAAGTGATGGGATTGTGACTTCCAGCCTTCAAGACTGATTCCCTTCCAAAGTGTCTCCCATCAAATAGCAACAAGGTGACTTCATTACCTCACACTTTCCTCACCGCAGTTTTTATGCTCAGATCCTGGAGGAACTCAAGGCTACAAACTCCCATGAGCTATTTATGCATGACACAAAATAGTCTTTGGTTGAGATTTTTAGCTTTATCATTCTTAAACACCCAGTTATCCAATTTCAGTGAGTTTGTTCCTCCTCCTCCTTCCCTGCTCTTAACTCTAGAAATAAGACTTGCCATCCTGCCACAGCCTCCCCATTGCCACCTTGTGCAGCAAATCTTCAGTTCCCCTTTAGAAGGCTCCTGATTCAGACTCAGTGGAGACAAGAAAAGAGCACAGGCTTTGCCAATACAGAGGCTGCCTGTGCTGGGGAGCCAAGGGGGACTCAAGGCACGAAACCAAGGCAGATGAAAGCACAGCTCCAGCAACGAGTGTGTTTAAGCACAGCCCTTCTCCCAGGGAGTCACCGGGACGGCTGCTGTGCCTCTCCCTGAGCACATGTGCGAGTGCTCTGCTGCAGCCAGGCCAGGGTCGGATCGGGGTGGGATCCCGGGGCACCGAGCGCCGCCGCCGAGTGTCACCGATTCACAGGCGGCTCCGCTGCCAACCGCGGCCCCGCAGGAGTGTTCGCAGCGAGCAGCCAGAGCGCAGCTCCAGATGGCAGCGCCAGCTCCTCACTCAGCAGCTCTCCTGCTGCCAGCTCCGTGCTGCAAACGGCCCAGCACAGCAGAAACGTTCCAGCTCAACCTTCGTGTTACAATTACCTCTAAAAAACTGCCAAATAAATTCCTGAAAATTCTTCCCCTGGAGTTTCTTGCTGCCTGTATGACCTGAGTGGTGTTGGCTGTAGCCAGAGGTGCTCCCACAGGGCAGCACCCAAGGTGACTTCCAAAGGGTGCCCAATTTAATGCCCAGCTCCTCAGAGCCCTGACACATCCTAAGGCTGCCACAGAAGTGGTGAAGTAGCAGGAAAAGCCTCCTCTGCTCCTCTTCAGGCAACCTGACCCTAACAGAGAGCTTAGGCTTGTGCAGGGACACAGCCCTGAACCCTTCCCAGATAATGCAGGCACAGGAGACATTTAGGAGGGGTATGAGCATGGCTGGGACAGCAGTGGGTGCCTCGTGGCCCTGCTGTGGGTTAACAGTCTCTCTTCAAGAGAGTCAAAACTGAGCAGAGCTGAACAGGAAAACTCCCTTCTCAGACCTCTTGATGCCTCACCTTGGTAGTTTTTCTTCTATTAAAATACACAAGGGAAGATGCAATCCCTCAGCCACAGGGGCTGCCCTTCCCAGTGCCACCATCCATTCCCATCCACCCAGGAGTGATGCCACCAGTGGTTCTTCCCAAGGACTGACAACAGCAACCACAGCAAGCAACCCCCTGCTACAGCAGAGACACAGTGCAGGACCCCTGTCAGCCCCAGTGCCAGCTGTGCCAACCATGAGAACCCTCCAAGACCTGCCTGAGGCCCTCAGCACCACAAGGATCCCACAGCAGAGGCAGCAACGGCCCATCCAGGGGCCCAGAGACATCCCACATTCTCTCCATCCTTCACCATCCCCTCTTCCAAGGAGTCATACATGCAATTACTAACAGAGCTGACATTTTGCAAAGGTCTCCAAGGCCAAGCAGAGCACTCGGAAGATGTATCTGCCCAAGGATAGGCAGGAGTTGATGGGAAGTGTGGCCATCCCATCCCTCACCAGCACCAGCTGCTCCCACCATCTCCAGCACAGCCCTCAGTGCCATCAAACTCCTCGCAGGGTGTGGGCACATGGCAATGCCAACAGTGACACCAGAGGGGTGGAAGCTCCTGAAGTGACAGGGGCTTAACACAGGCAGGACCAGACTCAATCCCAGGCTCACAGGGAGCCCAGTTTTAGCTTATAGAACCGTTTAGCCTCTTGCAGCCCCAGACACAGTTCCTGCCAAATCAATATCTGTGCCTTCCTGGTAAATAACTGTGCCAGTGGGATGTTAATGGTGCACAGTGCTTGGGGTGCCGAGGCTTCTTTTTTTATCCCCCAACGAAACAAACTCCTTCATTTTCCTCCCCCTTCCCCCCACAAGCCTCCCCAAATGCACAAAATGGGCTCCAGACCCACCTCCTACGAGGAAATGAGAACCAGCCCCGGAGGATCACCCAGCAAGAAGCCTCTGTTCGGAGATCTGACGCCTCTTCAAAGGCGGGGGAGCAAATGTGCTCCTACCTCCGCTGATTTATGAGGACCGGCTGCGTGGGCCACGCGGGAACGCTTAAACGCTGCCAGAGGGAGGGGGACGGAGCCCTCGCTGCCTGCACCCAACAGCCCTGCTCCTTAGGACAGTTTGTTTTCATATCATTAGCTCTGTATTGCATTTTGAAGGAAAACAAACAACCTGGAGACTGCAGCACGTGCTGCCGGAGGATCTGCTCGCTGGGAAAATAAACCCTGGCGTGGCAGAGCCGGGACTGGCCCAGGGCAGGGGGGATGTGCCAAGGGGGCTCTTGAACTGCATGTGCCAGGCTGGGGCAGTGTCCCCACGTGGAAGGGGATGGAGGGAAGCAGGTGGCTTGCCTGTGCTGGTGGGACACAGCCCATGTCACCTCAGCTGGAGGCAGGAGCAAAGCCAGAGCCACGGGCAGCCAACCTGGCACCCGGGAAAGGCAGGAGCGAGGCTTGATTAAGTGAGGGGCACAGCCCAGGAGGGTTTCCTTCCTCCCTGTGTTGAATAATTCTGGGTGTAAATTGTTCTAAGTTACATCTGTTTGGTTTTAGTTTCTGCTCTTGTCCCAGGATTATTTATGCTTTTGAAATATAGCAGTAGGCACGTGTGTAGTGCTGTGTTCATGAAATACAGCCCATGGCATTTATCAATCACTGCAGTAAATAATTCCAACAAGCTCAACTCCTCCGAGAGAGCAGGGGACAGGGAGAAGGCTGCCCATCTGCCAGGGCCCTCCCAGGGCTGCCAGGACCCCACAAGGCTGACAGAGTCACTCCTGAAATGCTCTTTTCCATCTAAAATGAAGCCAAGAAAGCCAGTGCAGCTCCCAGGTGGGTCCTGGTGGCAGCTGTGCCCTGAGCTGGCACAGGGTTCCCACCCAGGGCAGCCAGTGCTGCAGGGGCATCCCTGGGGACAGGGGATGCTCCCAGTCCATGCCTGAAGGGCAGTGACAGCCAAAAAGTAACCACTCCACTGCATCCAAGCTGGAGCAGAGGCACCCAAGGGACACAACCACTCTGGGAACTGCATCCCCACAGCACCACACTCCAGGACAGCCAGGGAGCCACTGCCTGAAGCAAAAGCTCTCTGCAAGGATGTTTTTTGGTTTGAATTGACAGTGGTTGAGGAGAAGACAGCACTACTAACAGCCCTCTATAAACACTTGCTCAATTAGCATAGGTAACTTCTGTGGAATTTTTTCAATGCCTGAATTCTTGCATTTTTTCCAGGGAAAAGGACACAGGGGACTCCACATGATGCTGTCCATACAGAACTGGTATTTCCCTGGAAGCCCTTCCTGTCCTGCAGCAAATAGGGACCTGGGAAAGCCAAGCACAAGGCTGGATGGATTTAGTGTTGCTACACTGGGGCTCATTTATCTTTGCTCTGGGGTGAATGGACACCATCCTCAAGGACAGGAGCTTAACAAGCAGGGTAGGAGATCTGAACCAGATCTTGACCTGATCTCAGCCACACAGCTGTGCTGAACCAAACAACGTTGATTTATACCAGCAAGAAGCCAATCTCTGCTCAAATTCATGCCCTCTGCCACCAGCATTGCTGGAGCTGTCCATACCAGGCAGAGCTCATCCCACTAACACCAGCTCTCCCAGCAGCCCAGAGCAGAGCCAGGATGTGGCATCAACATTGACTCCACCATGGGACACTCACTCCAAGAGACTGCACCACTGACGTGGGCAGCCTGAAGGGCCTCAGGGTAAAATAAAGATCCTCAGAAGGGGCTGTGCTGCTACAAACACTCCTCTGGGCTTCCCAGGGCTGCCCATCCCTGCAGGATGCTGTGCCTGGTTTTAGGAGACACCTCAGCACCACGTGGTACATGTGGGACTGCCCCAAGGAAAACTCACAGGCAACTCCTCCGGCTTTGCTGCCAAAATATCACTTCCCAGAGAAGATAATCTTGCATCAAACTCATGCCCCTGCCATAAATCAGTCTGGGAGAAGGTCCCTGGTCAGAGACCCCCATTGATGCACGACAGCAGTGGTGGGGGTGCTGCAGTAACACCCCCGTGGTGCTGGGAGCTCCAGCCCTGCTGAGCCCAGCTCATCTTGGGGCAGCATTTCCAAGCAGGGTGGTGCCAGCACAGCACAAAGGGTGCTTTCAGCAGCCCTGATGAGTTTTACCCTTGGGCAACCACCACATCCCAAGGGCCTCTCACCAGGGGACAGCTCCTTCAGTTGAGCTGCTCACTGCCCCAAAGAGTCCAGGACACCCTGGAAACCTGGAATCCCCAAGTCCAAGCAGCATAAGGTGTCAGACAGCTCTGCCTCCAGCCAAGCCCCCAGCTTTGCACACACTGACACCTTTCCCCAAGTCCCCCCAAATACCCTCTTGCTCCACAGCCACAGAGGGAGAAGGCAGCAGACTGGCCCCATCTCCCAAGCTGCCCTCCAGCTGAGCACCTGCTCCTTCCCAACACCAAGGAACCTTTCCCAGCCCCCACAGAACTGCCACATCCTCCATCTCCTGCAAAACATCCCAACTCACTTCCAGGGCTGAGGGTACAAGTCAGTGCTGCTGGAAATGCCTCCCCTGCACCTGGAATCAGCAGGGTGGGGGGACCAGCACCCCCTGTGCTCCCCAGCACCCCCAGCCCTGCAGACACCGAGTGGAGCCACTTCACCTTGGCTCACTCCCCATACAAGAGCTGGTTGCCAAGTCCAGACTTGGATCTAGCAACAGACTTTTGTGCTTTGGCTCATGGATTCTGAAAACAAGAGCTTTAATCATTGCTTGCTTTTATGTGCTGAGAGCCAAAATTGTCTTGTTAAATACAGTAAGTGATCAGTACTCGCAGCAAAGAACATTTCAATGACTGCTTGTATGGGTAATTATTCCAGGCTTGCCTCTCTTCCCCTCTTGAGAAAAATTACGGAATGTGGAAATTATTGCAAAGCCTCTCCGGACTTGGAACATTTTCTGCTGGTTATGGGCAGTGCTTCAGCCTGTGCCTGCCTTTTGCTGCCTGGCTGTGCCCCTTCCCATGTGCCAAAGGGTGCTGGTCCCTGGGCAGGCTGCACCAGGGTCACATCCTGCACAGGCAGGTACAGGGCTGTACTCAGACAGGTCAAAGTAACCCCAATTCCTGTCCTAAGGGAACAGCAATCTCTCTTGTGCCAGCCTTGGGGTGAGGGTGTCCTGCCCTGCCTGAGCTCAGCACATCAGCACAGAACAGCCAAGCCCAGCAAACCTGGATTTTAGGGGGTTTTGCCCCATTTATCCCTGAGTTGCAGCCATGGATCCGTGCTTGGGCCCCCAGCTGTGCCATGGCCTCAGGCAGCAGCTTTTCTCTCCCAGCCCTCTCTAATATTCCACTATTAAAGTTGCCTTTTGGCTTTTATTATGATTCTTTCCAGAGATAAAAGAGCCCTGTAGGAGCTGAGGGAGCCCCAGCAGTAACCATGTCATTGGAGCTGACAGTGGGGAACCCCAGGCTGGGAGTGCTGTGGTGAGACCAGAGTGCACAGAGGGAGAGGAGGAGGAGGATGGTGCTCAGCCAGGCACCACCCAGCCCAGCTTTGGAGAACCAGGGGAGCAAACTGCAGGGATGGTGTCTGCTCTGGTGTCAGTGGATGCTTTTCTGCAAAAGGGGTTTTTTTCCCTTGGAAAAGAACACTCCCAGCCAGGTTTGCATCACCTTCTCCTCAGCAGGAGGTTTCTGGCACCAATAAATCTCCCAGTGAAGCAGGGGCAGGACCCCACAGCCAGTGGGCAGCTCCACTCTCACCTACAAGAGGATTTTGTATGAGGCAGTTCTGGCCCTGCTGCCTGGGATGGAGGAAGGAAAGGTTCCAGGAGGATTTGGGTGAGCAGACAAACCTTGAAAAGATGGAACAAATCCCTGAGTAGTTTCAGCATTAACACCTCTGTGCAGGTTTATGTGCAAAGAGAGTCTGTCCCCAGCTGGCAGGTGGGAAGTTCTGTCACTCTGAAGCTCATTCCTGCAGGTTTATCACAGTAGGAGAAACAGGGCAGACCCATCAGCTCCAATGGGTACCTGGGTGCCCCATGGCACCCCATCCCCTGCCCCAGGGTGCCACAGCTGCCAGACAGGAGCTCCTGCATTTCAGGACCTCCCTTTTTGGTCTCCAGACCTCCCCATGACCCACTGCCCAGGGCTGATTCCAGGCATGGATATCCACCCCAGAGCTGGATCAGGCTCTCCCAATCCAGTGTTTGCTGTCCCCTCCAGCACCCAGGGATGCCACCAGGGCATTTCCCCACCAACTGCTCGGGGTGCTGCATTGAAGATACTTGGGTGTTGCAGCCAGGTCAGAGGAATGACCATTCTCCCTGTGAGGTGTTGGACCCCCTGTCCTCTCCACCCTGGTTCTCTCTGCCCCATTTCTCAGAGGGGTGGGGGACTGGTCCCCCATGTGCAGGGCTGGCAGGAAGGGAGTCATTCCCGAGGAGCATTGCTTTAAACCACTCCAATATGGCAAGGCAATGTTAACCAGCTGGGAAAGCTCTTTAAAGACCCTTAATTAAAGGCTGGCTGTTGCACAAGCCCCTTTCCCATCCCACCAGAAGCCTTTCCCAGTTTCCCGGCCTCTCCCCCGCTGCCCTCCATCCCTCACACTTTCTTTCCTGCTGGCATCTGCCAGCAGCATGCTGGGGGTGTCCTCCAGCAATCAGCCCCTGCCATCGTATGGAAGTTTGAACTCACAGCAAAGTGGAAAAAAAAGGGGGGAAAATTCCCTCCCAGTTGCTTTTCAGGCACGGCTGGAGCAGCAGCTCCTGCATGGATGGGGCAGAGCTGGCCTGGCAGGGGGAGCATCGGCTTCATCTGCACCACCACTCACCAGACATGGGAAACTGGGAGAAATGGGGCTGCTTCAGCCCCCCCAGCACTGATTCTCCCCTCTAACGCTGTCCCTCACGTGTCACTCAGTGCCCCACCCAACCCCACAGGCTGCAGCCACCCCCTCCTGCCCACTCCACATGGCCCTGGCCCCTGGTGGTGCCACATCCCTCATATCTCCCCCTACCCCACACCAATAGGGGGTACAAGATTAGGGCCTGGGGCTCACCTCGTGCCAAGGGAATCTTGCCAGAAAGGCATCAATTTACTTTCCTAATGATATAAATTAATTAAACAAGGCAACATGTTACTGTTTCTAATCAAGAAAAAATTTGGCATTCTCTGCACACAACCACACTGGTCCTGCAGTCCCCAGAGCAGCAGGAAGGATGCCCTGCACCCCTGGAAGTGGCACCCCCCTACCAGCCAGTGCCAGCTTCTGCTCCCCGAGCTGGGACAGCCTCTGCACCATCCAGAGCTTCAGGATTCCCACAGGATCCCCCTCCCTCTCTCCCAGCTTTTATAGCCCCGGGATGTTCCCACAGCAGAGGAGCCTCACCTGGGGACTGTGGGGTGGGACAGGTGCAGCCACACAGAGAGCAGGGGGTGGGATTGGGAATGGGATTGGGAATAGGGACAGATGGGCATTTTCAGGGAAGAGCATGACCTCCCTGTTACAGGTTATAAACATTCCCAGAACACACCAAGCTGAAATGTGTAATTACAAACCAGCCCTGCTGCTCCCCATCTCCAGACCCACACAAAGGGAGGGCAGTTTTAACTTCTTCCTGGTGGAGCTGCTTTTTTTTTTTCTTTTCTGCCTATTTTTGTTCTTTCCCTTCCATCCTCCTAAATTTGGTATAAAAGAAAAAGGAGTAAATAAAAATTTTGGAAAGCTCTTTCAGCCCTGTTCTTCCTGGCTTGTGGAGTGGTTGGAAGGGAGGGGGAGCACAGGAACCACAATGCTTTGGAGAGCTGGATTCTCAAAACAAGAATGGGGTTAGAAATGGAAACTTTGGTTAACTGAGATGGGGATGAAAACTGCAGTTCATAGTTGGCTGCAGAGCTGGGTCTCCATCACCCTCTTGCTCTGACACTTCCCCCATTTAACCTGACACTCCAGGGGCATTTTTCCAGCACCATCAGCACAGGGGGTCTTGTCATCATGCCCTGAGCAAGCAGATGTGGGAGCACAGACTCTTCTGTCCCAGAGAACATCAGCACAGCTCAGCATCACCATGTTCCAACTTTATTTCCAGAGGTTCTGAGCAGAAAGATCCAGCACAGACACCTGTCCCTGAGCCCCTGGGGGAGCTCCCTGGGGTGTCAGAGCCATTGCTGACCCCACAGCACCCCCTGCTCAGGGACCACAGGGGTCAGAGCTCCATCACCCTGACCAGGGGATCCCGGTTGTGCTGCTTCCCAGCAGGATCATGGAGGGCTTTCAGCCTGTGTTTCCCTGAGAGCCCATGGGGAAAGGGCTTCCAAATGAGCTTCACCAAAGAACCCACCACAGAGAGGCACTTGGGATGGGATCCCTGCTGGGTTGGTGAAGGGAACACACCTGGCCCAGAAGATAAATTCTTCCCTATGAGGGTGGGCAGGCCCTGGCACAGGTGCCCAGAGAAGCTGTGGCTGCCCCAGCCCTGGAAGTGTCCATGGCCAGATTGGGCAGGGTTTGGAGCACCCTGGGATAGTGGGAGGTGTCCCTGTCCATGGCAGGGGGTGGGACTGGATGTGCTTAATGTCCCCTCCAACCCAAACCATTCCAGGATTCCATGACCCTAGAGAATGAAATATCATGGTGGAGAACACCAACTCCTTGAAATTCCCATGGCTCTGGGTGGACCCACACCAAGGACATGGGGGCTGTCACCATCCTGCACTGAACCACTTTGGAAGCAACAGAAACGCCACAAACCTGAGGTGGACACGAGCCTGTGTTGGCTCTTCAGAGCCGAGAGATTCCCCTTCCTACCAAAGCTGCTTTTATTGTCTTGATCTAATGAAGTGCAGACTTCACCTGGACAGACCCATAAGTGGCTCCTCTCGGAGGCAATGAATACAAATACTTGACCTCCTGAGCTGCGGGGCAGCAATTAGTTTAAGCAGGGGGTTTGTGTAACACTTCAAAAGTCTTAATCCGTGCGGTCAGCCCTGGCACGGTATTTGCCAGAACCTATTGAGTAGTCTTAATGAGTCTGCAAAGCAAGCTTTCAATACATTTTGGGTCGCTTCAGATGCTTTAAATGGCATAGTCTATATGGTATTGTGCGGCTTTAGAAAGGGCCGGGCTTTAAAAAAGTATGGCCCCCTTTCACAGGGCAGACAGAAACCATCTTTCGAGCCGGGACCCTTAACGTTTTGCATATCAATATGGCTGGGGCTGAATGCGGTCACTGAGCTGAGAAATAGGATCACTATCAGCGTTTCCAGCCTTTCACAGGCACTTGGGAAACTTTAAAGCCCTTCGTGGAGAATAATTTGGTCGAATGTCGTGGCTGGAAACAAAACCTAAACAAGCAGAGCGCAGTCCATCATGCGGAGCTGCCAGCGCGGTGACAAGGGGCTCCAGCGGCTGCGACATCCCACCCCCGGCGGGGCAGTGCCCGGGGGACCCGCACCGGGCACGGGGTGTGAGCCCATCCCACCCCCGGCGGGGCAGTGCCCAGAGCAGTGCCATGCGGGGCGACACGGCCGGGGCACCGGCACCGGGCACGGGGTGCTGAGCCCATCCCACTCCGGTGGGGCAGTGCCCGGGGGGACACGGCCGGGGCACCCGCACCGGGCACGGGATGCTGAGCCCATCCCACTCCGGTGGGGCAGTGCCCGGGGAGACACGGCCGGGGGATTCGCACCAGGCACGGGGTGCTGAGCCCATCCCACTCCGGCGGGGCAGTGCCCGGGGCAGTGCCATGCGGGGCGACACGGCCGGGGCACCGCACCGGGCACGGGGTGCTGAGCCCATCCCACTCCGGCGGGGCAGTGCCCGGGGGGACACGGCCGGGGCACCCGCACCGGGCACGGGGTGCTGAGCCCATCCCACTCCGGCGGGGCAGTGCCCGGGGAGACACGGCCGGGGCACCGGCACCGGGCACGGGGTGCTGAGCCCATCCCACTCCGGCGGGGCAGTGCCCGGGGGGACACGGCCGGGGCACCGGCACCGGGCACGGGGTGCTGAGCCCATCCCAGCAATGGCCACATCGCTCGGAGCACTCTGAGACTTCAACCAGCAGAAAACCAGTCCTGACTTCATCTCTTCTCACTGTTCTTTGACGATATCCCAGTTGATACTGGTCGTAAAGCCGCCAGGCTGTGGCGCAGCACTGGTGGCACCTGTGTTGGTGCGCGGTGCCCCCGACACCTGCAGGGACTGTCACCGCCATGCCCCGTTCCCCACAAACAGGGAACTGTTGGCATTTAACTCTGACATCACGTTAAGCCCGTCCCTGCACGTCACTTGTCCTGGGGCTGAGCAGGAACATGTTCAACCTCATCTCCAGCCCGGAGCATCGGGACAGGAAATGCCCCGTCACTCCCAGGGGCACCACGGAGGTGCCAGCAGGGGGGATGTGAGAGTGGGGACACATGTGAGGGCTAAAGCACAACGTGTGGGTGTCAAACCACCCCGGAGCTGGGAGGAAAGGGGATGGAGATGGTTGTGCATCCCAGGAGAAGCGGAGCCTGCTGCCTCCATCACCCCCAGGCAGCAGCAGCAGCGAGGAGGGGAGGGGAGGGAAGGGGGGGAGGCACCTTGGCAGGATGGGCAGCTCTGGGGTGCAGCTTTGGGATGCTGCACGATGGAAGAAACCACAGCCAAAGCATATTTGCAAACAATGCAGGGCCTGAGGGCCCTTCAAAACACATAATTAGCTGATTAAAGAGACAAATACAAGTCACTAATAAGATATTAGAGGTTAATTAAATGTTTTCCCCATCTTTAATTAAGGGAAAACTAGTTAGTACAGATTAAACTAATTTCTGCAGTCTCCTGTGATGACCCTCCATGGCTGCAGATTTGGAAATCTATTGAGATTATTGAATGGAAGGGCAGAGGTTGGAGATTTTGTCTGCTCTGCTTGGGTGAATTGTGGAGAAGCAGGAATTTTCATCCCAAGGCTTAGGAACACCCTGCTCTGTCAGCTGGGTTACTCCAGGAACACAGGACAGGATGTGATACACAGCCCCTCTCCCTAACCCCACACCTGGCATTTATTCCAAACTACTGCTGTTAATTGTGTTCTTAACTAGGAAATTCTTACAGACCATTTGCCATCTATGAAACATCTCCCATGCTCGGGGTCTGCTGCCTCACCCACCACCCCCTGGCCATCAGAGCCTGTGTCAGCACTGCAACTTGGCTTAGCAAAATCCCACTGGTGGCCCACCCCGGAGGCCAACTGGTTTCCAAAGGTTTTATTGTGGATGGTGAGTCCATCAGCTCCACACTCACATCTCCCAACCCCACACTCACATCTCCCAACCCCACACTCACACCCCCCACCCCCACACTCACCCCCCCAACCCCACACTCACCCCCCCCAACCCCACACTCACACCCCCCAACCCCACACTCACACCCCCCAACCCCACACTCACACCCCCCCAACCCCACACTCACACCCCCCCAACCCCACACTCACACCCCCCAACCCCACACTCACATCTCCCAACCCCACACTCACACCCCCCAACCCCACACTCACAGACCCCAACCCCACACTCACCCCCCCAACCCCACACTCACACCCCCCAACCCCACACTCACAGCCCCCAACCCCACACTCACACCCCCCAACCCCACACTCACACCCCCCCAACCCCACACTCACCCCCCCCCAACCCCACACTCACACCCCCCCAACCCCACACTCACACCCCCCCAACCCCACACTCACACCCCCACAACCCCACACTCACACCCCCACAACCCCACACTCACAGCCCCCCAACCCCACACTCACACCCCCCAACCCCACACTCACCCCCCCCAACCCCACATCACACCCCCCAACCCCACACTCACGTCCCACTCACCACCCAGAATGGTCCTGGTTAATACAGAATAGCAAGATTTATATGGAAGAATATTTAATCTGGTCAGGGAGGGGAGAGGGCTCATCTGTGGTTTTATTTTTTAAATATTTCTCTCTACTCCAGAAAAGTCCATTTCTTGCCAGAAAAGGTCCGATATAAATTAGAACGAAGGGAGGAGGTTGCTGGTGGGGTGGCCACGAGCATCCCTGGACCACAATGACCACGAGCATCCCTGCACAATGACCATGGGCATTTCTGGATCATGGCAGGCACGAGCATCCCTGGACCACCATGGCCGTGACCAGCCCTGGACCTCCATGACCAGCTCTGGACCACCATGGCCATCCCTGGACCACCATGGCCATCCCTGGACCACCATGGCCATGACCAGCCCTGGACCACCATGGCCATGACCATCCCTGGACCGCCATGACCATACCTGGACCGCCATGACCATCCCTGGACCACCATGGCCATGACCAGCCCTGGACCACCATGACCAGCCCTGGACCACCATGGCCATGACCAGCCCTGGATCTCCATGACCAGCCCTGGACCACCATGGCCATGACCATCCCTGGACCACCATGACCATCCCTGGACCACCATGGCCATGACCATCCCTGGTCCCCCGCAGCCATGAGCACCACAGTCCTGGCTCCAAACGCTGCTGGGCAGACCAGGTCCCAGTGTGGTGGTGTGCCCCACGGATGGCTCAGTCCCACCCGAAGTCCTGCCCTGTCATCTGATAGAACTTCATGTTGAAGGGTCTGTAGAACTCCCGCAGACGCTGCACCACCCGCGCGTCGATCCTGGGGTGCGGCCGCCCCTTGGACTTGCCCAGACAACGGGGTTTGCTGCCCTCCGGCTTCTTCAGGCAGGGGAAGCCCTTGGTCTCATTGAAGTAGAAATGTTTGCCTGTCACCACCCTCTGGAGCCCCAGGAAGTCCTGGACACGGCCCATCTCCCCGGCTGGGTCGCTGACGAGCCTCTCGCCGCTGACGAAGAGGAATTTGGAGAGGGGGAAGTACTGCAGCCAGTTGTCCAGGTGCTTGGCGTAGATCCCGATCCGCACCGCGCTCCAGCTCGTGTCGATCAGGCCCGTGCTGACGTTCTTGAAGGCCAGGGCCTGGAAGGTGGGGATGGAGGGGTTCTTGGAGAGGGTCTGTGTGTAGTCCGAGATGGCCCTGGTGACCGGGTTCCGCACCACCACGATCAGCTTCGTGTCGCGGGACATGTTGTAGATGCGCCGCGGGGCCTCCTTGGTGACGAAGTAGCTGGGGGTCTTCTCCATGGTGATCTGCCCCTCCAGAGTCCGGGGCATCAGGCTCCTGGGGAGACAGGGACAGTCACAGCTCAAGGCACAGCTGATGCCACAGTGATCAGGAACAAGTCCCCAAACCTGGCCAGAAATGCTCAGGGGCTTCCCAACAACAACCACTTCCCTCCTTTCCTCCTGCCAGGCAGGGACATGACCTTTTCACACCCCACTGGTCACATCCTCGTCTTCAAGATCCTTCCTAGGAGTCCCTGTGTCCCAGGCTCTCCTTTCTGCTCCCCCTGTCTCAGTGTCCCCTTGGTCCCCTCCAGAGTCTGTCCCTGGGAAGGGACTCCCTGACACTCTGTCTCACCAGCAGCACAGTCCAGAGGGCACCTGCTTTTGGCCCCCCTTGGAGGTCCCCAACAACCCCCTTTCCAGTCCAGAAATCCCTCCTTTCCCAGGACACTCCAGGACCCCCTACATACATTTGGGGACAGGGCTGGTTTTCATCCTCAGCCCCCAGACAAATTCCATGTCCTGGAGGAGCAGCCCCACCACGTGGGATTGCAAAGAGGAAAATCCCATCCCAGGGGTGATGCCCAAGCAGTAGCTGCAGATGGAGATGCCCACCAAGGCTCCCTCCTCCTCTGCTTCCAGAGCTCGAGCAGTTAAGGCCAAAAAAAGACTGTTTCCTTTTTTTTTAAAATAAAGGCAGAAACCCTCGGAGGGCCCAGCCATTGTGCCAGGGAAAATGCACTGCCCTGATTGTTCCCTCGTGCACTTTAATGAGGCATTAATTACCAGAGAAATTACCCAGCCGTGTCACCCTGTGTGACAGAACGGGTCCTCCCTGCCACTAGCACAGGCACCTGCCCCAGAGCCCTCCCCCAGGAACAATCACAGAATCCTGGAATGGTTTGGGAAGGCACCAACAGGCCATCCAGTGCCACCCCTGCCATGGGCAGGGACACCTCCCACCAGCCCAGGGTGCTCCAAGCCCTGTCCAACCTGGCCTTGGACACTCACAAGGATGGGGCAGCCACGGCTGCTCTGGGATCCCCATCCCACTCTTGGAGGGTTGTGCCCAATGGGGAGTGGTTGGGGACAGGGACAGGCCACGCTGCAGCCAAGGCTGTGCTGGGGGAAGTCAGGGCTCTGCCCAGCAGCATCTGCTCCTTATGTAACGGGAAAAGCTTGAGGTTTCTGGGATTCTTCCCCCGGATGCAGGAAAGAACACTTTATTGAAAGCACTTGTGAGGGGGCTGGCCCTGCACAACTCCCTCCCCCACACAGGAGGCAAAAGCCACTCGTGGCTTCCCACACACAATTTTATTTTTTAATTTCTGCACAATGCCAGTGGTTTTGAGCCACTTCTTGTTCCCAGTGGCCTCTCCTGGCAGCATGGCAGGGGGATGCCCTTTGGGGCTCCATAAATCCTGGGGCAGCCAGGGGTGCTCCCCCCATCCTTTCCAGCACCTTTCCCCCCACCCCAAATATCAGTGCTTGTGAGAGAGGCTGACTGAGAGAGTTCCTGCTGGGAAGCATCTCCCCAAACCAGGATCAGACCCTCACACCCACACCTGACCCCTCCCTGCTGTGCTTGCCCATAACCATGGAAAAACCAACGGCACAGCTCCAAACCCAGTGGAAACACCCCTCCACCCCTCCTGGGAGCACCTTCAACCCTTCCTGGGAGCATCCTGACCCCTCCTGGGAGCATCCTGACCCCTCCTGGGAGCACCTTCAGCCCTTCCTGGGAGCACCCTCCACCCCTCCTGAGAGCACCTTCAACCCTTCCTGGGAGCACCTTCAACCCTTCCTGGGAGCATCCTGACCCCTCCTGGGAGCACCTTCAGCCCTTCCTGGGAGCACCCTCCACCCCTCCTGGGAGCACCTTCAACCCTTCCCGGGAGCATCCTGACCCCTCCTGGGAGCACCTTCAGCCCTTCCTGGGAGCACCCTCCACCCCTCCTGGGAGCACCTTCAGCCCTTCCTGGGAGCATCCTGACCCCTCCTGGGAGCACCCTCCACCCTTCCTGGGAGCACCCTCCACGCTGCAGCCTGGGCTTCCCTGCCAGCCAAGCATCCCTAATTCCACTCAGGAAGTGCCACAGGGTCTCCCAGGCTGCTTCATGCAGCTTCTCCAGGCAACTTGCTGTGGCATCTCTGTGATGCTTCCCCGGAGCCCACTGGGATTTCTGTGCAGCACAGCAGCTCCTTCCCCCTGCTCAGCCACCCCAGGCCCTCTCAGCAAACGTGGGCTTAGGACCTAAGCCAGTCCCCCTCCTCAGTGGGCAATAAAATGTTTATTGTCAGCAGCAAACCCTGGGGATGACGTGTCTGGAGGTGCTGGAGAGTCCACGTTAAACCACAGCATTTCCTCAGCCTGTGCTCCAAACCCAGCACCGACTGTGACTGGGAATTCTTGGCTGTGCTCAGCCTTGGGAAAACACAAGTGATTTGGGTTTGGTGCTGATGCCATCCCGGTGTTCCCAAGGACACAAACCAGAGAGGAGACCCCTGAGCTCCCTCTGCAACAGGGGGGCTCCAGGAGCCCACCCAGTGCCACCCCTGCCATGGGCAGGGACACCTACCACGATCCCAGGTTGCTCCAAGCCCTGTCCAACCTTGCCTTGGGCACTCCCAGGGATGGAGCAGCCACAGCTGGAAAAGCTCTCTTGCCCCTCTCTTCCTTCTTGCAGAGAGACAACAAGGGTCAGGCCAAGCCCCACAGTGCCAAGAGCATCCCTAAGGGGACCCCCAGGACCCCACTCACCCACACCCAGCAGTACCAGCACCTTCCCTGCACCCATCCTGCTGGCCCAGGGCTTCTCAGCACACAGGACATGCACCTGCTGTAACTAATGCCGTCCAAGGCTTAATTACCATGTAATTAACAGAGAGTGTTTAATAAACCCCACACTGGGGCAGCTCAGTTTGCACAGGTACCACCAGGTCAGTGGCCCCTGTGCCTGTGATGGGCTGCAGAGCCCCCCAAAGTGCCCCCCAGCAGGGACAGCTGGCACCAACATCCTGGGATCCTGTTGGGAACAGCAGCCTCCAAGACTTAACTGTGCCCCACCTTCTCTTCCTCAGCAGCTCCATCACCCCCACCTACCTGGGAGATAATTACACAATTTCACATTATCATTAACTCCCTAATACTTTCCTCTAAATTACCCCAGTTAATTATTGATAACCCCAGGCTCCCTCCAGATCTGGCTTAAACTGGCAAAGAGCAGAGCAGGCTTTGTTACGCTCCACTTTAATGCAAACATTAGAAACTGTAATTAAATTTGCAGTTAATTCTTACTGACCTTAAGAGAACGCCGTGGGAATGCCACGCAGTGCCCACAGGTACCTGGCACTGCAGTGGGGGAGCCCCAGCAGCCTTGGGAGGAGCTGGGATTTCCAGAGGAGACTGTGTGCCCAGGAGGAGGGATAAACCTTTTACCTTCCTATTAGGCTGGTAGAGTTTGATTTTTAATTAATAAAACAAGTGGCATTTGAGAGGCATCAGAAATGGGATTTCCTACATGGAGATATTCAACCTGTGAAATGTTTCCTCTGTTGAGGTAACACACAGTGAGTTCCAGCAGACAAAGTGGTTATAAAAATGTAGAAGTGCATTAAATACTGATTAACAGCCACAGCAGGCAGGGAATCAAAGCAGACTTCAAAAACTGGGCCGACATAACTTTGCAGAGTTAATTGGTTTGTGATCCTCAGCTCTGGATGATTTTGGTGCAGAGGAAGGAGAACTCCAGGCTGAGTGCCCAGGGATGCACCTCACTGGGAATAACTCTGGGGCCCAAAGCATCCCTGAGATAACACCCATGGCAGGGAGAAAATTGATTCTATCTCAGCCAAAACCAGGACAGCCCACAATTCATGCCCACTGAAATGCCAGGCAGAAGCTTAGCATGGCCACAGGTCCAACCTGTGCTGGCAGACCCCAAACCCCAGAGTAACCACAAGGGTGATGGGGCCATCAGATCAGGGGGATGGGGGCTCTGGGGTCAAGGCTTGCAGGTTCTGGGTTACCACCAAGAAGAAAAAGGGGAGGAAAAGCCCTTCCCTATTATTATTTTTAAAAAATGTGCATTGACCAAAGAGCCCAGACAAAAGGAGTGAAAGGGGGGGATTTCTCCTGGGTGGGACATGGTTGAGAGCTTTCTGCAGGCCAAAGAAAGTGACTCTTTCAAGGCACTAAGATGGGCCATGGGATGACGTGGGGGACAAAACCCTTGGGCAGGGGACACCCCGCGCCTCCAGGGGACCCCCTCCCTCCTGGGCAGGGTGACAGGGGCTCGAGGGGGGGGGACAGAATCGTTTTTGTGTAAATGTAAAACAGTTTGGAACCGGGAGAGAGGGACAAGGCTGGGGACAGATTTATCC
Organism: Pithys albifrons albifrons; assembly: GCF_047495875.1. Taxonomy (NCBI): domain Eukaryota; kingdom Metazoa; phylum Chordata; class Aves; order Passeriformes; family Thamnophilidae; genus Pithys; species Pithys albifrons. The sequence goes on from NC_092473.1 coordinate 15,798,515, forward strand.
TCTCCCAGCAGACCCCGGTACCACCCGGATCTGCATATGAATCGCCCCCCAGGCTTATCTGAGGCGAGGGACAAGGCTGCCTTTGTGCCCCCGCGGCAGCTACGAAGTTGTTAAACTGGAACCAGTTATGGAAACTTGGAGATACCAGCCTTGTCCTGCCAGGCAGCTCGAATGGCAGCACCTTTGCTGGGAAACAAGGTGTGAGAAAGCAGGGAGGGGGACAGGGCGTGGGGAGGGACAGCCCCAGCCCTGGATCCTGCCCCAGGCTCTGCCAAGGCTCCCCCAGCTGCTGGGGGCACGCCAGACCCCATTTCCCCAAAACCAGGGCAGGTGTGTGGGCTCCTGTGCTTGTACCCCCATCCCAGGCCACTCCAGGAGCTTCTCTGCCAGGAGGAAGCACTGGGACATCTGTGGAACCTCTGCAGGGCATGGGCAGCTAAACTGGGAAGGCTGAGCGTGGGAGGATGAACTGGGAGGGAAGGCTGAGCTGGGAAGGGTGAACTGGGAGGGAAGGCAGAGCTGGGAAGGAGGAACTGGGAGGGAAGGCTGAGCTGGAAGGGAAGGCTGAGCTGGGAAGGCTGCACTCCCCGAACCGCCCGGGAGCAAATTATCCCCCGTTCCTTCCCACTCCTCATTACTGTGCCATTCCCCCTCTCCTTCCCCACTGCCCCTCGGAGGAGGCAGCGGGTCCTGCCAGTGCCCCCCAGCCCTCAGAGCCCCCCTGGCATTCCCCATCCTCGAGCTGCCTCCATTATTTTTGATTCTTTCACCAATTCAAAAATGTGCAAATGAGGCCACGGCTTCCCAATCAGGCCTGGCCGGGAGCTAATTGGCTTTAAGCAGGGACCCTGCATATGCTAATGAGGCAGTAACAAGGCTGTGATGTGGCTGGAAGGGAAGCCAAGCCCTGGGCTCCACCACGGGCTGACTGAGACACGTCAATTAACAACAAGGAAGATAATTTATTAATGCTCCCTTGCACCCCCCTGCCCTTTGCTCCTAATTACAGTTGGATACATGAAACATGGAGGAGGTTTGCATGGCCCTGCCCCCAGCTGGGCACCCCGGGCAGCCCCCAGAGCCTGCTCTGCCCCCCACCCCATTAAACCAGAGCCCAAGACCACGGCTGGGGGGTCTCCAATCAGCAGAGAGGACCCCAGAGCTCTCCCAGCACCAGATCACGGGGGACTGGGCCCCTGGACTGGGATTCAGGTGGAGACAGAGGCTCAGAGAGGAGGGAACTGTGATGGACTGGGTGCTGCTGCCAGCCTGGGTTGCTTCCCAGAGGGTCCAAGCCCCCCCCAGACCCTTCCCGAGGGGTTTCCTCACCAGCTGCAAAGGGCAGGGGCTGCAGGGCAGCAGCAGTGGGGTCTGGGGGCTCTGGGGAGGGCCACGAGCCAGGGAGTTTTGTGTTTGACGTGGCATCAAGATGTGGGAGATGTGGAGGGAGGGAAAGGGGAGAAGCTGCAGCCAACATTTGCATTTCTAATGGAGTGGCTGCTTTCACCAGTCACTGACACCCAGTTATTAACCCCCACAAGAACTGGGGCCATCAGGGAAACCGTGTCTGCTCTGCCAATCTACAGAGTCCCTCAGACCTCTGTGGCCTCAAGTTCCTTGGCAGGAAGGGACAAAAAAGGCTGTGCCCTCCCCAACCCCACGCACCTCCATCCTGCCCCCCTTGGCCACCTGGCACTTCCATCCCCATCCTGCCCCATGGATGGCCAGAGGCTGCAGTTATGGGCAGCTCCAGGCCCTGAAGGTTTTTTCCTTGCAAGGATGTTACAGCCAACAGACTCTGGTGAATGCACATCATGGCCTGGGATTATGGAGAGCAGGAATCAGCCTTAATAAGGACACAGCTCCTTCCTTGCTCCAGAGCTACAGTGCTGGAGAAGGGGCTGCTTGGCCTCAGCATCCATGGGGTTCAGAGACAGTCCCTCCTGACCATTCCCCAGTGTGGGGCTCACCCCAAAAATCCAAGCAGCTGCCTGTGCCAGGGACCCCTCACAGTCAGCACTGCTGGGATCCCCCTGTGCCTGTGCCAAAGGTGGTGCCCCTGGGCCATGGCACAAAGCCATGGCCACCCTGGCATGGCTGCTCAGTGAAAGGGTCTGAAAAGAGCACCCTGGCACTGCTGCTCACTGATGGAGTCATCAGCTACAGTCCATGGGGGCAATTCCTGCCTCCAGAGCTCACCCAGAGAGGGAACAACAGCAGGAGGTGCTGCCTCAGTGGCTGAAAGAGGATCTGAAGCAAAACCACCCCCGTGCTGAGCAACATCCCCCTTGCAACAAGCACAGATGGGTTTTGAAGAACCATGAGTGAAACAGCAGCTGAATCCACTGCTTGGGTTTAAACAGGTGGGAAACAGAACAGTTCCATGAACCCCCAGGAACCTTTCAGAAAATGGGGGCTGCCCAGACACAGCAGGGCACTGGGTGCCCAGAAACCCCTCAGGAAGCAGGGGCTGGCACGTGCCCAGCCGCGGTGGGATGCTGGGCTGGGGCTGGGGCTGCTGCGGGCACACCAGCCTCTGTCCCTCCGGAATGAGCCTCGTCTGTGTGGCAGCAATTAGAGCTCCTCTTCCCCCGCCCGGCTCCCCAGCGAGCCCTGGCTGCCCGTCCCGGGGGCGCGGGGACAGCCTGTGGCAGGTGTCTTGCCTGTGACCCGGGTCAACCGAGGGCTCTGATCTCCCAGTGACCCTTCCCAGCAGTGCCTGTGTAGCCGCGCTCAAACAGCTTGCAGATGAAGGAGCAACAGACTGGAGATGATTTATTCAGGAATTAAAGGTTCAGTACCCCTTTTAAAGGCTGCGCCTCGGCACTGTCAGCCTTCATTGCACACAATTAAAGGGGTTTGCTGGCCCGGCCCCCGCCCTCCTGCCTTCCAGGGGAAGGAAATCAAACAAAACCAGCCCCCCCTGCCAAGCCCCGGCCCGGGGGGTGGAACTATTAAAGGACTTGGGAACTCGGTGCTGGAGTGGCCCTGGGTTCAGGATGGGAAGCTGTTCCAGCCCCTTTCTCTGCCAGGGCAGAGCTCGGGATGGGGATGCAGCACTCGGGCTGGTCCCCACCAGCAGGGAGGGATGCTCAGGGTTGGGGCTCTCTTGGCTGCCGTGGCATCGCTGCAAAGCCTGTTCCTGCAGCTGGGGCTTGGAGAAATCCGCCTGGACCCCATCCCTTCTCCTGTTCGTCCCTCCTCCTCTTTATTCCTCCTCCTATTTAGCACCTCCAGGCTCGGAGCAGGGAAGGCGCCGCTCACCTGTGACCTCACACCGGTAGAGTGCAAATAAGGGTTGGATTTCCCTCTCACACCTGAGAGGGGAGATCAGGATGAAAACGGGCATCATCCCGACTTTCTTCTCCCCTTCCAAGCTGTGGGAACTGCGGTGCCTGGGGGGGAGCGGCGCTCGCAGCAGGAATTCAATGAAAAGCTTCCTTCCTCTTAGGAAAAGAAAGGGGAGAAATCCGCTGGCAGCGGCGCTGTGCTAATCCCTTTCCAAGGCAGTAAATTTTCCTGCAGCTCCCCCGGAAAGTAATCCGGTGGATTATTGCACCTTTCAGCACCGGCAGCCCTTAAACACGCTCTGCCCTCCGCAGGCATCCTGTGCCTTCTGACCTGACCCGCTGTCTGAGCGCGGGCAAAGCCAAATTCCCCTCCCCTGCACCCACACCCTGCGGGCAGGTTTTATCCCCCGCCAACTGCGATCCTTGGGCGCTCCAATCCAGAAGGAAAAATTGCTCTTGGGGGCTGTGCAGCTCCGGATGGGGAGGGGAGGGGAGGGCACCCCCCGCCCCCGACTGTCCCAGTGCACCCCCTGAGCTGGTGGCTGTGACACGATGAACACACACTTGGGCGATTCCAGCTATTTTTTTATGGACCAGTTGTTCCCAGTCTGAACACTCCAAGCAAGCTGTTCAGATGCAAAAAGCTTTTGCTGTTAAATAAAAACTGAAAAAAATCCCTGGGATCACTTTAAGTATCTCTAAGGTTGTTGTTTTCAATTACAAATTAAGAAAAATACACAGACTGGTTTCCACTAAATTATTCCCTTGCAGCAACGGGCTGGTTGTTCCCTGTTTCCCACCTAAATGGAGGAGAGCACAGGAAGGGCATAAAAAGGTCACAAAAATCGCTTTTTTTCAAGGTTTAAAGTTACATGTGGAGCAGAAATGGGAATTCTTCCACATCCCGGTGCTTGACTGAGCAAAAAGAAAAAGAAAGGACTTCAAAACTCATCCAGTGCCACCCCCTGCCATGGGCAGGGACACCTCCCACCAGCCCAGGGTGCTCCAAGCCCTGTCCAGCCTGGCCTTGGACACTCCCAGGGCTGGGGCAGCCACAGCTTCTCTGGGCACCTGTGCCAGGGCCTGCCCACCCTCCCAGTCAGGAATTCCTTCCCAATATCCCATCCAAGCCTGCCCCTGGCAGTGGGAGGCCATTCCCCTTGTGCTGTCACTGCCATTCCAAGTGCATCCATCCCCTCAGTGTCGTGTCCTTGGGGGCAGAGGCTGCAGGGACTCCCAGCCCACAGCAGTGCTGGCCTCAGCCACAAGCCCTCAGCTAATTAGCTGAGCCTAATGAACGAGGGCACAGTGCAGGTGGCAGGACCCCCCTCACCCTCTGTGCTGGCAGGTCCTGTGCCCCCTCCTTGCCCCGATGCCGGGGTGCAGGTGAGGGGCAGCCCCAGCAGCCCTGCCCACCCTGCCAGCCCCAGGGGGGCACAGGGGCAGGACCCCCCTTGGCACCCCGGGCCCAATCCTGCCGCAGGTGCAGGAGCAGCGGGAGTGAGGGAGGAAGAAAGGAGGGATCCACACATGTCTGCCAGAGCGAGACCTTCCCGCTGCCGGGACTGGCAGCTGCTTTGATTTGATTAACAGATGCTGACGAGGCATCGAGACAAGTCCCCAGAGCCATGAATAATTTCAGCGTATTTGTGTTTATTTGATCTCAGTATGGGGCTGGCCCGGCCCGCCTGGACCCTTGCAGAGCGCTGGGGAAGGGGCTGCTGAGCTCTCCAGATGGCCATTCCAAGGCCACCACTGGCAGGGCTGGCTGTCCACTCCAGAACCCTTCATCCTACTCCTCACACTCCTCCTGCACAGCCATCCCTCCAGGTGAGGGGGTGAAGGGAACCCCCAAGAGCTTTCAGGGAATAGAAAAGATCCCCCCAGCCTCATGATTTTTAACATAACTCATTCCAGCATTTTCAAGTCATTTATACAACTTCTCATCTTTTAAATGGGCAAAATGGGCACTTTGGACTTCCTGGTTCCTGGGTCAGAGCTGGGAACTGAGCCATGTGCCAGGGCCACCAGGTCCTGCTGGCATCCCCAAGGTTCAGGTGGGTGTGGGATAGAAATTAATCATGGTTGGACCTGATGGTTTGGAAACCAAAGATGCTCTGAGCGAGGGGCAGGCCCGTCCCCTGCCAGCAGGGCAAGGTCTCTCCATCCCCACGTGCTGCTCCACTGCCTGCATCTCATGGAGGTCCTGCAGAGGTGCTTTCCCAGCCTGGCTCTCCCTGCTGAACAAGCACCAGGGTCCTGCTCGAAGCTTTGACTTCCAACCAGCCACGAGCTGTTCTGAAGCACATCCAGACCTGTCTCATTGCTGCCTAAGAAGACATAAATCAGTCCTTGCCTGGGGGCTGGAGCCAGGGCTGAGGTCGGCAGTGGGGCCGTGGGGATCCAGCAGCACCTTTCCAGGGACAGCTTTAAGTTCTCTTGGCCAGATCCACAAAGGAATTTGGGACCATAAAGCTCACTGAGGTCACTGGTGACCCTGCACCTCAATCCAGCTGTGAAGGGGATCCCATTCACCCCTTCTCTGAAGAACTGAGCTGGTGCCTCACTCATCCCCAGCTCCTCCCCCTCCATCCCATCCTGCTGGGACCATCCACCTGTTTGGGTGTTTGGGGGGTGTTTGGGGACACCCCGTGCCCCAGCACCAAACCCCTCCAGTGCTGGGCCAGCAGCAGGGGCTGAGCAGGAGGTGCCCCGGAGGGGACAGGGGTGGGGACAGAGCCAGCAGTGCCCTCCTGCCCTCACCTCATGGTGCTGGACCAGCCCAGCTCTGTCTGAACGAGCAGCAGCTTCAAGAATCAGCCCAAAGCGATGCCAGAGCTGTGGGGTTTGGCCCAGGGGAGGAAAAGCACCATATTGGTGCAATTACCTGAGTTTAGCCAAACCCCTGCAGGTGCCTGGGCCGGGTTCAGTGGTTGGCAGAGGAGCAGCAGCATCTGCAGCACCAGCTCTTGGCTGGGGCACAGACACCCGCGGGGCTCTGGCAGGGAGCAGATGTCCCGCAGGAGGCAGCCCTGGGAGCACTGCAGGGATGGGACAGGGAGGGCAGGGACAGGAGGGAGGACAGGGGGCAGCGGGAGGACAGAAGGAAGGATGGGGGGCAGTGAATGTACAGCTGCACATGGGCAGGAGGGGCAGAAATGTGCTGAGGCAGCATTGCCACGCTGGCAGAGCCCTGGTCCCCAGCCAGGGAGGATCCAGGCATTCCCGTTTGCCAGTAATGCCTTTGACAGCTCGGGCAGGTGATGGCAGGGCTGCTGCTGCCTGGCCCTGGCAGGAACCTGATGGCCTGGAACCAGCAACAGCCCTGCAGAGCCCCAGGTTGTCTCCAGGTTAATCCATCTGGAGGTGACGGTTACCCCTGACCCTCTGAGCAAATCACCTGCAAGGATGAGGAATGGACAGGCCTGCCCAGCCCTTCTCAGCACCACCTCCCCTGAGCAGGGCAAAGGGGCCATCTCAAAGCAGGGAGGTTTCACCCCGTGGTGGGAGAGCAAAGCCCTGAGGGTGCCCAAAACCATCCCTTGCCCTCCCTTCCTGGTGTGGAGGTTACAAAAGATCCCTCAGCCAATCCCTGCATCCAGTGCCACAGGTCAGAGCCTCCTCCTTGGATCTGGGAAGAGTTCAGCCTAAAACCCCCTTGTCCTGGCCACCATGTCCTCCCCTGGCTGTTGTGCCCCACCAGAGAAGGTTCTGACCCTGCACAAACACCCCTCTCTGTGAGGGCTCAGACAGCTCCACGCTGGAGCAGCTCATCTGTCCCTCCACCACCACCAAAAGCCCAGGAATGGGGTTGTTTGGTGCTTGTCTCGGGTCAGAGGCTGCCAGGCTGCTCTTGTTGGGATGAAAAATACATCCAGTTTTCCACAGAAACAACAAAGATTCCCCATCTGTGTCAAATTTGTAATCCAGCCTGGGGAAAGATGAGAAACAAATTTAGCTCTTTTTTTACTATCAGCAAAAGCCTCATTTCCTGGTAAGGAGCTTTGCCCTGGAGCGTGGAAGGGATGGGATCCACCATTCCTTGCACAGCCCAGCCTGCCCTGGGCCATCCCATCCTGAGGCATCCAATGGAACACCAGCAGGAACTGGGTGAAGGGAAGGGGGAGAGGAGCCCCAACATGGAGCAGCTGCCAAATGGTTCTTCCTCCCAACAACCTGCTCAGCCACTTCCCTGTGTGTGGGGGGCTTCCCTGCCCAGCCTGCAGCCCATCACGTGGGACCTCCGAACTGCCTCCTCCACAGGTAAGGGAGAAGCCTCAGAAATCCAGCCAAGCCCAGCCAGTGGGGCTCAGAGATGCTGGGAATGCTGCTGGGAATGCTGCTGGGAGCCCAATGGGGTGCCAGCTCAGCCTCCCCCCTCACACCGAGGCTCAGCTGGTCCCCAGGCAAAGGAAATCCCTCCCCAGGGAGGGAGACGTGGGTGGATTATGCCCTTTGATGCAAAAGAAATGGAACTGTTTCTCCAGCCTTTCAGAAAGGGACTGTGGAGATGTTGGGAAGGCTCAGAAATGTCCCAGGCCAGGTTGGACAGAGCTTGGAGCAACCTGGTCTAGTGGAAGTGTCCCTGCCCATGGCAAGGGGTTGGATGGTCTTAAAGGTCCTTTCCAACCCCAACCAGGCTGGGATTCCATGATGCTTCCTGAGCCTTGGGCAGCTCCCAAGTGTCACCAGCACTGGGTGAGCCCCAGGTGATGCAGAGGGAGGGCTCCACCCAGCCAGGGTCTCTCACCCTGGTGTTTCTGCTCCCTTCCTCCCTCCCTCTCTCCAGCAGAACAACTGGGAATTCTCTAACAAAACATTTCTTCACTGCAAAACCATTGGTTTGTGACAGCCAGAGCTGCTTGTGGGAAAGAACTGGATTTTGCTTATTTTTAGCCTGGTTTCCTAAGGAAATGTGGCTTAAGCAATCACAGGGTCTGGCTGCCCATCCTCCCCCAGCCAGGCTGATCCTGCTGGCCAATTCCAGCTGGATTTGAGGGAGGACAAGCATCCAAAATGCACTTTCCTATGGAAATCTGCAGCTGAGTGGTGTCCAGGGCACCAACCACTGTCCCCAGCTCAGGGGGAGGCAATTCCAGCACAGCCCAGAACCAGCAGCCCCAGCCACACCAGTGCCAGCCACACCAGCCCCAGCCACACCAGTGCCAGCCACACCAGCCCCAGCCACACCAGCCCCAGCCACACCAGTGCCAGCCACACCAGTGTCATCCACACCAGTGCCAGCCACACCAGCCCCAGCCACACCAGTGTCATCCACACCAACCCCAGCCACACCAGTGCCAGCCACACCAGTGCCATCCACACCAGCGCCAGCCACACCAGTGCCAGCCACACCAGCCCCAGCCACACCAGCCCCAGCCACACCAGTCCCAGCCACACCAGTGCCAGCCACACCAGTCCCAGCCACACCAGCGCCAGCCACACCAGCCCCAACCACACCAGTCCCAACCACACCAGCCCCAGCCACACCAGTGCCAGCCACACCAGCCCCAGCCACACCAATGCCAGCCACACCAGCACCAGCCACACCAGTCCCATCCACACCAGCCCCAGCCACACCAGTGCCAGCCACACCAGCCCCAGCCACACCAGTGCCATCCACACCAGTCCCAGCCACACCAGTGCCATCCACACCAGTGCCATCCACACCAGCCCCAGCCACACCAGTGTCATCCACACCAGCCCCAGCCACACCAGTGCCAGCCACACTAGCCCCAGCCACACCAGCCCCAGCCACACCAGTGCCACCAGTAAGTTGCTTTGCTGGGTTTCAGGCTCCCCAGCTCCTGCTCAGAACCAGGTATCTGAGTGGGAAGAGTTATAGAGGGAAGAGAAACACACCCTTTGCCCCTAAACCTCCTTTGGGGAAGTTGTAAAGGCCTCAATGCCCTTCCCACAAAGCAGCCCCCCAGGCAGCCCCTCTTTGGGGGTGTCCCTCTCCCCCACCAGCAATTCCAGCAGCCAGGAGTTTGAATCTGTGTCCCACACCCTACAGAGCCAGCCCATTCCCATCCTTAGCCAGACACTTCAGTGATGGATGAGCAGAGGGATGATGGATGGGACCAGCATCCTGCTGGCAGATCGATCCCTGCATCCCTGGCCAGCCAGGCTGGGCTGCAGAGCCTGAGGAGCCTGGGCTGGAACAGCATGACAGGCTGGAACAGGAAAATTCCTCCTCAAAAAAGGTTGCCCAGCCCTGGCACAGTTGCCCAGGGCAGGGATGAGTCCTCAGCCCTGCAGGGATTTAAAAACCACCTGGATGTGGCACTGGGGACAGGGGTTAGTGGTGGCCTTGGCAGTGCTGGGGAGTGGCTGGGCTTGGTGATCTTTGAAGGCTTTTCCAACCTCAGTGATGTTGTGATTTAAAGGACTGCAAACATCAAGGCTGCAGCAGCTGATCCTGCTGTGCAGCAGCTTTGGGAGCAGCTGCTGGGAAGGGGAAGCACCAGAGCCCACAGACACAGGAACCAGCAGCACGACCTGGGCTGTTTCCCCATAACCCCCAGCCCAGGAAACATCCACCAGCAGCTGCCCCAGCCTGGGAGTGCCCAAAGCCAGGTGGGATCAGAGGGGCCAGCCCAGGGCAAGATGGGGCATTAATTAGAACCACAGGATTGTTTAGGGTGGAAAAGCCTCCAAAGTCATCGAGTCCAACCATCCCCCAGCACTGCCAAGGCCACCACTAACCATGTCCCCAAGTGCCACATCCACAGGGCTTTTAATCCCTCCAGGGATGGGGATCCACCCCTGCCCTGGGCAGCTGTGCCAGGGCTGGGCAACCCTTTCCATGAGGAAATTTTTCCTCATATCCAACCTAAACCTCCCTTGGCACAACTTGAGGCAGTTCCTTGGGTTGTTACTTGGGTCAAAGGACTGACACAGTGGCACTTTGTGCTCTGTTTTCCAGGCTGGGGGAAGGCACAGAGAGAGCCCTTGGCACAGCCCCCCACCCCTGGGGACACTGGATGTCCTTCTGTCCATTTATGGTTGAATTGTCCCCTCAGATGGATGGACAGACAGCTCAGAAAGTGCTGGTTGCTCCTCCCTAAGGGAGAAGTGACCACAGGAATGGTTTGTCCTGGGATTTGGGGGTCAGGACAGATTCTACTTCAGAATTACATTTAATCTTGGGGGGGAAAAGGTGATTCTGCAGAGTGACCTTCCAGTAAATTGTTTTTTCTCTGAACAGCAGCAGCTTTAAAGTAAACCAACACAAACCCCCAAACAAACCCTTCTTTAAGCATTTCTGAATAGTTTTTTCCTGGTTATTGTGGAAATTTAGATCAGGAAACGTGTTGGGTAAAAATATTCAATTCCCCACAGCCTGCAGAGCCTCATCAAAAATCCATTTGAAGTATTACTCTCAAATCCCTCATGGCAATGGGATATTTTAAGGTCAGTTAAACTTATTATTCACTCAAGATTTGCTTTCAGGTCCTGCATATTTCAAACAGATTTCCCCCCATCTTTAGCCTGACTGTGTTACAAAAAGCCCTTTCCCCTCCTTTTTTTTTTGTCCTGAAAAAAAAAAAAAGTTGTCAAAAGAAAAGATCCTAATCAGAACCAGCTTCTGAAGCCTTAAAAGCCACTGCAGTTTGTGCTTGTTATGAGCAAACAGCGACGCTATCGCTGGATCCCCAAATCCCTCCACTTCCTCCTCCCCGAGTGGGGCTGTGCCTGGAAAAGAGGAATTAACTCCAATTTGCTTTTCTTGTTTGCAATTCATTTCCTCGAAACAGGGTTTCTACACAGATTTCTTTTTTTTTCTTCTCCCTCTCACTGTGCAAGGAAAGAAAACACTTCCAAAACTGCAACCTGTGTTATTTTTGGATTATTTCGGATTTCCAGCCTGATGTAGCTGCAGTTCCTGCTCCTGCCATGCCCTTCCCCTCCAAGGACACCAGGCACTTTGGTTGGGTGGGTTTTTTACAGAAAGATCACCTAAAAATTACAATTTTTTAATTTTAGGATTGTCCTCACCTTGGGAGGGGCCCATGAGTTCCTCCAGCAGCACAACCAAGCCAGGAGGGATCAGCTCCCAAATCCCTGGTACCTGCACAGGGTCAGCAGGGTCTGCCCAGGGACACCACAGCCCCTGAGGGCAGAACAACCCAGAGTATAAAGCAAAGACAACAATATCTATTTTTACAACCATCCACAGAGACACTTGGCCGCTGATCATGAGGCTCTGGAGGAGCACAAAGATCAGCCTTTCCCCTAAACCACAATATCTCTTTTCAGCCTGGACAAGAGAAGGCTCCAGAGTGACATCAGAGCCCCTGCCAGGGCCTGAAGGGGCTCCAGGAGAGCTGGAGAGGGACTGGGGACAAGGGGTGGAGGGACAGCACAAGGGGAATGGCTTCCCACTGCCAGAGGGGAGGGATGGATGGAACACTGGGAAGGAATTCTTGGCTCTGAGGGTGGGCAGGCCCTGGCACAGGTGCCCAGAGAAGCTGTGGCTGCCCCAGCCCTGGGCCAGAGGGTCACCCTTACAAGTCATCAGCTGCTCCCTGAGTGGTACCTCACATTTATACCCCAGATAACAATTCCACAAATCCCTGAAGGTCACAAACAGCATTAAGAGCTCTGCCCAAAGCCACGAGGAACGTGGCCAGCCCAGGAGGCAAACTGAGCAGAGAGGAAAAGATTGCAAGTGCCCTAATCTTGCTGTGGAGAGCAGAGACTTTAGGAATTATTACACAGTTCTTAGTGTTTCCAGCCATCTGGCCTGCATTTCTCCATTTGCTCAATCAGACATATGTTGCTTTTATCCCTACCCCTGCCAGCTCTCCCCTGTTCCCTGAAAACATGTGCACCCTCCCCTCTGCTCATTTCCAGCTCAGCTCAAAGCACAGCCTGCCAGTTCAGCATGGTGGAGGCTCCCAGCAGGTGAACAAACCCATCAGAGCCTCTTCCATCTCCCACTTGTACCTAAAAATCACTCTATGCCCAAAACAAGGCAGAGTGAGATGTGATTCCAGGCTGGGAACTCCTGCAGAGCAGCATCACTGCACTGGAGCCAACCATATCCCACCAAATCCTGCCAGGCAGGGCTGGAAGGGGAGAGCTCCTCCAGCTGGGAAGCCATGGAGGGCCAGAGTCTCCAAAAAGAGGGTTTTCCCTCCCATCCCACACTGCTCTTCAGCCATACCACACACAGGCTCTGCTGCCTCTGATGTGTGGGATAACACCTGGGATAACTCATCCAGGCCATCCTGGTCAAGGTGTGGGACCTCAGCTGGTCTTCTCCCAGCAGCCCACTCTGCACCTGTCCCTGCCAGTGATGATTCCTCCCCTCTGACAAGCAGCATCTCCAACCAGGGGGGACAGAAACCAGAACTGCAAATAATGGGATGGAAAAGGGAGGAAGAGGAATGTTGCACTGCTCCAGCAACACAGGCTCCCACCACCTGAGCCAACAGCATCACCCTGGACTTCCACAGACTTCTGAGGGCAAGAGGAGGAGGAGGAGATCCAACAGTCTGGCCAAGGACAGCCACAGAGTCCCTCTAGTGCTGGAAGAGACCATGGAGGTTCTTTCGGAGCTCCCATCACCATCATGTGTGGAGAACACAGAGCTGCTGGGTGGGATCAGGCTGAGCTCCCACCAGGCCTGAAGACTCCAGCCCTGGCTCTTTCACCCCCTGGAGATGAGTTCCTTTCCCACTGTGTGACCCTCATCCCTCAGCAAAGCACGTCCTCACCTTCACATCAGCTCTGGCTGCACGTTCCTCTTCCACGAGCCTGCAGTGACAAGGACCTCCCTTCCAGCAGGAACAGCCTCTCCGAGCCCACAACAGGGCAAGGAGTGAATTACATTGAATTACACACTGTCCAGGGGCTTAAGTATCCAGCCAAGTGTTCCCAGATGTGCAGGGCTCTCCCTCAAAGCGACCCGCAGGCTCCGGTGCCTCCCTGATATTTAATATGGTGGGATGTGGGGTGTGAGGGTCAGGGATGGAGGTTTCCATGCAGATGCTGCAAATCTTCTCTACTCATACCATCACCTTTTAATAACACTGTAAATCATCAGGCACTTCTCAGGTGACCACGTAATTGCCCCTTTGTGTCTCTGAGCAAAACCTCTCCGGGCTCTTCCCTTGGCTGCAGCAAAGGAGACCTGCTGGGAGCCAATTCCAGGGCTTTGCGTGCCCCAGCTCTCCTCCAGCAAGTCATCTCCTGGCATCTGGGCTTCAGCTGCAGAGTGGCAGCACAGGGGAAAGACAAGGAACTGATACAGGAGATTAAAAAAAGGTTGGATGGGTCTGTTCCTAATGTGAGCCTTGCTGCTCACAGCCCTTTGATTGCAGCACAGCTCAGGGGGGGAAATTCACTGGAGGCAAAGGAATTAATTAACAGGAGAAGAAAGGAGCATCAGTCTGTTGGAGTCCTGGCATCAATTCCGAGAGGGGTTTTGAAGTGGCAACAGTTTTCCTTGCTCTTTTAAGTTGTTCTGCATCCTGAATGGTGCCTGCAGGAACTGACGTGTAGCACGTGCAGTGCCTCGTGCTGGTCATCGTCCCCTGAGGTGGCACAGGTGGCACAGGACACACCTGCCTGTCTCTGGTGGGGACACCCAGAGCCTGCCTCAGCATCCTTCCACCTCCTGCAGGATCCCAACTGCTCCCCTCTGATCCACTGAGACCTTCAAGCTGTGATGGAGCCGCCCTCCTCCCCTGGGCTGCCAGCACTCACCTGGGGCTGGGAGCTGGCCTGGGAACTGGGCTGGGAGCTGGGCTGGGAGCTGGACTGGGAGCTGGACTGGGAGCTGGGCTGGGAGCTGGACTGGGAGCTGGGCTAGGAGCTGGGCTGGGAGCTGGGCTGGGAGCTGGACTGGGAGCTGGACTGGGAGCTGGGCTGGGAGCTGGGCTGGGAGCTGGACTGGGAGCTGGACTGGGAGCTGAGCTGAGCTGGGAGCTGCTTTGGGAGCTGCTTTGGGAGATGCTTTGGGAGCTGGGCTGGGAGCTGCTCTGGGAGATGCTTTGGGAGCTGGGCTGGGAGCTGCTCAGGGAGCTGCTCTGGGAGCTTCTTTGCATCTCCAGTGGCTTCACAACTCTGCAAGAAACAACTGCTGAGGTTTCGCTGCAGGTGAGAAAGAACATTAACCACCTTCAGCCAAATTCCTGCCCAAGCTGGGGTTGTCTCGAAATACAGCTGTGCACACACACATGGTCTGTGGTTCTCCAAAGCTTCTTCTGGTTCCTGAAACATCAGATTTCTTGTCTTCAGGACATACTGACTCCTCACAAGAACTGAACTCTCCCTGTGCCATGACTCCTGGAGCTACGACTCAAAATAATCATCAAATTTCTTTGGATTCCCAACAAAATCAGGAGAGCTCCCACCCTGCCCTGCACCCAGACTGTACTTTAGAAATTTACGTTCAGCTGCATGCACAGAGTGGGATCTGCCACCAAGAGCATCCCAGCTGAGCTCAGGAGGGTTTCACAGCCAGATTTCTCTCCAAAGGGCACTGGTCTTTCTTCCTCTTCATCCATCAACTTGGCTCCAACTTCACCCAGGCAGAACTGTGGGGTTTGGGGACTGGTTTTGGGTCAGGGCTGGGTACATCACACACACACACAACTGATGCTCTCAGTCACTGACCCACAATTCCATGAAACCAGAAACCCTCTACAACAATGTGTGTGTTAACACTTCCAGGCAGCTCAGGCTGTCATGCTGACATGAGGCTCCCACAGCTGGACACAGCTGGAGTCAGGTGGTCACTAAATCTTTAAGCCTGAATTTGTCTCTATTTAAAGTTTGCCAAAAAAAAACCTGTTTAGAAAAGGTCTTGCCCCACCAGAGTGATTAATGCTGAAAGGAGTTGCTCATTCCCAGTTCCTGTTCAGTAATTCAGGTTTTATGAACCTTTAAGATGACAGAGGCCTTGCTGTGATCCTGCTCAGCCCCGTGGATGCAGCACATCCTGACACGCTCCCTGATACTCCTCAAAACAGAGGAATATTAATTTTTAATATACACACCCAGAGCAGACCTGAACAAGCTGTCCCTCGTTATCTGCCTTGTAATGAGATGAGGATCACCCTGAGCGTGCTGTGGGTGTGCTGGGTGGGTGACACCAGCAGCACACAGCCCTCCATCAGCACAGAGGGGAATGACCAGCATGGCACACTCAGGGTGATGATGGTGACCTGCTGGGACCCTCCCTGAGGCTGGTGGGATCTGCTCCCCCATGGGATGGACTGGGGCACCAGGGATGGGTTGGACTCGATGATCCTCATGGGCCCCTCCCAACCTGAGGTACTCTGTGGTTCTGGGAGCTCCATGGGTTCTGTGCACCCCATGCCATGATGCCCCAGGGCCTGGGTAATGTTTGGGTGATCTTTGCAGTGCTTGGTGGTCTCCCAAACAGCCCAAAGATCTGCAGTGGAGCTGGCAGGGCTGGGGACCCCCTTCATCAGTGACTGGAAGAAGGTGAGGGGTGGGATGCACCCAGAGACACAATCACAGCACTGGGGACATGAGAGACCTGGAGACAACACCAGGATAGAGCTCCAACAGAACCAAACCCTACAATGCCCCCACCTAACCCAGGCTACCTAAGAAAAGCTCTGAGCTCCAAACAGGCAGCCACAGAGCTTGGCCATCCTTCCACCAAACCTCCCTCTTCAGCCCAGCTCAAAATAACCGCCAAAGTGTGAGTTCAGCTGCAGGACCCAGCCAGAGACAGCCGGGACCCCAAAAATCCCGGGATGCCAGGGCAGGATGGTGCCCAACCACGGCAGGTTTGCTCCCACTCCTGCACGTGGCCCCTTCCCCGGCCCGGGGGGGGCTGGGACGCTCCAGCACCGGACCCTCATCTCGGCTCTGCCTCAGCGCAGCGCAGGCGGTCCCGCGGGGCAGGATCCCCTCGGGCTGCCTCTCTCCCTGGCCCTGGCAGCAGCCCAGCCCTGCCCGCCGGCGCCTTTGTGCGGGAGCGGCTCCGGGGCCGCGCGGGTGGCAGCGCAGCGGATGCGCCTTGTCACCATCGGGGCTGCGACACCGCGGGGGGACGGCCCGCTCGGCCCTCCCCCCGAAACGGCCTTTTCACCGAGACAAACGATCCTGTCCCTCAACAAAACCTGAATTCTCAGCCGAAAGCGCTTGGCAGCGGCGCCTTGAATTTTTTCTCAGGCTTGTGTGGCTTCGGAACGCGACTCAGAAACAGAAGAGCCGCCGGAGGAAGCGGCCGATGGAGAACCCGCCGCGCCCCGCCGGGCTGGCGCTCGCAGGGCAGGGATGGAGCAGCCGGGCAGGTCCAGGAAAAGCCCTTCCCGGCCATCAGAAGCCCCCGCGAGAGCCCCCGGGGAGCGGAGGGGTGTCCAGCAGCCCCCCGGCTGCTGCCAGTGCTGGCAGCGCTGACAGGCTCCTGATCAATGGCACTTATCGAGCCCCTCCGCGCTCCCGGTAATTGGAGGGTTTCTTTCGCTTCCACTTTATCGACGTTTCCTCCCTGCCAGGGGGTCCGGGGGGGGATGTTGTCACTTGGAATTACGGGGGAGCTCCGTGGCACGGGCGGGATGGGGCACAACGGCGAGAGGCAGAGGGAGGCAGGGGAAGCTTCTGGGGCGGGATCGGCACCCGCGGGAGCTCCAGAGAGGGGAAAATCAAATCCAATAATCTGATATAGGGCTGCGGAGGTGGCAGAGGCGTTTTGGGATCCTGCCCCGGTGGTGAGGAGAGGCAGCCCCGCCTTGGGCTGCAGCAGGAGGCAGAATCTGCCGTGCTTTGCTCTGGGGGTTAATTTCGCCCACAGCAAGAATTGTGGAGTCGTGGAATCATTATGGTTGGAAAAACCATCAAAGATCATCGAGTCCAGCATTCCCCCAGCTCTACCAAGGCACCACTAACTCATGTCCCCAAGTGCCACATCCATGTGGCTTTTAAATCTCTCCAGGGATGGGGACTCCACCACTGCTGGACAACCCTTTCTGAAAAGAGATTATTCCTTAATATCCAACCTAAACCTTCCTTGGCACAACTTAAGGCCTGTCCCTTGTTCCCTGGGAGCAGAACCCAATACCCTCCAGCAACCTTCTCCTGTCAGGGAGTTGCAGAGAGTAAGAAGGTCCCCCCTGAGCCTCCTTTTGTCCAGGCTGAGCCC
The DNA here is from genome assembly GCF_047495875.1 of Pithys albifrons albifrons. Lineage (NCBI taxonomy): Eukaryota > Metazoa > Chordata > Aves > Passeriformes > Thamnophilidae > Pithys > Pithys albifrons. Next base: position 15,815,936 of record NC_092473.1, read on the forward strand.
CACCAGCTCCCTCAGCCCCTCCTGCTGTCCCAGCCCCTTCCCAGCTCCCTTCCCTTCCCTGGACATGCTCCAGCCCCTCCATGTCCTTGTCATGAGGAGTCCAAAACTACCCCCAGGATGTGAGACAAGTCTCCTGCCCCCACAGGAGCCCTCCTGCCCTGGGCCGGGCGCTGCTGTGGGGAGAAGAGCAGGGCTGGCAGAGCCCCTCCCGCCCCAGGGTTGGGGATGCTGCGGCTCCAGAGCAGCTGGAAGTTGGGGCATCCCCACCAAGCAGCACCACACAGCGCCAGGAAAGAGGCAGGGGCGGGAGTGGCCTCCGGGGACGGGATCTGTCACTTTGCTCGTCCCTTCCTATCAATCAGCCGCGGGTCCTTTTATTTATTTTTTTCCTTTGCACAATGCGGCCGCTCATTCCCGGCTGAACGAGCCCAAAGGGTGCTGATGGAGCAGGGGAGGAGATGCCAGTTCTTCATTCCAGCTACAGAAACACCTCCACGTGTGCCCACGGCCAGGTGTGCCCACGGCCACACACACAGTTCAGGAGCCAAGGAATAAATCAATTCCAAGCAGTCCCTCAGCCTTTCCCTGCCCAAGGACATTAACAAGGTCACATCGTTATTCTCTCCAGACTAATGAGTGGAGATTACTAATAAGGCCTCAGTGACAAGTGACTATATTAATGTAATTCTCTGCTGCTCATAATCAATGTTGTGTATTAAGATGCAGAGTGACCCTGGTCACCAGGAATGCTCGTGCCACCCCCTCACTGTGGAGCTGCTGGACTGTGAGAGAGGGGCTTTATCCCCCTCGTGTCCCTGCCTGCCATGGTGGAGCACACTCAGATCACTCCCAGGACTCCACAGCTCATCCCACTCCCAAAGTGCTGCTGTTCCCCTGGGCAGCCTAAAACATTCAGTGCTGGGGGTTCAATAGCCCAAAGAGTGAACATTTTCTGCAACTCAAGCCAATTTCAGCCATGTCACCCCAGATTTCAGTCTCTAGGGGTGCTGGTCCAGCACTCCACTTGCTCCAGGTCACAGCAGTTTGTCACCAACAGCATGTGCTGGAACAGAGATGTTCTCTTTGGTCTGTGGCTCTCAACCATCTCAGCCAAGCAAGGCCTGGCTCATCCCTGCTCTCTGCAAGCCCTGGAATCCCGGGGGCTTGGGCACTGCCCCCTGTGATGACCTTCAGGTTCACTCTCAGCTGGGCACACTGCCCTGTGCCCTGGTCTCTACCCCATATTCTCCATTTGCATTTCAAAGGACCCTTCAGATTAAGAGTGACTCACTTAAGGGATGCCTGAATAATTTTGCACACTTTAGACCCCTGTGATGTCCCTGAGCTGTCTCTGGGCACAGGGAGAAAGGGTTGAAATCCAAGAAGTCCCCGTGAATTTTCCACCCAGGTCCATCATCACAAAAGGTGAGTGTATAAAACCTCAACACAACCATTCCAGGATTCTATCAATTCCCACATCCAGCCTGTGCATCCTCTTGCAAGGAAAGACTCCTCTTAACCCACTGCCCAGTGGTGCCCAGACTGGACCAGGCTCCTAACCAGGTCCCACAGAAGCCTCTCAGAACATCCCTCTGCTCCTCACTGCAATACTTCAACCATCCCAGGAGCTGGGCTGTGGGGAGGGAGCTGCAGGCTCAGGTCCCACCCCTGGAGCCCTGTCAGCACCATCCTGCAGAATGGAGCCTCCATCCCTCCCACATGGAGCCTCCACCCTTCCCACTTGGAGCCTCCATCCCTCCCTCCCACATGGACCCTCCATCCATTCCTCCTCCATGGAGCCTCCATCCCTCCCACATGGAGCCTCCATCCCTCCCTCCTCCATGGAGCCTCCATCCATCCCTCCCACATGGAGCCTCCATCACTCTCTCATGGAGCCTCCATCCCTCCCTCCCACTCGGAGCCTCCATCCCTCCCTCCTCCATGGAGCCTCCATCCCTCCCTCCCACTCGGAGCCTCCATCCCTCCCTCCCACTCGGAGCCTCCATCCCTCCCTCCCACTCGGAGCCTCCATCCCTCCTCTGCCGCCTCCCTAAGCAGGAGGATTTCCACAGCCCTTTGAAAAGCCATTTAGAGCTAAGTCTTGGTATTAAACCTGGCCTTTCCTTAGGCAGGTTTTCAATCTCTGCTCGAGCCTGTTGCAGCAAAAAGTTTTTTAAAAGGTCAGGAAGAAGCTTTTAAGCAGATTTGCCAATTAACTGTTGTAGCCCCCTCCCCTCCTCGGCAGGAGCTGCCGCTTCCGTCCCTGGGGATGGTAATTACTGTTTTTATAAATAAGCTTTGAACTCTTGTAAGTAATAGTCTCTCCTTGCATAAAAGCACTCCCTAAATCCACTGGCCTTTTCCACCTTATGTCACTGCCTTTAAAAATAATCTGAGGAAAAAGCCCCACACTATACTTGTAATAAACTCCAAAACTCTCCCTTACTCTGCAATGACAATTTCTCCAACCCCTTAATAATTAACTAACACAAACCCTGCAGCTTTCCTGGCTGTTTGTGAACCTTTTGTGGTAATTGTCATATTTGCAGAAGTTCTCTGGAGTTACAGGTGGGTTTTTCTAAAACAAGGCATGTTTCAATATTTCAATTTCTAATCACTGAGGTTACAAGAGAGAAACCAGGAGAGAACAAGAAAAAGGACCCGAATGAAGAAGCCTTTTCCAGAGCTATTAATTCACATTTTACTCATCTTTTTAACCAGCCCCACAATTTCTAGATGTGCAGCTTTATAGATGTATTGGAGCAGTCTGGGATAGCCCTGCTGACAAACCTGAAATCCTTTAGGAGCTCAGACTGCTCCTGCCCAGCCTGGGTGTAAACCCAGCATTAATTTAACAGAGACAGCACAGGGAGAGCATCCCTCAGCCAGGGAGAGCATCCCTCAGCCAGGGAGAGCACCCCTCAGCCGGGGAGAGCACTCCTCAGCCAGGGAGAGCATCCCTCAGCCGGGCAGAGCATCCCTCAGCCGGGCAGAGCATCCCTCAGCCAGGGAGAGCACCCCTCAGCCAGGGAGAGCACCCCTCAGCCAGGGAGAGCACCCCTCAGCCAGGGAGAGCACCCCTCAGCCAGGGAGAGCATTCCTCAGCCAGGGAGAGCATTCCTCAGCCAGGGGAGAGCATCCCTCAGCCAGGGAGAGCATCCCTCAGCCAGGGAGAGCATCCCTCAGCCAGGGGAGAGCATCCCTCAGCCAGGGGAGAGCATCCCTCAGCCAGGGAGAGCATCCCTCAGCCAGGCAGAGCATTCCTCAGCCGGGAAGGCCATGGCTCATTCCACTCTGCAAGTCCCAGCTTTTATCCTCCAAACGCAGCTCTGGTCACTCGAGCCCGACACTGTCTGTGCAGCAGCACAAGGAGGAACCCCACTCCATCTTGCCTTGAGGCTGAGCCAGGCTCACATTCAGGCTCACAAACCTGCTTTTATCAGCAAGAAACACCTCCTGGGACTGGGAACAAAACTTGGGAGAGGCCACATGGAAACAAGGCAATGTCAGGGTGGAACTGGGGGCAGGAGGCCCATCAGGCTCCTCACCCGTCCCTGCCCCGTGTCGGGGGTGAGAGACCCCCGGGCCAGGACAGGCTCAGCCCCTCTCTCTCCCTGCCCACAGTAATCTCTGTCAAGGAGCCCTTTAAATGGTTTCAAATGGTGATTCCTCACCGTGGCAGTAAAAGCTCCTTTCAATGTCAGGTGAGAGCAGTTTGCAGAAACCCAAACTTTGCGTGTATTATGGATTCCTTCCCAAGGCCCGGCAGAGCTGGATGTGTGCTGGGAGCAGGAAACGGGCACATCATCGGGGAGACCCAGCTGGCTGGCACGGAGGTACCCAGCTCTTAAACCCGGTCCTAAGTGTAGAACTGGGACTAAAACACCGCATGAAAGCCAATCAAAATACTACACCTTAAATAAAAGCTTTAAAGTATCTGGTTCTTAGTTTAAATTAGCTTTTTCTCAAGTTTCCTTCGTGTTCTCTTTGTATTTTGGGTTTTATTTTCCAAACACGGGGGTGAGGATAAGGGAAGCTGAGACAGAAAGGTCTCGGTTTTGAATGGAAGTTAAAAAAAGAGAAGAGATTACAAAGTAATGAAGCCAAGAAGCTGCAGGGCTGAGTGTCTGCAAAGGCAGCAGCAAAACAAGGGCCACTCTCAGCGCTGAAACCGAGTCCATCAGGAGAGCAGATTAGGCGGTGTCCATGAATAAAGATAATGTCCCGGAGCAGGTCTCAGTGCATCGCCATCTGACTCCTGCGAGATTCCTTTGTCCCTTCCCACCTATGTGTTCCTTAAATGCGCCAGTGAAAGGCTCTCCCTGGAAGGCGATCCACGCCCGGTGCCAAAACGCAGCCTGGTGACTCCAGAGGGGCTGATTTTATTCAACAGCTCGCGCTATAGAGTGTCTTGATCTGTCTGTACAATCACAACACACACAAAAACCCCTCAAGGCATCTACTTAGCTCCACTTTTCAACTGCCAATAACACTCCCAGCAAAAGTCAAAAGAGCAGCGCCGGAGCCGCGTCCTTTCCCTGCCGCTCAAAGGCTTCGGGAGTGCAAAGTTCCGAGATAACAAAGTCTGGCTCAAGAAATCCTGGATGCCTTTCAAGAGCGTTATGAGCTCCTCTGAATGGGCTGGAAGAAGGGGAGGGGGAAGCCTCACACCCCGTGGAGCAGCTCTCTGCTTCCTGTTCACCTCCCCCGGGCACCCGGGGCTGTGCCCGGGCTGGGGCACCCGGGGCTGTGCCCGGGCTGGGGCACCCGGGGCTGTGCCACGCACAGGAACACAGATGGATGAGGAACCCCATGGAAAGTTCCTCCTCCCTCGTGCAGACCTGCGTGTGCTGCATTGGATCAGAAGGGAAAAGGACAATAAAAAGCTAAATTTGGTCTCCGAGAGACTTGGAGCTCTGGGATGGCTCTGCAGGGCCAGAGGATGCTTGGTAGGAATTCCAACTCCTTGTGTCCCACCACAGCAAGCTGAGGAGCTCCAGTCTGGTCCCTCACTAGCCTAGTGAGTTATACTGGTGACTCACTAGGAGTCTTTAATTCTTCTGGCCCAGACTGTAAGAAATTAGGGAATTCTTTACCATTGCTATGAACCCCAGTGTGTGCCACCATCCAGGGCCCAGCTCACAGAGCTCAATCCCAAGGGACACGCAGGGTGGGGGAGCTGGGCCCAGCCCCATTCCCAGCTAACTTTCTTTGGCTACTGGCAAAAAGCAGGAACACAAGATGGAAAAGAGAGACTGGGATAATAGATCATGTGAGGAAACACAAGACAGAGGAAAAGCGTCACATTGAGCTGATGTTGCCGCAAAGTGTTGGCAGATGGAGAGGAGGAAACTCTTTGGATAAGCTGAGAGCTCTGCACATGAATTCCCTTAAACCTGAAGCCCCTCAAACTCCCTTTCGTGCCAACCAGCCCTGCAAACTCCTCTGCCAGCACTGCCATGTGCCCCAAAGCTGCTGTTACCCTCATTTCTCCTGCCCTTTCCCCACAGCCCCGGAATTTCCGAGGCTGTGCCGGATCCCAGGGCGGGGCAGACGGAGTGGCCAAAACCTCTGCGTGGGAAACAAACCAGCTCTGGCAACCAAGAGGGGAACAATCCATGCAAAGATTCTGCTACACCCCGAAATGTCAGCAGTGGAGCAGAGCAGGGTCTGCTGGAGAGCCCGAGGGAGCCCCAGCCCCACGAGCACAGGGATTGTACCAGGGGTGACACCCCAAATGCCACCTGGGAGCCCAACCCCGCTCTGGGGGGGCTCTGGGCAGGTGCTGCCCCACACACTGGGGGGTTTCACCCCTCAAATGCCTCCACCCCCCAGTGACTGAGCACACAAGCACCATTTTCCTCAATTCCCACAGGTCAGGGCAGGATCACTCCATCACACCGAGAGGCTCCTCTGAGCCTGGCAGTGAATTTCTAAATATCACTGCAAACCTCTGGGATTCAGTTCAGTTCTCTCCATTGCCCTTCACCTGCATTCCCATAAAGCAGAGACAGACACAGCTCCCAAACAGGACCCTCACACACCCCAAACTGGGGGCAGACACACCAACATCACCCCCTCTTTTTAGTCAGGCTCCTTCCAGCAGCACTGAGTGCCAACAAAATTAAAATAGTGTTTTGCTTGAGGATAAAACATCCCATAATGCCTGGATTGGCCATTAGGCAATTTATGCTGCAGCCTAGAAAAGGTGTTTAATCTTCTTAGAATTAGCTAAACCTGTAGTAACTCAAGGAATTCTGAACAAGATGCTTTTGCACAACATTTTCTTTTCACTCTTACTCTAAAAAAGGGGACTTTGGGCTATTTAAAATATAAATTAAATAAAATAATCCACTAAGAATATATTATTTCAGTCAGTAACTTATGACATAAACAACTCATCACCCACAAGCAGATACTCCTGACACAGCAGTGAAATTGCTACAGGTCTGAGCTACCAAGAAAGAACAAAATAATTCTGGAGCAATATTTCCAAGGGAATTTTTTTCCACATTTACTCAAGACAAGCAAAGACCTACAGGTGCCTTCAGGCCAAATATCTTGGCGCAAGAAGCAGTTGGTGTAATTTTGGTTTCCCAGCAAGTTCAAATATTTTAAAAATGTTTGCACCACTTTTGAGATATTCATTGGAAAAACCTGAATTTCTGTCCAACTCCGATTTTCCTCCACTCCAGCACATCCCAGCTTTAAACATTTAGCTCTGTCTGACTTTCCCAGGGAAAGAAATCCCTTAGTATAGCAAGGTCTTGCAGGAAGACAAAACAAGAGGCAAAGAGGAGAGGAAGCGAAGGGAAGTAGTTGTGTGTGTGATTGAAAACACACTCACTCTACACAGAGTTAAAGCAAAACATCTACTGGTTTCTTCCTCCCTCCAAAGGATGCGGCTTCTCCCCAGCCCAGCGTCTGCCTCCCTGCACCGAACCCCTTCCCTGCCCCATTTCTCCGAATTTACCACAACCATATGCAGAATCATCTCCAAGCATCTCGTTGGTACCAGGCCAGGCTCCCTGCGAGCACTTCCAGCACTAAAAGCTCACGGCACAGCCATCCAAGCTGAGATTTATTTCTCCCCTCTCTGTGGTCCATCCTGCGAACACCTCGCTGGGCTACGGCGAGAGATATGAGAGCGTTCGATCTTCCCCGCTTTAATTATGTGCTCGCGGTCATTAAACTCCCATTCTGCCAAGTGAGATCTGTCTTGGAATCCTCACCCCCAAAGATTAGTTATCGTCATTATTGTTTCTAGAGCGGCGCAGACACAAACGGAGCTGCGGAACGAGCTAATAAATCACGAGGATATTAATGCAGCCATAAAAACAAGCGCCGCTACTTACTGGGTTTGAAGGTGTGTTAAGTCCCAACTTTACAGCCCAGATGTGGGCTCAGAGAGCTGAAACTCTGCGGGTAAAATTACCACTAAAATTATCCTTTCCATTAAACACGCTGATTTTTCACAGGTTATTATTTTGGCGGGGATGGGGAAGGTGCAGCCACTCCCCAAACACGGGGAAACGTTAAGAGCGCGTAAGAAATCCGGTATTCCCGGGAGGCAGGGGATGGGGAGGCAGGAAGGACAGCGGGAGCTACTCCTTGTATTATTTTCAGATGTTTCCCCGAGCACACCGCAGCGCTTTTGTACATCGACACGTTTGGACTCTCTTCAAAATAACGGAGCGGATTCCACCGGCGGCTTCAAGGGACTTATCGCTGCGCTCCGCCTGGCCCGGCCGCCCCGCAGTTGGCCGGAGACGGGGCTTTAATAGACACCACATGCACAGTAGCTGCTCTTCCGAAGGTTTTATCGCCTCAAGAGTTCAATTCCATTGAAACCCTCCAAAAAAAACTCCCCTGGATCGCTCCGGCTCTGCCCTTTGCCACAAACCCACCGACACCGTTTTATCCCTCTCCCGGTGCCCGTTCCAAGCACAGCCAGGATCAAGCCCGAGGTCCTCGCTCCCTTTATTTTTATAAACCACGCGAATAAAACAATTCCTAAAGAAACCCGGTGGGGGGAAACGCTGGGACGGCTGAGGGTGAAGTGATAAAGGTTAAAATCGCGAAGGCTGGATAGTTCAGAGAGTGAATTTTCGCGGCCCGGGTGGGATGCGGGATGGCGGGTGCGGCGATGGGGAGGAAAAGGGGGATGTGGGGACAGGGGGGACACGGGGCTAGAAGGGACACGGGGGGACGCGAGGACAGGAGGGACACGGGATCGGTTCTCACACTCGCGACTTCAGCAGCAGCCCCGCAAAACCAGCCCCCAACCCCTTCCCCAGGCCAGGCGAGGGTCGGAGCTGCCGCCCCCTTCTCGTCCCGCCCGGGACCCACATCCCCCTCCCCCGGGGACCCCCTTTCCCTCCCGGGACCCGCCGCTCCCAGACGAACCAGCCTGTTGCAGAGCCGCCCCATCCCGGCACGGGCGGCAATTAACACAGCCCGGCGACTAATTACGGACGTCAGGCCCACCCCGCGCTTCCCCCTTACCTGTACCAGCGCAGCCCCTTCTCGTAGCACCTGTCGAAGAAGTGGGGCTCGGCGCCCACCGCCCGCACCCCGGGGTGCGCCCGCAGGAACTCGAGCAGCGCCCGCGTCCCGCCCTTCTTCACGCCCACGATGATGGCCTGGGGGAAGCGGCGGCTGCCGCTGCCCGTGCCCCCCGTGCCCCCCGCGCCCCCCGCGCCCCCCGCGCCCCCCGGGCCCGCGGGCAGCGCCCCGGCCGGCGGCGGCAGCAGCGCGGGGGGCAGCGGCTCGCAGGGCCCGGGCAGGCAGGAGAAGAAGTAGGTGAAGAAGAGGATCATGGTGAGGAGCAGCGAGGCGCGGCGGCCCCCGGCGGGTCCCAGCAGCCGCCCGCTACATCCCATCGGGGGCCGCGCATCCCGCACCGCCGCCGCGCCCCCCGCGCCCCCCTCCGCGCTCCCCCGCGCAACCCGGCCCGGCCCCGCGCCCCGGACAGCCCCCCTGCCCTGCCCGCCCCTCCCGCGCCGCCCCCGCGCCCACCCGCGGGCAGGGGGAGGGCGAACACACGCGCGTGGGGCGGCGACGCCCCGAGGAGGGGAAGGGAGGGGAGGGAGGGGAAGGAAAGGAGGGAGGGGACTGGGGGGACAGCGCGGGATCCCCGCGGGGACGGGGACACCCCATGCGTGGGGGTCACCCCGACGGGGCAGCCCCTGCCGAGGGGAAGCTCTCCTGGCCCTACCGTGCTGGGGGACACGTTTTCCCACATTTCCTCACGTTTTCCCAGATTTTCGCTTGGTTCTCTGTGTTTCCACACATTTTCCCATATTTCTCTGTTTTCCCAGATCTTTCCATATTTTTGCTTGTTTTTCCATGTTTCTTCACGTTTTCCCACATCTCCTCATGTTTTCCCAGATTTTTCCATATTTCTGTTTCTTTTCCATGTTTCCCCCCATTTTCCCACATTTCCTCATGTTTTCCCAGATTTTCCCATATTTTCGCTTGGTTTTCCATATTTCCCCACATTTTCCCATATTTCTCCATGTTTTCCCACATTTTCCTGTCTTTTCCCATATTTCCTCATATTTCCCCGTACATTCCCATCTTTTCACTCGGTTTTCCATGTTTCCCAAATTTCCCATGATTTCCCACATGTCCCCATAGTTTTCCACGTTTTGCCATCAAATTTCCTTCTCTTACATTTCCCCCTCTCCTTAACATTCCCGTGGCTCCAGTGGGTGTTTTGGCCATTGGCATCATGGAAAGGGTCTCACTGGGGGTGCAGCTCCAGCTCCACAGGGGGATGTGATCCCAGGAGGCACCAGGTTGGAAATGAATGGGAACAAACCCCAGTGCCCCGGCAAAAGCAGCTCCCGGGCTCCCACTGCAGGCGTGGGAGCAGCTCCCCTGTGCCTGTGGGTGTTGTTGGGAATGGGAAAGCCTGTCCTGGATTTCCACACGTTCCACTGCACATTCCCAAATCAGCCCAAGGGCGGGTGGGTGAAAATCCAGGGGTGAAGGACGATGGATTGGGGTGTTTTCCAGCCCTGTGCAAAGCCTTCCTCCTTTGTAACCCAAATCAACAATGTCTTAATTAGCCCTTTTTATAATTACATTCCCAGGTCTGCCAAAAGCTGGAGCGTGGTGGGAAGGGGCATCCATGGACTGGGAACAGGATCCATGGACTGGGAGCAGGATCCATGGACTGGGGGCAGGATCCATGGACTGGGAGCAGGATCCATGGACTGGGAATAGGATCCATGGACTGGGAGCAGGATCCATGGACTGGGAATAGGATCCATGGACTGGGAGCAGGATCCATGGACTGGGAGCAGGATCCATGGACTGGGAGCAGGATCCATGGACTGGGAGCAGGATCCATGGACTGGGAGCAGAGGGGGTGCAGAGCAGAGCGAGCATGGCTGGACTGGGAGCAGGGATGCTCCAGTGGGAGCTGGGAGGTTCTGCAGTGACAGGACTGCAGGGGGACAGTGACAGGATGCCAGGCTGACACGGTGACACTGCTGCAGGGGAACACGGTGACAGGGCTGCAGGGGGACACAGTGACAGGGCTGCAGGGGGACACGGTGGCAGGGCTGCAGGGGGACACGGTGACAGGGCTGCAGGGGGACATGGTGGCAGGGCTGCAGGGTGACATGGTGACAGGGCTGCAGGGTGAAAGGGCTGTAGGGTAACTCAGCTGCAGGATAAGAGGGTTGCAGGGTGACAGGGCTGCGAGGTGACATAGTGAGAGGGCTTTGGGGTGACAGGGACAGGGCTCCAGGGAAAAAGTGCTGCAGGGTGATATGGCTGCAGAGCTGCAGGGTGACAGAGTGACAGGGTGACAGGGTGACAGGGTGACACAGTGAGAGGGCTGCCTGGCTGCAGGGTGACAGAGTGACATGGTGACATGGTGACATGGTGACAGAGCTGCAGGGTGAAAGGCCCACAGGATGACACCATTGCAGAGTCCCAGGGTGACACAGTGACAGGACTGCATGGCTGCGAGGTGACATGGTGACAGGACTGCATGGCTGCAGCCTGACACCGTTGCAGGGTAACACAGGGACAGGGTGACACAGGGACAGGGTGACACAGGGACAGGGTGACACGGTGACAGGGCTGCCTGGCTGCAGGGTGACACGGCTGCAGAGCTGCAGGGTGACACAGTGACAGGGTGACATGATGACAGGGCTGTCTGGCTGCAGGGCCAGGGCTTTGTGCCCTCTCGTGGCTGCTCAGCCCGTCCCGCTCGGGAGCTTTTCCGGGGGAGGAAGAAGCGGAGATTCCTTCCAGCTCCCAGGGCGAAGGCTCCCCGGGGAAAGCCGAGCAGGGAGGATTCCGGCAGGGAGTGAGGCTGGGATCGGGAGCCGTCCGACAAACACAGGCGCCTCCAGAGTCCGTGGGGCGGCACCTGCCAGCTCTTGCTGAAACAGGACCCGCTCCATGGCGGGCAGGAGCGTCGGGAGCAGCTCCAGCTCCCTGTTTGGGTTGGGGGGTAAATGTTGTTGTTGGAAAATGCCAATTTGTCAGAATGGAAACGTTTGGCAAGAATCTTTCCATGCTGACAAACTGCTGCCCAAACGCAGCCAGGGAGACTCTGCAAAGGTGGGAGGGGGGAGCACAGCATTCCCACCCTCCTCATCCTCAGTGAGGGGGGTCCCTGCAGGGCACAGAGCTCATGCCATGGTGCCTCTTGGCACTGCCAGCTCCCCCCTGGTGTGATGGGAGGACCAGCACCTTTTCTCACCTTCAAAACTGAGGAAAAAAGCTTAAAATAAAAGCTGGGGACTCGCTCCAGGTGCCACAGTGAGGGGAGGGAGCACAGAGTGCTCTGAGGGCTTGGGATGTGACCAGGACTGCCCTGGCCCCTCGTCTGGATGAGCTGGGGAAGCCCTGCAGGAGAGTCCCTGAATACAGCTCAGACCCCACTCTGGACAAGGACTGGCTCCCTGCCTCACCAGCAGCTCAGGGAATTGAGGGCAACCAGCTCAGGTGCAATTTTTCAGAAAAATTAGGACATTCTGGTTGAAATGGTGATGTTCTGCAGTGAGCAGCTCTGCTGTTCCCCACATTCTGTGCCCTTGGCTGGCAGTGACCACCCTCACACCTCTGTGGCCACATGGACCATGGGGGCAGCACAGCGTGGAGCTGCCACAGCCAGGACACCAGCTGTGCCTTGGGAATGGTGTTGGGAGGATTCCTCCTCCCCCTGGCATGGCCCACCCTCTGCCCCACCCCAAACCCAGAGGGGTGGGACCCCCATCCCAGCCCCCCCAGCACCAGGACCCTCCTGCCAGACACAGCCCCAGAGCGCTGCTCTGGGATTTCCCAAAGTTTGTTATTACAAAGCAAGAAAGAAAAGGGCTCAGGGGACAAGCAGGGATGAAAAATGCTTTAGGAACACGGGAGATCATTTAACAGGTCACCTCCACAGCAGAGCTGGCCAAGCTGATAAAGGCGAGCAAACTCCTCACGGCGCGCACAGCTTGATTCGAAACGGCTGCTCCCAAACAGCCAATTACCTCCGGCCCTGCCAAGCCAATTAGGAAGGCTGTTTCCCTGATTAGGGTGGTGTGTTGTACAAATACAGCACAACTCCTCGGGTTCAAAGAGCAGCCTGTAAAAGGGAGCTCGGAGAGAGGCAGAGCAGCCCCAGAGCAGGGAGGGAAACGCCGTCCCTGGGGGTGCAGGTGGGGCTGTGCCAGGGGTGGGGGATGCCCAGGCAGGACAGCTCCTCCAGGGCACTCTCCACTGTGATTCCCACCTTGGGTCATCCAGACTGGGATGCCCAGGGGATCTTTGGCAGTGCCACCCCCAGGGTCTCAGCAAAGGCCACTCCTTGTCACCCAGCTCAGCTGGCCTTTCCCCAGAGACCTGGCCAGCTTTGGGGTTGGGTAATGGAAAAAGCCCAACATCACCAATGTCTCATTGCAGGGGGACTTATCCTGACCCTGCAGGAGGGAGTGACAGGTTTTACAGAGGGAGAAACCCAGGTGGGACCATCAGGGCTTTGCCAGAGCTCACCAGGCCCAGGATGAATCACAGAATCATAGAATGTCAAGGGATATGAGCAAGGAGCAGGAATGGATCTTGTCTGCCTCTAATTAAGATCACGGGGGCTGTGGCACAGCACACAGAGCTGATCCCTCTGCTCTGGATTTCTCATCCCCTGGGGCAAAAGAGGCACCAAAAACTCACCATCAAGGATGGAAAACCAACCCACAAACCCCATCCTCGGTTCAGGAGGCTGAGCTGGGTTTGGGGGGAGCTGGAGGGGCTGGGGCTGAGCCACAACTCCAGCACCAGCACAGCCCCCCAACCCTCACCACAACTGCTCCGACGGGTTCGCTCCAGATCCTGGCACGGGGCCACGGCTGGGGTGGAGCCCAGCCCCTGTTATTAAAATGTGTGACAGCAGCTCAAGATGGAAAGTGAAGTTGTACATTCTCCATCTGAAACTCCGGGAGGAATTTCAAGCAGGGGAATGCAATTTCCAGCCTGGAGGAGAGCCAGAAGCGCCAGGGCGAGATTTTTCTTAATATGGGTTTGCAAAACTCGAGCACAGAAAATTGCCTGAAGCTACAGCGATTCTGGGGAGCTGGAGACAGCCCCGATCCGGGAGGAGGAGAGGGGTCTGGGCAGCAAAAACACCCTCCAACTGCAGCAAGCTGCTGTCCCTGTCCCCAGCAGGACCTTTGGTCACCTCAGCTCCCCACTCCAGCCCGGCCCCTGCTGGGATGTGGGGCTGAGCCACGCGGAGGCTGCAGGGACCAGGACACGCCACTCTCCTGGCTCGGGAAGGGAGCAGCATCCCGGGAGGGAGGGGGTTGGCAGGGTGACCTTGCTCCCTCCATCGGCCCAGCAGGGACATGGGCTCACCAGCTCTGGTGGCACTTTGGGACAGTGACCTGCTGGTCCACAGGACCCCCAGCCACCCTCTGCCTCTGCACCAGCCCAGGGAGCACAGCCACAGCTGGCTCTCAGCCAGCTGGAATCACAAAAGGAGCCTCCCCCCCATTTCTGCTTTTTATTTAAATAATCCCAGTAAGGGGATAAAGCAGCCAAACCCCACAAATTTATTTTTTTAAGCTTCAATTTAAAAAATAATATATGTGAAATGTTCAATTTTTATTAGGGCAGGCAGAGCCACAGGGCATCAGGCAGAGCCCTCTGCTGAGCAGAGCCCATCCCCAGGACTCCAACACCTTCCATGCAGCTTCCCAGCCCTGCCCTGGCCCCCATTCCCTCCTTGTTTCCCAGGCTGACACAAACTGGGGCACTTATTCCTTCCTGGTGCCCTCCTGGGTGAGGATGCAGGAGTGACACCAGTTTCACATCATCCTGGGAGGGACAAAATGACAGGGCTGGGAGGAGGCACAGAAGTGGTTTTTTGGGTTTAATTTGCTGTGACCCAGTGACTGGTCAGACAGGCCTGGGGAAGCAGAGGGATTTCTTTATCCTGGTTGGATGTGTGGAGCAGCAAGGGCATTTCCAGCAGAGCAAGTGCCCTTTGGAAGGAGCCAGGGGATGGTGAAACTCCACTGTGTGCAGCCACAGCTGACAGTGTGGAGTCCATCCAGCTCAGCCCACAGATGCACTGGAACTTTCAGTGAGGTTCCTGGCTTCCTGATGGATGTTTTGGGGGATCTTCATCCCCCAAAGCCTGAGGATGAGGTGCATTCAGTGCTGGGGAGGTGGCAAAGCCCTTGAGGGTCTATCAGAGCCATCTCTGTCTTGCCCAGGAAGGGAAGGAGGGAGGGAGCAACATCTCCAGCCACACCTTCAGCCCCTCTGTATCAGCCTCTCCAACACCCCTCACACCCCTTATTCCTGTGCTCCTGCATCTCTGGCCATCCACCTGCACCACGAGCCTGTCCAGCCAGGGACACCCTGGCAGCTCTTTACCTGCTCTTTACAAGCTCAGTAACTCAGTGGAACCATAATGGCATGTTCATTGCTGATCTCGTTTCGAGTTAATTACACAGCAAATAGACATCTCTAATGAGCTTGGAAGCTTCCCAATCTCATCTGGGAGCAGCCCATCAATACATATGGGAATGCAGGAATTCATCCTGCTGGTGCTCTAAATCAATAGTGGCATCCCATTTGGGATGGGGGCAGATGAGGCACCAGTTCAGCTCTGAGGGGGGAGGTGAATGGGAGGAAACCTCTCCTGGCCACTGCAGGTGAGATCCAAGGCCAGGTTGGACAGGGCTTGGAGCAACCTGGAAGACTGGAAGGTGTCCCTGCCCATGGCAGGGGGTGGAATTGGTTGGGATTTAAGGTCACTTCCAAATAAACCATTCCAAGATTCAAAGATTCTCTGATTCCTTTCCTATCTACAACGTGTTACCAGCAGGGTCACTGCAAGGTTTGATCCCACCTTTTTAACCTAAAAATGGGGCTGATCCCTTTGGGTCATCCCTGCTGTATTTTGCCCTGGTGCTGGGCTGGGGGCTGCACCAAAGGCACTGGGACAGCACTGGTGTGGGACTGGGGAACCCCAAAGGTGCAGCAGCATGAAGGGGGCATCCCCATGAAGTGAGGGTGGCAAAGGAGGGGTGGGTGTCCCTGGCACTGCAGTGCCAAACCCACCGGAGACAGGCTGGAGCTTCCTGTGCCCCAGGCAGGCAGTGCCAGCTCCATGCCATGAATCAGGCCCAGCTCATCACCTTGGAGGGCAGAGCTGGAGAATTGCATCCCAAACTCTCCCCAGATGAGGCAGGAAGCATGCAGGGCTGTTCCCCATCCAGCAGAGACAGCTGGGGCACATCCTCCCTCCCTGAGTCACTGCCATGAGCTCCCCAGGCCGTGCCCAATCTCTGTGGGAAAGGGCTTCTTCCAAACAAATCCTTTATAAATTTCCTCTTTTTCTTTTTTTTCAGGCAAAAGGCAGAAACCCACCACCAAACCAAAACAACCAACCCCCCAACCCATCTGGAGGCAGGAGGGTGTTTTCCTTGTTTTCCTGTCGCCAGGTGCAGATGGCCACGTTTACGAGGCTGTGGAGCTCTGGCATGGCCACTGCTAATTCCATGCACAGGTGGGGGGCAGCTTTCATTTGGCTCTGCTTCAGCCAAATATCCAGTGGCCAAAGGGAGAGGAAGGTGTGGGATCCAGGATTGGAACATCTGGAGCGGAGCCAAGCAATAATGAAACATGAAGTTTGGAAGAAAATGTCTCAAATGCATTGAGGGGGGAAAGGGGGGCTCGGGGGGCTCCCTGGGGGCAGTGAGGAGGGAGGCACTCCCAGTGTCCTTCTGGCAGGTGTTTGGTTGGGTTTGGAAACAGGAGAAAAAGGTGGTGTCCAAAGAGAGGCAAAACCAACCCCTGGATCAAACCCTGGCCAGCACCCCCAGCAAAACTTCCCTGTGTGCAACGTGGATTCCAGAGCTTGATGTGTTAAAACCTGAATTTCAAGAGTTTTTCAGTACTAGCAGTGGGATCAGATCCCCACTTTGGGTCAGAATCCTGACTGTTCACCTGACTAACCAGAGATGGTCCATTGCCTGGGCCAGCCTGGACCTCCCATCTCTGGAAGTGTCCAAAGCCACGTTGGACAGGGCTTGGAGCACCCTGGGCTGGTGGGAGGTGTCCCTGCCCATGGCAGGGGTGGAACTGGGTGACCTTTAAGGTTCCTTCCAACCCAAACCATTCCAGGGTTCCCTGACCCCCATTTCCCCAGGCAGTGGATGCACCGAGCACACTCAGCTGCCAAACCCGGAGCCTGGTGGGCTGCAGGTCATGCTGGAGCCACAAACACCCTTTTCCCAGGAATCCCTTGGGTGTTCCCCGGGATGCAGGAGCAGGGAGTGGAGCGGGAGCACCGCAGGCTCCGGAGCAGGGGCAGGGCTGGTCCAGCTGCCGAGCCGCGCCCAGGGCTGGTCCCGCTCATGTCTCCCCGTCTGGGATGCACATCCTGGAGCAATCACAGGGAAAGGCTGGAAAGGCTCCAGCCCGGGAGAGGGTGCGGGGTACCCCCGGCTCCCCACAGCCCCGGGGCTGTGCCTGCCCAGCCCCTCGGAGCACCGGCACTGCCTCACGGCCCCAGGCCTGCCCAGCTCACACCCACAGCGGGGAAAAGCCCCATTTGGTGGCAAAAGCCTCCTGGTGCTGAGGATCCCCTTTCCCGGGACGGTTGGCATCTGGTTCCCATGGCACGGGCACCCCCCTGTGCTGCGGGACCCCCGGCCCAGCTCCTCCCCGGGAAGCAGCTCAGAGCTGCCCGAGGCTGCGGGAGGAGGCAGGGATTGTCTGGAGCAGGGATGATGACAGGAGCTTTCAGGCTCATCCCTCAGGCTCTGCCACAGCCGGGGCAGACGGAGACGGGAGTGGAGCCGCCGGTAACCTGAGGCTCCTCAGCCCGGGAGAGCCACCCCAGGGACCTCGGACCAGCATCACTCCGTGTGCCCTGCTGGTGCATCCCATGCCTCAAATCATCCAAATGTTTGGGGGTTTGTGCTCCAAGACTCTCCTCTCACCTCCCACAGGAGTCAGCCGGACCAGAAGCCCCAGTCCCAGCACTGGCTCATCCACGCAGGACCCTCTGCCTGTTCCTCCAGCTCTTGCCAAACACGTTCCAACAGCATCAGCCCCTGTTCCATGGGATCGTCGTGGATAAATCCCCAGTGCCCCCTGGAGAAGGGAAGAGCCCAACAGCCCTCACTGGAGGGAGCACAGGACTGTGGAGGGAGGTACAAAGCTGTGGGGATGGAGGGGTATCCCCTCCTTGGATCTCACCCACCACCAGACTCAGCTTTTGAGCACAGACAAGAGAGTCCACGATTCCAAACCGCTGTGAACAGCTCGGGTAGATCCCCACCCATGCCACAATTCCCTCCTGCAGCAGCGTTTGAGTTCCCATGGCAGTGCCAGAGGGGACTGGAGCAGCCCAGCATGGGGAACTGCTGTGTTTTCCAGGCAGCTCCTCATGCTGGGGGAGTCATGGAGTCACAGCCAGGCTTTGGCATCCCTACTGCCAGGATGAAGCTGAAGAGCTTTGGACACACCAAGCCAAAGGCAGTCAGGAGCTGAGATGCAGGATCAGCTGCCCATTGACCCCTGGACAGCGACATCTGGGATGAAATCTATCCTGATGAGCCTCCCAGGGCATTCCTGCATCCCCCTCCCTCGTGCCATCCCCACCTTTACTTCTCACAACTGTTGGAGCTCCTTGGAGCATCCCCTGCCTCCCCAGAGCATCCAGGGCTGCCTGATGGGCTGCTGGGGGGCACTTCAGTGCTGAGACCCCCGATGGTGCTCACCCACCCCACACCAAGCACAGAGCCAGGACACAGGGCCAGACCCCCCTCCAGCCCCTCTCCCACCACCCCCCACAGCAGGACCCACCACCCCAGGGCTCTTGTGAACACCCCGTGGTCATTTTTAACCTCAGATCTCTGGCATCGTTAAGAACACACATGTGGGTCGGGGCTCCCCTCGGGGGTAACATCTGGGGGATATTCAGCCCGGCCACCACGGGCTGCAGCCCCCGCCCCTCCCGGCTCGGGATGGGTCACATCTGAGCGCGGAGCCGCTTGATGTGGAGTCATTAACATCGCAGACTTCCAGCCCAATTACTTGACAGATGAAATCAAGATCCGTTGGCCTTATTGTTTGCATCTGGAGTGCTGCATCCGCACACACTCTGCCTCCTCCTCCTGCTCCCTGCCCACGGCAGTGCCAGCGCTGGCTCTGTCTGGATGTTCTTTACCTCAGCTTGGCATATGGGAACATATCAAACACGCCCTGGTAAAACTGGTGCCATCCAACAGCAATTACCCACAGCACCTTCAGAGAGCAGAAGTTGCACCATTCCCGTGTGGTTCCCGCTGGTTTCCCTCCAACCAGCAGCTCCACAGGAGGTTTCACTCTCGTGGCAATCCCAAAGCAAAGCCCAGGTGGATCCCACCCCAACCTGTTTACAGCTCCAGTTTTGGCAGCCAAGCTGTTGCTATTTTACCGACTGATTTCACACAAAGGAACAATTATGCTTCGTTTCTACCCATTAACACATCGAGTTTGCTTTGGGAGTGGGGGGAAAACCCAGGAATTGCATCAGAAATATTTGAGGTGCTGAAGTCAGCAGGCAGGTGTTGGGGCCGGCAGCGTTCCAGCGCCAGCCCAAGCAGAAAGCTCCTAATCCCGGTGATTACGGCACGTAAACAGGGCTGTGGGGATGGGGCTCACCCCGGGCAGCCCCTGGGTTGGGCTCAGCGCCGCAGCCTCGCCAGGAGCTGCTGGTTGCGGAGAGGAGGGTAATTCTCCCCACGTGTCTCCCGCGGCGCTTTGCTCCGCTCGAGGAGCTGATGCATCGCTGGGAAATGTGGACAAGGGGATCTTCAGAGGAACCCCGAGCTCTCCAGGGCCATCAGGGTCAGTCATGGGCACAGTGAGGATGGCCCTGGGTGCTGCAGGAGCATCCTCCGCAGGGCAGAGGTTCTGGAGGCTTGCCTGGCACACAGGATGATGCCCATCATGCCCCGGGGAGCTCAGGGGCACAGCGGGGATGAGGCAGTGCCCTGGAGGCAGGCACCGAGCAGCAGGAGGAATTTGGGTTTCTTTTTTCCCCTCTAACCCATCTGTCCTTAATTTCTTTGGGGGTTTCACTCCAAATTCTTCAGATTCTACAGCAAATGCTTTGCAGTCCTCTCCTCTGGGCTGCTGCAACCAGAGCGGAGGGAAAGGAAAATCCCAACCCTGCAAATTGACCAACAATAACCCACACATTTTTATTATCTGCCTTGGGTTGGTTGGTCACTTGTTGGTCCATCCCCCCCCTGTTCTGGGGGCTGTGCCAGCCCGTCCCTCCGTGCAGCAGCAGGGGACAATAGCTTTGGTGGCAGGGGACACCAGACCCTGTTCCAGCCCACATCTGTCCATCTCCACACGCTGTGCTCCGTCTTTGCCAAGGGCTGGACCGAGTCCTGCCCGGGAGGCACAGCCAAGGCCGCGCTCCTGCTCAGCATCCCTTCCCCTCCCGCAGCCCATCGTGCCAGGAGTCAGCTGCCCGCCTTGCCAGAGCTCTGCCGGGAGGTGTTTCCATTTCCTCTTATCATTTGTAGCAACAAATGACTTGTTTTGCCCTCATTTTGCAATTACAAGTTGGTAGCTCTGGGCTACGGGCGAATGCAAATGTGGGGCTGGGGAGGCGACCGGCCCTGCGGTGTGATGTGCCCTGCAGTCGCTGCTAATTAGCCGCTAATTTTACAGACTCCTTTATGGTTTGCAGTCATTTAATCTTCCTCGTGGGCCGGAGCCCCGCGGGCAGAGCCCTCCCGGGAAGCACCAGCGCGGCTCGGCCGAGAATCCCGGGCAGAGGGGGCGGCAGCGGAGCGGCCCCGGCGCCAGCCCAGCCACATCCCGGGGTGTGCGGGCAGCCGTGCCAGGCGGTGCCATCCTGTGCGTGGGCTGGACAGGAGAGGTGGACAATCTCCAGTGTTGCATCTTAGGAGCCATCCATTAAATGAGCTATTTTAATTAAGTGCAGTCTGAGTTATGCAGGAATGTCAGGAGAGATGATGGAAAAACAGTTCAGTGATTTTCTCAGCCCATGACCCATCACCCACCTGGCCCCACAGACTTGGGCAAACTGGAACGCACAGAGTCTGCTCCCTTGGAGCCAGAATTCCCAGAAAAAGAGGACACCACCCCATTGTTGTCCCACTGCCCAGGGTTAGCTTGTCTGGATAATTGGCAGGGAGCTCTGTGGTTCAGCATCCCAGGTCCCCACACCTGGACAGACAGACAGACAGACATGGGACATGCCTGGGAGAGGCAGCACCTCCTGCCTGTGTTACAGCCCTGCCAGAGCCTCAGTGCTTCACCCACCAGAGCCAGCAGCTTTAATTAATCCGAGATTAACTAGTTTGAACCCTTCCTTTGAATCTGCTGCCTTTAAGATTGGTTTTCGAGCTCAGAGCAGTTGATTTCCAGCAGAGCTGTGGGGCTGCTGGCAGGAGCAGCCCTGGCCATAAAATCCCAGCCCTGCCTCAAGACGTCAGAGGGGAACAAAGATAGACTGTGATGCAGAGAAGATGCTCGAATTTAAAATAATCTCGGAGGAATGAGCACATCCCTGCAGACACATGGCCCCAGCATTGCTCCCAAGTGGAGCTTTTCCTCCTTAAATAGACTCCACCAAGTTCCAGCCTTCGTTTTCCATCTAATGATGCTGCAGTTCAAAATCCTTGGATCTCCCCAGCTGCCCCAGGAAGCCCCTCAGCTCATCCCAAACACACCAGGGCCTCGGAGGTGGCCCATGAGCACCCAGTCCCAGAGAAATTGTGGGCTTTGCAGAAATCCTTGGCAGCCTTCCCACAGCTTCCCCCCTCCTGAAATTAAAGGATTGGGCCACAACAACCCCTCCATCTGAATTAAACCGGGCTCTATTTACTGTTCATGCTAATTGAATTAGGTTAACTTGGGGCTGGATGATAAGCAGAGCCATCCCTTATAGTTCCTTCTTTATTATATTTAGTGTTCAGACAAACACTTGCCAGTGTGTCCTCAGCTTCAAAGCACAGGAATTTGGTCCTGGGCTGTTTTCATCCTGCCCTGACAAGGCTGGATGGGAGTTGAGTGGGTTTTTTGGGATTTGTGGTGTGGAAGTGCTGGTGAGTTCAATCCAAATGCTGGGAAGCAGAAACCCATGGGCAGTGCTGGGTGGTGATGGCAGAAGGTGGGACAGGGATGGGAGCAGCTTCTGCCCTCAGTTCATATCCCACATCTCTTCAGGGCAGGATCCAACCTCATCCTCTTGCAGGATCAGTCCCTGCAGTGCTGTGCCCTCTGTCCCCATCCCAGTGGGAGCACAGCAGGGAGGGAGGGAACAGCACCCACCCAAAAGCTGGAGCAGCAGAGGGGTCCAGGCTGGGCCAGAGCCCTGTGAAGTGACAGGACAGAGGTTTCAGTGGGGAAGGAGAACATTCCACCCATTGAGATCAACTTAACTCAAAAAACCCAGGCAGGAGGCTTTGAGAAGCCCAGAGGGCCCTGCCAAGAGTCACACTCCCTATATCCAAGTGCACAAAAGCTGGACATGTAAGACATGAAGAAAGCACTGTCGGGGCAGGCCAGTGCCAGCCAGCAAATCTATTACAGTGGGAACATGAAATATTAATCACTGGTGCTTAAAACAATAGGAAAAACCTGCCTTTTGGGGCAGCCATCCATCCTCACTCAGCAGGGAACATCAAGAGACACTAATTCCATACAGGTTCTGCTTAAATATTTGCCTCTGCCTTAATGCTCACGCAAGAAGCATTTGCTTTGAAGTTGAAAATAGACCGTAAATGTCTTTTGTGTGAGATGAAACATGATAAGACATGAAACCAGGAGGCTAAACTGTAGTTAATCTAGTTGGTTTTACAAGCAACAAATCATTATTGTAGACAGTAAAGTGTATTGTTTTAAAGCACAAGGCACAAGGATTATGGGGAGAGAGTCCCAGCCGGGCATCTCCTCCACCACGGGGGGCTTGGGGTGGTCACAGGAGCAGCCACAGGGCTGGACTGAAGCTCACAGGGCTGGAATGATGGTGGGACAGGGCTGGACTGGTGCTGAGAGGGTTGGGCCAACGTTTCCAGGACTGGATCAGTGCTTGTGCGGGGCTGGGCCAATGCTGGGAGAGCTGAGATGGTGCTGGCAGGGCTGGGATGATGCTGGCAGGGCTGGGATGATGCTGGCAGGGCTGGGATGATCCTGGCAGGGCTGGGATGGTGCTGGCACAAGGCTAGACTGATGCTCACAGTGCCAGGCCAATGCTGGCAAAGCTGGTCTGATGCTGGCACTGGACTGGGATGGTGCTGGCACACCCAGAGCACCCTTGCCTGGTGGCCCCTGTCCCCAGTGCCACGGGGGTGATGAGTTTTGGGATGGTTCACCCAGCTCCACACTGGGGCATGGGGAGGGCAGGAGTGCTGTGGCATCCCCACCCTGGCACTGCCATTTCAGGGTCTGGCACCAGCTCCATCTGTACCCATGGCATGGGATAAGGTTCCCACCCTGGGCACAGTCTGAGGGACCAGTGCAGGGAAGTCAGCCTCAAAAATTTGGGATGCTCTTGGGATGGGGATGAAGCCCATGGTGAACATGGTTCTTAAGGCACAGAGTCACAGAATCTTTAAGAACATCCAGTCCAACCATCGACCAGCACCACTAAACCATGTCCTTAAGTGCCACATCCACACGTCTTTTGAACACTCCCAGGGTTGGTGACTCCACCAGTGCCCTGGACAGACTGTTCCAGTGTGTTACAACCCTTTCCATGAGCAAATGTTCCTAATATCGAATCCAAACCTCCCATGTCACGTCCTGGTGCAGCCTGTGCCGAGCTCAGGACACGCCTGCACCAGGCTGGGCCAGGTATTTCCCACATCACAAATGAAGCTCCTGATTAGACACGATGCTCACTTGGGAGTGTGAGATAAGACCCCAAAGCAAGGTCTGACTGATTAACAACTAAACCCTCACTAATTGCCTTAAAAAGTCAGATCTCAACAGCCAGGGAAGGGAAAAAAAAACACCCCAGATTAAAATTTTCCTCGGGCTAAATATTTTTCCGGCGTGCTCAGACTCGTTCTGGATGTTTCCAGTCATTATCTCCCTAATTAACACACACGATAAACCGAAAACAAATTTCCCCACCTCGTGGCTCTGGGAGGTTGAGTCGGATTAACCAAACCCCAGGGAGGGATCAGCGAGTGCCCAGCGAGTGGCAGCTCAGGGGGGGGAGTTGGCACAGGCAGGGATGAAGTTATTGGTGAATGAAGTGGAATAAGCCTTTAATTTTCTCCAGCTGTAGCTGGAAGTGCCCTGGGACAGGTGAGATGGCTGGGATGGAGCAGGGAGGGGATGGAGAGGCAACTCCTGCCAACCCCCACATTACAGGAAATCATGATGGGGTGGGATTTTTTTAATTGCCATCACATTACTTTCTGTAATTAACACAAAACCTGCGTTTTCACAGCCCCAAAGGGAACTCAAATAAACCCTTTCAAGCAAACTGATCCTCCAGAGCCCATCACCAGGATGGGACCTTGGACAACTTGGGATAAATACACCTGTTTCCCAGGACTGACTGTTCCAGAGCACCCCAAATCAGTCTGTGCTCCATGTCCCAAGGGGTATCCCAATGTGTAACCTCAAAAACTGCTGCTTTGAGGTCTTGGGCTTTTGGAGTTTGGGCTTTGGGGTCACCTGGGGTGTTCACATCCCCCTGCCCTTGCTGGGTCACCATGACTGGCACAGCTGGAGTGGGAAAAACTGTGGATCAAAGGGTAAAATTAAATAAAATTCCACAAATATATAGAAGGACCCCCCCCCCCCCCCCCCCCCGAGAGGCCGGGCAGGCACTGGGAACAGGAGTGAGAATTCCAGGGAAAAGCAGGAGGGGGAGCAGCCAGCGCTGGCCCCAAGGAATGGAGGTAATTGGAGTTTCCGAGCGCCTCCGGGTCCTTTTCCTTTTCCCTGCATAACACAATTTCTGTAGGGCTTGTCCTCTTTATGAGGAGAATTAATGGAACTCGGGGCGGGCTCTGGTTGCTGTGCCGGTGGCTGGAGCCATCCCGAGCAGGGTCAGGGGCAGGTCCTGTGCATGGCACACGGATAAAGAACGGCAAGATCCAACAGGGAAGGTCAGCTGGAGGCTACAGGGGAGGAAATGAATGGGTTTTCAAACAACCAGGGAAGTTGTGTCGGCCTGGAAACATAATTCAATTTGTGTGTTAAAGCTGAGCTGCTCCAACTAAGCAAAATCCTGAATTGTCATTAGAGTAATAATTGAATGAGGGGAGAGCTGGCAGAGGGAATGCCCAGGCCATGGAGGGAGGGAAGGGATGGGAAGAGCCAGTTCCCAGTGCCCTGAGCACCCTGGGGAGGGTGAAGGACCTGTGGGTGTGTGGGGTGGCTGAGGGTGATGGAGGATGGGATGGGATGGGATGGGATGGGATGGGATGGGATGGGATGGCATGGGATGGGATGGGATGGGATGGGATGGGATGGGATGGGATGGGATGGGATGGGATGGGATGGGATGGCATGGGATGGCGTGGCATGGGATGGCATGGGATGGGATGGCATGGGATGGGATGGGATGGGATGGGATGGGATGGGATGGCATGGCATGGGATGGCATGGGATGGCATGGGATGGCATGGGATGGCATGGGATGGGATCTGTCCTGCAGGATTGCACCCTGAATTCTCAGCACCACGTGCTGTCTGGAGCTGTCCACTCTCAGGTCTTTAATGTCCCTGCCAAAATGGGATGAAATGGGATGGAATATTCCCTGTAGAATCATCTCCTCCATCCTCAGCACCATGAGCTGCCTGGAGCCCTCCAGCCTGAGGTCTTTAAAATGTTCCTGCAAAATCAGGTGGGATGGGATTTTCCCTGCAGGGTCACATTCTGCTTTTTCAGTACCAGGTGCTGCCTGCCTGGAGCATTCCACCCTCAGGTGTTTAATATCCCTGCTAAAATCCCATTTTCAGCCAGATTTCCAGGAAAATGTCCCATCTCTATTGGAACCCTCCTGAGGGGCTTTGGCTGCGGGTATTTTCCCTTCCTGTGCTGCAAGGGTGGATGCACAGGATCCCACCGCAGCCTCCTCCTTCCCTCGCTGCGGCGCCCCGGGAAGGGTTGGGAAAGGCACTGGCACCCTCCCGTGCTGCATCCACGAACTGCAGGGCAGTGTGGAATCCCGGCTGGATTCCCCGTGCCAGGAGCTGCAGGGCAGTGTGGAATCCCGGCTGGATCCCCCGTGCCAGGAGCTGCAGGGCAGTGTGGAATCCCGGCTGGATCCCCCGTGCCAGGAGCTGCAGGGCAGTGTGGAATCCCGGCTGGATCCCCCGTGCCAGGAGCTGCAGGGCAGTGTGGAATCCCGGCTGGATCCCCCGTGCCAGGAGCTGCAGGGCAGTGTGGAATTCCGGCTGGATTCCCCGTGCCAGGAGCTGCAGGGCACACCAGAACTGGGAGGAATCTCTGCTGCCTCATCATCAGCGTCTCAGGGGAAACCACTCCCAAAATCCCTTCCTTCCACACACTCCTGTGCTCCGGAGGTTGCCAGTCCAGTGGGAATCCTGGAATGGTTTGGCTTGAAAGGGACCTAAAGCCCATTCAGTTCCACTCCCTGCCATAGGCAGGGACACCTTCCACTATCCCTGGTTGTTCCAAGCCCCATCCAAACACTTCCAAGGATGGGGCAGCCACAGATCCTCTGGGCAAGCCATGTCAGGGTCTCCCCACCCTCACAGGGCAGTTTCTCCCCAAGATCCCAGGATGAGTTGGTCAAAAAGCAGCTTGAACCTTCAGGCTGGATCCTGGTGAGGAATTAGAGCTGGAGACTGACCCAAGGTGAGGACAATGGAGGGAGACAAGGTGCTGGCTCCTCTGTTCCAGCGTGGACTTCACCCCCTTGGAGGAGGGAGCTGGAATCTGGCCAAGCCCAGCTCATCCCCAGGGTCCAGGATCCTGGTTTGCAGCTCCCATGGGGGGAAGAGCCCCTTGCAAGACAGAGGGATCTCACAGGCAGCTTTTTGCAGGGAAATTCTGATGAGACACTGCTAAACCTCAGCTCCCTCTGCCCAGAAAATCCTGCCAGCCCAGCAGGAACCAAGAACACACTGAAACAAGCCAAAACCAGCTGCATTTGGGCAAAAGTGCTAACAGGAGCAAAAAGGAAACATTCCCCAGTGAAGCTTTGACCCCAGCAATGTCCAGAGGCCTCCAGTGCATCAGCATCCCCCTTTCCCATGCAAAATGTGGGATAATGGGAGCAGATCCAGGGTAAGACTACACACATCCCCCACCTCCTGAGCCTCCCTATCCCTGCAACCCCCAAGCAGAGCAGGAGCCCCAGAGAGGCCCCAGGATGTCACTCCCAGAGTGACTGACACTCCAACACAGTGAATCAGTGCTTTATTTTCAGTATGGAAAGAGGTACAAGACCAGCAGTGAGCTCAAGGTAATGAACTGGTGTGCCAAGCTTTTACTGGTGCCCTCAGAACCGTGGGATTGAGACAAAACACACGGAGAGAAACCCCTCCAACATGTCCCTGAGTGCAGGTGCACCAGAATGGCACTGGCACTGCAGGCCTGAACCCCCCCCGGGTCAGCAAAAGCTTTTCCCATCTTCAAACATCCTTGTTCATTGATTCCAGAGGATTTGGTTTCTGGGACAGGGAGGGAAGGCCACAAATCAGATGCTGAATTAAGGAGAGGTCAGTGTGACAGCCCTTTGGAGCACTGAGGCAGCACAGACGTGGTTCCTGAAGCCTGAGCTGTGCCAAGTGAGCCCAACCCTGGCATTCCCTCCCACCAGGGCACAGCCAGGAGGAACCCGAGTGCCACTGGAATTTATTGCACAGTGAGAAATCTGCTGTAAGGCCAAGGCAGAACCGAGGACATGGATCTAGAACCGTCTCAGTTGTGTGCAAGGTGGGCAGAGGGGGAAAACACCTGGAGGCTGCCCAGTGGGATCATCCAACATCCTTGCCCCAGCACCCTGGGAGGGTTTATATGGGGCAATTCATACCATGATCCCAGCCCAGAATAGCACCAGGGATTAACCCAGACTCTGACCCCGGCTAATCCAGTGAGGCTCCCTGGCAGTGCCAGTGCAGGACCTCTGGATTGCATCAGGGCCTGGCTGTGCTCTGGAGAGTGTCCTGACTTGGCTGGAGTCAGCAGCAAACCCTCCCCAGAGCTCAGCAAACAGGCACAGGCATTCCCAGGATGGACAAAACCCAAAGGACTCTGCTCCTGGCAGACGGGAGGATGCTGGAGAGCACAGATGGGTCAGGAGTGGGGAAGGGTGGGGAAAATGAAGAGCTGTGGGGTTTGTATCACCCCAATCCCTGTGAAACACCCTCAGGTCACACAACCCTCCACCCAGCACACAGAGATTCAGCAACCCCATTTTCCCCTCACCTCCCCCAGGTGCCTCCTGGGATCCTGAGTCAGAATAGACCAGAGAAACCAGGAGGGAACAGGGACAAGGAAATGAGGGGGGAACCGGGACAAGGAAACCAGCAGGGAACTGAGACAGGGAAACCAGGAGCTTCCTTAGGGTTCCTCTTGTTAGGATGGTGCACCCCAAGGTGTGAAGGCAGGATCAGCCCAGGACAGAGTGCCAGGGGGAGCAGCTCGCTTACTTCTCCTTCAGGTCCTTGTCAGCTTTACCTAAAAGATGGGGAACAACAATCAGGGCTTTGCACCCCCAGCAGAAACCCCCCAACACTGAGCTGCCCCTCGGATCCACAGAGCCCCGTGGTCACAGCCAGGAGCTCCAGTCCCATCCAGCAGCTCCAGTCCCATCCAGGAGCTCCAGTCCCATCCAGGAGCTCCAGTCCCATCCAGGAGCTCCAGTCCCATCCAGCAGCTCCAGTCCCATCCAGCAGCTCCAGTCCCATCCAGCAGCTCCAGTCCCACCCAGTCGCAGCTGAGCACACTGAGATTGATTTAGGACTCCGAGGCAGCTCCTTGGCTTATCAGCACAGCCAGCCCTGCCCCGCTATCACAGCTCCCCAAAACAAGTCCGCGGGCGGAGCAGCCGCCAAGCCCAGCCGGTACCTTTCGGGACGAACTTCAGCGAGCTGCTGAATATTCAGAAGCGGGACTGGCCCCGCTTCGGGCCATCGTTGAGGAATTCGTGGCCCAGCCCGTTGCCGCACTTGCCGCAAGATACCTGGAAAAGCAGGGAGAGGGTTGGCAGCGATGGGGGTCCCGGCGAACGGGCCCGCGGGGGGTTTGCTGCGCACGCCGAGGGTTTGGGAAGGGGCACCTTGAGCGCTCCCGGGCGCTCCTCGCGCTTGGCCACGCTGTCCCCGCGCAGGGTCTCGGTGAAGGCCGGCCAGGGCGACGAGTGCTCGTACTTGGCGCGGCTGGAGAACAGCTCATGGCCACACTTGGCACACACGTAGATGCCTGCGGGGGAGGCGGCAGAGGCGTCAGCGGGCACGGCGGGGGGACACGTGAGCGCGGGGACACGGGACACCCGCGGGGGACTTTGGCCGCGTGGGTCGGTGCCAGCGGCTGCTGCCGGACCCGCGGGGACCCCCCGCGCCAGGCAGGGGGTGGAGGCGGCAGAACCGCACTCCCCATTGGAGTTCCCGCAGCCCGAGGGGTCCCCACAGCGATCGAACCCCCAGCCCCTCTCAGGACCCCCCTCACCATGGGAGGCATCCCCCTCCCAATCGCGGGGATCCCCCAACAGTGGCCCCTGTGGGAGGACCCCCAGCCCGGTCCCCACGGGTGGAGGATGCTCCGCAGAAGGACACCCCCATCCCCAACCTCCCCCCAAAAACCACTGCCCACGGCGGGTTCCGCCCCCCCGGGTGACCCCCGAACCCCCGCGCGGAGCCCCCCGCAGCTCCTC
Source organism: Pithys albifrons albifrons (assembly GCF_047495875.1). NCBI lineage: Eukaryota > Metazoa > Chordata > Aves > Passeriformes > Thamnophilidae > Pithys > Pithys albifrons. The sequence goes on from NC_092473.1 coordinate 15,845,289, forward strand.
ACCCGGCTGGAAATGGTCCTTGAACACCTCTCCGCCCAGGAAGGAGCAGAAGGACATGGCTGCGCCCGCCGCCCCGGGCCCGTTCCGCCCGCCCGGCCGCGCCTCTTCCGACAGCGCACGGACACGGGCACGCCCCGGACACGCCCCCCGCCCGCACCGGAGGGGGGTCCCGGTACCGGGGGGTGGTCCTATTACCGGGACGGGGTGGCGGTACACGGGGGAGGGGGGTCCCGGTACACGGGGGGTACCCGCTCGCACCTCCCACCTTGCGCACCCCCGGTCCGGGTCCCCGGTGGTGCGGGGAGGACACGGGGGGAGCCCCGGCAGGCGCGGGGCGGAGCGGGGGGCGGAGCGCGGGGCCGGCACACGGGGCTGCGGGTGCTCCGGCCCCGCCGGCGGGAGCGGCGCGGGCGCCAGCTCCGCACTGAGCACCGCACCCGGCACTGGGCATCCTCACCCGGCACTGGAAATCCGCACCCGGCACTGGAAACCCGCACTGGACACCCGCACCCGGCACTGGACATCGCACCCGGCACTGGAAACCCGCACCCGGCGCTGAGCATCCTCACCCGGCAGTGGGCACCGGCTCTCTGCCGCCGGGACCACCGGCACCGCAACCGGCACCGGCTCCGGCCCTGCAATACCGGCACCGGCATCAGTCCTTGGATCCCGGCACCAGGACCGGCCGGCCTCCATCAGCGCCGGCACCATCACTGGCACCGACACCGGCACCGTCACTGGCGCTGGCACCGGCACCGGCTCTTCGTCCCCGCCAAGGGGCCGGTCCCCCTCCCGGCACCGGGACTGACCCCCCTGTTATCCTCCGCCGGCACTGGGACCAGTCCATCTCCCCGGCTTTGCTCGTCCTTTCCATCACCGGGACGGACCGACCCTCCCCGGCCCCCCCGCCTGCCGCAGGTACCGGCGCTGCGGGGCCCGGGGCGGGCGGCGGGGCCGGGGCAGCCCCAGTTTCCCCAGCAGGGCGGTGGGTTGGTGGTGGTCGGGACTGGGAGTCCCCCCAGGCACCCCCAGGGCTGCAGGGATGGGTGCGGACTCAGGCTCAGCGGGGACCCCCCCGTCCCACCGCCCAGGGGGAGCAGAGCCGGAGGGATGCGGGCTCTGACCGGGCGCGCTGCGGGCGTGGGGGGTCCTGGAAAGGTGGAGGCAGCAGCTCGGTGTGTGCCAAGGTGAGGGCTTTGAAGGTGAACCTTGGCAGGTTCTGGAGGGGATGAGCTACTGCAGCTTCTTTCTCCTTCCAAAAATCAGCACCGCAAGTCCCTTCTTCCCTAGTTCATCCAAGAGACCTCGGATGAATCTTCGGGCTTGGGCTGTCATGGACATGGCACCTTCTTGGCACAAGAGGAAAAATTTTGGCGCCCCTTGGGCACGAGCCGAGGTCTGTCCCTGCTGCCCTGCGGCCGCAGTGATGCGCTTGGATGGATCCCCATTCCCTGATGCCAACGGACACATCCATGGGCCGGGAGCTCCCCGGGGGCTGCGGGACCCCCGCGAGGGGACGGGGCCGGCGGGGCTCCTGCCCGCTGGGTGCTGCCGCTTTGAATTAGGTCAGGCTTTATCTCGGGCCGGCTCAGCTCCCGCTCCAGCCCCGGGGATTGATGACTCGTGGCAGGAGCCTGGGCAGGGGGAGGAAGGGGCTCTGCCGCTGCCCCGCGGGGCACAGGGAGCCGGGAATGTGCCGTGTCACCGCTCTCCCAGCGGGTGATGCGATTGCTGAAAGCACCTCCCGTAAGATCCACCGAGATCAGAGGAGAAGGATGTCAGGAGAAGCTTCAGACAGACTCCAGAGCCCTACACACCTTCGGGATTTCCAGCCGGTGGAAGGAGCTGCAGCAGCTGCCAGGACCTGGGTCTCGTCAGCACAGTCCATCCAATACCTGCTGCTCACCCAAATTCCCGTGGTGAAGCTGTGCTGGTGCAAATGAGATCGATATGGGAACAGGCTGGATCCTTCCCCAGGGCTGAGCTCCCATGAGGGATGTGAAGGTCTTGGAAACAACGAGCAGAGAAAGGGAATGGTTGAGACGTGGGAGCAAAGCAAAGTCCATGGAGAGGCAGGACTGGGCTCAAGCCCTGGGATGCACAGGGTGGTGGAGAGGCTTTGGGAGTGGGTCCTGGGGCTGGCTGGCCCTCAGAATCCCTCTGGAGCCATTCCTGCACTGCCAAAACCTGCCCAGCATGTGGCTCCCCCAGCAGCATGAAACCCACTCCAGTAACCCCCCTGAGAAGGAGCGATGAGATGTGGAAGTGGGAGCAGAGGACAGAGCTGGGACCCCACACCGCCCAGGCCATGCCCAAAGTGACATCCTAAGGCTGCAGCAAAGTCCAGCACTCTTTGCTCTCGGGATAACATGGAGTGCTCCAGGGGCAGTGGCACAGCCACAGCAGCCACTTCTGTCCCAGGCTTTTGTGGAGATAATTAGAGAGGGATTTCCAGCTCCTTTGGCTGGCTGAGGGAAGCCACTGCCACCCTAATTAACCTGAGGGCTGAGGGAAAGTAATGTTTCAATTAACTCTCCCTGATTTGACAACCAAAGCAAACACCGGGTGGGCAGTGCCCACCCTGGGAGCAAGTGGGCACTGATGGGTTGGTGACCAGGGAGCATCCCCCTGTGCCATGCTGTGCCAGCTCCTGCTCCTGGGGCATGTGAAGGGAGGGTTCTGGCAGGAGACACTCCAAGACACCATCACAAGCTGGGCCACAGATTTTCTCTGTGCCATGTCAAATCCCCGTGTGTGAACCAGAGCTGAGAACAGCGAGCTGAGTTTCAGAGCTGGAACCCAGCAGAGACATTTGCTGATGGTTGTGGCTTCAGTGTTTCCAATTGCACCAAGGTGGGACACAGTCACTGGGGGCCTTGTGTCCCTGCCCTGCAGAGTTGTCCTGGGCTGGATGTCCCAAGCACCTCTCCTCAATGGAACATCCAACACAGCACAGGTACCACCAGAGCTGTGGGAACACCCTCTGAGAGCTGTTTGCTGACATCTCCAAAGTCACCATCATCCCCATCTCCCCACCACCCAGCCAAGCCCACCCAGCTGCCCCTAGAGCTTGATGAAAGCACTTGCCAGGACCATCCTGTCCAATTTATCCTGTAAAGACCAACAAGATTCCCCCTATCCGGCACAGCCTCAATCTGGGGACAAAGCTCTGGGCTGGGAGATGGGTTTGTGCTGGGGCACCTCTGCTCTCAGTATTTGCTCTCTGAAGTCTGAGCCAGCAGCAGAGCCTCCCCTGGGGCTCCTCGATGTGTACCCTCTGTGCCGGGGTGCTGGTGGCCCAGCCCTGGTGCCCCCACCCTCCCAGCACCCCATCCCCAGAGGTGGCTGTTGCAGCAGCCTGGCTGTCCCTGCTAGAGGAGAACTCCCATACAAGCCCAGGCTATTCTTATCTCCGTCTTCCACCGTGCTAATGGTCTCTCAGGAAACAGACTTCTTTTTTTTTTCCTTTTTTTTTTTAGCTTTTGAAACCTACGAGTACGGGAGCAGTGGGAGCAGAGCCGGCCGCGGTGGAGGGGAGCTCTGAGCCCAGCCCAGGGCAGCTGCTGTGCCCCTGACCCGGCGGGCACGGGGAGCAGGGGCCAGGCAGGACCCACCAAGGACCAGCCCTGGGGCGATCTGGTAGGAACAGCCGAGGGTGATGGGCGGTACTGGGGATACTGGGGATGGGTATGGCATGGGGCCAGTGGGAAACCAGCATGATGAGGGGCAAGGGGTGTCCTGGCTGCTGTGCCTGGCTGGAAGGTGAGCAGAGCCCTGCAGGATCAGGGAAGGGATCCCTTAAAATCATAGAATCATGGAATGGTTTGGAGGTGACATTAAAGGCCATCTCGCTACCATGGACAGAGACACTTTCCACTGGACTGAATCCCTTCTCAGGCCCAGCCCCATCACTCATTTTCCTCTGCTCTCTCCTTGTTTGGCTGTTCTGGTGCTTTGCTGGGTGCCCCAGACCACTCTGTCTGCCAGGGCTGCCAGTGGTGCCAGCACTGCCAGAGCCCTGCCCATGGGCTGGATGGCACCGGCCCATGGCCGGGGTCTCTGCCGGTGCTGGGACCACCGGGACAATCGCCCGTGGGTGATTTGGGGTTAACAAGTGGCTCCTGTAAATCAGAAGCAAAAAGCAAGAGCTGAGGAACGTGAGATTATATAAAGGGGGCTGGAGGCAGCTGCAGCACAGCCTGTAATTAATTCCTGGCACTGAGCAGCTTTGAAGATGCAGGGCAACACAGTGCTGGGTGTGAGGCAGCCCCGGGGTTCCTGGGATGGCATCCCTGCTCCTGCCACAGGGGTGCTGCCAGGGGCAGAGGCTGAGCACCCCACAGACCCGCTGGGAGCTGGCTCAGCACTGCAAGGGCTCTGCAGAGCCCATCCTGCAGATCCATCCTCCCTCCTAAAATCACGGAGAGGGCACAGCTTGGGAGTGGGGCAGCCTTTGGCTTTGGAAGGAGTGCAGCAGTGAGGGATTATGGTGGCTGGTGGGGGCAGGACAGCACTTTGCCATGGCCAAGGCTACAGAAAGTTTGTCAGGGAAACTTTTGTGCCTCTCCAGTAAAACCAGAGATTCCTGAGCCCCAGAAGATCCCCACACTGGGACTGGAGCTCAGACTGCCTCCATTTTGATTCATGCAGTGCCTGAAGTGGGAGCCAAACCAGTGTTATGCCAGAAACATTTAGAGGAGTCAGGGAGTCCTGACTGCTGGCCTGGCATCCCTCCCTGCAGCCCCAGCATCCCTCCCTGCAGCCCCAGCTCTTGCACTGGGACCAACAGAACGTCCTGGTGCAGGAAAATCCCCCTCGCTTGGCTGCAGCTCTGGCTGGTGGTTTGGGGTTCTCCGAAGCCCCATTGCTAATTGCCTGCCTGAGGTTTATCCCACACACCATCACTGAGCTCATCTCACGGTGCCTCCTCCATCCCACCCCTGCTGGGAGGCCCAGGGAGAGCCATAAACAACTGTGTGCCCCAAGTGCATCCCGACACAGGCTGGAAGGCGCCCAGCCCATCGTAATGGGGTCCCTGGGGTCACCCCACTCCTGGTTGGTGCTGGTGGGGAAGGCAGGAGTGGGGTAGGAACGTGCTGTGCCCGGGGGGGACACAGAGCTGAGCTGACCCCTCCTTTCCCCACCAGCGCCTCCGGCGATGCGAGCGATGGCAGACCAGGCTGCGCTGGCGGCCGACGCCTCTCCAGCCCTGGCACCATCCCCGGGGTCACCTCGGCGTGGGGACACCGAGAGCCCAAAGCCCCATCCCGCCGGCACCAGGGAGGACATTGGCGGGCTCCTTCCCACCGTGAACGGGGATACAAAGCGTCCCCCGTCCCCCCAGCCCGGGGGGATCCTCCTGGCAGAGCTCCCGCGGGCGCCGCAGCCCCGGCTGAGCCCGGCCCGGTCCCGCACGGCCCCGCCGTCCCCCAGCACCTCGCCGTCCGAGAGCCGCGCCGCGCTGCTCCGGCTGCGCGATGCCAGGCTGGAGGACACGCGACGGCGGCTGTCCGAGGCCGTGCAGGAGCCGCTCAGCCGCCTCAGCCGGCTCATGGCCGAGGAGAGCAGCCCCACGGGCCGGGCCAAGGACCCGGGGGGCAGCCCCGGGACACCGGCGGGCAGAGGGGGACGCCGCGTGCGGGACTGGACCCCCTGGGAGCCCACCCTGAACTGCCGCTACGAGATCTGCTCCTACGGGGACGTGATCCAGGTGGTGGAGGTGGCCCAGCGGGATGCGGAACCGCCGCCCCCACCGCCCGAGGAGCCGCCGCCGGCGCGTTCCGGGGGCACGGTACCAGGCAGAGCCCTCGCCTGCATCGCCCTCCTCGCCTACGGCTACTTGGTGCTGCCCCTGCCGCCCTACGCCGCCGGCCTCTGCCTGGGGCTCCTCTGCGGGCTGGTGCTCGGCTTCCTCGCCATCCTCCTCCTCGCGCCGAGGGCTCCGCCGGACACACGGGGACCCTGGGGCCGCCTGCGCCCCAAGCTGCTCCCGGGGGAGCCACGGGAGAGCGTCCACCTCCAGGTAGGAGAGGGCTGGGGGCTGGAGGGGCTCCCAGGGCTGCAGGTGCAGATGGTGGGGTGGGTACAGGCTGCCTGCCCCCGTGGCACTGCGGGGAACACCAGCTCCCCCTTCCCTCCACCAGGGCTGGATGAACCAGCTGCACACCTACGACCCCGAGCTCTTCCACCCCTCGCTCACGCACTCTGTGCACGCCGTGCTGGACGGGGCCACCCTCAAGCTGTCCTACCCCAAGAGCAACATCCCACGCCGAGCCACCTTCGAGGAGGAGATCCTCGACACCGTCTTCGTCAGCCACCGCTGCTACGACCTGACGGATGCCAAGGTGAGCCTGGTGGTGCTCAGGGCCCTCCCACGGGGACCCCCACGCCTGGCCTGGCCTGACCCCTGCTCTTGGTGCTGCAGGTCTTCCTGTGCCCCCCCAGCCTGGCCCGAAAGCGGACGTGGAACAAGAAATACCCCATCTGTGTCCTCCTCCCCGAGCCGGCCGAGGGCGAGGGCAGGAGCAGTGAGGAGCACGACACGGAGCTGCAGGGGGATGAGGGGACAAAGAAGGTGCCAGTGTCTGGGCAGGGCATCCCAGGGGACTGCAGGGAGAGGTGCCTGTACCTGTTTGGGAGGACAGGGCGGGAGAAGGAGGAGTGGTACCAGCACCTCGTGCAAGCCTCCCGTGGGACACCCAGCAGCCATGGTGACACCAAGGCAGGTGAGACATGGCCATCATGGCTTCTGCTCTGTGCCAGGACTGATCTGGGTGGGAGATGCACATGTGCCAAGAGGAAAAGCCCTTGGTGGGCACCAATGAGCATGGGGGAATTTAAAAACTGTGTGGATGTGCCTGTGGGGTCGTGGTCTGGTAGTGGCCTTGGCAGTGCTGGGGGGACAGTTGGACCTGATGACATCAGGGGGTTTTCCCACCTAAATGACTCTTGAATTCCATGTTCCTGCATCCTCAGCCATGGGACTGGCTCCACAGAGCAGCGGCAGCAGCAGTGGAGGGAGCACCGAGGACATTCCCTCCACTGTCCCACCCAAGGATCTGTCGGGAGGTGTGGAAGAGATTTACCTGGATTACAACACCTACATGGCCCGATTCGTGCCAGCACAGGGAGCAGCCAGCCCAGAGCGGAGCCCATCCCATGGAGCTCTGGGCAGCCCCACACCCACCAAGGTGAGTGAGACAAACCCAGCACTGGGAGTGGGACTGATGAAGCCACTGCCAGGCTGTGGTTTGTCTCCTCCCACCCTGCACCACGACCTGAGCAGCCAAGCCCTGGAGCAGGAGAGTGCCTGCACAGCACGTCCCACTGCTCATGGGGCCACCTCCTTCCAGGGGCCAGTGGCTCCTGTGCCAGCCCAGCTCAGCGAGGACACGGGTGGGCACAGCGAGATGGGCATGGCCTGGATGAACGCCCTGGTCGGGCGCATCTTCTGGGACTTCCTCCACGAGCAGTACTGGGCAGAGCAAGTGTCCAACAAGATCCAGAAGAAGCTGAGCAAGATCAAGGTGAGAGGCAGGAGCACCTGGGAGAGCCCTGTCCCCAAGGCCCCACAGCAGGTGCCAGGCTGCAGTGACCGTCCCTGCGGGGTTTCCCTCCATCAGCTCCCATATTTCATGAATGAGCTGACCCTGACAGAGCTGGACATGGGCACGTCCATCCCCTCGGTCCTCAGTGCCTCCAACCCCACCATCAATGAGCGAGGTAAGAGCCCTCACAGGGACCCCAGGACTGACTCCACAACAGCTTCACTGAGGTGCCAGCCTGCTCCCTGAAGCAGAGGGATTTTGGCAGGCACACCAGCAGCTCTGCCCTTGTGGTGCTGACCTGGTGTTCCCCTGTCCCTCTCCCTGGCAGGGCTCTGGGTGGACATGGAGGTCACCTACAGCGGCTCATTGCAGATGACACTGGAGACAAAGATGAACCTCAGCAAGCTGGGGAAGGAGAGCACTGCAGAGGAGAGTGGCCCAGCTGAGGCAGGTGGAGAGGGGTAAGGAGGCTGTGCATGGTGGGGTTCATCCTCCTCCTCCTGCTGCCTGAGCCAGGTGAGTGTCTGCTGGCCCCTGGGCACCCTGTGATGCTCCTGGGGACTGGCAGGGCCAGGCCACGGCTGATCCTGCTGGCAGACAGCGATGCTGAGTCGTCCAGCGCCGGCTCCTCTGAAGAGGAAGATGTTGCTGTTGCAGAGCCTGTGGGAGCCCCAGGGGAGCGGGTCCCCCCACCTGGCACTGAGGGGTAAGGGGGTGCTGGGGGTCCGCACCATGGGGAGCACAGGGAGGTGCTGGAGTGGTGCTACACCAGCACGAGGGTGTGGGGACAGTGTCCCTGGGAGGGCACACACAGCATGTGGTGGCAGCCCTTCAGAGGGGCTCCTGTCCCTGTGGGATGCCCTGGCACAGGGCTGGGGGACCCCAAAACCCAGCAGGACCCTGGATCTCACCCTGTGCTCAGCTGGGGCTCCCCTCACTTTAGCCACATCAGCGGCAACAGCACGAGCCGGAAGATTCTGCGCTTTGTGGATAAGATTGCCAAGTCCAAGTACTTCCAGAAGGCCACAGAAAATGAGTTCATCAAGAAGAAGATGGAGGAGGTCTCCAACACGCCACTGCTGCTGACGGTGGAGGTGCAGGAGCTGGCAGGGACCTTGGCTGTGAACATCCCCCCGCCACCCACGGACCGTGTCTGGTACCACCTCTCCTTCCCCTCACATGCACATCCTTCTTCCAGCTCCCCTTGCTCTCTGTGGCTCCAGGGAGCCAGTTTTGGTGCTTTGGGATCATCTGGGGCACCAAAAACCCAGGGCTGTTCTCCCAAGGGCACCCACAAGCCTCAGACTCATTTCTCTGATTCTCCACCCAGGCCAAGACAGGGTGTGTGGACACTGAGCTGCCACCTCCTCCCTAAAATTCAGCAGTGGGGCTGCCTGGGCTGTGCCACATCTCTGGGACATGGTGCTTTCTGCCTCTTTCCTGTGCCCTCACAGGTACAGCTTCCGAGTGCCACCCCAGCTGGAGCTGAAGGTGCACCCCAAGCTGGGCGAGAGGGAGGTGACATTCCTGCACGTCACCGAGTGGATTGAGAAGAAGCTGCAGCACGAATTTCAGGTGCCTGGGCTGCTGAAGGGCTCAGCAAACCCTGCTGAGGCCTGGGCATTGTTGCCATCAGGGATAATCAATCTCAGTTTGGGCCAGTTGTCTCCACAGAAAGCCAATGTCTGGTCTGGACCGTCCAGCTTTGGACAGTCAAGAAACAGAACCCCAATAAGCAGCTCCAGCACTGGTGCTCTGAGCACGACAGTGCTTGAGGAAAGGTGGTTTCCCTCCTTTTGCACCCCCACCCCAAGCAGGGGAGACTTGAGGTGTCAGCCAGTCCCTCCCTCAGAAGGACTGAATCTGCTCTGGTTTGGGAGATTTTCCATCATAAGAGTTTGTTTTCAGCCTCTCACCTTGGAGACCTCTGGTCAAAGAGCAGAAATGTCCCCACAGATATTTAGTGGATGGTTTCAAAGTGCTGGTCCTTGCCCTCTGCCATGAACACCCATGAAGCCACAGAGGTGGGCAGGGCCAAGACAAACTGTTCCTGCTTGTCCTCTCTGTGATATCCAGAGCTGGGAGCCCCCTGGGTGCTGCTGAGGGGGTGGGAGCCAGGACCTGTCTCTGACCTGAGTGTGGCTCCTGCCAAGCCACCTGCAGGCAAGTGCTCCCAGGCAGGTAGTGGTGTTCAAACCCACTAATCTGTTACTCTGGATTCCTCTTTCAGAAAATTTTGGTGATGCCAAACATGGATGATCTCATCATTCCCATCATGCGCTCCGGCCTGGATCCTTGGCCGCCCACTGTGGGGCTGCCCCAGGAACCCCCAGCCAAGGGGGACAAGAGGCTCTGAAGCACATTCCCAGGGACACTGCACAGAGCTCAGGGACCTTGCTGGAACATGGGGACAGCCAGGGCCTGGCTGGGCCTGGATCCATCCTCATCCTCTGCTTCTGCAGATGAGCCTCCTCCTCAAATCCTGCAAGCACATGTTCAGGGCAGAGCCAGGCACAGCACAGGGAGCTCCTGGAGACCCAGGAACTTCATGCCCCAGCTTCCCAGGACTCCTGGTCAAGGAGGCAGCTCTGGACCAGTGGAAGGCTGGGCTTCCCACTGTCTGGTTCCCAAAGAGGGTGCAGGCCGCCCAGACCGGTTCTGCACCAAAGGAGTTGGGATCATGGCTGATCCAAAAGTCACAGCTCCAAGGCATCCCACCCTCCCCACAGGCAGCTGGACTGCAAGGGAAGCATGGGTGGGAAGTGAGTCCAAACTCAATAAATCCATTGCTGCCCAGCCCTGCCTAGCAGCCATCTCCTTGTCCACAAATCCCCCCATCTGCTGAGGATTCCGGCTGGGATCGGAGGGTTGAGCAGGAAAAATCCCACAGGTTGTACCTTCAGCTCAGCAAAACTGTGTCTGGATGAGTGTGTGAGAGGCAGAGGAGAGAGACCATCAGGGAGGCTGGGCACAGGCAGCTCAGGGGGATGCCCTGTATTCCCAGTATTCCCAGTAGAAACTGGGGCAGAAATGCTCTGCTCTCATTTGGAAGAGAGGAGGGGAACTCATCATGGTGGTTTGGGGGAGTGGGAAAAAATCACTGGCCAAAGGGAAGATCCAGAGGCCAGAGCAGTCACTTGGCTGTCCCAGTTGGTCCCTGTCCATATGGGCCAATCCCAAGCACCACTTGTCCCATCCCTACCTGCAAAGGAGCCTGAAAACAGGCAAGACAAGGAGCAGGAATATCTTGGAGCCCCTTTATTGGAGGTGCCCAGTCAGGCAGCCTTGAATCTCCATCCTTACAGCTCTTCCTGCACACTTGGCTTCTCCTTCACCAAGTGTTTCTTCTGAGGGCCCTGGAGGGGAGCAGAGAAGAGAGTTTGGTGTTAGGGACAGACAAACCTGGCCTGAACAGCTGCATCTGGGCTGTGGGGAGCAGAAATGCAGCTCTGGCCCCTTTCTGCTGTGCCAGGCTGCTCCTGGTCCCTGCTCCCCAAATGGGAACTCGGTGCCACCATCCACCAGCCCCCCTGAGCCTCCATCACCCTCCTGGAACAAGGAGTGACCTGTCCTGAGCCAGGCAGGGAATGTGGAGGGGAGCAGCAATTGGGATGATGAGTGTTTCCAGGAGGTGTTCCAGCCTTTCCACAGCGGGAAAGCTGCTGAGCTGCTGCCTGAGCCCTGGAGGAGGCAGGACCTCCCTCAGCCTGAGGTACAACTCAGCATCCAACTCAGCACAGCCTGAAGCTAAAAAATGGGCTTGTCCCAGAATGAACAATCCCATGGGAGTAGATGGCAGGAATTTCTTCTGTGCCTCAACTTTCAGCCAAATGTGATGTTTTACCAACAGAATACGTGGGGGAAATGGCAAAGAAAAGAGCTGCACCCAGGAAAAGCTCCTCCTGTTCCCAGGATCCCCATCACAGCAGCTCAGGGCTTGCAGTGACACACAACAGGCTTCTGACACTGAGCTGAAGGAAATCAGCTTAAGCTCTAAAGAGCTCTGCAGAGGCACTGCCTAACCAATCCCCCTCCCAGCACTAAGGAGGCTTAGCCAGCTTCACATGGCATTTCTGGCTGACAGGCCAGATCCAGACCCAGTTTACATCTGCGTGGGATCCAGGCAGTTGTTTCTTTTCCCTTCTCCTTCTCTCTCTCCTGGCTTACTCAATGTTTCCTCCATTTCAGTTCAGACTTGCACCAGCCTGGTGTAGGCTGCAAAACTATTCAAGAGACTGCTTGGTTTGGATTATTTAATTTTTCTTTATGCCCTGCATTTAAGAAAAATACACTACTTGGCCTTCTTGAAAACTTCTGACAAAAGAAACACAAATTTGCACTTGAATTTGACCCAAACTTTTTTCCTCTTAAGAACTTTACAGCTATAAATCATTCCAAACAAATCAAAGCAGTGCACAATTCCAAGTGAAAGGGACCATATGGCCAAGGCAGTGCCTGCCAAGTTAACTGCTTGTTTAAAACTTCCCAAGGTGAATGGGAACTGGTTGACCATATGGTCTATTATTTGCTAGTTGGGTTGTCTTGGATCACTCACACAACCATCATGTTCTTCCTTCACATAATTTCTGCTCTGTGAACTAAACTCATGGCTGCCTTAATGCAAGAGACTCTCAATCATTCTTTTGGCTGTTGTTACATAGGGAGGCAGATCATGGAATCACAGAATCCTGGAATGGTTTGTGCTGGAAGGGACCTTAAAACTGATTCAGTTCCACCTCCCTGACACGGGCAGGGACACCTTCCACTAGGAGGTTCTTGGTTGGAGTCAGTCAGTTGCTTTAGCCCCCCAGTGAGGAGGAGCCAGCCCAGGGACACTCACCATGAAGGCTCTCTTCTCCTGGGCTGTCTGGAAGCGACCGTGGCCGAATTTGGAAGTGGTGTCAATGAATTTGAGCTCGATGGCTTCATGAGCCCTGCGGCTCGTGTGCACCAGGAGGGACTGCAAAAGGAGAGTCACAGCACATCAGGATTGTCATCCCACAAAATCAGGACAGCTGCTCTGCTGGAACAGGGCTGGGATATTCTTCAGACAAATGTCTGCACAAAACTCTGCATTCTCAGAGCAACACCCTGGTGCTCAGGTGGCAGATGAAAGCTGCTCTTTCATTTCTTCTCAATTCAAGGTTTCATTTCTGAGCCACTCAGGGGTTTGAAGGTTCTGTCTGCAGAGAGACTCCACCCCCTGCACACTCCACAAACCCTCTACCTGCCAGTGGTCCAACCACCACACTCATGTGGCCCTTGCCCTCTGCAACACAGCATCAAGGATCTGACCCATCTCCCTGCCCAGCATTTGGAGGGTTCTCCAATGTGCTCCTGGAGAGCTGCAGCCCATCCCTGCCAGCACTGACCCGCTCTCACCTTGCGCAGGGTGAGCACGCGCTTCTTGGTGCCCACGACGCAGCCCTTCAGCATGAGGAAGTCGTTGTTGACCTCCCCATAGTGAGGGAAACCACCCTGTGGGGAGAGGCAGAGAGGTTGGAGGGCAGGAGAGCAGGGTGGGAGGACACCTGCCCACAGGAGGGGTTTTCCAGGGTAGTGCTTGACAGTCCTTCCAGCTCACAACATTTTACACCCTCTGGGTTGCCTGCAGAGAATCACAGAATCCTGGAATGGTTTGAGTTGGAGGGACCTTAAAGGTCACCCACCCTGCCATGGGCAGGGACACCTTCCACTAAGACCATCATGTCAGCCATGCTGAGTTGTCCCAGCTGGATTCACCAAACAAGAGCTGGGAAACCAGAACCTGCTCCCTTCCCTGCAGGATGGGGGTGAACAGAGAGCAGAGCTGGCCAGAATCCTCATTAATAGCTTTTAATACACAAACAAGAATTTTTAAACCAAGTAACAACATTTATCTGTTAAATACCAGATTTTTAATATGATTTTTTCTTCTTTTTCTTTTGACCAAGTTCTCAGTTCCCACCAAAAGTTAAATGTTTAGATCTACCAACAAACTTAAAAAAACATCTCACAGGGGTCATTTCCCATGTCCAAAACATGAGGAAAGGAATCACTGCATTTCTTGCAGTGAATTTCCTTCAAATCCCTTCCTACACAGCTGTCTCCAGACAAGGAATTACATCCCTGGCTTGGACTCCTGAGCCACTCACAGCCCTGTTCCCCTCTGCCCTCACCATAGGAGTGATGGTCTTCTCGGTGATGTCGTAGTGGGTCGAGGCGTTGTTCCTCACCACTTTGCCATCCTCCACGTGGATCCCACGGCCAATGCGGTAAATCTGGGAGCAGAGAGGCAATGGAGGTGGGCACATTCCTGCCCCTCTCAGAAGCACACATAGAACCATGGGGTGACATGGTTTTCACCAGGATGTGCCCTTGAGCAAGGGAAAAGCGCCAGGAGAGACATGGAGGTCTCCAGGGAAACATCTGGGAAGCTGGGGGGAACTGAGAGCACCATGAAGAGAAGGCTGGAGACAGGGTGGGAGGCAGGGAGGGGTGTGGTGGCTGGGGGAGGCTGTACCTTCTTGTTGATCTCGGTGCGGTGGTGGTAGCCCTTCTGGCCAGCGCGGGCGATGGAGTAGCCCACCCGGGCTGGGTGCCAGGCCCCGATACAGGCCACCTTCCTCAGCCCCTTGTGAGTCTTCCTGGGCAGCTTCTTCGTGTGCCAACGGCTCGTGACCCCTGGAAGTCGGAGAGAGGGAGAGAGGGAGGGAGGGAGAGTCTCGTTGCTCTGCAGTTCTCGGCAGAGACAGTGTTGGAAGTAGAGCTGTGAGCAATGGGAGAGGCCGGAGCACAGCTCTGCTCTCACTTTCCATGGCTCTGGTCACACTGGGATGTGTTCCATGCACTCACACAGGAACACCCACACCTCTGCAATGTGGGGTTGGGGAGGAGTTCATAGAATCTGGGAACCCTGGAATGGTTTGGGTTGAAAGGGACCTTAAAGATCACATATAATTCCACCCCCCTGCCATGGGAAGGGACATCTTCCACTGGGCCAGGTTGATTTATGTACTGACAGTGCCTCTGAGCCTCCTGGGAGGACTCTGAGCAGAGCAGACAACATGGCCTTTACTGCACTTAATCTCAGGGACAATCTTCCCATCAGAGGTTACCTGGTCAAGTCTTTTTATCTACATCAGGGGTGCCCCTGTTGCACTTTTCCACTGCTGGAATCCCTGAGGTTAAGGGAACCAAGCTCTGCTACAACAGAACAGGATATCAGGCTCGAGGTCCAGAGACTCTTCACTATTCCCTGTGCAAAAACCTGGGGGGGTCTCAGTGTGGTTGACACTCTCTTCCCCCCAAACTCCCCTGTGGGCAGTGCCCTGTGAGTAGGACAGACTGAAGCCCCTGGCAAGGCTGTCCCTGCTCTGTACCTTTCATGCCGTGCCCCTTGGTGACACCGATGACATCGATCATCTCGTTCTGGCTGAAGACACTGTGCACAGAGATCTGCTTCTCCAGCCGCTCCCGCACCCAGTCCACCTTCTCGGGCACCGTCCCCCCGTTCAGCTGGATCTCCATCACATGGGCCTTCTTCTGCCGCAGCGGGAGCAGCTTCATCTGCACCACACGGGGCTTTGGGTGGGGTGCTCCCCTCGCCCCTCAGACAGGGACGGGGAGGCTGCGCTGAGTCACTCACACCCTGTGTGAGCAAAGCTGCCCCTTCACCACCTCCTCTACCCACGCTCAGCCCCTTTCACAGCAGCCACAGCCTTGGGGCAGCAGGCCTTTGGTTCTGGGATTCCTTGGAGCCAACTCCTTGTCCTTGAGCCTGACCACCCCATCTCCCAGTGCAAGTGCAGGTGGGAGCTGGGGCACACCCTCTCTGTCAGGAGCACAGGGAGGGGCCCTGTGCCAACCTCATCCTACCCCAAGAGCTGAGCACAGGAGTCACAGCCATGGGAAAGGAGCCCATCACCAGGGCAGGCCCTGAGACTGGACACTGTGACCAGGCTGGATGCTGCTCCGTGCTCCGAGTCTGTGTCAGCACCTCTCCTCTGCTCCTGCTCCACCTCTGCTTCCAGACTGAGCAGTTATTTTCTAGTTGCCACCAAGAGCTGCCTCCAGTCTCTCCCAGTTCCACCTCCCTGAGAAAACCCTCTGCCAAACCACCCCAGTGGGACATTGATGGTCTGTGCCAGCCACAAGTGAAGCCTTGAGCCAGCTCAGCTCTCCCCCAGACTCCAAAGCAGCCCTTAACTCCAGGGATCAGCATGAAAATGGGACCCTGTGTATCCAGCAATCAGCATCTGGCAAAACTCTGCCTGCCTGTGGGGTTATTTTTGCCCAAACCATTTGACACCAGTTGCTAATTTGAGGTGATCATGGGGCCCAAGGTCCGTTGCTGACACAGGGCTCAGCACCTGCCCAGGCTCTGCCCTCCTCCTGTTTTCCATGGGTGTGTGGGGTCCCCAGAGTGCCCAAACCACAGCTCCCAAGGAAGTCCTGGAGCAGGAAGGTCTGGAGGCAGCTGGAAAGGTCAGCCAGCACCTCCCATGGCCTGCTTGCCCCATCTCATACCCCCTGCCCACTCAGTCTCCTGTGACCCCACCAGACCCTCCCTGATCCCACCTCCAGACCCTCAGCACTCTCCAGAGCTGAGGAAGACCCTGAGCCCCCCTTGTCTGCTCCAGGGGAAGGCCTGACCTGTGTGTGCATAATGACACGGATGACCTTGCAGTACTTCTTCATGGCAGCAAAGTCCTTCTCCAGCTGCCTTTTCCCAGCCTCATCCTGCCATTTCTTGCAGTACTTGGTGAACGCCTTCTTCTTGCTCTTGTGCCTGTGACAGGATTGTTTTAACATCCAGCAGAGCTGATGAAGGGCTTGTGCACCCCGAGATGCTGCACAGGGGGCACAGCTCACCTTGCCAGGCACCTCCTCAGAGCCAAAAGGAGGTACCTCTGGGTACCTGAACCTCACCTGACTGGCAGGGCCTTGAGGTGGGAAGAGGAAAGTGGCTAATGAGCTGTGAAAAGGGCTCATCCAAGGGGAACTCAAACCTTTCTGCATGAGGAATCCAGTTGTCTCCCACTGACTGGCTCAATGCCATCAAAAAGAGGCACAAAATCAGACAGAAAACAAGGATAGGGGCTTGTGGTGGGTGAGTCTCCATGGCACTGCCACAGGAGATTCCTAGTAGGAAATCACAGAACAGCCAGGCACTTCCCTGTGGGTACCTGAACCTCACCTGGCTGTCAGGGGCTTTGGGTGGGAAGAGGAGAGTGACTGAGCCATGAAAGGGGCTGACAGGAGGAAACAGGGATCAGAGGCGTGTGGTGGGTGTGTCTCCATGGCACTCTCACAGGAGACATAATTCCTGCTGCAAGAAAATTCGTGTTTCCATGGTCCTCTCTGCTGGGAGGGGATTTGGGGTGTTGGTGTTTACAAGGGCCGAGGGCCACATTCCACCTCAACTTCCCCCCTGACAAATCTGGTTTTGCTCCATTTGGTGCCTCAGCTCCAGCATCCCAGTTAACTGGGGAGCAGAGGAGCCCAACCTACACGAGGGAAAAGGAACCTGCCATATGATATTGTGGAGAGAGCTGACTTTGTCTGACTATTAGAATAAATTTGCATATGCATATGCTGATTCCCAGCACCAAGCTGTTTGCAGTGTCTCTGTGCATGACTAAACAAGCAGCAGTTTCACTCCACTATGAGCTGGGCTGAGCTGAGAGCCTGTGGAAGTCCTACAAGGATCCCCTCACACACAGGCCCCCAGGAACCCTCCCAGTCTGGGAATCAGACTGGAAAAGCCCCCCAAGATCGAGTCCACCCTGTGCCCGATGCCCACCTTGTCCCCCAGCCCAGAGCACTGAGTCAGTCCTTCCTTGGACACCTCCAGGGATGGGCACTCCAAACCTCCCTGGGCAGCCCCTTCCCGTGTGTAAAGCCCCTTTCTGGGAGCACATACCAGTTCTTGTAGAAGCGTCGCCGACACTCGTCACTGATGTGCTCAGCAAAGACAGTCTTGAAGTTCCTCAGGCCCTTGGGGGTTTCGATGTAGCCCACAACGCCCACCACCACCATCGGGGGGGTCTCGATGATGGTCACAGCCTCCACCTCCTCCCGCTTGGACACCTCTGCAAGGCAGCAAAGGGCAGTGGTGCTGGGCACTGGCACCATCTGGGAGCAGGTCATTCCCTGGAGGATTCATGCTCAGGCTGACACAGGGAGTGCTGGGGGTCTGACAGCCTGTCCCAGCCTCCCCATCTCCCAGACCACCAGTCACCATCCCAGTGTGGGCATTTCCCAGAGCCCCCACACTCAGCTCATGCCAAGGTGGCCTTTGGCCACCCAAGATTTGGATATCCAGGAGATGACCTGGAAGCTGTGTGCTCCACCAGCCCTTTCCCTGGAGATTCCCACCACCAAGCCCCCCTCCCTCACTTCCCCCCTGGCTGTGGGTCCCTGCCTGCTCCAGCCAAGCCTTACTGAGCCCAGGCCTGTGCACCTCCCGCACAGTGTGGGTCATTCCAGCCTTGTAGCCCAGGAAAGCCGTCAGGTGCACTGGTTTGCTGGGATCATCCTTGGGCCAGGCCTTCACCTTCCCGCGGTGCCGACGGCTCCTCTTGTGGGGCAGGAAGCCCAGGTGGCCATGCCTGGGAGCAGAGAACTTGCGGTGGGACTGCAGAGAGGGACAGCAAAGGTCAGGTTCCCTCTTGGGCCCAGAAAACAGGACAATGGGAAAAGCAACAAAAGCCACAACAGGCAATCTCCTCTTTATCAGGACAGTGCTGCAGGGATGCTCTTCCTTGACTCCAGCACAGGAACTCGTAACTGGATGGGATTTTGGTCAAGCTTCCACCATGTGCATGGAAGAATTTCATGGAAAACCATAGAACTGTTTGGATTGGAAGGGACCTTAAAGCCCAACCAGTGCCACCCCCTGCCATGGGCAGGGACACCTCCCACCAGCCCAGGGTGCTCCAAGCCCTGTCCAGCCTGGCCTGGGACACTCCCAGGGCTGGGGCAGCCACAGCTTCTCTGGGCACCTGTGCCAGGGCCTGCCCACCCTCCCAGGGAAGGATTTATTCCCAATACCTAAACTAAACCTACTCTGTGAGTGTGGATTTACTGTTTCTGGACAAATTATGCCAATTAAATAAAAAACACAATCTCTCTCCTTCAGCTCCTGTGTGAGGACTTTGAAGGAGTGACACGTTCTTTACTGGTCTGTCCTTCTGTGCTCTTGATTATAACAACTTTTATTGTGTCCTGCAGCACCAAAAGGGCCTGCTCAGAATTCCTGGGCTTTGTGTCATTGAAGCCAAATGGCACCAATGAAGTACGACCAAGGATTAGAAAAAAACAGGGGAGGATTCCCAAAGGAATTGGTAACAGGAACATGCACAGGTTCAGAATGCACCTTGAAAAACAAATTAGAAGAGGGGAATCTATAAATCCCAATCACAAGGTTATGCAGGGAGGAAGCGACATGGACAAGTTCTCAGGGCAGGGAATTGAGGGGCAGCCCAAGCAGCAAAGGGTTAGTCCTGCACCCACTGCAGCTCCCTCCTGGCTAAGGTCAGTCCCAGCTCCTGGCTCTGCTTTCTACCAAGCTTATTTTCCAGCCTAAGGGGAACTATCCGGAGCTTGACCCCGTTCCAGCAGCACTTCCACGACCAAACCCCAGCCCTGCTCTGCACACAAGCGCCAGCAGCAGAGCTGTACCGACCATGGGACGTCTTCAGTGGGGCAGCAGCAGCAAGAGAACGTCGGGGAGTGCCTGCCCAGGTTAATACTTAAGATGGTTATGGGTCTGAAGACACAAATTTAGCCGCTCGCTTCACCCGCCGCGATATTCATTTCACCCCTGGCAGGGCAGGCAGGGCAGGCAGAAAGGTCAACTGCTGCTTCTCAGTTTACACACCCCCCTCCTGGGCAGCTGGCACGGGAGTGGCACCAATTAGGACAGTTCCCAGTGGGTACCAGACAACCCCAGCTGTGAACATCTGCACCAGGTACCCAGCTGTGAACATCTGCACCAGGAACGCCCAGCTGTGAACATCTGCACCAGGAACTCCCAGTTGTGAACATCTGCACTGGACATCCCAGCTGTGAACATCTGCACTGGTCACACCAGCTGTGAACATCTGCACCAGGTACCCAGCTGTGAACAGCTGCACTGGACATCCCAGCTGTGAACATCTGCACCAGGTACCCAGCTGTGAACATCTGCACTGGACATCCCAGCTGTGAACATCTGCACCAGGTACCCAGCTGTGAACATCTGCACTGGGCATCTCAGCTGTGAACATCTGCACCAAACATCCCAGCTGTGAACATCTGCACTGGACATCCCAGCTGTGAACATCTGCACCAGGTACCCCAGCTGTGAACATCTGCACTGGACATCCCAGCTGTGAACATCTGCACTGGTCACACCAGCTGTGAACATCTGTACTGGTCACACCAGCTGTGAACATCTGCACTGGACATCCCAGCTGTGAACATCTGTACTGGACACACCAGCTGTGAACATCTGCACTGGTCACACCAGCTGTGAACATCTGCACTGGGCATCTCAGCTGTGAACATCTGCACCAAACATCCCAGCTGTGAACATCTGCACCAGGAACTCCCAGCTGTGAACATCTGCACCAAACATCCCAGCTGTGAACATCTGCACTGGGCATCTCAGCTGTGAACATCTGCACTGGTCACACCAGCTGTGAACATCTGCACTGGACAGGCCAGCTGTGAACATCTGCACTGGGCATCTCAGCTGTGAACATCTGCACCAGGTACCCAGCTGTGAACATCTGCACTGGACATCCCAGCACCAGGTACCCCAGCTGTGAACATCTACTCCGAACATCCCAGCTGTGAACATCTGCACTGGACATCCCAGCTGTGAACATCTGCACCAGGTACCCCAGCTGTGAACATCTGCACTGGGCATCCCAGCTGTGAACATCTGCTCCAAACATCACAGCTGGGAACATCTGCCCCCAGCTCAGACCAGAAATCTGTCCATCAGACCAGGCAAGAAAGACTTTGTGATTCTGACTGGAAAAGAGACTGAGGCAAGAGATCTTGGAATCCTGGCATGGTTTGGGTTGGAAGGACCCCAAAGCCCACTCAGTGCCACCCTGTCATGGGCAGGGACACCTCCCACCAGCCCAGGGTGCTCCAAGCCCTGTCCAGCCTGGCCTGGGACACTCCCAGGGCTGGGGCAGCCACAGCTTCTCTGGGCACCTGTGCCAGGGCCTGCCCACCCTCCCAGACAGGAATTCCTTCCCAATATCCCACCACATGCCCTGTGTGTTCAGGAACTCCCCTGAGGCGCCTCCTGGAGCTGTTGCAGACCCGCCTGCACACCGTCCTGTGCCAGGTGCTCCGGGCGGAGGGAACTCGGGCGGAGGGAACTCGGGAGGAGGGAACTCGGGATGCTGCGAAGGGGAAGGACACAAAGACTACATCTCCCAGCAGGCCCCGCGCCGCCGCCATGTTCCCCGCGCCCCGCCCCTCGGGCGCCGCCGCCATTTTCCCGCCCCCCCCGCCCCGTTCCCGCCGCCGCCCCCTCAGGACGCGCCGCCATCTTGTGCCGGTCCCGCCGCCGCCGTCGCGATGCCGGAGGATCATGACTGGGAGGCGTACAAGGTGCCCCCGACCCGCACCCCCGTCGTCGAGAGTACCACGTCGGTGCCCAACCCCGTGAACTTCATTCAGACCGTCTTCAGCAATGTCCTGGACAAGCCCGTCACCTTCGTCCGAGGTACCGGCGAGGGGGGATCGCTGCCGGTGGGAGTTGCGCTTCGACCTGGGGACGGGGACACCGGGACGGGCACACCGGGGTAAAGGCGTGGGGACACGGGCACCGCGACAGGGAGAGAGGACAGGCAAGGACACAGGGACAGTGGCCCAGACAGTAACACAGCACGGGCAGAGGGACAGGGACAGCACAGGGAGCACTGCAGGGACACTGACACAGGGGCATGGGACGGACACAGGGACAATACACAGCGTGGATACCGGGAGGCCGGGACATGGGACACCGCATGGACACTGCGAGAGATGCAGGGCACGGGACACAGACAAGACCACAGCATGGCCAGGACAGACCCAGGGACATGGCAGGGACACAGGGACAGACACACAGCTGGGCACAGGAGCCGGACACAGACACGGACCTGCTGCTGCCCAGGACGGAGGCACCAGGCTGGGGCAGGAGCTGGGGCTGTGCTGCCCTTCGGGGTTCGGGGGCGTCTGACCCGGCTGTCCCCACAGAGTGGATCGAGCGGCAGCAATCCAAGAACAAGTTCTATTACTACCACCAGAAGTTCCGCCGCGTGCCCGACGTGAGCGAGTGCCTGGAGGGCGACTACCTGTGCTTCTTCGAGGCCGAGGCACAGTGGAGGAGGGACAGGTACGGCTGTCCCGGGCAAGGTCACAGCTCTGGGCACTCAGCCCTGGGAGCTGCAGCATCTCCTGCCCCCACCCCATTACACCTCTCCCACCTCAGCCCTCCCAGCCCTGGACAGGGTGGCACTGGGGACCAAGATCCTGCAGGACCCCGTGCTGACATTCTGTGGGGTGTGCTCCCCCCTTGGTGCAGGTTCTGTGTCGTCTCTGGTGAGGATTATAGCACAGCCATCTTTCCCGCAGGTTGGTTGATGCGGAAATCGTGGAGATAGTCCGGGAGAGGCTGGGAGCGTGCAAGCAGAGGGAAGGACCCAACGAGTTCCAGAACTGTGCCAAGGAGGCAGAGCTGCTGAAACAGGTCACCAAGGCCTACCAGGACAGATGTGAGTGTGGGGACAGCACACAGGGAATGATGGGGGGGTCCTAAACCCAGGGAAAAGGGGAGGGTAACACACACGGAAGGCACTCCTCAGACATTGCCTTTTCTAGACGGTGACCTGGGTTACCATGGAAACGCACGGAAGTGCCTGATGAAGCAGAAGCACAGGATGATGGAGGAGAGGAAAGCAGCCCAAGCCAAGCAGGCTGAGGAGAGCTGAGCCGGTTCCCCCTCGCTCCATGGTGTGGTACCCAAGTGCATGTGGCATCCTTGACCTCTGGTGCCTCCACAATAAACGTGCAGCCCGGGCATCTGTACAGCTGGGATGTGGATTCATTCTTTGAAGAGCTCTGCACAGCCCTAACTCAGGCACCCTGGGCTGCCAGAACTGGGATTTGCTCTCTGGACCTCTCCTGTCCTCCATGAGCCACCAGAATCTCAGTGCTGCTCTGCACAGCCCTGGCCAAGCATTCCCTCTGTCTGGGTAAAGATGATGTGCCCCTGGAAATGTCCAAGACCAGGCTGGAAAGGCTTGGAAAACCTGGTCCAGTGGAAGGTGTCCCTGCCCGTAGCAGGAGCTGGAAGAAGATGAGATTTCAGGTCCTTCCGACCCCAAACCATTCCAGGATTCTATGATTTAACACACCTGCCCCACACACTGAGGCCCTATCACACCAGCCACACTTCCTTGTTCACTGATCACTTTATTCTGGTACAAAACCCACTCAGGTCGTGGCCACAGCAGCTGCCTGGGTCCTCTGCACCGACACTCTCGTGTGGGTCTTGGCCAGATGGTCAGTGAACTCCTGCAAAAAGGACACAAAACGTGGTTTATTTCCTTAATCCTCTCAGAGGTTCCTCAGCACCACATCCCACCCCCTGACCACCTGCACCAGCTGTGCACGTGGGGCAGGGGCAGTTCTACTTCATCAACATTCTAAAGCTTTCCTTTTTTCTGTCCATGAAATGTCACACTTCACCTGGCTGGCTCAGACTGAAACTTAACCTGTCTCATTGTAATCTCCATTTTTTGGGTACAAAAGTCTGAATTCCAGGGGCAGGAAGGAAGGGTAAGATCTGAGCTGCAAGTCACCAGAATGCTCTTACCTGGTAAGGAGACTTGGTGAAGACAGTCTCTTTCCAGAGGTCAGGAGTCAGGTAACTGTAGGTTTTGGAGATGGCATCGAAGGTGGCTTTGGCTGCAGGGGTGTCACACACGGCCCGTCACTGCTGCAGCACCAGCTCAGCAGTCCCACCCCCAGCTCCAGACACGCCCCCAGCTCCAGAAATGTCGGATTTTGGAAGGACAGGGAGACCACGGGCAGGTCTCTCTGACGAACACACAAACTCGTGTTTCTTTCTCTCCACATGTACGACAATCAACACCACGGCACACGGGTGCAACTGCGCAGATGGGAGACTCTGCAGTACCCAAGTGTAACCCCGTGTCTGAAATTCCCCTTTCCAGAGCTCAGCCCCTGCCGCGGGACCGACCTGCGCTGCCGGCAGCAGCCCCGGCCTCTGCCTCCCCGCTGGTTACTCAGCGCAGGTCACAAGTACCCCAGGAAGGGAAGGGGGGGTGTGTCCCTGTCGGGACAGACGCTGCCCCCGCGCTCACCGAAGTTGCCGAGGGTGGCGGTGCAGCCACGAGCCGACGTGTAGCAGTCGTCGATGCCGGCCATCATCAGCAGCTTCTTGGGCACGGGCGCGGACACGATGCCGGTGCCGCGCGGGGCCGGGATCAGGCGCACCAGGACGGAGCCGCAGCGCCCGGTGACCTGCGGGGACACGGCGGGTCACACACGGCCCCCGGACACGGCCCTGCTGCGGCCCCAGGAGCCGCCCGGGGGACACGGCGGGTCACACACGGCCCCCGGACACGGCCCTGCTGCGGCCCCAGGAGCCGCCCGGCGCGACCCTCACCTTGCAGGGCACCGTGTGCGGCTTCCCGATCTTGTTGCCCCAGTAGCCGCGGCGCACGGGCACGATGGACAGCTTGGCCAGGATGATGGCCCCCCGGATGGCCGTGGCCACCTCCTTGGAGCACTTCACTCCCAGCCCCACGTGGCCGTTGTAGTCCCCGATAGCCACAAACGCCTGGAGCGGGAGAGGAATTGTCACGGCAGCTGAGCAGGAGCTCCCTCAGCACAGCAGCCCACTGGGATGTCTCACGGATAATCCATGGAGTGCGCTCAGCAGGAACTCTCTGCTCACCCCCAAACCTTGCTCAGCAGAGCTCTCAGTCCCTCAAACCTGTTCTTCCCCTCACAGCTCATCCTTCAGTCAAACCCAGCTAAGGCTGAAGAACAGGAATTCAGTTCCCTGCTGCAGCCTCAGACTGCTCAGAAATCCCAATGATTTCCAAACAGCATTCCCTCTTCCCACCCAAACCTTCTCCCTGAAACCCCAACACTGCTGTGCAACAAGTGTAGAGACTTGGAATAATTTGGTTGAATAGACGTTTAGTTACAGTCCAATTTTTAGGCCAGTGCTTCTTCAAAGAACACCATCTGCACACACCACTGTGCTTTTGAACTTAATTCCCTTAGCAGGTTACTACGGGCTCTTGTAGGCAAATATTTACGGGTACTGCAGAAAATGGGACTTGCAGTGATTTAAATGAAGCTCGGAAGGCAGGAGAGCAGCGTTACCTTGAAGCGGGTGCGCTGCCCGGCCCGGGTCTGCTTCTGCACGGGCATGATCTTCAGCACCTCATCCTTCAGCGAGGAGCCCAGGAAGAAATCGATGATCTCCGACTCCTGCAAGAGTCAGGCACTGAGCACACGGAGTCATGGAATCCTGGAAAGGTTTGCGGTGGGAAGGACCTTAAAGCTCAGCTAATCCACCCCCCGTGCCATGGATGGGGCAGCCACAGCTGCTCTGGGCAACCTGTGCCAGGGGCTGCCCTCCCTCCCAGGGAAGGATTCCTTCCCAATATCCCATCTATCGCTGTCCTCTGGCAGTGGGAAGCCATTCCCCTTTGTGCTGTTCCTCCATCCCTTGGCCCCAGTCCCTCTCCAGCTCTCCTGGAGCCCCCTTAGGCCCTGGCAGGGGCTCCCAGGTGTCCCTTGAGCCTTCCCTTCTCCAGGTGACCCCCCGCCCTCCCATCCTGGCTCCAGAACAGAGGGATCCAGCCCTGGGGCATCTCCATCACCCATCGCTTCCACATCCACAGCAACTCACCTTGATGGGAAGTGAGAAGAGATAAATCTCCTCAAGAGACTTGATCTTCATATCCTTGACCAGGCGGCCGAGTTTGGTCACAGGAATCCACTGGCAAGGGAACCCACGGACAAGAGTCACGCGGTGGCGGCGCCCGCCGGGCCCGGCTCTGCAGGCCCGGCCTCGGGCCCGGCGGCACCGCCACGGCCGCGGGACTCACCTCCTTGTCCTCGGCTTTGCCCCCGCGGGCCCCGCGGCCTCTGCCCCGGCCCCTCCCGCGGCCGCGGCCGCGGCCCCGCAGCCCCGTCCCGAATCCACCGCGGAAGCCCCCGCGGGCCGCTCCTGGTCCTCCCGCAGCACCGGCGTCGTCCGCCATTTGCTGGAAGAGAGCGGGCGGTCAGCGGGGCCGTGGGCCGGGCCCCGGGGGCGCGGATGGGCCCGGGTGGGCGCGGATGGGGCGCGGATGGCCCCGGATGGGCACGGATGGCCCGCGATGGCCCCGGATGGGCCTCGGATGGGCCTCGGATGGGCGCGGATGGCCCCGCGATGGGCCCGGGTGGGCGCGGATGGCCCGCGATGGCCCCGGATGGGCGCGGATGGGCGCGGATGGCCCGCCCGGCCCCGCCATGGCCCCGGATGGCCCGCCCGGCCCCGGCCCGTCCCGCACTTACGTGTTCTCTCAGCGTAGAAGGCCGCGCGCCGCCGCCGCCCGGTATTTATAGTGCGCGGGACCTCGCGAGAGCAGAGCCCGGCCGTGCCGCCCCGCGTGCTGAATAAGGAATACGCCACTTGGCAAACCAGCGGCTCGCGGTCGGTTATACAGGGCGCGGGGCGGGCGCGCGCGCGGCTCCCCTATATAAGGGCGCGCGCGGCGGGGCGCGCTCAGAGCGCGGCGGGAGCGGAGCGGTGAGGGCGGGAGCGGAGTGCGGGTTGGGAACACGGTGCGGGAGCTGCCCGCGGGTTGGGAACACGGTGTGGGAGCTGCCCGCGGGTTGGGAACACGGTGCGGGAGCTGCCCGTGGGTTGGGAACACGGTGCGGGAGCTGCCCGCGGGTTGGGAACACGGTGCGGGAGCTGCCCGCGGGTTGGGAACACGGTGCGGGAGCTGCCCGTGGGTTGGGAACACGGTGCGGGAGCTGCCCGCGGGTTGGGAACACGGTGCGGGAGCTGCCCGCGGGTTGGGAACACGGTGCGGGAGCTGCCCGTGGGTTGGGAACACGGTGCGGGAGCTGCCCGCGGGTTGGGAACACGGTGCGGGAGCTGCCCGTGGTGCTGCCCGTGGTGCTGCCCGGGCCGGGCCGGGCGGGGTGTGCGGAGGGCCGGAAAGGCGCTCCGGGGGCTGCGGGAGCGCCCGGCGCGGTCTGAAAATCACTCTCGGCCTGCTGTGGCCTCCGGTGAGATAACGGCGCCCACAGCACCGGGAACGTTAAGCTTATTGCCCACGTCTGTGTGTGGGGAGTAAAACCCACGTTCCCACAGGCCCCGTGCCGGGGTCGGGATCGCGGCGGGTGTCTGTGTCTGTCTGTCTGTGTGTCTGTCTGAGCGCTGTTCTCTCCAGCAGGTGCCGCGGTGCTGCTGCGATGGACGGCGCCCCAGCACTCACAGCTGCAAACGGTTCTCTTACGTGGTTTAATGTGCAATAAAAGATTAAATGTTTAAAAGCCTGAGCGTGGAGTCTTCTTTCGTTTTCCCATCGTTCAAAAATCCCGCCTGTCCCTGGGGATGGGCCTGGGTGTCGCTTCCTCGGGGCGGGGAGGGAGGGCCCTGCTGGGGAGCGCTCGGGGTGGCTGCGCTGGGAAGCGGCGCGGGGGCCGCTCCGGGCCGGGCTGGCCCGGAGGGATCGGGGGGTTCCGTCCCGGAGGGATCGGGGGGGTTCCGTCCCGGAGGGATCGGGGGGGTTCCGTCCCGGAGGGATCGGGGGGTTCCGTCCCGGAGAGATCGGGGGGTTCCGTCCCGGAGGGATCGGGGGGTTCCGTCCCGGAGGGATCGGGGGGTTCCATCCCGGTGTCCGGAGGAGCCCCTGCCCACACCAAACATGGCGCCGGCGCCGTCCCCTCTGACGTCACTTGCGCACGCCGGAAGCGACTGGCGCGGAGCAACCGGAAGCACGTGGGGCGCGGCCATGGCGGACACGGACGCGGGGCCCGTGCGCTTCAAGAGCAAGTGAGGGCCGGGATGGGCCGGGTGGGCACGGAGGGGATGAAGGGGGTGCAGAGGCGGCTCAGGGACCGCGGCACTGCTCTGGGGCTGCGCGGCCGGAGCTTCCCCGGCCGCCCTCCCTGTTTAACGCGGCCGCTCCGCCCGCGTCTTTCCCTTCCAGCTACGCCGTGTCGCGGAAGATCGACCCGTTCTACAAGGGAGGGCGCATCCAGGTAATGCCGGGCCCGGAGGGCGAGGGGGAGCCGCTCCTGCCGCCCCCGTGACCGTCCTGCTTCCCTTTCGTGCAGATAAGCCGCGATGGGCAGTTCATGCTGTGCCCCTGCGGGAACAAAGTGAACGTGGTGGACGTGGGCACGGGAGCGGTGCTGCACAGCCTGCAGCCGGTGAGGGGCACCGCGAGGGGGGCACGGCCGCTTCGGGGCTGTCCCCGGGCTGTGCTCGGTGCCGCAGGGGAGCTCCGAGGGCCCCCCGTGGGCGGGCTGACTGTGGGGTTTCCTTTGCCAGGAGGAGGAGGAGGATGTCACTGCCTTCGTGCTCAGCCCCGATGACGAGGTGGGTTTGTGCCAGAGGGCTGGGCTGGGCTGGGCTGCCCGAGGGGGCACCGGGGCAGCCTTTGGACAGCGCCCCAGGAACGTGGGGGGGTGTTGGGGGAGCCTTGTGTGGGGCAGGGGTTGGACTG
This sequence comes from Pithys albifrons albifrons, assembly GCF_047495875.1. Classification (NCBI taxonomy): domain Eukaryota; kingdom Metazoa; phylum Chordata; class Aves; order Passeriformes; family Thamnophilidae; genus Pithys; species Pithys albifrons. The sequence goes on from NC_092473.1 coordinate 15,873,574, forward strand.
GATGATCCTCGGGGGTCCCTTCCAGGAGATCCCATGACTGTTCCATGATCTCTCTGCCTCTGGAGATTCCGAGTCTTCTTCCCAGCCCTGGCTGTGTCCCTGTGCCCTGATGGAATTCCAGTCCCAATCCCTGACTGTCCCTATGCCCTGATGTTGCCCCAGCCCTGTCTGTCTGTCCCTGTGCCCTGCTGGACCCCAGCCCTGTCTGTCCCTGTGCCCTGCTGGACCCCAGCCCTGTCTGTCTGTCCCTGTGCCCTGCTGGACCCCAGCCCTGCCCGACTGTCCCTGTGCCCTGCTGGACCCCAGCCCTGTCTGTCTGTCTGTCCCTGTGCCCTGCTGGACCCCAGCCCTGTCTGTCTGTCTGTCCCTGTGCCCTGCTGGACCCCAGCCCTGTCTGTCTGTCTGTCCCTGTGCCCTGCTGGACCCCAGCCCTGCCTGACTGTCCCTGTGCCCTGCTGGACCCCAGCCCTGTCTGTCCCTGTGCCCTGCTGGACCCCAGCCCTGTCTGTCTGTCTGTCCCTGTGCCCTGCTGGACCCCAGCCCTGCCCGACTGTCCCTGTGCCCTGCTGGACCCCAGCCCTGTCTGTCCCTGTGCCCTGCTGGACCCCAGCCCTGTCTGTCTGTCTGTCCCTGTGCCTGCTGGACCCCAGCCCTGCCCGACTGTCCCTGTGCCCCCAGGTGCTGGTGGCCGCCTCGCGGGCGCTGCTGCTGCGGCTTTGGCACTGGCGGGAGCCGCGCTGTGCCCGCGCCTGGAGGGCCCTGCACGCCGCGCCCGTGGCCACCATGGCCTGCGACCCCACGGCCACCCTGCTGGCCACAGGTACGGGCACTGCCAGGGGAAAGGGGCCCTTCAGCTCCTGAACAACCCCCTGGGCTGGACCAGGAGCTGCTGGAGGGTCCAGGGGAGGCCACAAAGGCTGTGAAGGGTCTGGAGCATCTCCTTGATGAGCAGAGACTGCAGGAGCTGGGCCTGGTTAGTCTGGAGAGGAGAAGGCTGAGGGGGGATCCCATCAATCCACACAAATGTCCCCAAGGGGTGTCAGGGGACGGTGCCAGACTCTGCTCAGAGGTGCCCAGGGACAGGACAAGGAGTGATGGCCATGAACTAAAACACAAACAAGTTTCATGTTTGGAGCTGGAGGAGCTCAGGCTTGACCTGTAACCTGCCTGTACCCCAGTCTGACTGAGTGGGAGGTGCTCCATGGGCTTCTCTTGCTGTGGGTGGTTCTTATTGGGTTCATTTGCCTTTCTCTTGCCTTTGCAACCCCTGCAGTTTTGCAGATGTGTTGGACCTCCTGCATCTCTCTGCTCCACAGCTCATTCCCCATGTCCCTCCTTTCCCAGGTGGCTGTGACAGCACCATCAAGGTCTGGGATATGATCAAACACTACTGCACACACAACCTGAAAGGATCTTCTGGAGTGGTACAGTAAGGATGAATTGTGTCTGTCAGTCCCTGCATTCAAGGGATCCTGGGACTGACCTGGAATGTCTTGAGTTAATGGAATGTAAAGGCCCATTCCAAGCAAGTTCTGGGCTCTTCTTCCTGGTTTTGGAGAGCAGGGAGAGCTGGAGACTGTCTGCAGCCCAGTTTGGTGAAGAGTTTTTGTAGAATCACAGAATTGTTAAGTTTGAAAAAGACCTTTGAGATCTGGTCCAACCATCACCATGTTCACCACGAACCATGTCCTCAGATTTGTTGGGATCCAAATGGCATCCCTGTCCTTGCTGACTCCAAGAGCATGGAAACACTTCCAAAGATAAATAGTAAAGTTCTCTGGGGCTGACATAGGAATGAGATCCTGCAAAGCAAGTCTGTTAAATCTGTGTCAGTTGAGCTCTCACAGAATCCTGGAATGGTTTGGGTGGGAAGGGACCTTAAAACTCATCCAGTGCCACCCTTGCCCTGGGCAGGGACACCTCCCACCAGCCCAGGGTGCTCCAAGGCCCATCCAGCCTGGCCTGTTGAGCTGTGTAGGATGTGTATTTGTTGGGCAGCACTGCAGGTGCTTTATCCCTGTCCTGTTCCTCTCCTGCCCAGCCTGGTCGAGTTCCACCCGGACATCTCCCGCCTGCAGCTCTTCTCCTCCTCCATGGACTACAAAATCCGCATCTGGGACCTGAATTCCAGCAAATGTGTGGCTGTGCTGGACGGGCACTTCAGTGCTGTCACCTCACTGGCATTTGCTGATGGAAACACCCTCCTGAGGTACCACCTGGTGATCTGTGCCAGGACTGGGTGATTCCAGAGGGTCCGGCCAAGTTCTGCTGTGAGGGGAAGCTCTTGGCACCTCTAGAATAGGAATGGAATCCTGGACTGGTTTGGGTTGGAAGGGACCTTAAAGCCCACCCAGTGCCACCCCCTGCCATGGGCAGGGACACCTCCCACCAGCCCAGGGTGCTCCCAGTCCCATCCAGCCTGGCCTGTGTGCTGGCACAGGGAATGCTGGTGCTCTTTCCCAGGCCCTCTCCACAGAAGTGTTGAACTCACAGTGCCAGATTTGCACTCAGAGCCTGAGCTGAATGAATTTAGCACTGAAACATCTTTCCCTTTGCAGCTCTGGCCGTGATAAAATCTGCATGGTGTGGGACCTGGAGAGCAGGGAGAGCAAACGCACCATCCCCGTCTACGAGGTGAGCTGGGCCTCATTTATCCCCTTGAGGCCCTTTGCAGTTTCCAGGCTGTGGTCCTGTGGTGCCTCTCCCATTCTGTGTGTTATGAAATCAGGTTTCTGCCTTCCCAGAGGATTTTGGGCAGCTCTGGTGACTCTCTGCCTCTTGCAGACCGTGGAAGCCGTCGTGTTGTTGCCTGACAAGGGGGATTTCTCCCAGCTGGGTGTGAAGAAACAAGGGCTGCACTTTGTCACAGCTGGCAGCAAAGGTGAGGAGTGGCACTGCCACCTCTGGGGGCTGGGATTGCTGCTGTCCTGGGGGTGTGTTCTGTGCATGGCAGAAGCCTTGGGCTGGAGAGCAGAGCCTGTTCCCTGGGTGGGCAGGGCGGGTCAGACATGCTCTGATACATTTAATGCTCAAATACATTTGTATATCTACAAGTATATTTTCAAATGTGTGAATATATATAAACATACTTTCAAACTGCAGTGAAGTTTGATTTGGGCTGAAGCAGAACACTGTGGCTTCTCACACCACTGCAGCTGGGTGTGTGCCCAGTGCTGCCTCAGGGCTGCTCTGGGCAGGCACTGCCAGGGTCTGGTGGCATTCCCTGGGCCACCCCTGTGTGGGGCTGGCTGTGAGGTGACCGTGCCGTGGTTTTGCAGGTGTGCTGCAGGTGTGGGAGGCGGGCACAGCGGGCTGTGTGTACAGCCAGCCCGTGCCCTTCGTGCCGCAGGAGGAGCCGAGCGAGCGCAGCCTGTGCCAGTGCCTGGCGGTGCCCGCGCGCGGGGAGGTCGTCACCGTGTCCCGCGAGCACAACGTGGTGTTCTACGAGCTCCAGAGCCTGCGGCTGCGCAAGCAGGTGATGCCCCAGGGCTGCCCCGGCCTTCCCTGAGCACAGCCCTTGGCTCCAGCCTCTCCTGGAGCTGTCCCTTGGTGTTCCCTGGGGGGCTGTTTGGGTGTGTTGCACAGAGACTCACACAGGAGCCAGAGGGCAGCCCAGGCCCAGCCAGACCTCCCTGCTGTGCTCCAGCTCCTGTGTTCACACCCAGCCTGAAGTGAAACATCCCAGTACTGCAGCCCCGTGGGCAGAGCTGCCCAGCCCTTCCCTTCCCCAACCAGCTGTTCCCTGTTGGACTGTTCCCATTGCAGCTCGCTGGGTACAACGAGGAGGTTCTGGATGTGAAGTTCCTGGGCCCTGGTGACTCTCACATTGTTGTGGCCACCAACAGCCCCCAGCTGAAAGTGTTTGAGTTGGCAACGTCCCACTGCCAGATCCTGTACGGCCACACAGGTGGGTGACAGCCCTGCCCTGGCTGGGAGAGGGGCAGGGATTCCCTTTTCCAGCTTCTCCTGGAGCTCCTGTAGGGACTGGAGTGCTGGAGTTCCCCCTGGAGCAGGTTTGTGTGGAGAAAGGATATATCCAGTTGTCCCTGTCACTGGCAGTGACACCAGTTTAATGTGCTAAAGGTGTGTGAGTGACACTTGCTCCATGGAAAGGGTGGACATGTGTCCCAGTGTCCCAGACAGTCCCCAGTCAGGACATTGGGCTCATGAGTTCTGCATTTCTCTTGTCCCATGTCAGTATTTCTGTGCATCCACCTGGTTTTTCTCCTTCTTTTTAGAAACAATTATGGCTTTGGATGTCTTCAGGAAAGGCCTGATGTTTGTCACTTGTGCCAAGGTATGTCACTGTTCCTCATTTACTGAAACTCTTCACTTTAGTGATCTTTATAGGCAAAATTGTACTATTTTTAGCACTCCAGAAAGGGCTTTCTATTCACACAATTCCTGTCTGCTGTATCCCACAAATACAAGTTTCTCACCTGGGGAAATCATTTGTATTTTATGAGCCTGAAGAGAAGTTTCCTTCTCCAAGCATCTGACATTAGAGATCAGAGAAATTGCTTGTGTGGGACTGATGGGACCTTCTGTATTGGAAGAAAAGGTGCCAACAGCCCTGATACACCCAGAAATGAACCTGATACACCCAGAACAACCTCCACACTGGAGCCCCAGCCTGGAGGTTTGTCATGGTTAGCTGTGTGTCCTCACCTGTTCTGACAAAGGCAGGCAAAGGTTCAAGCTGGAGAATTCACCCCCAGTCAGGCTGGGGATGTGGTGGAAGCTCAGGGAACTGATCTCATGTCAGGAAATCAAGCTGTTTCTGTGCTGTCCCCCCACAGGACAGGAGCATCCGTGTCTGGAGGATGGGCAAGGCTGGCAGGGTGGTCTGTGTGGCCCAAGGGCTGGGCCATGCCCATGGTGTGGGTGCCATCGCCTGCTCCAGGTAACACAGATTGGCTCGGGGTGTCCCTCTGTGGCCACAAACTGTGGCTGCTTTGCTGCTCCTCGGGGTGAATGTTCTGGTGGCTGCTGCCTGAGTGAGATGAAAGAGAGTCTGAAAGGACACTGTTTGCCCTCCCAGCAGTGGCTGAGTGTGTGGAGATCCCAGTCAGGCAGGAGAAGGCCTTTTCTTCCTTTGCCTCCTTGATGTTTTTATTCCTCCCAGAATGAAGGAAAGCTTCGTAGTAACCAGCAGCCAGGACTGCACCATCAAAATCTGGGATATCCCAGAGTCCCTCACTTCCAAAGCAAAAGCTGCCTCCATCTCCAGTCCAGAAACTCTCCATGCCAGAGTGACTGAGAGGGGCCACAACAAGGTAAAGCTCTCCCTGAGCTCAGAACGTGCTTTTAGCACTTCAGTCCCTCTCCTGTGTTTCCCCCTGCTGTGCCCCAGCCAGAGTAAGGGCTGGAAGTTCCCCATGCTCCTCCTGTGCCCCCAGGACATCAACAGCGTGGCAGTGTCCCCCAATGACAAGCTGCTGGCCACGGGCTCTCAGGACAGGCTGGCCAAGCTGTGGAGCTGCTCCGACTGCTCCCTGCTGGGCGTGTTCTCGGGGCACCGGCGCGGCATCTGGTGCGTCCAGTTCTCCCCCGTGGACCAGGTCCTGGCCACCTCCTCTGCAGATGGCACCCTGAAGCTCTGGGGCCTTCGGGACTTCAGCTGCCTCAAGGTGGGGAGAACCCCCTGCCCCTGGCAAAGCCTTGGGGTTCTTTAAGGATCTCTCAAAACTGGCCTTCCTTTCTGCTTTTCAGACCTTCGAGGGCCACGATGCCTCAGTCCTGAAGATCATCTTTGTGAGCAGGGGGGCCCAGCTGCTCAGCAGGTTGGTTGGTGCCTGTGCCAGTCTGGGGAGGTGCCAGAATGGATCAGAAGAGAATCTCTTGGTTGATGAGCAGCAAGAGGGAAGGGTCTCCTGTCCAGGGAGTCCTTGGAAAGACTGATAGGAAGATGCATGTTTAGGCCAAGCTTTCTACAGGGGCTAAACTAATCCTCCAGTTATTCCATGGATTCTGTTTATCTGCTGTGACATTGCTGGGTTGGTGACAAACACAAAAGGCAGAGCTGAGGGTGCATCTTGCCCTCCACATTGTGCTTCATTCTACTCCTGTTGGGAAGGCATCAGATTGGGACAAGTTTATCTGATATTTGAGATGGGGCAGAGCAAGAATGGATCTATCCAGTGACTTTTTTGTTGTGTTTCTTTTCCAAAAGTGGGTCTGATGGTCTCCTAAAGCTCTGGACAATTAAAACAAATGAGTGTGTGAAAACATTAGATGGTCATGAAGATAAAATCTGGGGTCTTCACTCCAACAAACAAGATGACATGGTGGTGACAGCCTCCAGTGACTCCTGCATCACACTGTGGCAGGTACAGCACGGGGGTCCTGAGTCCTCTCTGGGTTAATAATTGAGATAAATGGAGAGTCTGGGAGCTTGTTCCTCATGTGCTCTCCTCATTTTCTGCAGTTTGGAAATGGGTCAGTAAAGCTTTTCTTGGGGTTTGGGGTTATTTTTTGGCCAGGCTGTTCCCCAGCAGCCTCAGGCACTGGTGGTGTGGAGGGAAGTTGGGAGCTGCAGGGTTTAACACTTCAGCTTCTCTCCTGATCACTTGATGGCTCAGTAAAAATCCATCTGTATTAAAGCAAGATTTGATATTATCCTGGTTTTTTATAGGATGTCACTGAAATTGAGGAGAAAGAAGCCCAGGCTAAACAGGAGGAGCAGATCATGAAGTGAGTTGGTCTTGTGAAATAAAGAGCTGGGAAAGGCAAACTGTCCAGTGGAACTGTCCACACCTGGAGCCATCCAGCTCCATTTAATCCCAATATGCCAGTGAGGGCACTGAGGCATTTATTGCCAAGCACCAGTGACCTGTTGGCATTAAGCCCCTGCACGCTGTTATTGAAAAATCTGCTGCTTTTTGTATAGAGTTTCCTTCCACCACTCAAACAATGGTCTCACTCTCCACCCTGATTTGTTTTCCAGGGAGCAAGAGCTTTCTAACCTGCTCCATGAGAAGAGGTACCTCAAAGCCCTGGGCTTGGCCATTTCCCTGGACCGGCCACACACCGTGTTGACAGTGGTCAAGGGTGAGTCCATGTTGTGCTCTGCAGGCATTTTCCTCCCTCTCTGCTTTCCAGAACACCCTCCAGGCTGTCAAAAGCTACAAAGTCTGATGATAACTCTGAAAGCCTCAGATTTCCCTTTCTCTTACCCCTCTGTTCTTCCTCAGTGAGATCAGCCCAGACAAGCAGTGGGCTCTCAGCTGTGGGCTGGGCTCCTTCCTGGACTCCTCCTTTCTCTCTCTGCAGCCATCCTTAAGGAACCTGAGGGGAGAAAACACTTGGAAGAGAACATTGTTCGGCTCCGGAAGGATCAGAAAGGTTTGTTGCAACATGATTTAAGTCCTGAAGGCTTCCAGGCTGGGGGCTTGTTTTCTGAACTGAAATTAGAACAATAAAATGGAACCATGCAATGGTCTGGGTTGGAAGGACCTTAAAGGTCACTTCATTCCACCCTCTGCCATGGGCAGGGACATTTCCACCAGCCCTGCTTGTGGTGCCCACCAGAGCTGCTCTGAGCTCGTGCATGTGGCTCTGCCTGGCCTTTCCTCTCCCTTGTTTAGGATGTCCCCAACTATGGGACATTGGGCCTTATCCCACACATGTGGGATGTGAAAGCTCAAGACACAGTTCTGTGTATAATTATTTTGCCCCTCTGGGCTCATCAGTCCCCGTGTGTGGGAGCTGAACCTCTCTGTGAGCCCCAGGCCATGCTGTCCTTCCCCCACAGAGGCAGTGCTGGCATTCCTGGTGACCTGGAACACCAACTCCAGGAACTGCCACGAGGCCCAGGCAGTGATGGAGACCCTGCTGAGGCACGAGGCCCCTGACACCCTCCTGCAGTTCTCGGGCATCAAATCTGCCGTGGAGTCCCTGCTGCCCTACACGGGTGAGTCACTTTGGGTCCTGGGGGGTCCTGCTGTGCCCTGGGCACAGAGTCCTGGAATGGGTGGCTTGGAAAGGACCTTAAAACTCAGTTAATCCACCCCTTGCAACAGTCAGGGACACCTCCCACCAGCCCAGGCTGCTCCAAGCCCTGTCCAGCCTGGCCTTGGACACTCCCAGGGATGGGGCAGCCACAGCTTCTCTGGGCACCTGTGCCAGGGCCTGCCCACCTTCACAGCCAGCAATTCCATCCCAGTATCCCATCTATCCCTGCCCTCTGGTACTGGGAAGCCACTCCCTGTGTCCTGTCCCTCCATCCCTTGTCCCAAGTCCCTCTCCAGCTCTCCTGGAGCCCTTTTAGACCCCGGGAGGTGCTCTCAGGTCTCCTGGAGCCTTCCCTTCTCCAGGTGAACCCCCCAGCTCTCCCAGCCTGGCTTCACAGTTTCCCTGGGGGTACAGAGGGGAGCTGTTTGCAGCCCATTCCGGGGGGATTGCCCTGATGGTTCCCCCCTGCAGAGCGGCACTTCCAGAGGCTGGGCAGACTGCTCCAGGCCTCCATGTTCATCGACTTCCTGTGGCAGAACATGAGGTTGGGGGACACGGCCCCGCAGGACAGCAGCACCCTGTGACCCCCTCTTTCCAAAGGGGAGCCTGAGCTCCTTCCCACCAGGATGGCAGCTGGATTTTTAGTTCCTGTATTTTATAATAAAACTTTAAATGTTAATTTCTAAACCAAGTCCAGCATCCAGTCTCTGTGGGCCTGAATGAGAGGAAAGGGTCATGTCTTTGGCCAGGCTCTGGTTTCCCTTGGTATTTTCACACCCTGAATTTTCAGGCCCAGACACTGGAACAGCATTCAATTTGGAGGAAAGGCAGGATCCTGACAAGCAATTGGGCTTTACTGGGATTTAAAGGTTTTTTGGAGCTGGGAGACACTCCTGGCAATGTCATACCTTGTCCCCAAGCCCAGCTGGGCACTGTGTATTGATCACTGTTGTGCCACTAAATATTTTCTTTGCTTGAGCAAAATGCAGGGACCAAGGCAGGTCTCACCTGTGCCCACCCCAAATTTAGCACCTGGGAGAAAGAGAAGGACATTTTGAGTTCCCCAGGTAGCAAATTTTTAAAATATAAAATGCAAATAGACTTCAGAGATGTTTATGTATATTTTATTTTAGAGATAAAAATGTATAAAACTCAAAACTACACAAACACATCAGAAGTTGTTTCTAAAAAATGTTAACAGATATCTGAGAGAATAACTACAATCAAAGCCAGCAATGTATAGAAAAGTCTTAATTTTCCTATAACTGCTTTTCTAACTCCAATCTAACTACCCAACCCACTTGGAGGGGGAATGTTTTGTCCATAGAAGTGACCTCTGTCCCTGTCCCCAGGTGGGACACAAGCTGTGTGGGAAATAGTGCAACAATGACTGAAATGTTCACGTCCTACGTGGCAGGATAAACACCTGCCTGAGGGAGAACTAACCAAATTCAAGTGACCTCCAACGTAGGAGCTGCTGGATCTGCAGCTGCCCTGACTCCCCTGAGGATTCAAACCCCTAAATCCTTTCCCAGTAACTCCTTTCCTGGCTTCCAGTCTCCCTGTGAAGCTGCAGCAGGAGTGGGTGCTGCCCAAGGAGGGGATGTCTGTGTGTGTTCCTCGGGATCTAACGGTGTCCTTGGGAAGTGACAGTCCCAGGCCTGATGGGGCCCTGGCAAGGTGTGTCTGGCTCTGCCTGGGCTGTCCCCTGTGCCCTGCCCAGGACACTGGTGCAGGCTGGGCAGCGATGCCAGGCTCTCCCCTGTGCCCTGCCCAGGCTGTCCCGTGTCCCCTGTGCCCAGCCCAGGACACTAATGCCGGCTGGGCAGTGGTGCCAGGCTGTCCCCTGCCCAGGACACTGGTGCAGGCTGGGCAGCGGTGCCAGGCTGTCCCCTGCCCAGGCTGTCCCATGTCCCCTGTGCCCAGCCCAGGACACTAATGCAGGCTGGGCAGCGGTGCCAGGCTGTCCCCTGTCCCCTGCCCAGGCTGTCCCCTGTCCCAGCCCAGGACACTGGTGCAGGCTGGGCAGCGCTGCCAGGCTGTCCCCTGTCCCCTGCCCAGGCTGTCCCGTGTCCCCTGTCCCAGCCCAGGACACTAATGCAGGCTGGGCAGCGGTGCCAGGCTGTCCCCTGTCCCCTGCCCAGGCTGTCCCGTGTCCCCTGTCCCAGCCCAGGACACTAATGCAGGCTGGGCAGCGCTGCCTGCAGGCCTGGCCGGGGGTTGTGCTGCCTCAGGGCACGCCTGGTGACGGTGCTGCAGCGCTGCAGGATCTCGTGGGGCGAGGGCCGCGCTGGCACCTTGGGGACACACGTGGCCAGGTCGGGGTCGGGGAGGGACGAGCTCAGATCGGCTGCAGATGACTCCACAAAGCCAGAGTCGTTCCTGTCCCTGGGGGTGAGCCGTGGGGACTTGGTGCTGTGCATGGCCAGGGCAGGGGAGCTCTGGGCCTGCTCCACTTCGGGCAGAGAGCGAGACAAGCTGGGCTTCCAGCTCAGCCGAGCGTCCTGCTCGCTGCTGCTCCCCGAGCTCAGGGAGGAGCTCTCTGACTCCAGGTCCGAGGTGGAGCTGGCCCTGGGCAGAGACCTGGACCTGTTTCTCTGAGAGCTCCCATCCTCCTCAGTTGGGCCACAGGGAGAGCCAGGCTGCACCCTGGGCTGTGCCACGGCCTCTCCCCGGGAATGGGGGGCCGACAGGGAGGAGCAGAGGTTCGGGGTGGAGACGTTGAGCCCGCAGCTGATGATGGTCTGCAGCTTGTGGTGAGGGTTCTTGTAGGGCCGGAGGCACATGGAGGGCATGTAGCCTGTGCTCCCGTTGTACCTGAGGGCAGGGATGGAGGGAACACTGAGAGGAGCCCTTCAGCCAGCTTGGACCAAGGGGCGGGAGCAGAGCAGGGGAGGGCCCAGTCCCGTGGTGTGCACAGGGTGTGAGGACTGGGAAACCATCCCTAGCCAAGGACATTCAGCCCAGAGGGACTCCTGTGCACCCCACATGGAGAGGAGCAGGCAAGCAGCACTGCAGCAGGACATCAGCTCCCTCGGGAAGCAGGACTTTGGAACAGCCTCCTTACCGGATGAGCCACCAGCCGTTGTCGGATCTCCTGAGCACCTCCACGACCACCCCACAGTGCAGAGAGAGCTCATCTGCCTTCTGAGCCTCGTAGGCTTGTACCACGAAGTACAGGCTGCCTGTGGGAGCAGGGGCAGGTTGGACTTGTCCTATGCACAAAATGCCCCATCCTGACAGACCAGCTCAGCTGCGGGGCAGGTGTCCCTGACAGGGACTGGTTTGCTCATGGACCCCAGTCATGATTGATTTAGGCTGGATACAAGGAACATTTTTTTAAAACAAGGGTGGGCAGGCCCTGGCACAGGTTACCCAAAGGACCTGTGGCTGCCCCATCCCTGCAAGTGTCCAAGGCCAGGAGCAACCTGGGCTGGTGGGAGGTGTCCCTGCCCATGGCAGGGGTGGCACTGGAGGACCTCGAAATGTCCCTTCCAGCCCAAACCATTCTCCACAGCAAAGCTGACCAGAAGAGTCAGAGCTCCAGAGATCCAGGTGGGGACTCCAAACAGTGGTTAAAGTGCTGGGGTTTTGCAGAACTCATTTTTTGAAGGAAGAACATGGTGCCCCAGAGAGCCAGGAGCAGACTTACCCTCTTCATTTGAGCTAAAGGTGTTCTGGATGTCCTCATGGACGTCAAGCTCTTCCAGGTACGAGGCTGGGAACCAGGCAATCTGCTTGTCTGCATTTTCCACCAGCCACCACCCTACAAAGAGCAAAATACCCAGTTTTTAACAGCCTGCAAGTTGAGAGATGTCCCTGGACAAGTGCAGGAGAGCAGGGACATTCCTGCCCCCCAGGTGAGCACACAAGTACAAACACCTGCAGCCCTGATGCTACCTTGGCATTTGCCAAGCTATGAATCCACCTGCCCCTCCACCCCTGACACTGAAGAATCCCCTCAAACATACCAGTCATGTCCTTGATTAACACTTCAACAATCTCCTTCTGAGCCACTGTGAAAGGCTTGTTCTTGGTGTCTTTGGTTTCAAAGCTCTCGAGGCAGCAGTAGCTCTGGGATGCCTGGGGAAGGGTGATGGAGATGGGCTGGTGCTTCTTTTCCCTTCTGAATTCTGATGGCATGATCACAACACTGGAAAGTAAAGTTTCACATCAAAAACTCACGTGGAAGGTTGAGTTTAGTATTAATTTTGGTAAAAACATTTATGCAGTGGTTAAGAAAAGCTTTAGGCATCAGAGACAGCCTAAACCCAGATTGCTGCCCTGGTGTTTCTCTTCTACCCATATTTCACAACACTTCTGTTTCATGAACAAACCAAAACCACAGCTCAGGTTTCACACCTGTTTTCAGGGAAGGAGGGATCGAGGTCTTGGGTCTGTGCCTTGAAAAACTCAATCACATCTTCACTCTGGGAGATTTTTGCATCCATTTTCAGCAGCTCCTGGGAGTAGGTTTCCAGCAGTTTCAGGATCTCCAGGCACCTGTTCAGCTTCCCACCCCTCCTGTGCTGCATTGTTACACCTTTAAAATAACAAGGGCACTGTAAGACAACAGTGGATCTGGATGCCTTGGGAGCAGCATCTTTTTCCTGAAAATGGGGTGTGATCACCTCCCACCCTTCCTGCCCACCCCCAAACCGTACAAAGTCACTGTCCCTGCCTCCTTGTCCTTTTTAACAGCTCCTGATACAATTTTCTAACATCCAAAATGTATGTTTTTTCCTGTGTTTCAAGAAGCTCTGGGCCAATATTTAAACTGTGATATTAATTTCCCAAGCACAATTATGAGTTAAAAAAGCCTTTCTGGGTTATTTTAAGTCTGTGCTAGACCCAAGCACACTGATGTAACCCAGTGGTGCTGTGCCAGGAGTGGGAGAGAGCTCTTGGCCTGTTGCAGAGGAAGGTCAGACAGAGACCTGTTGTGCCCAGCCCTGACTGCTCTCGTGTTTGTTGGTCCATCACAGGTTGGTTCTCACCTTTAAACCTGGGCAGACTCCTGAGTGAGCCACTCTCCATGGGGAATTTTCTCTTCAGCTCTTTCTAAAAGCAAAGGGAAGGAGAGAGCAGTGATTCCTCATGGCCCTGACACACAGCTGGGCTCCTTCCCTCACCCCAGGACAGGAATCCTGACACTTCAGGAAGGGAAAATTCACTTACATGAAATTTCTTAAAATCTTCAAACGTTCGGTAGATGAGAATGTTGTTCTGATCTGACCAAGACACAAACATCATGTAGTTCTGGGAAAAGAAAAGGTAAAAGAAATGCAATTTAATTCCAGTGCTCCATTTGAGATGCTTTCAGGCAATTGGCATTTGCCAGGAGCTGTGGTTTAGTTCTGGCCTCAGGCTAAGAGTATCACATAAAAAAATTAAACATTAACCCTACATCTTTCCTTAATTTCAGGGTTCCAAATGGATGATCATTCCTGAAATCAGGATAATTTTATGGCACTGTGACAGAAAGAGCAAAATCCAAGATAATCATTTTCTTGTGATATTAAGCCCATTAAAAATTCCCTTTGTCACAGATCCCAAGGTTCTAATCCTAACGCTGCAGGGAATGAGCAAACATACCCCTGGAAGAATAAATCCAAACCCCTCTACTTTCCTAATTTATTTAAGGAGAAACAACCACCACCACTAAAATTAATGTACCTTCTGCTTTCTGCATTGCATGAAGCCCACAGCCTTCACATCCACAGGGAACCTGCTGCAGCTCATCTTCCCCACACTGCTCCTCCCTCACAGGGAGCTGCAGGGATGTCCTGGAGGGCTGTGAGCTGCAGGGATATGTCCTGCAGGGCTGTGTCCTGGAGGGCTATGTCCTGGAGGGCTGTGAGCTGCAGGGATATGTCCTGCAGGGCTGTGTCCTGGAGGGCTGTGAGCTGCAGGGATATGTCCTGCAGGGCTGTGTCCTGGAGGGCTGTGAGCTGCAGGGATATGTCCTGCAGGGCTGTGTCCTGCAGGGCTGTGTCCTGGAGGGCTGTGAGCTGCAGGGATATGTCCTGCAGGGCTGTGTCCTGCAGGGCTGTGTCCTGTGCTGGGTGAGCAGAGCTGTGGCTCCAGCCAGGGCTGCCCAGGTTAAATACCCTGGAGCAGGAGGCAGGGCACAGGTTACCACACTTCCTTCTCCGCCCCGCAGAAATTCCGTAGTTTGAAACTCCCATCTCCCAGCTGCCTTTTACCTTTTACCTTTCCTCCTGCTTTTACCATGCAAACATTCCCAGCTGCAGTAGCAGGGACAGAGGTCAGGGAGCTGGGGAAGACAACCAGGTTGTTTTATCACATTCCCACTCCACAGTGCTGGGAAGTGAGCCTGGCCCTGGGTGTGCAGGAGGTCACTGGGGCAGCAGCTCCTGCCCCCAGGAATTTCCAGGGATACACACAGAGTTTTTATGGTTTTATTGCACAGACAGTTACCTGCAGCTTGGGATGAGCTCACACCTGTCCCAAAGACTGATTCACAACGTGGATTTGTTGTAAGGCACAAATCAGGCCCTACTTGGTAAGTGTAACAGTTGTTACAGGTATTTTTTCTTTCCTGTTTTGTGCCACCTGCTGAGATACTTTAAATGGATTTCTGGCAGCTTTATCAATATTTGCACACTCTCAGAAATTATGGGAGATGCTAATGACAATGTTATCATAGAATCCTGGACTGGTTTGGGTTGGAAGGGACCTTAAAGCCCATCCAGTGTCATCCCCTGCCATGGGCAGGGACACCTCCCACCAGCCCAGGTTGCTCCAAGTCCCATCCAGCCTGGCCTTGGACAGTCCCAGGGATGGGGCAGCCACAGCTTCTCTGGGCAACCTGTGCCAGGGCCTGCCCACCCTCACAGGGAAGAATTCCTTCCCAATATCTGTTCTAAACTTACCCTCTGACAGTTTGAAGCCATTGCCCCTTGCCCTGTAAGTACATGAGCAAACACATCCCCAGGGTGTAACGTAGAGTCCCAAAACTCCTCAGGTGTAAATATGGGATGGAGACAGCTCTGAGCACCCTGTGCACTGTCCTGCATCCAGCCAGGTGTCCATCCCCTCTCAGCTCTTCCCAAGGACCAGCTCCACTGCCTGGAGGCACAGTAGGACAGGTAATTCCAGCCCTGGACAGCCTGTCCTCTCCCTGAACCTGTGTATGCCTCAGGGTATGACTTGGCTGATGGGCACCCTGTGATTAAACAGCCTTCTCTGTCCTCCCTCCCCCTCTTCTTTGATAAAGCCTAAATTGAACCATTATCCTTGTAATTATCATTATTGGAGCCCAAATTGAGAGGGTCAGCCCTGCCTTCCCTTTCATTCCTCAGTTCCACCTGGTGTCTCAAACCCTCAGTAACAGTTGTGGATAATTTTTCATCTAGCAAAAAACCCTCACAGAACTGGAATAGGGAGCCAGGCCAGATTCCTTCTGGATATCCAGACAAAACAGTGAGGAGGGCCTTGGTTTGTGTTCCCTGAGCACTTGAGGCTGCTCCCACCCAGCAGGATGGCAGTTCTGGGGGGCAAAGGGAGCAGGTTTGTTCTGACTGGATCTGTTGCTGCTGGACATCTGTTCTCCATTACAAAGGGAAAGTCACCCAGAGAGAACTTCAGTTCTGTGTGTATTTGGATGGGAAAACCCCTTCAGTGGCACTTCCAGGGCACTTCCTGGCTCAGGGAGCTGCACAAGAACTGCCCTGTGGGAAGGTGATGGGAAGCAGCTCCCTGATCTCCCCAGCCCTGGAATTGGACCCTCCATCCCTCTGTTCACAAAGGGTCCAGCAAGAACATGTGCTGGTAAATGTGCCCAGCTCAAGGGTAAGGATTTTACAGAGAGAGAGGAACTCACTTCATCCATTGAGCTTATTTTGAAGGTTCTGATCTCCAGTGTGGCAAACCCCTTTGTCAGCTCCTGTCATCAAACCCACAATCCCAGGCTTCTCCTTGGCAGCCAAGCCAGGGCCAAGCTCACCTTCACATGGCTCTGGGAAATGGCTCTTGAAAATATCTGGGACCAAGACACTCAACAAAGGACCTTGGATTGGTTTCCTGTCTCAGAGCAGACACAAACCACAACATATTCCAAGAGTGTAAAGGCTTAAATGTATTTACCCAGACTGGGAAAAGCCAAAGGCAAGGAATCCTTAGAGAAGCCACAGGAAGAGGAGATGGCCAGGGAGGTTCAGAGATCATGCTGCTCTGCACTGGATGTGGATGTCCTGAAAATCAGAGTAGGAAACAGCCTTGGGCAAAGGCTTTGCTGTACTGCACCATTCTCAGGGAATCCAAGCAGAAAGTGGGGTGTGGAAAATACAATGGAATGTTCTAACAGGAAGGTGAAGCTACACAGAGGTTTGCAAGTCACCCGAGGCTGGAGAGCCAGCCCTGCAGTTTGCAGAGCAGATATATGGGGCAGATTGGGTTCCTGGGGAGATCTCTGGTGACAGGTCTCAGAGAAGGGGAAGAAGGAGCAAAACTGCTCAAAACTCAGTAATGAGTTACTGAGAAAACATTCTGTGGAAATGAAAGTCACTGCACAGCAGAGCAGAGGTGTGGGGAGGGAGGAGAACAGCCTGGCACTGCCCAGGGACACCACCAGTGTCACCCCAGGGCTCTGCAGCTGTCACAGCAGCATCAGCGCCCTGTCCTTGTCAAGGCTGATGTCACGACACTGAGTGTTTGAGACTGACCTACTGAGGCACGTCAGGTGAGTCTGCAGTGACACTGCCCAGGAAACCCAGGGCAGGGATGGCCACATTACCCTCTGGATGAGCCCAGGAGCTCCTCAACATGTCCCCCACGACACCCAGCCATGCCAGGGCCATTCCTGTTGGGAAGGAAGGACAACCAATTAGAAGAGGCCATTAATTCCACTTCTCTGCAGGATACATTTGAACTCACACATTAAAAAACAAGACAAAATATTGGGTTTAGACATTATTAAGTTTACATTGTGACTTCTGCTACTTCCAAATTATCCTGCCATAAAACAGAACCTCCTTATGGGTAATTATTAACAGAAGGGTAGGAGTGCTCTGCCCAGAAAAAGTGACACTTCACAAATATTCCTGGTTGCTGCCATTTCATCTTCAATATTTATTTACACAGCTTTGAGGGCAACAGTTACTTATTTCTTTAGATGTTTTACAAGGTACCAAACAGATCATAAATTAACAGGTAACGTGTAGGAGTGCACCACCTGGCTTTGCCAAGATGGAGGAAACACAAGTTTTCCTCCATAACTCCCACAATTTTTCATCCTGCCCCCAGACAGCTCCAGGGTGGGGCTGTGCCTCCTGCCTCTCGAGGAGCATCACCATGGCCATAAACTGCTTTGGGTGTAGAAACGTGTTTGTGTCACGGGAGGTGACTCAGGGACTGTCACGGGGAGTCACAGCAGAGGCCCTGCCCCAGAGAGCCACAGCTGGAACACAAGGCAGCTCATCCAGGCACTTCAGGGACACCCACGGTCACTGGGCTGTCCCCTCTGCTGCTCCCTTACAAGAGCAGCTTCCCTTGCGTGACAAAGAAACACTGAGGGGCTGGTTTCCTTTTCATTGCCATATTTTCATCAGGAATGGCTTAATGCAGTGGGTCTAATGAGAGAGCAGCAGCACAGGTGGGACAAGGGCCTGGACCAATCCCTCACTGCACCCAGCAGGAGCCAGAGCAGAGTCTGAGTGCACAGATGTTCAGGGTAACCAAGGGCAGCTCCTCAGCAGCTCCTCCACAGCCATTTTCCAAGTCTAACAAGCAACAGCCTCATCCCAAATGCACATACATGGAAAGAGAAGGAGCTGTTTACAAACATCCCTGAGGACATAAAGAAATCCTGTCTGGGCTGGTGAGGGACCTGTATCCTCAAGGCTGACAGTGTGTGGGACTCTGCATCTGGGATTTCTCCTTCTATGCCCAGGACAGGAAAGGCAAAGAGAGGGAAAGTTCTCAAACCACCCCTGGGACACTCTGGCTGCAAGGAAGAGATAAGAAAAGGCACAGCCAAGGGGGGCCCTTGCCTGGAACGAGGTCTGTAGAAAAGCTCCATCCTTCCCTCCCTCACTCTCAGGATCAAAAGCTGCCCTTTACTGTTCTTGAAGGTGACCTGTGATGACACATGACCTATCAGCACCTTTAATGAAAACCCCAGCTGCTAAAAGCTGATTTTAAGAGTACAAAAAGGATTTAGACTTTTAATAAATAGAGAAACAGACCCTTATTTAAAAAGAGTAATGAAACCCCAGACACTGGAGTTGACAAAATCTCCTTCACCTCATGAACAAAGGAAGCTGTTGAACTTTCACACAGACTGGGATGAGAGATTTTGTAGAAGAAAATACTTTATTTCATCCTAATTTCAGCAGCTGCTGCAGACTCTAAAGCATTTTTCCATGGCCAGTGGGATCCAGTTCAGCAATCCTCAGAGATCCTGTGATTCTATGACAGTGCTCACTTTCTACAAACCCTTATCCTGCTCTTTCCATGAGGAGCCAGCACATGGAGAGGGGATGTTTCTTTGGACACTTTTGTTCTCCTCTCTGTTCCAAGCCTGTCTCTGCTTTGCTCTGCCCACTCCCTTTAACCTGCAGTACCCTGGGATGGATCCTACCTGGGGCATCCCTGGGTATTGCCCACCAGGACTCAGGACATGGGGGTCCATCCCTGCTCTGCATCACTGACAGCTGATATAAAATCCCAGCATCACATCAAACTCCCTGCAACCTGGCACCAGGGGGCTCATTTTCCATGGAAACCCATGGGATGCAGCTGCCCAGCCCAGGGGAGCACTGCCTGCTGTGGGAGGGTTGCTCACTGCCAGGGCATGTCAGACAGGGCCTGTTCACCAAGCACTTGCTGCAATAATTTCATAACTCCTTTGTGTGAAAGTGTTGTGTTTTCCTGAGGGTTATGCAGAGGACAAAAGTGTGATTCAAGAGGGAATCTTCCAGAAAGGGTGAGAATGTAACTTAAACCACTGGAAGAGAAAGTTTCCCTTCATTGCATCACTTTCTACAATTAACAGGGTGTTTGATGAGTGTGTGGTCTGGGGCCAGCACAGTGTGTGAACGTGCTGGGGCACAGGTATGGGGTGTGAAGGGAAAAGGAAAGCAGGGCTGGGTTTGCAAGCTTTGAGACTCTGCCCTGCACAGCCTGCCCTGCATGTTCCCAAACCCAGCAGGGGAAAATCCCAGCACCACCAGTACAGCCAATGGCAAGCACAGCAAGTACCAGGCAATGTGGAGAAATACTGTTTTCTCTTGGGCAAAATCTGTTCTTACTTCATGCTAAATATAGTAAAGAGATGAGAGACAAGATCGTTGTGTTCCTTCCAGATTAGTCAGAGAAGTGCTCATCCCACTCCTCCCCTTTCCTCACTGCCCACACCACAGTGAGCAGAGCAAAGGGCCTTGTCTCTCCTGGGGATTCCACCAGCAGTGGCTCCAGTGGGAAGGTCACTGCACTTCAGGGCAAAAGCAAGACCTGTGTGTTCCTTGCCCACCTCAGAGGGGAAATATTTAAGCAATATTTGATCTTCACTCACAAGTTTGGCAGGGAGAAGAGTAATGTGGAAGGAGAACTCATTTCATTAATGATTAATTCTTAATAAATCAACACATTCTCACAGTACCTACTATGTGAGAAAAGTCTCTTCCACTGTCTGAGACTTCCTGTACAATTGCTTAGATTTACTTCTGAAGAAAGGAATCAGCCCAAATCAGGGAGATGAGGAAAAGGAAAGCACCAGGTGCACCTGTCCTGGATGGAACAGGAGATTTTAAAAGCTCAGCTCTCAAAACAAGGTCATTAATTTTCAGGAGGCACAAACAGGAGTAAGATAAGGAAGGACCCTCAAAATCCATATGGGAAACAACTACAACATTTTAAAATTGTATCTTCTCCCTAAAGCAAAGGGTTCTGCTGCCACTGGAGGGTTTTTGCTTCATTTTTCAAGAGCACAAAAGGAAAACTCCCAAGTTTGCTGTTCTGGGCTCAGAATGCATTAACTGATTCCAGGGATGCTCAGAGGGAGCCTGGGAAGGAGGAGAAGGCAGGAGAATGACACAGGCAGGACTGGCAGGACCAACCCACAGAAATAATCTGGTTTTCTCCCTATCCCTGCCATTGCCAATATGTACATACTCCTTGGTTCTCATTTTAATCAGCAAGAGGATCCAAAAATGATACAAATTTTAAAACACAGAACTGCATCCCTGGGTATAGATGAGGGCCTTGGTTTACTCCATGCTCAGTCTTACACCTCAGACTGTTCTGAACACACTTCAGTAGTGCTGGATGGATCTGAACAGAGACCAATCTCCCACCCACCAACAGTGAGGCTCCTTCCTGGTAACTGGGAGATAAATCCAAGCTTTTGAGAAATTCTGCAGGTGATGTATTTGTTGTACACAAGCAGAACTGATCCACATGAATCACTTACCTGGAAACATACGTCATTTTTTCTGCTGCTGTTTCCTAGTTGGCTGTAATTTCTCAGACAATTCATGACTAATTCCTGGTACTGGCCTGTCACTTGTTCAAATTCAGGCTCAAATCTCTGCGTGTAAATACAAGTCAGCTTCCTGATGGTGTGTTCCCCTGGGGAGGAAAACAGTTACATTCAGCTGCAACGCCCTAAAAACCATCACAAAAACTTGGTGAGAATCCTGAGAGGTACAGGATAAATTCCAGGGATGGACTACCCAGAACCTGGATGGAACTGGGCAACCTGTGTCAGTGCCTTTATTTAAAACTTTAAATAAATTACTGAACACTCAGTGGTGTTTAGCTTCCCAAATGAGGAAGGCTCTGAGAATATTATTCCTTGTCCCCATCCATAAATGAGCATCCTGGGGCCACACTGCTGGGAAAGGAGCTCTGTGAAGGCTTCTTGGGATCACCCCTTCTTGGGATCACCCCTCCTTGGGATCACCCATCCTTGGGATCACCTGTCCTTGGGATCACCCCTCCTTGGGATCACCCGTCCTTGGGATCACCTGTCCTTGGGGTTATCCATCCTTGGGATCACCTCTCCTTGGGATCACCCATCCTTGGGATCACCCCTCCTTGGGATCACCCCTCCTTGGGATCACCTGTCCTTGGGATCACCCGTCCTTGGGATCACCTGTCCTTGGGATCACCCATCCTTGGGATCACCCATCCTTGGGATCACCCCTCCCTGTGTCTCCTCTCCTTGGAGCCACCCTCTTTGAGGTCACCCTGCCTTGCTCAGGGGCTGTATTTAAGCTGCAGCCTTTGCCTTGCTGGAACCCACTGTGGGGATCCCTGTGCCATGGATTTTGCAGAGCTCAGGAGGCCGGGGAGAGTGTCCAGCCCCATTTCTTCTTCCTTCCCCAAACCCCCCTGTCAGCTGCCTGTTCCCAAGTTCTTCTTTAGCAAGTGCAAAGATAAGAGCAGAAGATCAAACGGCTCTTCCTCTGAGAAAGGCAAACACACCCTTTGGTTTTCTCCAGCACAGGTTTCACTGGTGCTTCCTGGTATTCCTGCCATGGCCCCCTTGTTACCCCATTCCAGGCAGGGATTAAGCAGCTCTCAGGAGGAGGCCCATGCCCAGGAACCTCCAGGGCCCAGTCCCACAGATGTCAGTGACTGAGACACGGGTGCTTTGTTGGGAGCCCTGTGAGGAGCCACTCTCAGAAGGTCCTGGGCCACATTCCATGGAATCCTTGTCTGGCAGAGCAGGATGGAGCCTCTGCTCCCTGCTGGGAAGCAGCTGCTCTTAGAAAGGATCATGGAATCACCAAATGGTTTGCATTGGAAAGGACCTCAAAGCCCACTCAGTGCCACCCCTGCCATGGGCAGGGACACCTCCCACCAGCCCAGGGTGCTCCAAGCCCTGTCCAGCCTGGCCTGGGACACTCCCAGGGCTGGGGCAGCCACAGCTGCTCTGGGCACCTGTGCCAGGGCCTGCCCACCCTCACAGGGAAGGATTTCTTCCCAATAACCCATCAGTGTCAGGAGTTTGTTTGATAACAGGCCCTGCCACATTCCAGCTCCCAAATCAGTGCTGGAAGCAGAGGCTCAGGTGGGTTGGGGCTGTCCAGGGGAGGGGAGCAGGAAGGAATGTTGCCATAGCCCTCCTCTGCTCTGCTCCACATTCCTTCCTTTGGGTGGAATTCATTTAGCTCTGTGCTTGCATTCAATTAGAGACAGTAAAGTGAATTTCCTTGCTCTGATTTGAATCTGAGCATCCCTCCTTTTTGGCCTTTGAAATCCAAGATGATGCTGGCCCTGAGGACAAACAGAGAAAATTGGGAGCACCTTTCCCTAAAGACCCAGCTCTGTTCCTACAGCTGACCAGGAAAGGGACGAGGAGAGCAACACTGTCAGGGGTCTCTGTAACCAACAGCTTCTCTCCAGGTTATGAGCTTTTTCCTTTCCAATAAAAATGCTTATATTTTAACTAACTCCATAAATTAAATCACTGATGAGGAAGCAAAGTCTATGAACAGCCAAACCAGGAGACTGCTGTGACTTGGAAACATTTCTGCAACTATTTAATTGCTTGAAGATCAAACAATAAAGCTCTATATGAAATTTCCTGAGTCTCTCTCTGTTTCCTGATTTAAAAAAAAGAATTAGGTCCATAGCATCATTTAAAACATTTATTGGTGGGTAAAGAAAACAGATATATAACAGATATCCCTACCTGATCTTTCTTTCATGTGTGAAATTTAGATTTATTGTTGTACAGAACTTGAGACAAAGCCATTCCAGTAATTCCTATCAGCTGCTCACGTGGATTCTCCCTCCCTCATGAACATCAGCAAAGAAATATTCTCTTAAAACTGCAAATAAATTTGAAAAAGGAGTGCTGGTAAATGGGATGGAGATCCAGACCATCAGCTCAGTGCTCCACAGAGCAGGAAACAGCTCAGCCAGTTCCATGAGAAACACACCAAAAATCTTATTGAAGACATGTCTTTGAGGGATTTCTCTGCAATGATGCACTGCCTGCTAAACACTTACACTACACTGTATTAAATATATCATCTATACATACTTATTAAAATTTATCTACAAGATGATATTTTGGTCCACCTTCATCCTGGACATGCCTTTGTTTGCTTTAAATAAAATAATCACATTTTCAACTTGCCCTGCAGGCCATGAAGAGAAGCAAAGTGGAAGTGGATACAAAATTCACATTCTGGAGCACGTTGCCCACAATGGGAGACTTACCCTGTGGCCCCCAAACCTCTGATGGCTGGATGGAATCAAGCCAAAAAGAAGGGAGAGAGGAAGTCTGTGCTGCTCTCCAAGTTTCCATTCCCTGACCTCCACCAAGAACTCCCTGAGGCCACTGTGGATGCAGGATGTGCTGCAGGGGGTCACATCTGCCAGACTACAGGACAAAACAAAAAGAAGTGCTGTTAATGTAGCCACAGCTAAATAACCTTTCCATGTGGAGAGACCCAGTTCTGGATATTGATGGGTGTTGAGACCCAGTTCTGGATACTGATGGGTGTTGAGTTCCAGTTCTGGATACTGATGGGTGTTGAGTTCCAGTTCTGGATATTGATGGGTGTTGAGACCCAGTTCTGGATATTGATGGGTGTTGAGTTCCAGTTCTGGATATTGATGGGTGTTGAGACCCAGTTCTGGATATTGATGGGTGTTGAGTTCCAGTTCTGGATATTGATGGGTGTTGAGTTCCAGTTCTGGATATTGATGGGTGTTGAGTTCCAGTTCTGGATACTGATGGGTGTTGAGACCCAGCTCTGGATATTGATGGGTGCTGGCCCATCTCCCAGGAGCTGGGTCATCATCCTCAAGGGAGCCTGTGGCTCTCTGGGAATAAAAGGAAATCTGCCAAATGTCCCCTCCAGACCATGCACTGGGGCCAGGCCTGGGCTCCCCTTCTCCCTGAGCAGCCCAGCCCCTCCCAGCCACAGGAAGGGCTCAGGGTGATGTGCCTGTCCTGGGGTGACACGTGCCAACCCTCGAGGAAAGAGGAAAACCTTTCCACAACACAGATTTACGAGCATGTGACAGCTGTTAAAAACATGCAGGGTTTCATAGGGGTGTGTTCCCACAGGGAGTCCAGTTATCCACCTGTTTGCCCATTAAATCCCACTGTTGACTGTGTGACTGTGCTGAGGTAACACTGAGGAGCTGCTGGCGTGCCAGAGAGCTCTGCCACAGTGTGTGCACAGCACAGAATCCCAGAAGAGACCTCCCTATCCACTCCAACCCCCTGCCAGGCAGGGCCACCTGGAGCAGGTGACACAGGGACATGTCCAGGTGGGGCTGGAATGTCTCCAGAGAGGGACACTCCATGCCCTCCCTGGGCAGCTGTTCCAGAGCTCTGCCACCCTCCATGGAAAGAAGCTCTTCCCCACCTTGAGATGGAACTCGTTGTGTTTTAGTTCATGGCCATCACTCCTTGTCCTGTCCCTGGACACCACTGAGCAGAGTCTGGCACTGTTCCCTGACACCCCTTGGGGATATTTGTGTGGATTGATGGGATCCCCCCTCAGCCTTCTCCTCTCCAGACTAACCAGGCCCAGCTCCTGCAGTCTCTGTTCAGCACAGAGATGCTCTACATCCTATATATATATATACATACGTACATACAGATATAGATATATATATATACACACATATATGTATATTTGTGCTCAGGAGGGTGAGTCGTGGTCCTTGACACCTTCATCGGGGACGTGGTAGATCCCCCTTTACTCCCTCGGGGCCCACAAGGGCAGACCCCCATCACACTGAGGAGAAGAAGTCGGAGACCCCCTTTACCCTCCCTGTGAGGGGCATCCTGTCCTGGCCCTTCCACCTTGCGGGGGACAACGGGACAGCAGCTGAGCCCCCTCACACGGAGGGGACAGGATGGGACCCCTCAGTCCCTCCGAGCCGAGCCCTGTCCCGGCCCCTCCACCCTGAGGGGACACGCAGCGCCCCCCGCACCTGAGGGGCGATGAAAAGCGGACAAGTGGCGGCGGGAGGCTCCTATGACAGAACACACTCCCTGTTCTCCTCAAAGACAGTATTTAAACACAAACTTTGCTGTTGTTTCAGTAAAAAAAAAACCCTCGGTGTCCCGGTCCGAGCCCCTCTCGGCGAATGGCGCCGCCCCGGCCCGGCCTGCACCGCGCCAAGATGGCGGCGCCCGGTGAGGGCCGTGAGGGCCGGAGGGATCGCGGCTCCTTCCCCGCCGCGGGCCCCGACGGCGGCCCCTTTCCCTTCCCCTTCTCCTTCGCCGGCCCGCACGGAGCGGCGGGGGAGACCCCTAAGAAGCCGTGCCGAGCCTGCACGGATTTCAAGAGCTGGCTCCGAGAGCAGAGGAAGCAGGCGGCGCCGGGCGGCGCGGTGAGCAGCGGCGGAGCCTCCCCGGGAGCCTCCCCGGGCACCGCCGGCCCCTGAGGAGCCCCCTCAGGCCTCCATCAGCGCGGTGGGGCTGCGTGTGCCCCGCACGGAGGGAAGGGCTGGGACAGGGTGCCCCTCAGTGGGAGTGAAGGGATTGTCCGTCTGCTCCTCGGGTGTGAGGGGGCTCTGCCATTGCCCCTGTGAGGGTGTGAGGGGGCTCTGCCATGGGCTGTGAGGGAAACTCTGACATGGCTCTTGTGAGGGTGTGAGGGCAACTCTGCCGTGGCCCCTGTGAGGGTGTGAGGGCAACTCTGCCATGGCCTCTGTGAGGGTGTGAGGGCAACTCTGCCGTGGCCTCTGTGAGGGTGTGAGGGCAACTCTGCCATGGCCCCTTTGAGGCTGTGAGGGCAACTCTGCCATGGCCCCTGTGAGGGTGTGAGGGCAACTCTGCCATGGCCCCTGTGAGGGTGTGAGGGCAACTCTGCCATGGCCCCTGTGAGGGTGTGAGGGCAACTCTGCCATGGCCCCTGTGAGGGTGTGAGGGCAACTCTGCCATGGCCCCTGTGAGGGTGTGAGGGCAACTCTGCCATGGCCCCTGTGAGGGTGTGAGGGCAACTCTGCCATGGCCCCTGTGAGGGTGTGAGGGCAACTCTGCCATGGCCCCTGTGAGGGTGTGAGGGCAACTCTGCCATGGCCCCTGTGAGGGTGTGAGGGGGCTCTGTTCTTGTCCCCACTGAGAGTGTGAGGGGAATTCTGCCATGCCTTCTGTGAGGGGGCTCTGTTCTTGTCCCTGTGAGGGTGTGAGGGGGCTCTGCCATGGCCCCTCAGAGTGTGAAGGAGACTCAACCCTTGTCTTCACTGCGAGTTTGAAGTGGGCTCTGCCATGGCCCCCCTGCGGGTGTCACACCTGTTGGTCCCATCTCACCCTCCCAGCCAGCACAGAGGGGCTGTGTCCCCACCAAACCCCAGTGTCCCCTCACAGCCCTCTCTCTGCTCCAGGACGTGGCGGTGGCCGAGGACAAGGAGCCGCCGGCGGACTGTCCCCTGGACAGTGAGCAGCTGGGCCGCAGCACCTGGGCCTTCCTGCACACCATGGCCGCCTACTACCCTGAGCGGCCCTCGAGGGCCCAGCAGAGCGAGATGAGGGACTTCATCAACCTCTTCTCCAAGTTCTACCCCTGCGAGCACTGCGCTGAGGACCTGAGGGAGAGGTGAGAGCCCTCTGGGGGTTCTGAGGATCTGAGGGAGAGGTGAGAGCCCTCTGGGGGTTCTGAGGATCTGAGGGAGAGGTGAGTGTCCTCTGGGGGTTCTGAGGATCTGAGGGAGAGGTGAGAGCCCTCTGGGGGTTCTGAGGATCTGAGGGAGAGGTGAGAGCCCTCTGTGGGGTTTTGAGGACCTGAGGGAGAGGTGAGTGTCCTCTGGGGGTTCTGAGGATCTGAGGGAGAGGTGAGTGTCCTCTGGGGGTTCTGAGGATCTGAGGGAGAGGTGAGAGCCCACTGGGGGTTCTGAGGATCTGAGGGAGAGGTGAGAGCCCTCTGTGGGGTTTTGAGGGTCTAAGGGAGAGGTGAGAGCCCTCTGTGGGGTTTTGAGAATCTGAGGGAGAGGTGAGAGCCCTCTGTGGGGTTTTGAGGACCTGAGGGAGAGGTGAGAGCCCTCTGGGGGTTTTGAGGACACGAGGGAGAGGTGAGAGCCCTCTGGGGGTTCTGAGGATCTGAGGGAGAGGTGAGAGCCCTCTGGAGGTTCTGAGGATCTGAGGGAGAGGTGAGAGCCCTCTGGGGGTTCTGAGGACCTGAGGGAGAGGTGAGAGCCCTCTGGGGGTTCTGAGGATCTGAGGGAGAGGTGAGTGTCCTCTGTGGGATTTTGAGGACACGAGGGAGAGGTGAGAGCCCTCTGGGGGTTTTGAAGATCTGAGGGAGAGGTGAGAGCCCTCTGTGGGGTTTTGAGGATCTGAGGGAGAGGTGAGAGCCCTCTGTGGGGTTTTGAGGACACGAGGGAGAGGTGAGAGCCCTCTGGGGGGTTTTGAGGATCTGAGGGAGAGGTGAGAGCCCTCTGGGGGGTTTTGAGGATCTGAGGGAGAGGTGAGAGCCCTCTGTGGGGTTTTGAGGACACGAGGGAGAGGTGAGTGTCCTCTGTGGGGTTTTGAGGATCTGAGGGAGAGGTGAGTGTCCTCCACAGGTTTTTGAGGATCTGAGGGAGAGATGAAAGCTCTCAGTGGGTTTTTGAGGATCTGAGGGAGAGGTGAGTGTCCTCTGTGGGGTTTTGAGGATCTGAGGGAGAGGTGAGTGTCCTCCCTGGGTTTTTGAGGATTTGAGCAACAGGTGACTGTCGTAAGTCAGGGGTTTTTTGCAGACCTGAGGGAGAGGTGGGTCTTCTCAGCAGGTTTTTTGGGTACCTGAGGGAGAGGTGAGTGTCCTCAGCGGGTTTTTGTGCTGAAGGGGCTTGCCAGAAATGCTGGGCTGCAGCAGCTATTTTGCATATCAGCAGCTCTTCCTGCACTTGGGGTTTGTAGCTGCCTGACCTGGTTTCTTCCATTATTGCATCAATCACAGCACACTTGCTCAAAAAACAAACACTTGTGCTGTTGGGTTGTGTGCTGTCCCCAGGGCCTCCCTGAGGTGACTTTGGGGTTCTCTGGGTCAAACTGGGCTTGTGAAGAGTTGTGGAATTAGAGAGACATATATTTTTTTTTCAGGAGACAGGTGTTCTTCCACCCCACAAGGTCCCCTGTACTGACAAATAAAGAGGAGGCAAAGACTGAAATGGGCCATGATGTTTGACCTTAGAATGAGATGATCTTTAAGGTCCCTTCCAGCCCAAATCATTCTGGAATTCTGTCATAAATTTTTCTGTTCCTGTCAACTTCTTTCGCAGAAATTCCGATTCCTCTTCCAGTTGAACACACAAAAAAGTTTGAAATCTAATGGTCTACTTCAAAGGCATCACATGGCAAAATAACTGTTCCAGTTTTATCATTTATTAACGAGTGTTTTGATGAACTCCAGTATTTCTTCCTTTTTATCATAGAAAAGTTTTTACTCTGGTGTCTTTTCCAGTTGCTGAGACCAGTGAATGAAACCAAGCCGCAGCCATCAGTATTTTATAGATAATTAGTGATAATTACTGCTCTCCCTGTGCTCTCTCTGGGCTCTGTGCCTGCTGTGGGTGCTGAATTGGGTGACAGTAACGCAGTAACATGTTTCCTCTTCCCCGTGCAGGTTGCGGAGGAACCAGCCGGACACGAGCACGAGGAGCGGCCTCTCCCAGTGGCTGTGCGTGCTCCACAATGAGGTGAACAGGAAGCTGGGGAAGGCGGAGTTCGACTGTTCCCGGGTGGATGAGCGCTGGAGGGACGGCTGGAGGGACGGCAGCTGTGACTGACCCGCGGGCTGCCGGCACAGAGTCCCCCTGGTGTCGGGGCACTGCAGGGAGCCACTGGCTGTGCCTGGGCGGGACTGACTGAAGGCTGGAAGGAGGGTGGAAAACCTTATCCTGATTAAATTTGATACATCATTGCAGTAATGAGTTACCTGAGGGACTGAGGCCTTATGTCTGGCACAGGAATTGCCACAAACCTGTGAGGTTGAGTCACTGAGAAACTCGTGGAGGCCTTTTCCTGATGACATTTCCTTATTTTGGGGGCATTTGCTTATTTCTGTGCCTAGAATTCGTTTTCCCTGAACAGAGTTCTGTTCTCTGCAGGCATTACCCTGATGTTTCAGCAAATGCATCTGATTAATTGTAATTTTCATTTTGGTTCTGATAGAGGAAACCTGTGCTGGGTTTTGTGCCCAGCCTGCACCCCCAGATCTCTCTCTCTGGGCTCTCCAGTCCTTGTTGTTAATCTTGCATCCAATTCCTTTGATAAAACGACTGAGGGCAGGTGCATTTAGTTTGAATACTAAAACCAGGGAGCCCAGACTTCTCATTCTGATTTTGTGTTTCAGTTTATCTTATAAGGGGCATTGCAGAAAGGGAAACTAGAGCAGGACGAGACAAAACCCTGAGGAGTGGGACAAAATATCAACAGTGGGAAATTCAAATGTTTTAAATTAATTGCTATTTTTCTTTGGATCCAGAAGTGAGTTGGTGATAAGTTCTACTGAACTACTTACTCTTAAAGCAAATAACCTCCTTGTTTCTGCTTTGTCTGGCATGAAAATAGCTCGAGACTGATGTCTGTGATGAAGCATATTCAGCTGTAATTATTCTGAGATGAAACTCTTGATTGGTGTTTGCTGGCCTGGAGGATACTCTGGTGTAATCCCCAGATAAAATCTCTCTGGGAGAGGACTTTAGAAGCTCCCAGAAGTGTTTGTGTCCTGCTGGGGACTGTGGTGTCAGCCCCACAGAGCCTTTATTGAGAGGGGACTCACAGGAGCCCCTGGGGCGGATTCCTCTGCTCAGGCCCAGGCCCTGTGTGTTGCTGAGCCAGCTGTGCTGCATCCCTGTGTTGGGAAGGGGAATGTCAGACTCCATGGGAGCAGCACTACAAATCTGCTGCACCACGATGCACAGAACACACCCCTTCAGTAAAGGGGACACAAAACAGAGTCAAAATCATTTCAGTTCCTCACGTAGGTCGTGATCTCATCCCTTCCTGCACCTCTGGCTGTGAGGAGTTTGCACAAACCCTGACTGCAGCAGGGGTTTTTCCTTCTGTGCTTCCTGCTGAGGTTTTCTTGCACGTTTTAGTGAGCTTCCTTATTTCATGCCCCACAGCACACCTGTAACTTTACCCTTGCTCTCCAGTGAGCACTGACTAGAAATGCTGGTGCTGCTGTAACTGGAGTGACAACAGCTCCTCTCTGGACTTTGCTCCTCACACCTGTGTGTGTGTGTGGCTCCTTGGTGGTTAGAAAACAGTAACAACCTTGGAAACACTTTATCTTTTATGGCACAATCTGGTCCTTTCAAGTCAGACCTGTTAAAACCATAAGAGACATTTTATGGATTAGTGTTTCCTGAGCTCTATTTTACATACTGATGTCTCTAAACACAAACCCAGCCAAACTGATGATAAGGCACTGCATGAAGTGTGAGATCTGTCTTATGATTGAAGGTACCAATCAGCTTATTAAAACTGCTCAGAGAATTTCCCTCTCAGCATGTTGAGGTTTTCAGAACAAATAAATCCCAGCCCTTGGTTTTTGTCTTTTTGGTATAAACTCAGTCTCCAAAAAGAAGCACATTGGTGTCCAGTGTGGGGAGAGGACCAACAAAAGGTACTTACTGAGAGTGTAGAGAGGGAAATGAGTCTGTGCCCTCTGGATCAGGGGGAGCAGCTGTGGCAACACAGAATTTTGGTCACTTTGTGTCATTCATTGAGGTGGAAGAATTGAGCAGGAGAAAAAGTGTGTCCTGTCTTGCTGTCCTGGCAGGGTTAGGGAAGAGCCTTGAAGCTGAACTAGTAAATGGTTCCTAACAATGAGGGCACCAGCTGTGACTGCCAGGATGTTTTAGGGCAGTTTAAATCTTTGCTAAAGAGCCATTTGATAAAATCTGTGCTTGCACTCTGTTCTCTCATGGTTTGGGTTTGGCAGAAGAGCTTTGCCTTAGACATTTCTCAGGCATATCCTCATCTCTGTGGACTTGACTGTGTGAGGAGGAGGAATTTGTTTTGCTGCTCTTTTGTACCACAAATTTTAATCTTAGGTAAGGAATTCCCATTGGAGATACTTGTGTACAGAAAATTGTGAGTTCTCTAAATGCACTTGATTAAATCTGGTTTTGAAAATCTCTGTATTCCAATTATATTTCCTGTTGATGTAAAAATAATAAAGTAACTAAGTTCATCCCTGGTTCCTACTTCATGGTGTGTTAGGAAAAGGGATTATCCTGTGCTCTGTGTGTAACCTCTGCATGCCAACATGTGTCAGTTATTTATCTCTATGTATTTATGTGCAGATATTTGCTGTCACATGACAGCTTGGTGGCTCAGCTGAGGTTCTGCCCCTCTGTGTGGATTGATCAGACAAGGAGGGGCTGCTCCTGCTCCTTTCCT
The DNA here is from genome assembly GCF_047495875.1 of Pithys albifrons albifrons. NCBI lineage: Eukaryota > Metazoa > Chordata > Aves > Passeriformes > Thamnophilidae > Pithys > Pithys albifrons. Next base: position 15,904,856 of record NC_092473.1, read on the forward strand.
GTTGTGCTGCTGAATCGATGGAATTCCCTGCAGGGCAAGAAGCTACAAAAAATCAGGGATTTTGCACACCAGGCCCTGTCAGGTCAGAGATTGGTTTTATGTGGAAACTAGTGGGAATTTTTGTGGGATCCCAGTGGTTTCTGACTTGCCCACAGTGTTAAGGGCAGTGTGAGCTGGGAGCACTCTCATCTTGATTGGGAGCATTGTAAGTGCATCTCCACCTCACAACCATGTACATCCCATCCCATTTCCCAGGAAGGGGCAGCTGCTGCTTTTCCACAGGAGGAGCCCCTGGGAGGAGGAGCCCAGCCAGGAGCAGGTGCTGCCTTGCCAAGAGCTGCTCCTCTGTGACAGGTACCTGACTAACCTTCCAGCTTCCCAAATTCCTCATTGTTTCCATGGGCTGGTTTGCATTCACAGCTGTGCTTCATTTTTATTTTTCCTTTTTTTCCCTCAGCAAAGAGCAGGGAGCCTCAAGGGACTCACCTCTCTGTGGATGGCAGGCAGAGTTGCTAAGCAAGCAGCAGTGCAGGTGTTGGCAGAAGCACCACTGTGCCACTGACATTTTCCCAGGGATTAGCTGTTCCCTGGCAGTGTGTTGGGTGCACACAGGCTCCTGTTTACAGTAAGATTCACAAGAATTGCTTTCCTTTTGTGTCTTTTGCTTCAGCCTGTTCCAGGCAGTGTGTGATATCCTTCCTGCTGGAGCTTTACAGGCTTGGAGAGGGGAGGGTTGAAATTTTGGGTTGGTGTTTTTGGCCCCTTTGCATCATCACTGATTTTTTTTCCATTCCTGGCTGTTCAGGGTTTATGTTTGAGTGATGGAAAGGAGCTGTTGAGTATTTTGTGTAGTCAGGATTAAGCACCTGAGTAGAAACAGCCAAAAAGGTGGTGTGGAGTCAACTCTTGACTTTGTAGGCTAATGGGGAACATAATAAACCAAGGAAAGCAAACCACAGCTAATGGATGGAGGGAAATAAGAAGTTAGAACACAGGGAACTGTCTGAGGGGATAAGGATCAGCACTGGGATCAGCTGGGACACTGACCTGGATGGGCACATCCCACAGGGAAGTGTTCATGGACACTTTATGCTGATGCCAGAGTGGCTGACAGTCAGTTCAGGTGTTAGTTCACAGCCCAGAGAGCTCAGAGATGATGGTAGTTGACATTTCCTGCACACTGGAAAACTTGCCTTGAATCACAAAACTCTGGGACAAAGGTTGGTTCCTACCAACTAAAGATAAATGGGGCTCAGTGCCCTTCTCTGTGCTGATGTATGTGAGAAAACTTCAGACCCAGATGTATCTGATTTTGCTGTCAGTTCTGAACTCCTGTAATTACCCTTAACATTTCCAGAAGTAAAGACTATCCCGAGTTGGAAGGGCTCTTCAGTCTCCGTGTGCTGTGCTGGTGCAGGCTCTTGGCTTTCCTTTGGAGCACTCCCAATCCAGGAGCCCCTTCCTGGTGCCAGGATGTCCATGCCACACAGTACATGCCATGGCGCTGCTTGGCTTCTCTTTGTCGCTGCTTTACAGCTCGCCAGGCCAACAGCAGAGGGCAACAGAGGATGCAGTTCCGTTTATTTCCTTGACTTTCCCATCTCTCACCCTTCCCTGGAACAGACTGCTCCACATATCAAATGTTTTACCTCATCCTGATCCCTTCCCTGTGATCTTAGGAGGAGATTTTGGTGCTTTCAGTTACTTCTCAAACTACTGTGCAAACCTCTTGTGTAATTACCCAAATGAGGGATGTTATTTCTCTGCATGCAGCTAAAATCTGCACTTGGAAGTGCAATAAAAATGCCCTGTTTCCAGGGTGTTTTCTACCTGATCTTCAGCCCATGGTCATATATGGAGAAGTTCTGGCTCTTTTTGGTCATTAACAGATTGAAAAGTGTGAATTAACTTCACTGGATAATTTTGTAACAGTGACTTTCTTCCTCAGGGCCTGCAGGGACCAGACGTGGGTACAGGGAACAATGCACAGCAGTCATGAAGCAGAGTCATTTCCAGTCAGAGAAGGGGTCAGGCCTCCTTGGAATGGTTGGCACCTGCTCTGGATGCTTTATAGAGGCAAAAGGATGATCACAAGACAGTCATGACTCCAGCAAAGCTGTTCCTTTGGAGACTGAGGGGTGCAACCCAGCCCTGCTGCTTGGAAAAGGTAGGAAGGAAACCCACAGAGTTTCATGGGGGCTTTGCCTTGGGTACCAGATCTGTGAGAAAGAAAACAGCTGAGTTCATTTAATGTTTGCCCCACCAGGCAGGTATTTCATGCAGTCCCTCAAAGTTTCCACATTTCCCAGAACACAGAGCTTGAGGTGTAACCTCAAGCCCCAGGACTGGATGGTGCTGGATGGGGACTTGCCTTTGGAATTACCAGTGTGGTCAGGCAGGGCTGGGCTTCCCCTGCTGCTTCTGTCCTTCACACCTGGCCCAACCCACCAGCAGTGCAAAAAGTGGATTCTGTGACTGCCCCTTGTCCTGCTGCTTAAATGGGGTGAAAGACATGTAAGTGTATGAGACAAGGCACATGGCTGGAGACTCCAGAGATCAAAATTCAGTTCTGAGTCATAAGCTTTTTATTAGACACAGGTAAGTCACTTCATCTTCTGTAGCCACACTTCCACTTCTGCCAAATGGGGATAAAAATGGCAGTTTCAGCTGCCTTTGCCTGTATTTCCTATTTAGATGAAAATCTCTTTCAGGAAGGCTGTTTTAATGTGTTTGTGCTGCACAGCCCTGGGCCTGACAGTGCTGACAGTTATAAAATCACTCATCTCCATCCATCCCACAAATGTCCTTTACATCAGATTACATCCTTATTGTGAATCCAAGGACCTGTTACTGTTATGTTCAGTTAAGAAATGAAGCTTTCTGTATTTTCAGTGTAACACTACAAATACCTCATTCATTCCACAAACATCATGGCCCTTATTTCCCCCAGGAAAACTTTGTTTTGTGTTGTAACATGAGCAGAAATGACACTGACAAAAGGGCTGGGCTGGGAGGGCTCTTTTGGCAGCAAAATGAGAACTCAAATGAGAGTTGTGGAAGCTCTTCATGTCTGAGCATGACTTGAGCTGCCCCATGTCCTTGGATGTGTCACCTCTTGTGCCACCCCTGCAGGGAGCAGGTGACGAGCACCAAACTCAACTGGTTGGTCAGGCCCTACTGATGGGACTGGTGTGGTCCCAAGGAGGTCAGTTTGGAAAACACCAGGGGATCCTATTCCCTGTTTTCCATCTCCTCCCAAGGTGGTGAGCAGTGGCTGAATCAGATTACTGGTTTGCAGAACCCCCAGGCTTTTGATGCTGTGAAATGTTTGGAGAAGCAGCAAACACCGAGTTGACTTCATGAGCCGTTGAGCCCTCGTTGCACCACTGAGGGGCATTTTGAAACCCTCTGGGGGTTTGTTCAGTTTGGGGTTTATGCAAGCTCTGAGATACCAACTCTCCTGTTCCAAACCAGTTCTACCTCAGTGCATTGAGTTCTGTTGTCCCCCAGTGATTTCAGTGAAGTTTTCCACATGCCTTTCTAGCACACTCATCTTGTGTTTGTACTTTTACAGTAACTACTGGATCCCACCTGAGAAGTGGCTGCATTTCACAAGTGGATGAGTAACCAGCTAATAAATGATCTTCCAGATATTTTTGGATCTCTTAGGGTGTAAGGCCCCAAGAGCTTTCTAGTGATGGTGGGCTAAGGTATTGCTCACCAGGAAGGCCATTCTCTCTGCCACTGGCACTATGGATTTCTAAGTTCCTCTCAGTATTTCCATCAGCTCTTGTTTTTCTAATGGCTGAAAGCAGCACCAGCCAAGCTCTAATGAATGGCAAGCAAAGCATTTCAGAGCAACGACTGCATGAACATAAATCAAAGTGCTGCTTCAAGCCTGCTGCCCAGGGAATGTGAAGGACAAGCTGTTTTCTCTCCCATGCCAGAGCCAGGGTCAGACCTCGGGGAGCTGCTGGAGTCGGTGGACTGGGAGCGTGGCCAGAGTGGGCAGAGCTGACTTGAACAGGTTTTGAAGCAGGAGAAAGCCCCACACCTTGTCCCCTCCAGGTTGTCATGTCCATATATTTACTCCTGAGTAAAACCTGATTGGCTTTTTTGTGATGGAGGCAGAGATTAAGAAGTCAGCATGACTACAAGAAGCTGGAGGCAAATCCTTACCTCTAATTAAACTTTTGTAAAATCAAACCCCAGACAGATCCCAGGCACTTGTCTGCCTGCTGCTGTTTGTTCCCTGTCACTGAAATCCAGAGGGAGTGGTAAATGCAGCCAGAACTTGTCCAAACTGAACTGGTGCTCTGGAAAGCACCGTTTGCAAATGTTGCTGTTCTCCATTTGATGGGGAGAATGTTAGAGGTGCAATATCCTTCCCCATTATTGGCTGGCTCTGACTATCTGTTGATTTGCAGCAATAGGAAGTGAAACAGAAAAGGCAGTTTGTGTGTGGGCTGCAGATCCCTCCTGAGCTTTATCTGTGCTGTAGCAGGGGAAGAAAACTGGCACTGCATGACGTGAGAAATGATTGGATAAACACTGCACACAGCACGGGTTGGAGGGATGGACCTCGAAGAAAGGGGAGAAGTTCAGAAGCAGAGATTTCACTGGGGACCTTTCCTGATGCACCACAGCCATGCCTGGAAGTGTATAAACCATGTTTGTGCCTGGAAACTGTGGTGATTTCTTCTACAGTAACATCTGAAAGGTTCAGGCAGTGTCCTAGTCCCTTGTGCTCTGTGTTGTCTGAAATATCCCTGTCCCATTCAGGATAGATGGGCCAGGCAAGACATTTTAGAAAGGGGGAGAATTGAAGTGTCTTTTCCAACATCATGGGAAAACCAGAGGTCCAGATGATTCCCTGTGCAGGAGCCCTGGGAACTTGCTGCCTCCCTGGCACTGGCACCCTCAGGGAGCAGGGCAGCCCTTGCCATCACACCTGACTCTGTGCTGATGGATTTGGGATGGTTTCCTCTCAAAGCATAAAACTGATTTTTGAGGATGCTGGAACACCTTTTCTAAACTGCTGAAGCTGATTGAAAATCCCACCTAGAGTAATCCCTTCCAGTTAATTTGGCCTCTGTTCCTGACCTGCAATTCAGGGATGAGCTGGCAGTGATGCTCTTGGCACTGGGGCACAGTGCCTGGCCAGCTCCATGAGACATCCTGCCAGGGGAAGGCAGGAGGGACCAAGCTGCCCTTCTCTTCGTAGCCATTTCAGTATTGCATAGTGAAATGTGATGTCTGCTGAGCTGGTGGCATTGAGGAATGGAAGGCTGAGTTCTGCTTTTCCTGCTGGGAGTCAGAAATAGACCTGGAGAGATGATGACTCACCTGTAATTGAGAAAAACTGCATGGCATCATCATGAGCTTTAACAGTTAAATCCTGATCCCACCTGCCAGAAGGAACAGACCGACAGAGCTGCGAGGGGCCAAAATGAGCTGGAAATGTGGCCGAGTGCACAGGAATCCCTGGCATTGCTGCCACGTGTGAGGGGCTGCACACACCTGCTGCACAGGTACCCCTGTGGCGTGCCAGGAACAGCTGCAGGGACAGCGGGTGGCAGGAGGGCTGGCGGGGGAGCCGGGAGAAGCCCCCGGCCCCGGCAGCTCCGCACGCGTGCTCGTCCCTGCGACCTTCCTGCGGCTCCCGTCCCAAGCACAGATGATGTCAGAGTTGTCATGGCATCGGTATCTATGGAACCGGGAGCATCACCGCGGTGCTGGGAAAACTAACTCAGGAGCTGGTCCTGGAGCCGCAGGGGGAACTCCCTTCCCAGTAATTGAGGGTTTCCCTCTAAGGTTCTTCTTTTTCCTCCTTCCTGCTGTGCATGGGGAGGGAGCAGGACGGGGGCTTGGCCTCCTCCTGTCCCATGGCAGCTCTGGGTGCCTCTTTCCTCCGTGAGGAAAGCCAGAGCTTCAGCCCTGTCCTTCTTCCCTTTTCTTGCACCAGCTGTGGGTGTGGAACAGCAACGAGCAGCCCCAAACCTTCCCCTCTACCTCGGCCAGCGGAGCCCCTCACTCGTGCCATAGCTGAGCCTCCGAGGGTGCCCCGAGGGGTGACAGCCACCCTGTCTGGGGGCTGGGCACAGAAAGAGGGTGTCTTAGGGCCAGTGTGTGCAGCAGAGCTGAGCTGAGCAGTGCAGTGGCCTCCCCACACTCTGGGCAATGGCCCAGCCACTGACAGGGCACAGTGCACAGTGACACTGGTGACAACACCCCACCCCTGCCCATGTCACCCTATCCCCAGAAAGCAGCAGGTTACCGTAGGACAGTAATTCTTGGAATAGCTCCGTGCCCCCAGCAGTGGCAAAGTGTCCTGGCTGTACCTTAGTGTCCCCAACTATAGCACAGTGACACTGGCTGACCGTGGTGCCCCAACCCACAGCTGGGTGGCAGTGGCTGGCACACTGTCACAGTGTCCATACCCACACCCCGGTGACACTGGCTGTCACACTGTCACACTGTCACAGTGCCCGTACCCACAGCCCGGTGACACTGGCTGTCACACTGTCACACTGTCACACTGTCACAGTGACCATACCCACAGCACAGTGACATTGGCTGTCACACTGTCACAGTGCCCGTACCCACAGCCCGGTGACTCTGGCTGTCACACTGTCACACTGTAACACTGTCACAGTGACCATACCCACAGCACAGTGACATTGGCTGTCACAGTGTCACAGTGTCCGTACCCATAGCCCTGTGACTCTGGCTGTCACTCTGTCACACTGTCACAGTGCCCGTACCCACAGCACAGTGACATTGGCTGTCACAGTGCCACAGTGTCACAGTGTCCGTACCCACAGCCCGGTGACTCTGGCTGTCACACTGTCACACTGTCACAGTGTCCATACCCATAGCCCAATGACTCTGGCTGTCACTCTGTCACACTGTCACAGTGCCCGTACCCACAGCACAGTGACATTGGCTGTCACAGTGCCACAGTGTCACAGTGTCCGTACCCATAGCCCAGTGACTCTGGCTGTCACTCTGTCACAGTGTCACACTGTCACGCTGTCACATCCCGCGCTCGCTGCGGAGGGAGCGCGCCCCGCGCCTGCCGCGCGCACCTGCGGGTGCCCCGCGCCCCCCTCCCGGCGGGTGGTTCCTCCCACCGCCCGCACGCGGCGCTGCGGACGAGCCCACGCGGGAGGGGCGCGGGGGGGGCGGGTGGGCAGGCGCGCGGCCGGCGCGGGGCGCGCGCGCGGGGCTCGGCTCGGCTCGGCTCGGCTCGGGCGGAGGGCGAAGATGGAAGGCGCGTCCTTCGGAGCGGGCCGGGCCGGGGGGGCCATCGACCCCGTGGATTTCCTGAAGCAGCCGCAGACCCTGCTCCGGGTGACCACCTGGGTAAGGCGGCGGCGCTGGGCGCGGCGCGGGGCAGGTGCGGGGCCGGCACGGGGAAGGTGCGGGGCAGTGCCGGTGCGGGGGCAGTGCCGGTGCGGGGCAGGAACGGTGCGAGGACAGTGCCGGTGCGGGGCAGGAACGGTGCGAGGACAGTGCCGGTGCGGGGCAGGGACGGTGCGGGGCAGGTGCGGGGTCAGTGCCGGTGCGGGGCAGGTGCGCTGCAGGTGCCCCTGCCCGTGCCCTGCCCGTACCCGGCGTACCGTGCCCGCTGCGGGGCCGCTGCTGCGGGCAGTGCTGGCTCCCGGGGCAGCTGGCAGGGAATTCCCTTGGGAAGGGGCAGGCAGCGGAGCGGGATGTGCCCGGCTCGGTGCAGGAGGATCGGTGCGGAGCAGGAGACAGAGGACATTTTCCTGCCTTCCAGGCTCCGTGCATGCGTGTGTGTGACAGAAATCCGGGAGCCAGCCCTGCCCAGCTCCCCCGCTCTGCTGGAGGCATGGCAGGAGCTTTGGCCGTTTCCCATCCATGGATTCTGCCGCGGAGCAGCAGGCGGGAGGTGGAATGGGCTGTGCAGCCGCTAGGGAAGGGGAGGCTTTGGTGGTCCCTGGACAGGCAGCACAGGGAGCTGAGCCCTGGAGCTCCTGGGGACTGGATGCCCAGCGCTGAGGGCAGCCCCTGATGTGCCTACCCCAGCCTGGCTTTTCTGCTGAGATCTGCAGGTGTGCACGGCCTTGGGAGGTTGGAGAGGTTGGGAATGCCAGGCCCTTCCCAAAAGCCCCCAGTGGGAAGGGTCTGCCCAGCTCCAGTGCTTGGCTGGAGGCTATGGATGAGCTGGGCTGGGCCAGGGTTGGATCTGGGGCATCCAGCTTGGTGTGGATGGGGCATTTTAGGCAGGTTCAGGCACTTGGTAGCAGTTGTTTCCTAAAGCCATTGCCCCAGTCTAGAAAACTTGGTCTGGGTCCACCTGATCCTCCTGGATCCTCCTGAGTGCAGTGGCAAACTGGTGGCAGTGCTGTTGGGTTTGGGTACAGTTGGATAAATTTGTCCTGCTGTTGGTGAGTTGAGCCCCTCATGAAGTAAATCTGTCATGTCACATCCAGAGAGCTCCCTGTCCTTGTCATGCAAAGGGGGTTGGACACTGCTGGGAAGCAGGGCCAGAATATGGAATATGGAGATAAAATAAAAGTCCCAGCTTAGAAAATAGTCTTGTGTATATTTGCTGACTGGCTTATTCAGTGGCAAAGTCCCTTGTTTCACAGCTCTGTGTTCACAGGGAATTGGTGAAAACCAAGCACTTACAAGTACAGAAACCCAGCAGCTTAACTCAAAACAAGTGCAGGGACACTGATGTGGATAAACATGGGGTGTGCTTGGAGCTGTCCCATAAATGTTTGCAATACTGGGAGTCAGTTCCAAAGTCAGTGAGCAAAGTGGGAGGTTTTGCTCTTTTCAGTGGGCTTGGCATTGTCTGTGGAAGCTCCTGTTAAAAGTCCTTTGGAGCCCTTTTCCCAGGTCTCACATGTGCTGGTAGATCTGTCAGGGACCCTCCTCCATCACTGCTCCAGCTTGGGGGTTCAGAGCCACGTCTTGGCTGTTACAGTCCAGTTACCTGTGTCTTAAACCAGTTTGAACTTGCAGCTCCTTTCCAGGGTGAGCTGGGACTGCAGGTGGGTGGGAGCTGTGGGTGGGGGTTCCCTTCCCACCTGCTGTCTCTTGCAGGTTTGGTAAAGCAGAGCCTGTCCAGGCTGCTCTTGCCAGACCAAACCCATGTAAAGGTGGAGATCTTGGGTGGAGGAGGCAGCCAAAGGCTTTGCTGAGGTCTCTGCTGCCTTTCTGTTCTGTTCACTTCTGGCTGCTGCCCTGGGCAAGCGTGGCAGTGCCGTGGCACGTGGTGGCAGCTGGAACATGGACCAACACCCGTGTGGCACTCCCGGATGTGCAAAGCAAACAGAGCCTTCCCAGGCTGCCCTGCCTGCCATCCTGGGGATCTGGGCTGCCCATGCCCTGGAGGGTTATTCAGACAGCCCTTGCCTGGGGCACCGGGAGTGGCTGATTTGGGGTATTGGGGTGGATTTTCTTCACGTGGTTTTCCTTCCTGTGCTTTGGTGGTGCATCTTTAAACGTGGTTACCCTGGGCAGTCATATCTCAAATTGGAGACATAATCCTTGCTGTCTGTGGCCTTCTTTGCAGAGAAGAGGAGGGATCTGCCCAAGATGTGCTGGTTTGGGTGGGGGTGGTGATGGAGAACCACCACGAGGATTTGGGACCAGCCTCATGTTCCAGGAGTGAGCAGCTCTGTGCTGGTGGGCACTGCTGGGACTTCCCAAAGAGCCACCACCAAAGGAGGGTTCAGTTCTGCTTTGTGACTTCAGTAGCTGCTTCAGGGCTGTGGCTCAGAGCCTGTGCTGGCAAACACATCTGAGGGACTGGCAGGTGAATGGTGACTCCAACACAGAAATCCCCAAATGTCAGCGATGGCCAAGGGGGATTCCTGGTTCTGCCTCACGCCACAACCTCCCCCTGACAGAGTAATTCTGAGTATCTGAAGGGGGAAAAAATGCTCCTGGCTTGAGCTGTAAAATCAAAAGCTGGAAAGAACCACTTAACAGTTCCTCATTCATCTCTTCCCCCTCCGTCTGATGCCGTTTGTCAGATGAAGATGTGATCGCTCTTGTGGTTTCCTTTTGAGCCATTTTTTGCCCAACCAAACAGACTCGATATTCACGAAGGATGGCCACAGAATCATGAGTTCCTTTCTCTGTCACTGCCTGTGCCAGCCAGGCTTTGAAGTGGCTACCCAGCTTTGCAGGGGTGTTGCTCAGTTAATGTAGGTTGAGGTTTGGCTTTTAGAGGCAGTTCTGGAAACTGTTCTAAGAAATGTTTCAGTAATTCCTGTGATTGCCATCAGAGCAGCAGTAAAAGTGCAGTGCCTGCACAGCTGGACAGCCCTTTCCTGCAACACTGGCAGCTGCCTGACCCAGTCTGCTGCCTCTTGGTTCTTAAAGTTGAGTAATTTTGTAGTTCATCACCTGAGTCACAGGAAAGAGGTTTTCCTGTGCAGATTTTTATCTCACGGGCCCAGTATTTTGTTTGGCTTTTCCTTCTTAGCCCATCAACCAGCAGATCCTTGTCTTTCAGCTTTGCTGGGTGGTGGCTTTGGCAAGGGCTGTGCCAGATGGTGGTGGATGTGTCAGTAATATATGGTGGCTCTTAGAGGGAAGGAGCATGACCTTTCCATCCTGGTGCAGGTTTGTGTTGTTTCTCCAGAGGGTTGGAAAGGGCAGTGTTTGTGTCGTGGTAAAAGGCTGGGGGTCACACTCAAAGAGTTGTGGTCAGTGGCCCGATGTCCAAGTGGAGACAGTGACAAGTGGTGTCCTCAGGGGTCAGGGTTGGGGCTGGTGCTGTTCAGCACCTTTGTTGATGTGGGCAGGGGACTGAGCACACCCTCAGCAAGTGAGAAACAGCCCCAAGCTACGTGGTGTGGTTGACACTCTGGAGAGAAGGGATGGAGCATCCTGAGGCACCAGGACAGGCTGGAGAGGTGGGACTGTCCAAACCTCTTGAAGTTCAACACAGCCAAGTGCAAGGTTTTTCATGTGGGTTGGGGCAATCCCAAGCCCAAATAAAGGCTTGTGTGGGGTCATAGATTGGGAGCAGTCCTGAGGAGAAGCACCCAGGGGTGTTGGTGAGAAACTAAACATGACCCACAGTGTGTGTTTGCAGCTGCAGGAGGGCTGTGGCATGTTTGGGTTTGCCAGGCTAGAACACACAGATCTTGGTTTGGAGGTGGAGCCTGGAATACTCTTTTTGGAGCAGACCTTGCCTGCTCCAGGCATCCAGCAGGTGCAGATGGAAGTGGCTGCTTGGCATACCCAGGAGGAGTCCCCAGGAGACATCAATGAGAAGTACAAGGAATAAGCTCTGGACAGCTCTTGAGGGGTTTCACTGACTCTTGAGCACTTGGGGCTCTTAGAGAAGAGCTCCAAGGCTTCTGTGGCACTTGAGGAGCCCGTGGCGAAGCTGAGAGTCATTACCAAGATCTTAACTGCTTCAGACCTTGATCTTGGCCACTTTTGAGCAGTCACCAGATTTCTGCCTTAACTCTCTCTTTCCATGGGCTGCAGATCAGAGGCAGAACTTAAGTTTAACATTTTAGGTAATGGAATTATAGGGAAGTTTCACTGCACCTGAGCTGAAAACAGTTCTAAGTGATCACTTTGCTGTCACCAGTGACTTCAAGCACTGCTGGTGTGCCACGTGCTCAGATTGCAGCCCTAGATTAGGAACTCTGAATGGGTGCTGTGTTCCTGTGTCTCTTACCAATTAGAAAAGGTAATTCAGTAAAAATCAGTCATGTGATCATCAACATGCATCCTCCCAAGTGGATTAGCCTGGTGGACATGTCCATAAACCCATCAGAGCCAGCATCAGACCACCTCTCTCTGTGCCAGGAACCACCTCAGGTCTTCCCTTTGTGGCCACAGCCATAGTCCTGTGGGAGATCTGGCAGAGCTTAAAGTGTTCTTGAGTCTTCACACCCTCCAACAAATTATGCAGATCTGTGCTGGAAACTTCCCTGTGACTGACAACTGTAAAGATAAACTGGGGAGGGACCCAGGACCTGGTTCCCCCAGAGTGTGAGCTGGGTGGGCGCTGAGGGAGGCTGGTCCTGTGCCAAGGGTCCCACTCACCCCTGAGAGGAGAATCTGCACGAGGGACGTGTGTGGCTCAGCACGAGGCTTAGCTGGGGCTTAGGGAAACACTCAGTGCTAAGCAGGATTTGGTCTGTGCTAATTCAACCTTAATTGTTTTCCCTTCTCGTTTGATGGTCCATCCTTCACCCACTGGGCTCCCTGAGCAGGGTGGCAGTGGGGCACTGGCACTCACATTGTGGTGGTGAGGGGTCCCCAGGGGTTGGTACTGCCCCTGTGGTGTGGTTTGTGCCCAGCACCATCGATCACGAGCCACAGCAGAGGAAATGAGCTCTGGCTGATTTGTCTTCATGCATTACAGTTCCTTGATGCTGACATTAATGGGTGATGGTGTGTGTAATCAGAGCAGGGTGTGCAGTCTCTACAACCCCACACCTTCTGGTGCTGTTTTTTATAGGTCCCAAATCATACAGTGCATCAGCAGTGGGAACATCTCACCTTAAAATGGCTGACAGTTCACACACCAAAGCTCTCAGCTCGTGCTCTCTTGTGTTATTTGATTTTTATTTTCCTTGCACTGGCTGTGCTCAGACCACGAGGTCTCCTGAAGCACATTTTGGGTGCAGGAGGCTGAGAGCAGTGGGAGTGAAAAATGTGTGTGTGCTGGGGGTAGTCAGGCCAAGCCCCAGGAGGGGAGGGGAGAGGGGTCTGCAGGATGTCATTGCAGATGTGAGCCCGGCAGCCTGGCCAGTCACTGTCCTGCACATTGTGAAAACTGGTGCAGAGGAGGCAGACGTGGCTCCAGCTTTAGCCACACCTAAAAGGTGTCTGCAGGGCACGCAGGTGTCACAGTGCCCTGGGCTCCTGTGGTGGCAGCCCTGGGTCCAGCAGAATCATGGAATCCCAGTCTGGTTCTGGTTGGAAGGGACCTTACAGACCATCCCATTCCACCCCCTGCCATGGCAGGGACACCTCCAACTATCCCAGGTTGGTCCAGTCCCTGTCCAGGCTGGCCTTGGACACTTCCAGGAATCCAGGGGCAGCCACAGCTTCTCTGGGGCACCCTGTGCCAGGGCCTGCCCACTTTCATAGGAAAGAAGACCTGGCCTGTTGTTTGTCCTGCTTTCCAGAAGTGCTGGCTGGCCTGGGGACGTGCCCTCTCTTTTTTTGGAAGCCAACTTGAAACTGGGGGAACTGGGCAGTTGGTTTTCATTCCACAGTGAGGCCCCAGTTCCTCCCTGGTTTGGTGGGACACGAACTCCCTTTGTCCTCCCATGAGCATCCCCAAACAGCCTCCCTGTGGGTCTGAGCACCTCCTGGCCAGCCCTGGGCTCCCTCCCAGGCTGTGACCGAGGCTCTGGAGCTCCTTTGTGTGGCTGAAGTGCAACTCCTCATGGAAAGTCTGGGAGAAGGGAGCTGTCCTGCCTCCCCTCCTGCCCACAGCTGAAGGCAGAGGAGCACTGATGGTCTGTGCCACCAGAGCTGGGGGCTCCCATCACCCCACACCAGGAGCCCCCGAGCTTCCAGCAGCATCCTGGAGAATCTTTGGCAAAGAGGACACAATTCCATACTGGAGTGGCTGGAGAAAATCCAGTTTTCTTACTGTGTCTTGCACCAGTTCATCCAGAAAGAGCAGAATTTGCTGCTGGGTTGTGTTGGGTTGTTCAGCTGGAAAATGGAGTGTCCTGTGAAGGCTCCTTGGCAAATCCTATGGGATATTGCTCAGGTCTATGCAATCTCACTCACAGTGGAAAATCTGACCTTGTATTTTCACTTTCAGCTCTCTGATGAGCTGGCTGGGGGGGTTGAGCCACTGTGGTCTGTAGAGGTGATTAGAAAATGGCATTTGTTTTGCATGAACTTTAAAAAACACAGAGTTTATTTCCCCTCATCTACCCACATTTTCTCAAAAAAAAAGAGGCATTTTTTTAAAGAAAAACTCCAACATTTCAAACATGGGGTGAGGGAGAGGACTCCCAAGGCAAGGCTTGTTTTGACAGGAGTGTTTCAGCCAGTGCTGGCGTTTGCAGCGGTTCTGTCCAACATGTGCATTGCAGTTTCTTTCTGTTTGGACCACCCAAGAAGAAGCTGCATTGCCCATGTCTTGTACATCACCACGTGCTCAGGAGGGTCTCATGGGAGGAGCCCCTCGGGTTGCCTGTCAGCAGGAAGGATGCTTTGCTTTCCAAAACCCCCAGAGCTGCAGGAAAAGTGGTAAAACATCTTTTCTGGGCATCCTCCATGGACAGCCCCAGGTGTGCCACCCTGGTGCAGGAATCAGACACCAGCCCTGTGACGTCCTTAACTGCATTTACGGGGGCTCTGCCTCACCCACCAGAACTCTGGGCTCCCACCAGGCTCCCAAAAGCACAGGGCAGGTTGTCACTCCTGGCAGAAAGGAGTAAAACTCTTCTCAGAGACGCTGAGTACAAGTTTGTTGGGCTGCCAGAGAAGTAATGGCGTGGAATCAGAGGGTCTCAATTATTCATGTTCTCCAGAATCACATTATTTCTTCCAGGGCCTGTTTTATAAATGCTGTTGCTATTTCTGAGGGTAAATAACAATTTTGCATTATTTATGAACAGAATTTTTTTACAACTGCTGATGTTACAGCTGCTGCCAAAGCACTGGGAAAATCATTATTGCTGTTTGTTGTTGTTTCTTCCTTACAGCAGCCCTCTTGTTGTGTGCGTGGTGGTGGTGGTGGTGATGATGATGATGAGCTCAGTGTGACACTGGTGAGGAGCAGGGCCACCCAAGTCACCCAGTGCCATCTACCCCACTTCTTTGTCCTCCTGTTTGGAGGAGACTCAGTGGAGCTGGTCAGAGATGTGTTTGCTAGAGGGACATTTGCATTTGTAAGTAGCTTCAGGCAGAAGAATTCCAGAGTCACTTAAGTTGGAAAAGACCTCCCAAACCATCAAGCCCACCCTGTGCCAATGCCCACCTTGTCCCCCAGCCCAGAGCACTGAGTGCTACATCCAGTCCTTCCTTTGGCACCTCCAGGGCTCACACTCCAAACCTCCCTGACCACCCTTTCCATGGAGAAATTCTTCCTGATGTTCAGCCTGATGTCCACCTTGTGTCCTCTTGTCCTGAAGAAGCTCTGGCCCAGCTTCACCCCAGCACTGGAAGGAGTTTGGAGGAGATAAATCCAAGTGAAGTCCTTTGGGGATGGCAGGAGTGAGACATTTGGCCCGTGCTTGGGAGAAGATGTCCATCACAGTGTTATGTTAGAGGGTGGCTGGGGCTTTGGGGATGGTTTGCTCCATTTCCCCACTCTGTGATGTGGCTCCTGGGAGTTGGGGCTGCTGGAGGTGACCCACAGCCAGGCAGCAGCCATGGGACAGGGGTGACTGTGAAAGCCACCGGCTGTGGCTCATCCTGTGGCTCCAGGGCTGCTTCCCTCATGTCCTCTGTCCCTGTCTCGTGTCCCTCGTGTTGTGCTGTTCCTGCAGGTGCAGCAGGAGCTGATCATGCCCCATGTCTGTCCCCAGCTGCTCCCAGGCAGCCTCTTATCTCCCCTCCTGCATCCCTGGCGTCCAGCAGCGTCCTGGAGCTGGCTGGAGCCGTGCAGGGATGTGAGCAGGGCTGCAGGGAGTGGTGCTGGCAGCCAGGGCTGAGATCAGAGGTTCACAGCGGGATGGATGGGTGCCTGCAGGCCTTGCTTCCCTCCTGCTCCCAGCCTGACATCCAAGAGTGGGGCAGCACTTCCCAGGCTCTGGCAGAGTGGGATCTGGAGTGGATTGTGATGCAGCTGCTCCCACAGCTTCAGCTCCTGCCTTTGGTGTTGGGAGATAAGGGAATCACTTCGGGCTGCAGTGAATGGTATTAACACAGCCTGCTGCTGCCACCCGGGCCCTTCCCTGCCTGCAGGGATGTGGGACACCCTCCAGTCCCTGCCACTAGCACCCCCCCTGCCCTTGTGTCCCTCTCAGGGCCCAAACCAGGTCACTGGATAATGGGGGCAGGTGCTGCATCCTTCATCCCCTGCTAAGCCACATGGAAATCTGCCCAGTTGTTCCCAGGCAGCCTGTTCCTTGTGGCTCGGTGAGCTGCTCCCACCTCCCCACACGTGCCCTGTGCCCCCTCCATCAGGCATCCAGTCCTTGCCTGGCTCAGCCTGCTCAGCAGCTCAGTTATCCTCTGGCACCTCATTCCTCCTCCACAGGGACACAGAGAGTTTATCCAGCACAGCCTGACAGTGGAGAGCAGCACGAGCACGAAGACTGTGCAGAGACTGCCCCATCTGTTTATTTTTCCCTCCCCAGCCTGTCTGGAGAACAACATCCTTAAAATACTCTGCAAAGCAAAGCACTGAAAGGCTCACAGGGAAGGACCATCTGGGTACATCCACCAGCCCTCTGGTTGGAGCCACCAACCAGGCAGGAGTCAGGGTCTGTCACAGGCGCCATGTTGCCATGGAGTCAGGGGCAGGATTGGATCCAGTTATGTTGCTGTTGGGAAACAGAGGTGAGTGTAAACAGCAGCCAGTTGTGTTTCCTCCTTCCTTCTGCAGATCTTCTCCATCGTGGTGTTCGGCTCCATCGTCAACGAGTGCTACGTGAACAGGGACAGCCGGGACCCGACGCTGCGCTGCATCTTCAACGAGAACGAGAGCGCCTGCAGCTACGGCATCGCCGTCGGCATCCTCGCCTTCTTCGGCTGCATCTTCTTCTGCATCCTCGACCTGCACTTCCAGCAGATCAGCAGCGTCAAGGACCGCAAGCGCGCCGTGCTGCTCGACCTCGGCTTCTCAGGTGCTGGGCCTGCAGCTCCACTCCCCCGGCCCCCCCTGTCCCCCCAGGTCCTGCCACCACTCTGTGCCTTGGTCAGGGAGAGCAGGGGGGGCAGGGGGCTCCAGCCAGGAGCTCAGGGACAGCAGTGAGGGAGCTGGATGTGGTGGCGTGGGGATACTGGGGTGTCCCACTTGTCTGTGTCACTTCTGCAACTGGAAATGTTTGCTGAGCTGGGTTTGGTGAGGCCTCACAGAGAAGCGAGGCATCAGTGGTCACGTCTCAGAGACCAGATGGGGTGTTTTACCCTCCCACTTCTATTTCTGGCTCGAGGCAAGGTGGTTTCCTCAGTTGTGCTGAGTCTGGTTTCACTCTGTGCATGTGTTTGGAGCGGAGCAGAAGCAGCTTCTGCACCTTGCTGAGCACCCTCGCAGTGGGCAGGGTGGGCTGGGGCTCCCCAGGGCTGGCACAGATTTTCTGAGCCCTCTGGGGCCCCAGGACCTGAGGCTCAGCTGTGCAAACACGAGCAGGCAGGATGCCCTGAGCTGGGAGAGAACATCCTCTGCTGCAGGAGCTGCCTGGCTCCCTTGGCAGCTGATGGTCCCCATTCCCAGGCTCTCGTGTCAGCAAAGTCTGAAGGTGATTTATCCAGCACAGGCATTGCTGATGGCTCTGTCCCAGATGAAAACATCCATCATCACCTCCCTGTGCTTGCCTGTCACTGGGGGTGTTCTCTCCCTGCTGGAAAGCTCATTTCCATGGTGCTGGAGCACCAGACTCCAGCCCTTGTTAGGGAATATTTACAGCCCTCTCTGTGGGGCCCAGTGCCTGAAACCCTTGGACTGGAGCAGAAAGGGAACATCACATCCATCTCCTGGCTGCTGCTGCCTGTGGCAGTGAGAGGCTTCAGTTCTCCCTCCCTGACTTCTACCTCCTGACAGCCCTTTGCTCCCTGTCAGGCCAGGGGGAACTGGCACTGCTCTCAATCTGTTCCTCATTTGTCCTTTGTCCTTGTCGTGCATCCACTGGTCAGGGGACTGAGAGTATCATGGAATCCTGGAATGGTTTAGGTTGGGAGGAGCCTTAAAGCTCATCCCATGCCACCCCCTGGCCATGGGCAGGGACACTTCCCACCAGCCCAGGGTGCTCCAAGCCCTGTCCAACCTGGCCTTGGACACTTCCAGGGATGGGGGAGTCACAGCTCTCTGGGCACCTGTGCCAGGGCCTGCCCACCCTCACAGGGAAGGATTTCTTCCTAAGATGCACTTGGGAAATAACTGGGTGGTGACAGTGGGACACAGATGGGTCACAGTGAGACACAGTGACAGTGGGACACAGACAGGGGTTCAGGCAGGGCCACCACACTGCAAACAGTGTTTGCAACCTTCCCTTCCAGCTGCTCCTCCAGCTACTCCTGGGGACACGTGTTTGCTTGGGACCAGGCTGTGATTAGGGTGGTAACACATCTTTCCTGGTGTTTGCACTCTGTTGTCTGCTGATCCTAAAATGGTAATTATCTCCTGGCTCTTGTGGTGCTTCCTGGCATTTTCCATTTCCTCAGTGTGCTGGAGGGTGTGGAGCTGCTGCTGTGCCTGATCCAGCTGGAGCTGGGACTGGCACATGCAGCCTCACCATGTCACTGCCAGCTCAGCCTTCTTTGTGGGGTTCTGAAGTCTGTGTCGGTCCTCCAGACTTTGGACCACACGTGGCTTGTGTTTCTGGAGATGCTCTCCATACCTGACCCCATCTCCCCCATCAGCAGCAAAACCTGCCTTCCCACGGCACTGGAGGGAATCCTCCCCCTCTCAGGGATCCAGGCAGAGCTGGTGTGGAAGGGAAAGGCTTGTCTCTGCATCACAAAACCTCCGGGAAGTCCACATGGATGGCAGGAGAAGCCTCCCCAGGGACACATTCCCGGCTGGAGCCGCTGATGGCTTTGGGATGAGGAAGGTCAGCATCTCACACCCCTCAGTGCTGCAGTTTGGCAGCTGCAATACCCAGCACAGCCGGTGCACGGTGGGGATGTGCATGATGTCATTTTAACTCCTGAAAGCCCTCAGGTGACACCAGTGACAGACTGTGATGGCACTGGGGACCAGGTGACTCGGGGGGGTGGCAGTGCCCTGCCCTGGGAGGATGAGCTGCACTAGATCGAGTGTTACACAAAGAAACAAGTTCATCCTCTGCAAAGCAGTGACAGCCTGGCCCTGCTGGAGGGCCCCATGTCCCCTGGTGCCAGCACTGCAGGGCCCAGGGCTTGTCCCTGAGCATCCCCCGCTCCCAGAGCAGCTGTGCAGTGACCTCTGGGAGCTGCTCTTGTTTCACCTCTGGCCTTTCACCTCCCAGACAACCCAGAGTGTGATTCTGAGCAGTGGCTGAGGGTTGCTCCTGGAGCAGGGCAGGGCAGGGCTCCCACTGCCATGGCCTTGGCTGCCCAGGTACCCAGGGCTGGGAATGTTGCACCAAGACTTGGGGCTGGTGCCCACCGTGCTCCTCTCACACCAGCCAACCCTCTGGGGTGTGCATCTCCTTGTGCAGAAATTCAGGGGTTGGATCTGCTTCCCATAAAGGGGAGCAGCTGCTGGTAAAGCCCCATTGCAACAGCTGGGGAACAGAAAACATCTCTGGGATGAACTTTAAGGAGTAAACCCCAGAGGTTTCTGAGAACAAGTCATCATCCTACAGGGAAGTGAAAATGCACATGCAGAGATTTGGTGGGTTTGGTGACTGGATCAGCTGGTTTTGGTGAAATGTCTGTAATTTGGAAAGGGAAAGCCTGGCTGACCTTTGCTGTGAGGGCAGTTCCCTGGGTGGGAAGCCCCAGGCTCAGCTGTGCAGAAGGACATGAGCAATGTGTATTCTTAAGCAGCAATTAGGACCAAATTCTGAGTTGAAGTCCTTGGATCCTGTGACTCCTGCACTGGGTGTGGATGTCTGTCTGCATTTTGTATCATACTTGGGGGAAACTGGCAAGATAAAAGGGAATAAAGGGAAATAAATGGAGCTAAAGGAAGGTTCTTCCTCTGCCTGCAGTCAGCCAGCAGCCCCATGGGACTGGCAGTGTGGCTGCTCATACTGATGTGCTGAGGGTCCCTGGGAAGGTGCTGGGTGGCTCAGCATCCCCAGCATCCATGTACAGACACCCAGAACTGGGGGGTGGGGAGGCCTCAGGAAAGCTGGAGATCCTTGAAACAGGCTCCAGGTTGTGCAGTTCCTCCTCCCAGCTCTGGAAAGCATCCCTGCTTCTCAGGCTGTGTGCTCCTGGCTTGTTTCTTGGCTGCTTTCTGAGCTCCTTGGCATCCGGCAGCGCTGTTGGCTGGGATTGAATTAGGGAGCTGCAGCCATATCTTGCTCTGCCAGCTTTGGTTCCAGTAAGGAGTAATCACCAGAGTGCTTTTGCTCAGTTCCTCAGGCCCAGAGGGATTCTCTGCAGGGAGGAGCAGAGCTCTCATGTGAAGGACTGTGTGTAGCAGAATCACAGAATTACACAATGGTTTGGCTTGGAAAGGACTTGAAAATTCATCTTGTTCCACCCCCTGCCATGGGCAGGGACACCTCCCACCAGCCCAGGTTGCTCCAAGCCCTGTCCAACCTGGCCTGGGACACTCCCAGGGCTGGGGCAGCCACAGCTGCTCTGGGCACCTGTGCCAGGGCCTGCCCACCCTCACAGGAGGGAATTCTTTCTCAATATCCAACCTAAAGTGACCCCTTCAGCTTAAGGCCATCCCTCATTGTCTGGTCACTCCAAGTCCATGTTCCCTCTCCAACATGTCCAGGGTGGATTTGCTGTCCCTGTGGACCCCTGAGATCAGTCTGAGGTGCAGGTGAGTGACCCTGGGGCAGGCAGCACACGAGGTGGCCCCACAAGGTTCCTTCCATCCCTGTTTTCCCATCAGCCTCCTTTGACAGGCTCCTTTTGGGCCACACCAGAGGCCCCCAAAATCACCGTCACTTCTGAAATCCTGTTTGTGCAGAGCAAAGCGGAGGTGGCAGCCCTGACCAGCTCTGCTCTCTCCCAGGTTTCCTGGCCTTCCTGTGGTTTGTGGCCTTCTGCTTCCTGGCCAACCAGTGGCAGCGGACGACGCTGACGTCGGGCTTTGCGCAGGGCGCGGACGCCGCGCGCGCCGCCATCACCTTCTCCTTCTTCTCCACCATCATCTGGGTGAGCTCAGCTCGGAGGGAGGGAGGGAGGGCAGGTACCAAACCTGCCCCGGGCCCAGCGCTGAGCTGGAGGAGGAATCTGGGCAGGGTTTGGAGAAGTGAATCCTGGTGGGCAATCAAGGGACTCTACTGAGGGAACTGTGAGCCCTCCACAGATGAAACTGGTGGTTTCTGACCTGGGAAGCATCAGCTCAGTCCCCTCTCGCTGGGGAATCCCAGGCTTCCTCTTCTCCTGAGCCTGGGAGGTTGTGTTCCTGCTGAAAACGTGTCACCAGCCACGAGCTGCCCTGGTTTCAGGGCCTCATTAGAGCCCCAGGGGTGGCTCAGTTGGGAGCAAGTGAGTCCCTGGGAGCGGATCACTGTGCTGAGCTGGTTTCATGGAATGGCAGGGGGATTTGGGGAGTTCTCAGGCTCATCAGCTCCCTGGGAGAAGCCAGAGGCCTCTCTGCTGCCCACCCCGAGGCAGAGGGTCATAGAAACCCGCTGTGCTCCCCATTTTTGGCTTTGTGCATCCCCAGGGACCTCAGGGACAGGGGAGCATCTTCCAGGGCCCCTTTCCCACAGCTGCTGGGCCCCACATGTCCTGGGGGGCCTGTGTCACTCAGGGGGTTCCCTCCCCAGGGGCTGTGTGTGGAGAAGCCAGGATGGCTCCGTGTCACCTCCACTCCTGTTTTTCCTGGGCAGAGAGCCCAAGGATGTGCACTAATTCCATATTGCCTTAAGAGAATTGGGGCAAAAGCCAGCCCGAGGCTTTCCAGCAGCAGCCTGGCTCCAGTTCCTCACCAGTTCAACTGCTCCCTGCTTTATGATTATCCAGATAAATCTCCTTTAATCCCAGCTCCCCACAGCTCTTCTCCATCGCTGAGTTGCCTGAGTGCCCCTTGAATGCAGCCCCAGGGAAGGGCAGTGGGTGGGATGTCCCCCTTCCCTCAGCATCTGCTCCCACACCAATCCCCTGTTACCATCCCAAAGGATGGCCAGGATGGTTGGGAAGCCATTCTCGGTGTTTACAGGCATTTCCCCCCTCCTGAGCCTGTAGTTTATACACTAATTGAATTGTTAATGAAACCTCCTGAAGTCAGAGGAGCTCTGCCATCACATTTCCCACCCTTTGTGACCTCAATTCTGGCAACCTGGAAGAGGGTGAAGGAGTCTCGGCAGAACTGACCTATTTTCCTGGCCTGGCACTCATCAGTTGTCCCTCCCCACAGCAGATGGGTTTGGCAGAGCCTGTCACAGCAATGGCCTCTTCAGTGTTGTGGGTTGGGTTTGGGGTTGGATTAGCTCATGGTTACAATGGAGAGGGACAGCAGCTCCCTGGGATGCTGCCATGTGCTCAGGGCTGGGCACGTGGGTCCTGCAGGAGCTCAGGGGCCTGGAGGGATGTGGGGTCTTGGAGGAGCATGAGAGGCCCTGGAGGGATGCAGGTTGGGTTGTGGGATGCTGAGGGAACATGGAATGTGGAATCCTGAAGGGAAGTGGGATCCCGAGGGAGTGCAAGGTCCTGGGAGGACATGAGGTCCTGTGGGGGTCACGGGGTCCTGGGAAGATGCAGGGTCTGGGGGGGATTGTGAGATCCAGGGGGATTGTGAGTCCTGGGGGGACTGTGGGATCCTGAGGAGAGCTCCTGGGGACATTGTGGGATCCAGGGGGTTGTGGGGTCCTGGGGGGGACTGTGGGATCCTGAGGAGAGCTCCTGGGGACATTGTGGGATCCAAGGGGATTGTGGGTTCTGGGGGGATTGTGGGATCCAAGGGGATTGTGGGTTCTAGGAGGACTGTAGGATCCAGGGGGTTGTGGGATCCAGGGGGTTGTGGGTTCTGGGAGGACTGTGGGATCCTGAGGAGAGTTCCCGGGGACATTGTGGGATCCAAGGGGATTGTGGGTTCTGGGAGGACTGTGGGATCCAAGGGGATTGTGGGTTCTGGGGGGATTGTGGAATTCAGGGGGGCTGTGGGATCCAGGGGCAGGGTGTGATCCAGGGGGGATGCTGGCCCTGCCCCACAGCGCCCCTGACCTCCCTGCCCCCCGCAGGTGGTGCTGGCCCTGAGGGCACTGCAGAGGTACCGCCTGGGCACGGACATGTCGCTCTTTGCCACCGACCAGTTCCCGGCGGACGCGGCCGCGCCGTACCCCGGGTACCCCGTGGGCAGCGGCACCGAGAGCACCGAGACCTACCAGAGCCCCCCCTTCACCGAGACCTTAGAGGCCAACCCCAAAGGTTACCAAGTGCCAGCGTACTGAGCCCGGGGCGTGGCGGGGCCGTGCCACGGGGCAGCGCCGGGCACGGCCATCCCAGTGTATTCAGTCCCATTTCCCTGCCGTGCCGAGTCAGTGCTGGGTCCCTTTATTAGCTCGTTGTGCAGTGAATTCTGTACAGTGGTATTGGTTCTTGTCTTACCTGTCCCAGGGTTTCTAAAAGCAGTGTTCCCTCTAAGCCAGAAGGAAGGAAGGTTGTTGCCACATCACCTACACGTGGGGAAGATGAGTAAGTGCCCTCTCTGAGCCTTGGTGCTGGGTGCTGGCTCTGCTGGGAAAGCCCAGCACGCCTTTTCCTCTTAGAGAACAGGAGCTGAGGAGTCATTTCTCTCGTTCTGAGGAGTTATTGATCTCGTTCTTCCACAGCTAACACAGAATCCAGTGAGGGTGGTGGGTGGTGGGGAGGGCTGGGCTCCCACTGAGGAGCTTCCCAGTCCATGTTGTATGAAAAGTGCCAAATTCACAAGGAAATAAGTGGTGTCTGTGTTACTTTTCTTTGTATATATTTACTGTACAAAACAAATATCCAAACAGGAGTTGCAAAGTTGGCTCAGAGGCACAGGGTGGTCACAGTGGGTTGGGGTCAATATCCAGATTAATTCTGTGCTTTCATGGGTTCTGGGCAAAGGTGTAAAAAGTTTGCAGCTGGAAACCAGTTGAGCAGTAACTGGCTGCTAACTGGGAATAGCTGTGATCAGTGGGATATGGCACGTTGTGGTTCTGATTCCTCACTGGGGCTTTGGGAAGTTTGCAAATCTACGGGGAGTCTCTGGCTGGCAGTGCTGCCACGTCCTCATACTGGGCCCTGGCACCAAGGAGGGGCCTCAGACTCAGAGCCCAAGGCCATCAGGAGTGATACTGGACTTGTATTTTCATGCTGGGAGCAGCCACCATCTGTCAGCTGCAGCAGAACCCCAGGTGGGGACACGTGTGTCACCCTGCAGGCTCCAGAAATGAGGAATTCAGACAGGGAACTGGAAAGGCTTCACAGGCCAATGAAGTCCATCCTGTGTGGGCTCATGGCCCCGTGTTTGGCAATGGTGGGGGCAGAGAGGCCCTGAAAAGCACCCAGGAAAGAGGCTCAGTTTGGAGTTTCAGCTGCAAAATTCCTGCCTTGTAAAAACAACAGAATGTGTAAAATCCAGTGGGGTCTTGTCAGCCACCAGCCTTCTTTCCCTGCCTGTGTGGTGGCTGATCCAGGCCATGTGTCCCTGAGGACTGAGCAGAGGAGCTGAAAGTGGAATTCCTGTCCCCCTTGGTGGCAGCTCCTCCTTGGAGACCCCTGGCTGTCCCGGCTCTCCGGCAATCCAGGGTCTTGCTGTGCCAGTTCCACTGCTGCCTTTGACCTTCTGAGGAGCAATAGTCACCAGCTGCCCCTCCCCACGGAGCAGGTCCTGGGCATCACCACACAGCTCATTTCTGCTGCTGAATTGCATTTAACTCACTAATTAATCAGCAGCTGCCGTGACAAAGCACATTCCCTGCCTCCCTCCATCCAGGTCGGGTTCCATGTGCCCTCCCAGGGAGGGCTGTGCCAGTGCTGAGCTCCTCACAGGTGCCTGGCCAGGGACACCCACACCCCAGTGTAGCCTGAATGAATTCCAGGATCTTTGTGGTTTTGTGGAGCCAGTCTTGCTGGGAAAGGAAAAACCCCAAGCATTTTAATACAGGGTCCAGTAGAACCGTAGCAATATTTTCCTTAGAGGGAACACTGAAACTTTAGCAGCACAACCAGTACTTGTGTTAATATTTTAGCAAAATTATAATCAATTTAAATGTTTAAATTGATTGTACGTGAGATAATGTTCGTTCAGTACAGTGTATTTTTTCTAACTATACTATAACTGTTCAGAGTTTCCTTGTATCCGTGAAGAGCCACAGCTGTGTCTGCCCGCGGGCAGCGTCCTGCCAGTCCTGCCAGTCCTGCCAGTCCTGCCCCGTGTGCCCCGTGCTCAGTTACACACTGAATGTCCTCCCCAAGGCCTGCATTGCCTTTCTTTGCCCCACACGCACATCCACCACGCTCAGTGCCAGCTCTGCCCTCTGGAGCAGCAGTGCCAGCACAGCTCCAGCCCCGGGTGAGGCTCCTGCTCCTTCCCGAGGTCAGCAGTTTGTTCCAGCTCCCCAAAATCGGTGGTACCTTCCCCTGGCAGGCAGCACTCAGCTGCTCTGCTGGGCAGGAGAGGAGGAGGAGGAGGAGGAAGGGCTTGGGTTCCTGAGAGGCTTCCTGGCAGCGGGAAGACAGGACAGATTGTTCCTTGATTAAATCAGAATAACATGTCCAGCCACACCAACAGGCACCTCGAGGGACGTCAGCCCTGATCCCTCTGCACCCAAAATGCTGGTTCCTGTCAGAGGGCAGCACGTCCCAGCTGGGGTGGCAACTGGGATGGGCAGGACATCAATAGCTGGGGTGTCCTTCCAGGGAGCAGCACTGGGGTTATGCAGGATATGGCCACACTGAGGCAGGGGGGGAAACCCACATCTCAGGTGGGCCTGTAGCACCCAGGATGCAGCAGCCTGGAAAGGAGTGTCACCCACCTCAGCCTGACCTGAACACCCCCAAGTGTTGGGTTTGCTGGGGGAGCTTTGCCAAAGGCCCCACGTGCAGCTCCCCAACCCCACAGCAGCCACATCTAAACACTCAGAGATGGGCTGAGCCATGGCCCCAGTCTGGCCAGTGACACCTTGTGCCTGGAATCCACTTTGTGCCCCCACTGTGTCCCCAGGAGCTGTTGGGTGTCCCCAGTGCCCCGCAGTGCCCGTGGCAGCACATCAGGGAGTCCAGGACCCTTCAGACACAGCAGAGTGTGCAGGTGGGGCTGTAACTAAATACACCCCAGTGGGCCCCTGCTTAGAGAACTGGAGCCATCAGTGCAGTAACTGGAGGTGTACTGGGGGATCAGGTATTTGTAACATCAATTTCCATCCTCTTTCTCCCCATTTTTTAATCCCAGCCCACCTGATGTGGTACAGCAGCACCTGCTCCCTCATAACCACCCAGACCACATCCCAAAACCATGCCAGGACTGTGCCATTCTCTCACAACCCACTTATGACTGTTCTGCCCAGAGCTCAGGACCCACCAGCACCTGGAGCTTGCAGAGGGCAGGACAGTGCTGTGCTCAGCCCAGCCCAAAAGCTGCTGTTGGCACTGAATTTGGGTGTAAGGAGTGGAATTCCAGCCATCCCGTGCCTTTCCTGGAGCCTCATTCAGCCCTACCCCTGCACCAGGGCTCTGCCACCACAGCCCATGTTGTTTCTCAGCACTGAGGTAACCACCTCGTGGGGTTTGCAATTTATTTGAAGCACATTAAATGATTTTTGCCAACATTTTAAGCTGTTTCTGGCAAGGTGAAAGCTTTGCTTAAGTGATACTTAGTAAGAATACCCCTCCCCATTACCTGCTTCTGTGTCTCAGGGCTGGAGCAGACCCCAAGAGCAGATCCCTCCCTTTATGCCACGCCAAGCAGTTGGGATTTCACTGGCTCTTGTGCCTGGAGAGTGAGATGAGTTTCCCATCAGTTCCTGCCACAACAGCAAATGACACCCCCCAGCGTTTCTTTTCTGCTGTCCATCAGTTCCTCACCGGGGTGCTTTGTCCCCTTCCCTCCCCAGAAGGGCACAGTGCTGCTCCTGGCTGTGCCTGCTGCTGCTCTCAGCTCCCACCAACCATGGGCATCCTCTATTCCTTACTAAATCCCATCACTGTTCTGTGGAATGGGCATTTCTCTCAGTGAAAACTTTTGTATTTATCTGTGGACTCCTCTCAGCCCCTGCTGTCCCCAGGGGGTGTCTCTGGTTCCACTCTGGTCCTCCCTCCTCCCATTCTCGGTTGCATTTTGACCCTCTGTGTGTCCCACGAGCCTCTCCCACCCCAGTGAGGCTCAGCCAGCCTTCCCTGTCTCGACTTGAAGCCCAAGTTCAGCTGCCTGGATTTCGTTGCAATACACATTTAAACCTCAGATCCTTTAAGAGTTTTAATCTCCAACAGATCCCAACTGTGGTTTGGGAAGTTCAGTTTCTTTGCAGATACCTCTGTCTGAGCAGACGCTTCCAGGAGTTGCAGTTGTCACTTAACCTCTGTGCAGTGTAGTATAAAGTGGACTGTGTATGGAAATAAGTTAAAAATGTTTACAATTTTGTATATATATTATATATAAAATATCTTTTGAGAGAACAATCCGTGATTCTGTATTTTCAGTGTCCGTGTAACCAACTGCAACTTATTTTCAATAAAGAGTTAAAAACAAATAGAAAAAAAAATGTGGTAATAACTTTATTTAATCAGGTGAGCACAAGGAACAAGGAAACTGCAAGAGCAGGCCCAGAGATCCAGAGCCTGGAGGGAGCTCCTGGCAGCACCAGCCCAGGGCACCACGGAGCTGCTGACACAGAAACAGGAAAACCAAGGGAAGAGGGAAGAGCCTCCTGCAGGGGAGATGCATCTCAGCCCCCTGAGCTTCACCAGCCCCAGGTGGGCAGAGGAGCTCACCGAGCTGGTGGCACCACCCAAACCCCGCAGTGTCCCCGTGTGTGGCCGTGCCTGGGGCGCCACATCCTGCTCAGCTCCAGGATCCCAACTGAGGCAGGACCAGGGACATGTCACGACTCATCATGGACTCATGCAGGGTGTGAACAGCCATGCAGGCAACTCCTCCTCCCCAGCCCTGGCTGGGGCTGAACACAACACACTCAGCTGTTCCAAACAGCCTGAAATACCCAGAAAAGAAACCCAAAGCACTTTGCAGCCTGAGCAAGCAAAAATAACGTGTAAGGCAAGGAAAACTGGCTGTGGCAGGACTAGCTCTGAGCTTGATTTCATGGAAATGATGCTTCTAGAAAAGCTGTGCTTTGTCACTAACAATTACATAAATTAAAGTCAGCTTTATTCCTACATGTTAGAAATAACTAAACCTGGAGATGGGAGGGAATGGGACACAACTACAGCCAAGGAAGTACAAGGCAGGGAGGGCTCTTGGCACTCCATCACCTCAGACCTGCTGCTGGAGTCACCTCAAAGGATGAAGAAATCCCCCCCTCTTCCTCTGAGAGGTGGAATTTGGGGATGTCAAAAAACATGATCAAATGTCAGCCCAGTGTCTCCGAGGGAGGTGCAGGTGTCAGACCACTGTAAACAGATAAATGCACTTAAAGGCACTGCAGAAAACATGGTCAGTGATCAGCAGCATTTAATGTCCCAGGATGCTGTTGGGAGCTCCCACCAGTAATACATCCAAGAAATTAGAAACATTAAATAAAATTCCCATGTGCTTTACAGAGAGTAAAGCCTTAATGCTGTTACTGTACATGCAGGGCTACAAAATCAGTTTCTTGAAAGAACATGTTACAGAAAAGGTCAGAGCCAACTTCAAATCTTGCACAGATGAGCCCAATTCTTTGAGCAGCAGAACTGACTCTGTTTGCAGACAGGACACTCTGCAACCCAGTGTCTGCACACCAGTGAGCAGCATCTTTCCTGCACCTTTGTACCCCTGACTAGTGTGATCTTCACTGAAATAGCACAGAGAAATCAGAATGTTATAAGGGAAGCTGCTTCCGTTCATTTCAGTGCTCCACAATCTTCCCCCACCCCAAAACCAGAAACAAACCCCCAAACCAGACGCTTATTCCCCTATTGTGTCCTGTCTGTCTGCAGATCAGGAAGGATTCCCAGCGTGTTCCAGGGGGAAGGAGCCCCTGCCTGCCCACCCTGCCACTCAGCCTAACCCTGGCCTGGATTGTGGGAGCTCAGACTGTGGGAGGGGATGAGCCCCAGCACATTCCCATGATCCCTTTGCCCCCAGAGGGCTCCCCACGTTACCTGCTCCTCACTGACTCACCCGGCCCTCAGCCACTCTACACTGCCAAACCTCATTCCAAAGTGCATCTCCAGAGCCAGAGCCCGGCCTGTGGGCCCTGGGCAAAGCTAACTGATGATCCTGCTGATTGCCTGTAGGGAAGGGAACTCCTCATCCTCGATATGCAAAGCTTTGTGGGTGGCCACGTCCTGCTGGGTCAGCACCTGCTTACACGTGGGGCAGATGCAGCAGTCGAGCTCGGCGTGGGAGTCCTGCTGCCACACGTTCTTTTTGCTCTTTTTGGGTTTGTTGGAGCTTTGCTTCTCCTTGCCTCGGAAGTCGTTGTGAGCAGAGAGCAGTTCCTGCTGCTTGGCTGTGTCTGGCAGCAGCACCAACAACTCCTTGAAAATCTTCTTGAAGTTCTCCCCCAGCAGCTCCCGGCAGCTCTTGTAATACTGCGCTGCAGAGATCACTCCCTGCAGGGACAGCAGAGTGGAATTACCAGAGACAAAGACATGGAGCTATTACAACATCCCACTGGGATTCAGGTCTCCCAGAGAGGGAGGTTCTGGGAACCCACTCACCTGCCTGAACTGCCCAGAATGAGTTTTAAATTTATTGAACTTGGACTCATCGCTTTGGAGAAATTCCTTAATGGATTGTATGAGTTGGATGTTCCTCTGCTGGAAGTTCTCAGGTATCAAGTATGATCCGGGACAGGATTTTGGCCTGCATTGGGAAACACCAGAAGTGACTCTGACACTGGTGTGTGTAACAGGGGGATGCCCTGGGACACCAATCACTTGGCTGGTCTGGTTTGGAGGCTGCACATCCTTCCTCCTCTCAGCTGCACGTGTGTTACTCTGAGCAGCTCAGCTGCCTTGCCAGGATGAGAAAACATGGCATTGCTGTATCAGGTTCCAGCTTTACACAGACAGAACATTTAAAATCCAAATTTAACACAGTCCTGATGAGCTGCTTTGTAAGGTGGGTTCACTAAAAAGATGTGAGCAAAGACCACACCACGAATAAACCAACAGATAATGCAGGTTCTGTATTAAACTGACATACAGTTTCTCCCACCCTTTCCCCACAAACTCCTCTTTTGACCCCAGAAGGGCCGAGCAGCAGCTCCTGGAAGGATCAGAGTGAAGGTCACCAAGGAGAATGTGCCTCAGCACTTTGCTGCTGGACTCCAACAGAATCGATGGGAAGGTGAAGGAATATGTTGAAGCTGCAGATTCCCAAATAAATCTGGAACAGACTACAGTCTGAGCAGCTACACTGCCAGGCTTTCATTTCCTCAGCTGCAGCCACACAGGGCTGTGTTTTCCTCTGGACAACTCCTTAATCCAGCCCTGGGACTTCCAATGGGAATCTGCCCCCCGGTGACCTCGCTTGGAGTAACCCCCACTATGCCATGTGCTGTTTGAAGCCCCTCTGACACAACTGCAACGTGAAAAACAACTCCCTGCAAGGACTTTACTCACTCTTTGAGAGCTGTAGTGGCGGGGTCGGAGATGTTGGAGGCTGGAATGACAGCGAAGCCCGGGGGGGGTTTGCTGAGCGGCACCGCCAGCCCCGGGGGCGGGGCCGGGCTCTTCAGCAGCACCACGGAGTTAAAGCCTGGGGGCAGACAAGGGGCAGGACTCAACCACACACACCCAGCTGAACCACCACTGCCTGCCATGCTCTGCACAAGCACCAGGAAGGAGTTGCAATGCAGACATCATCACTATGTTGGAAAAAATCTAAAAATCAGAGGTGGAAATCTTCAAGAAGCACTTCAGGGTGGTTGATGTTCCTCTACACAGAAAGTGCTTTAATTATTAATTTACTTTTTGAATGGAAAACAAGTTTTTAAAACGCACTCAAAGTCACAATGAAAAACACTTTTGCATTATTAAAGTGAGCAGAGATCACTCCAGGAGGCAGAGCAGCACTGGGCACAGCCTGGCCTGGCATCCCCCCAGCAGGAGCTGCTGAGAGGCACAGACAGCGGTGCCACCTCCATTAAAGCCACTCCAAGTCACGTTTATTGCTGTCTCCCCACTTTTACAAGGTCATGGCTAAAAGCAGGGCAGGAAACCTCTGCAAGCACAGGAGAAAGTGGCCAAGGAAGCCAACTGAGAGTGCAGGCAGGCACAGGACACTGCCAGAGACTCCCCTCACTCACAGTGGCTTCCAAAGCAGATCCTGCAGCACAACAGCTCCAAGAAGAGCAGAGACAGGTAAAAATCAGCTGCTCATCCATGAGCCATCCCCAGAGACCAGACTCCTCCAACTGGGTGAGACAGAGGTGTCCCAACACCAGGATTCCAGGAGGACATTCCAGTCCCCCTCCTGTGCCACCCAGGCTGCCTTTACCTGCAGAGCCCACCTGGCACCCAGTGGCAGAACCTCACACAAGCCAGGAGAGTTCATACAACACCATGTGCCATGTTCCTCTAAGCCACTTCCAAGAAAAGCTGGGTGTGCTTACCCATCCCTGGCACTGTCCAAGGCCAGCCTGGATGGGGGTTGGAGCAGCCTGGGCTGGTGGAAGGTCTCCCTGCCCATGGCAGGGGGTGGGATGGGATCATCTTTAAGATCCCCCCAACCCAAACCATTCCAGGATTCCGTGATCCCCTCTGTGCTCACCTGGTGGCGGGGGCATCCTGGCTGATCCTGAGCTCCCAAGAGCTGGGAAGTCTTCCTGAGGTAAAGGGCATTTGTTAGTCACTGGGGGCTTTTTAAGGCCGGGAGGCTCTTTGGGTGTCCCACAGACAGCTGAGGACTTCTCTGAGTGACCATTCACGACAGCTGTGGGCCTGTCTGGGCCGGGAGGAGCAGGGAACACCCTGGGGGGCTGCTCTGCTTCCGGGGGCTTGTCCGTGCCTGGCCTGGGCAGCGCCGTGTCCTGGGGCGCGCGTGGGGACGACGGGCTCTGCTTCTCAATCCCCACCTTCTTCTTCTTGCCCACCTTTGTGAAAGTCTGTGAGGTAGAAGCTGCCAGCAGGGACGAGACGTCGAACATGGTGGGCGCGTTGCGGATCTCCTGCGTGGTCAGGCCCCCCCCGCCGTCCTCCTCGTCCGACTCACAGAGTTTATTGCTCTTCTTGCTTCCCTTGGAGGTGTTCAGGGATGGTTTTTTGGCTGGCTGGCTGACACAGGGGCTGCTGATGGCTTTGACCATGGTTTTGCTGGAACCATTGTTCCAGGCAGATGTGATGTTAGTTACTGTCTTATTGTTGGGCTTCATTTTGGACACCAAGGCTGGGAAATCCTCCTCTTGGAAGGCCGTTTTCTTTGCAGTCGCCGTGTATGTCAGAGACATCCCAGACGAGATGGTGGGAGCTGCAGAGGATGACAGGCTTGGGAAATCTTCTTCTTTAAGCTTAACCAGAGCTGGCTGGGCAGAGCTGTGAGGAAGGGAGAAGCTGGGTTACCCTGTTCCAGGGGTGCTGTGCAGGCAGCACAACCCCAACAGGCACACGAGCCCCACAGCTCTCCACACTCTTCCTCAAACTGTCACTTGGGGTGGCACAAGTGTCCCAGCTTGAACAGGACACAGATGTGCTCGGGGTTATCAACTGCACCTGCAATGGGTCTCCTCAAGAAGTGCCACCAGCCTTGCTGTGTTATCAGCACTGTCTCAGCACCCCTCACCTTGACCAGAGCTGGTACAGCTGCATTGGAGCTGCCACATCCTGCAAAGACAACACTCTCAGGGACATGGTGGGCACGACTTGATGACCCCTGTGGGTCCCTTCCAGCTCAGGATATTTCATGATTCCATGATTCCAACCCATGAGCTGATGCTGCAGGTGAACAGCACATGAACAGCTCAAGGCAGGAGGGGACGGGGCAGGGGAGGCACTGGGAGATCAAACGATCTGGAAAATCATTTTCCACAGAAATGCAGCACATAAATAAGCTTCTAAATCTGCTTTCTCACTGCTGCAGCCCTGCACAAACTTACCCTTGGAGAGGTCCTGCTGCCGAGCCAATTGCTGGAAAGTCTTCTTGGCTGAGAGCACCATTAGCAGCTGCTTCTTTTGGAATAGTGACAAAAAGAGCAAAGAAATGTTTTCAACTCAAGCCCATTCACTGCAGAGTGGGGGCTACCAATGAACATGACAGCAGCATCACCAGGTCCTATTTTCAGCAGCTGATGATGCCATTAACTGACATTCCAAAACAATTTAAATCCCTGCATCAATTTCCTTCAATTAGCTGCATTCACCATTATGTCATGGCACACAGGAAATTCGGGATACTTTAAATCAGTAAAACACTGGTGGGGAAGTGCTTTGTGAGAGAACCTTCCAGACAGTGGGATGCCAGTGGCCCCAGTTTTCCCCAGGGGTTGGCACTCAGCTGCTGCACAGGTCAGGATGTTCTCTGTGCTCCAAATAACTGATTCTGAAACTTCTTCACCTGGAAAGCTGCTCCACTGAGCAACCCCTCACACCTCTGCCCAAACTGCTCAGCAGTTGGTTCCTGGGCAGTTGTTTTAGATTCAAACACAGCTCCTTCCCAGTTTAATTTGCCTTAAAATCCCAATTCTGTGCTGCAGAGTGCAGGGACAGATTGGTAATGGCTTTGACACACAGAGAGCAAAAGCTGGAGGGGACAACCCTGCTCACCCCCACATGAGCTGCACCCATTGCCCACCCAGAGCTCCCAGTTCCCAATCAAGTGCCATAAAATCTTTAAGTGAAAATCTTGTTGCAGGAGCAACAAAACAATGGAAAATGGATTTGGAGCAACAGTAACATCAAAACAGCACTGGATCATATTAATTTGCCCCAGACTGGATGTGGGTCAGGTTTGCTTTCACCAGTTATGAACTTTTACTGGGAATAACTTGTTCTCAGAGAAGTGGGAAGTCAGCTCACCTGTCACACTGTTTGGAGCCTTTGGCACACGTTTGGAGCCCAGCACGTCGGGGTCCCTCAGATCCTCCTTTCTGCCTCTGCTGCCTCCACCATCCTCTTTGTCCTCCACCCTTTTCTTCTCCTCCTGCCGTTTGGCTGCCACAGATGCCCTGACTGCTGCTGCAACATCCCTGTCTTCCTCCTCCCTGCAGGACAGGGCACATTTCCTTGGTCAAACACAGGGAGCAGGGAGCAGCTGCCTCACTCCAGCTCCGGTGCCAGCTCCAGTGCCATCCTTGGTGCCATCCCTGGTCCTGCACTGCCACCTGCTGAGAAGGCCCAACCAGCCCCACCACTCCAACCACCCCAGGCAGGCACACCCCCTGCACTTCCAAGTTCCACATGTGGGAATAACAATCCAGGCCAGAAGAAACTGGAATGAATGGGGAGACAGTACCAAGGATGAATGGGGCACCTGCTCATTTTCAAACATATGAAATAATTTTTGGAGGCCACAGGAACTCCTGGAGACATGGCTGGTCATGAACTCTCAACACACACACGATCCACATGTGACACCAACAGAGAAGTGTTTGGGGATGGATTTTTCCGCTGTGGAATCACCAGTAATGAACCAGCTGCCCATCCAGCAAGAAAAAGAAGAAAATGAGATGTGGAGGATGCATAAAGCAGCAGGGCTGGTGTGGGTGAAGAGACACAGAAATGCAAAATTTCATTTCAATTCTTCACCCTCTTCCTTTTCCAAAGCCCTTGGTCTGGCCACACAGAGATCTGTTAGTTCAGTGAAAAGCATGGCCCTTAGAACAGGAATTTCATGATTACCCAGATCAAAACTCCATTAAACCTGCACAGACTTGTCACCTATTCAGAAAATCCTATTTAGCGAAGTTTGCACAAAAACAGCTGCTGAAATTAATTTAGAGTTCTGAGTTTATTTCACCCACAAGCTCAGGATCCCAGTTTGCTTCCTGAGCTGAAACTTCACACAAAATATTTCCACATTGACAGAGCCTGTAGCCAGCACATGGACTGGGACTGGCAGCTCATTCTGCTCAGCTCAGGGGTCACCATGGAGGCCTCCAAATTTTGCAGTCAGTTCCCACTGATGCACCAGAATATTGTGAATTGGCAAGTAAAAACCAGCACTGAACAGGAATAAAACTCCACCCAAAACTGTGCTACTCACCTTTTGTACCTCCAGCTGCCTCTCCTGTTCTGTTGGCTCCCTCGGCTGTTCAACCTGCTCGTCCTCCCCTGCCTGTTGTACCTGTCAACTTCTTCATAGTCCTCTGCACCTACAACACCTGAACAGGAGGGAGGCTTGATCACTCTCAGTTATTGCTCTAATCTGGGCAATCACACTATGCCTGAAAATGCAAAAAATACACTGGTACAAACAAATTATCTTCACTTCTTTCTGATGACTAAGTTAGCAGTTTTCCTAAAACTATGTGTCATCATTAAATGCACACATGGAGGGGAAAATCCTGCAACAATTCAGGAAGGAAGGGACTTCAGGATGTCACCTGCTCCAGCCACTCACTCAGAGCAAGGCCAACTCAAAACTTCATCAGGTTGCCCAGGGCCTGGTCTGGTTAAATCATAGAATGGATTGGGTTGGAAAAGACCTCTGAGATCATCAAGTCAAATCCTTGGTCCAACTCCAGTCCATTTACCAGACCATGGCACTCAGTGCCACGGCCAGTCTCTTCTGGTTACCTTCACCCTCTACAAGGGTGAACAGGAAGAATTTCCTCATGGCTGTGAAATGTTCACCAGCTGTTCTTGAAAACCCTCAGAGCAGCAAGAACCGTGGAATGGTGTGTGTTGGAAGGGACCTTAAAGAGCATCTTGTTCCACCCATTGCCATGGGCAGGGACACCTTCCCCTATCCAAGGCCGCTCCAAGCCCTGTTCAGCCTGGCCTTGGACACTCCCAGGACTGGGGCAGCCACAGCTTCTCTGGGCACCTGTGCCGGTGCCTGCCCACCCTGCCAGGGAGGACGTGCCCCCACACAGGAGTGCTGTGCCATGCCGTGCCGTGCCGCGCTCACCGTCACCACGGCGGGTGTGCCGGGGGGCGTAGGTGAACTGCAGGTCGATGTGGCGGTTCTGGCGCGCCTCGGCGCGGCTCTTGCTGTGACAGGCCATCTTGTGCGCCTTGTAGTCGATCTCGGTGCGGAAGGCGTGAGTGAACTGCTCCGAGCTGCAGCGACCCTCCTCGCACAGGAAGTGCTTCTCGCGGAAGTGCTCCCGCAGGTACTCGTAGTCACTGCACGGGAAGAACCGGAGCTGACACCCTGCCGGGGGGTCTGACACCCTGCCAGGGGTGACACCCTCCTGGGGGGGCTAACGCCCACCCTGCCGGGGGGCTGACACCCACCCTGCCGGGGGGTCTGACACCCTGCCGAGGGGTGACACCCACCCTGCCGGGGGGTCTGACACCCTGCCGGGGGGGCTGACACCCACCCTGCCGGGGGGGCTGACACCCACCCTGCCGGGGAAGGCTGACACCCTGCCGAGGGTGACACTCTCCCTCCCGGGGGTTGACACCCTGCCGGGGGGCTGACACCCACCCAAGGAGCTGACACCCTCCCAAGGGGGCTGACACCTTCCCAAGGGGGCTGACACCCACCCAAGGAGCTGACACCCACCCAAGGGGGCTGACACCCACCCAAGGGGGCTGACACCCTGCCAGGGGGGCTCACACCCTCCCAAGGGGGCTGACACCCTCCCAAGGGGGCTGACACCCACCCAAGAAGCTGACACCCACCCAAGGGGGCTGACACCCACCCAAGGGGGCTGACACCCACCCAAGGGGGCTGACACCCTGCCAGGGGGGCTCACACCCTCCCGGGGGAGCTGACACCCTCCCGGGGGGGCTGACACCCACCCAAGGGGGCTGACACCCACCCAAGGAGCTGACACCCTCCCGGGGGGGCTGACACCCTCCCAGCATGCTCTGCCAGGGCTCCTCCACAGGGGGAGGTGGAGGCAAGGCCAGGTGGTTGGATTTGGTTATCCCCAGGGAAGCCTTCCAGTGAAACCACTTGTGTACAGACACCACGCCCCAGATGGCAAACCAAACCCGCTGTGCTTGAGGTACGTATTTCACACAAAAAATTAGTTCTATCCCCTTTGCACACAAACTTTGGAGCATTAGAATCATGGGATCATAGAATTGTTAAGGCTGGAAAAGACCTCTAAGATCCCCAAGTCCAATGATCACCACCACCATGCCCCCAGGTGCCACACCTCCATGTTTCCTGAACATTTCCAGGGTTGGTGACATCACCACTGCCATGGGCAGCCCATTCCAACGCTTGATAACCCTTTCCATGAAGAAACTTTCCCTAATATCCAATCTAAACCTCCCCTGGAGCAACTTGAGGCCATTTCCTCTCGCCCTGTCCACCACTAGAGGTAACACACCAGGCAGCTGCTGCCAGGCTGCAAGACATAACTTTTAATGTTCAACATTAATCAAGAAAATTTTAAAGCACAAACTAGACACAAAGTGAATACTTTGGCTGCTTGTTTGAGGAGCAAGAGGCTGCAGCCAACCTGCTCCCATTCTTGCCCTCTGCCTTCAAACACCACTGCCCCTAAAACTCAAAGCAGACCCAGGCCATTTTCCCCTCCAGATTTAAGCCACAGAACTGGTGTAGCTGTGCTGGTGCCAACCTGTAGTACTCCTGAGCACCCTCAGAGTCACAGAAGTGGCAGAAATAGTGGTCCCTGCGCAGGTGCTTCAGCAGCTCGTCGTTGTCCAGGTACCGCTCGTCGCAGAACTTGCACAGGGGGTGCCCCCGGTGGGAGGTGTCGTCGGGGTCCCCGTGGATCCGGTGCCGGGCCAGGTCCTTCCGGGAGTACCATTTCCTCTCAGAGGTGAAGATCTGAAGAAAAACATCTAAGTGTTAATAAATATTTATTACTTCTTGTGGGCAGAACGGAACGAGCCGGGCTGAGTCCAACTTGTCAGTTTAAAGGCATCAAAGATTGGCTTCAAAAATACACAATTTGACCACCAACATTAAAGGAAGTGAAATTCAAGTGATGGGTCTAAACTCAATCCAACGTGTATTTCTCTCTGTTTGAACACTGAAAGCAGATCTAATCCATATTTTACCCCTTTGGCTTTTTTTTGATCCAGCAACAAACTTTATAATCCCTATGGGGGAAACCCTAATTATGCAGGTATGAGCACAGAGCACTCTGCATACTCAAATGAAAAGCCCACAGACCCCCAGTGAGTTATTTTGCTCTCCTCAGACAGCAACTACCCAAAATAGCTACACAAGATACACTTCAGTGAACAAATTCTGCATCATAAGCCAACCCTCTGTCCCCACTAACACGTGAGCTATTTTGGTAGGAAGGTTCTGGAGATGCCAAAAGGATCAACCCAGCCTTGAGAACAGAACAGCCTTTATTTCTGGCCTAGACAAGGACTGTGAACTTGCTCTGGGAAAAGGTTTATTTGGCTTTGCAGATGGACTGAAGCTTCTGCAAGTTTAAGAGCTTCTTCTCAGTGGGTACAAGGAACTTTTTGGAACAGAATTTTTTCTGTGAAAAAAAAAATCTCTACAATATTCTGAAATTAAAAAGCAACAGTTTTATATTGTTTGTGAATTCTCTGGGAGAGAAAATGACAAGTTCTCTCCGTGCTGGCTACACTGAACATGAAACACCTCACTGGGGTCCTGCCCTTCCCTTCAATGAGCTCCAGGGATTGCAGGACAACAGGAAAGAGTCCAATCAGTTCCCAAACTTATTAGGGTTCACTCAGGTCAGCCTGCTCCCTTCTGGAACCTGTCCCTTCTGGCAGCAAAGCTCACCTGGCACACACCAACTGTGGCACCACCACTGTGGGGTTTAATTTAAAATCTGGAGAACCTCCAGGCCACCTTCATTAATCAGTTTGTGGAAGGAGAAACACTTCAAATAAAGCAACTGGCCTCGCTGCAGGCAGGCAGAGGAACCTGAAATAGCTCTGTGGGTTCAGCCACCTCCTTCTTCTCAGCTCCCAAGGTACCCTTGGAAGTCAAGGAG
Source organism: Pithys albifrons albifrons (assembly GCF_047495875.1). Taxonomy (NCBI): domain Eukaryota; kingdom Metazoa; phylum Chordata; class Aves; order Passeriformes; family Thamnophilidae; genus Pithys; species Pithys albifrons. The sequence goes on from NC_092473.1 coordinate 15,943,756, forward strand.
GGAAAGCCTCCTCCTTCCCACACATCCCAGCACAGACCCAGCTCACCTTTAGGTGTTTCACACAGAGTTTGCAGCAGAAGAGCTCGTGCTGCTTCCTCATGTGCTGCTCCAGGTCTGCAAAGGTGCTGAAGGGCTTTGCCTCGGGGCACAAGGAGCACTCGTGCTGCAGCAGCTTCCTAGGGGAGGAACAGAGTGCCCAAAATGACCCAGTTCCCTCCCAGCACCCCAAAACCTGCAGCAAAATACAAACATTCTGGCCCTGGCAGAAGGCTCCAGCTTTATGGGTTCCCCAGCAATCAGTAATGAGGTTTGAGTTCTGCTTATCCCAAGAATTTTGTGCTATGTCAGGAATGGGATGGAACCAAATTACACCAAGGAACTACATGTGAGAGCTGCACTGGGAGGGGCTGCACTGGGAGGGCCGCACTGGGAGGGATGCACTGGGAGGGCCGCACTGGGAGGGGCTGCACAAGGAGGGCTGCACTGGGGGGGCCGCACCGGGGGGGCCGCACCGGGGGGGCCGCACCGGGGGGGCCGCACCGGGAGGGCCGCACTGGGAGGGCCGCACTGGGGGGGCCGCACTGGGGGGGCCGCACTGGGGGGGGCGCACTGGGGGGGGCGCACTGGGGGGGGCGCACTGGGGGGGCCGCACTGGGGGGGCCGCACTGGGGGGGCCGCACTGGGGGGGGCGCACTGGGGGGGGCGCACTGGGGGGGGCGCACTGGGGGGGCCGCACTGGGAGGGGCGCACCGGGAGGGGCGCACCGGGGGGGGCGCACCGGGGGGGGCGCACTGGGGGGGGCGCACTGGGGGGGATGCACTGGGAGGGATGCACTGGGGGAGCTGCACCGGGAGGGCTGCACCGGGGGGGCTGCACCGGGGGGGCTGCACCGGGGGGGCTGCACCGGGGGGGCTGCACCGGGGGGGATGCACCGGGGGGGATGCACCGGGAGGGATGCACTGGGAGGGATGCACTGGGAGGGCCGCACTGGGAGGGATGCACTGGGAGGGATGCACTGGGGGAGCTGCACCGGGGGAGCTGCACCGGGGGGGCTGCACCGGGAGGGCTGCACCGGGAGGGGCGCACCGGGAGGGGCGCACCGGGAGGGATGCACCGGGAGGGATGCACTGGGAGGGCCGCACTGGGAGGGCCGCACTGGGAGGGCCGCACCGTCCCTGCAAAACTGAGGGGACTGGAACAACCCCTGTGCTTGCTCGAGATTCAGATGGTTCCTGCAACATTCACACCCAGTTTAATTCCCTTCCCACTGTCAGGAACTGAGGAATACAGTGGGAGAGGATAAAGAGTTGTAACAGAAAAGGAGGGGGGAAAAACATCACAAAAAAGCCCACCCAGCAATGGTTCCCAACTCTGGTCTCAGTGGGAGATTCCCACTCCCTCATCTCCATAAATATCAAGTCATGCAAAAGTGTAAATGTATCAAAGTTACAGGGTGAGTGCAATTCCCAGTTCTCCAAGAAAAAGGTTCCACTGCCTTCATGACTTCATCTTTTCCACTCTTGTTTCCTTTTAGCTGCCTTTAATTACCTTAAACCCTCCTAATTAAGCACATTGTGAAAAATATTTGTAGGACATGATGCTGATGTGACATTTTTACTCTGCATTGGTTTTTCTTTCTCACTCAGAATTAAGATGTTTGTGGGAAGACAAGGCTGCTCTTCATACAATATTTGGCCCAGCTGGGTTAGGTCAGTCCTTAATCAGCACAGCAATAAATACAACATTCATTTCATTGACACTTGTATAATATTAATACACAATTAATAGCAATTATACCATGCAAGGAAGGGAAAAGCTTTCAGCAAGTTTGCTGCAGCTAGAGGAGCAAAACCTGACTTTTATTGGTAGAGCAAAGTTTCTGTGCCCTGCCCCAGCCTCTCACCTTCCCAAACACGTGCAGGGCAGGTGACTCATGTGCCCAGCACCTGCATTCCTGGGAAACCACAGCAGCCTTCCCTCCCAGGAGAGCACAGCAGCCTGCCCTCCCAGGAGAGCCTGCCCACCCCAGGAGAGCCTGCCCACCCCAGGAGAGCCTGCCCACCCCAGGAGAGCACAGCAGCCTTCCCTCCCAGGAGAGCCTGCCCACCCCAGGAGAGCCTGCCCACCCCAGGAGAGCACAGCAGCCTGCCCTCCCAGGAGAGCCTGCCCACCCCAGGAGAGCACAGCAGCCTGCCCACCCCAGGAGAGCACAGCAGCCTTCCCTCCCAGGAGAGCCTGCCCACTCCAGGAGAGCACAGCAGCCTGCCCACCCCAGGAGAGCCTGCCCACTCCAGGAGAGCACAGCAGCCTGCCCACCCCAGGAGAGCCTGCCCACCCCAGGAGAGCCTGCCCACCCCAGGAGAGCACAGCAGCCTGCCCTCCCAAGAGAGCCTGCCCACCCCAGGAGAGCCTGCCCACCCCAGGAGAGCACAGCAGCCTGCCCACCCCAGGAGAGCCTGCCCACCCCAGGAGAGCCTGCCCACCCCAGGAGAGCACAGCAGCCTACCCTCCCAAGAGAGCCTGCCCTGTCAGGAGAGCACAGCAGCCTGCCCTCCCAGGAGAGCCTGCCCACCCCAGGAGAGCACAGCAGCCTGCCCACCCCAGGAGAGCCTGCCCTCCCAGCCACACTTCCTGCCATGTCCCTTGGAGTTGTCCCAGAGCCAGCCCCGAGCACAGCCCCAGCTCACCTGTACAGAGCATACACCTCCCCATCCAGGAAATAAATGTCGTACTTCTTCTCATGCTGCAGCTGGTGCAGGGCTATGGAGGAGAAGGACGGCAGCTTCCTCCCAAACACCACCTGGGGGACACAACAGCGGGATCAGCGGGAGCACACGGAGCCCGGGGGGCTCTGGGACTGCAGGGAGCCTGGGGGGGCTCTGGGACTGCAGGGAGCCCGGGGGGGCTCTGGGACTGCAGAGAACTCAGGGATTCCAGGGAGCCTGGGGGGCTCTGGGACTGCAGAGAACTCAGGGATTCCAGGGAGCCTGGGGGGCTCTGGGACTGCAGAGAACTCAGGGATTCCAGGGAGCCTGGGGGGCTCTGGGATTCCAGGGAGCCTGGGGGGGCTCTGGGACTGCAGGGAGCCTGAGGGGGCTCTGGGACTGCAGGGAGCCTGGGGGGGCTCTGGGACTGCAGAGAACTCAGGGATTCCAGGGAGCCTGGGGGGGCTCTGGGATTCCAGGGAGCCTGGGGGGCTCTGGGACTGCAGAGAACTCAGGGATTCCAGGGAGCCTGGGGGGGCTCTGGGATTCCAGGGAGCCTGGGGGGCTCTGGGACTGCAGAGAACTCAGGGATTCCAGGGAGCCCGGGGGGGCTCTAGGACTGCAGGGAGCCTGGGGGGCTCTGGGACTGCAGGGAGCCCGGGGGGGCTCTGGGACTGCAGGGAGCCCGGGGGGGCTCTGGGACTGCAGGGAGCCCGGGGGGGCTCTGGGACTGCAGGGAGCCCGGGGGGGCTCTGGGACTGCAGAGAACTCAGGGATTCCAGGGAGCCTGGGGGGCTCTGGGATTCCAGGGAGCCTGGGGGGGCTCTGGGATTCCAGGGAGCCTGGAGGGGCTCTGGGATTCCAGGGAGCCTGGAGGGGGCTCTGGGATTCCAGGGAGCCTGGGGGGGCTCTGGGATTCCAGGGAGCCTGGGGGGGCTCTGGGATTCCAGGGAGCCTGGGGGGGCTCTGGGACTGCAGGGAGCCTGAAGGGGCTCAGGGATTCCAGGGAACTCAGGGATTCCAGGGAGCCTGAAGGGGCTCAGGGATTCCAGGGAGCCTGAAGCGCTCTGGAATTCCCGTCCCAGTCCGGGCTCTGACCCTGCAGAGCCCTGTGCCAGCCCCAGCTGTCACCAGCCCCGGGCACTGTCACCAAAGCCACGCAGACCTCTCCTTATCAACCCGCCCGGGAAACGTGGATTGGCCCAGCCTGGCCTTTGGAGTTCGAACGAGATTAGGAAAGGTTTTTATGGTCTGTTTTGCTCCCACAGCTGTGTTGAGAGTAAACATCCTCAACCAACCGAACCTTCCCCAGGGAATGCCTGGCAGGAGCCCCGCGCTGGCTCCTCCCGTTTCCTGTGGGATCGCAGGGAAACCTGGAGCCTCTCAGTGACTCAGAGTCCGAAGGGAAACCACCGTTCCCTCCTTGCTTAACTCCCAGGAAAGCGAGGAACAAACCACCCCAACACTTCCCAGCTTATCTGTGCCACGTCCCCCACCAGGGGATCCTCCTCGCTCCCCGCCGGGCTCGGGCACTGCAGCTCTTTAAGGCATTAAAAAAGGCTCCAGGAGCCTCCACCACTGCCTGACCCGGCAGACATTCCCAGGCTGGGAATTACGGGGAGAGCAGCGACATTCAGGGAACAGCTGAAGTTACCTGTCCCAGCCCAGCGAGGCTGAGACAAAATAAAGAAAGAGTCTTCAGTTTTTACACTAAAAACCACGTTCTAAATCCAGAAACGGGTTGCCCAGAGAAGCTGTGGCTGCCCCAGCCCTGGGAGTGTCCCAGGCCAGGTTGGACAGGGCTTGGAGCACCCTGGGCTGGTGGGAGGTGTCCCTGCCCATGGCAGGGGTGGCACTGGGTGGGCTTTGAGGTCCTTCAAACCCAACCCATTCCAGGATTCCGTGATCCCTCCTAAGAGCAGACGCTTCCTGGGGCAGGGAGCAAAGGCTCCATCCTGCTCTGCCAGAGCGAGCCCTGCTGACTTAAAAACAAAAACTATTCTCTTCAAACTCCATTTTATCGTTGTGTTTTCCGCACGCCGCGGAGGGCGGACAAAACCGAGGGGTCTGTCCCGCTCGGCACATTCCCCGAGTGCTGCCCGGCCCGGCCCTCAGCCCCGGCCCGCCGCCCTCAGCCTCACCTGCCGCAGCTCCTCCCGGCACACGGCGCAGCAGCGGTCGCCGCACAGCGCCCGCATCCGCACGGAGCAGCGGTAGCAGATGGGGTGCTCGCAGCGGCCGAGCGCCAGCACGTCCAGCTCCCCACAGCACACCACGCACGGCCCCTCGGCCGGGCCCGGCCCCGCGCCGGCCATGGCGGCCATGGCGGCCTCGGCCCCGCGCCGCCCCGCCCGCACCACCGAGCGCGGGCCAGAGCGCCGCCGCACCATAGAGACGAGCGCCGCCTCAGCGCTGCGGGACACAGAGCTGCGCCCAGAGCGCCGCCGCGCTGCCGGAACTGCCCGCGCCAGCGGCGACAGCGCCACCCCGCTGACGTCACCGCCCGGTCCTCCAGCGCCCGTCACACAGAGACGCAGCGCGGGGACCATCGAGACGCGTCGGGCGGAGCGGCCCGGGCGGGGCCGCGCTGGCTCCATCTCTGTGGTGTCTCTGGGGCGGGGAGGACCACCGGGGTCCCAGGCCCTGCCGCAACACCCCTGGCTGTGGGGACAGGGGGGGACATGGGGGACACTGCTGCCACCCCTGGCTGTGGGGACAGAGGGGACATCGGGGCTGCTGCTGCCACCCCTGGCTATGGGGACAGGGGGGACATCGGGGCCGCTGCTGCCACCCCTGGCTGTGGGGACAGGAGGGACATGGGGGACACTGCTGCCACCCCTGGCTGTGGGGACAGAGGGGACATCGGGGACACTGCTGCCACCCCTGGCTGTGGGGACACGGGGGACAGGGGGGACACTGCTGCCACCCCTGGCTGTGGGGACAGAGGGGACATCGGGGACACTGGTGCCACCCCTGGCTGTGGGGACAGGGGGGACAGGGGGGACATCGGGGCCACTGCTGCCACCCCTGACTGTGGGGACAGGAGGGACATGGGGGACACTGCTGCCACCCCTGGCTGTAGGGACATGGGGGTCATCGAGGCCGCTGCTGCCACCCCTGGCTGTGGGGACATGGGGGACATCGGGGCCGCTGCTGCCACCCCTGGCTGTGGGGACAGGAGGGGACGCCAGGCCCTGGCCAAGCCCCCTGGTCTGTGGGGATCTCTGGGGACATGGGGGGCCCAGCTCTGTTCCTGCCACCCCTGGCTGTGGGGACAGGGGGGATCCCAAGGCCATTCCTGCCACCCCTGGCTGTGGGGACAGGAGGGATCCCAAGGCCATTCCTGCCACCCCTGGCTGTGGGGCCATGGTAATCCCCAGCCCATCCCTGTCCCCCCGGCCATGGGGACCCCCAGCTGTCCCCCTGGGGGTCGGTGGGGTCTCTGCGGGGCAAACCCCGCCCTGGGGTGGGAGCTGCCCCTCGGTGGGTCCCTCAGACCCGCAGCTGGGCTGGGCTGACAGCCGGGTGTGGGTACTTTGAGGGCTTTACAGTGTACTCAGAACACTGTCGAGAGCAGGATTTGGGGGTCCTTGGACCAGCTGCGCTCGGGGAGGGCACCGAGACCTCGGGGCGACCCAAATAACTCTTTGTTTGCCCAGGTAGTGACTCGCACACGCGGCATCCGATCAGTTCAGCCGCAGGGCTGGGGGCGAGCGCAGGTGAGCGAGTTGGTTCAGGTGAGCGAGTTGGTTCAGGTGAGCGAGTTGGTTCAGGTGAGCGAGTTGGTTCAGGGGAGCGAGTTAATCCCCGACACACCTGGGAGGAAACGAGTCCAGGTCCTGCTCCCGTTGCGATTAAAAGAGTCGCTGGGATACGGAGATGGGAATTGCGGCTCCTCGGACAGCAGAGGGTGCTCCAGGAGCGTGGAAAATGCCCGAGGAGCTGCCATGTTCCTCTGGAAGGGAGACAAATTAATAAGGGGGAAAAGCTTGTTTGGCGATGGCACAGAGGAATAGACAGAGGGTTTCAAACTTTAGGATCTACCACTTCTTTTTCTCTCAGATTCCCACTAAGTGACCACGATGGGGTCGCTGTCACAGAATTCTGAAATCCTGGAATGGGTTGGGTTGGAAGGGACCCCAAAGCCCACCCAGTGCCACCCCTGCCATGGGCAGGGACACCTCCCACCAGCCCAGGCTGCTCCAAGCCCTGTCCAGCCTGGCCTGGGACACTCCCAGGGCTGGGGCAGCCACAGCTTCTCTGCCCACCCTGTGCCAGGGCCTGCCCACCCTTCCCAGCCAGGAATTCCTTCCTAATGTCCCATCTAACCTGCCCTCTGGCAGTGGGAAGCCATTTCCCCTCATCCTGTCATTCCAGTTCCTGATGAAATTCCTGGTAAATTACTGGGATCTTCCTGTGGCTGATCGGAAGATTGGATGAGCATCTTTATCCCTCAGATCTGCTTTCTTTTCCCTGAATTCCTTGTCATTTGAGTTGAAAGTTGTTCTTCCTTTTGTTTGAGCCATAAACAACCATTTTAGGACAAAGCAGCACATCCAACACATCATTAAAACATCCCATGACGTTTTGTCATCCCACACCAGCCCCAGTTAACGACATCTGTGCCATCAAACAAATTAAGTAATAGGTTTGCTAAGTGTTTGGGAGCAGATAATGAAGGATTTCAATGTTTTGGATCATTGGATACAACAGGTAATATTTACTCTCTCCTGAAGAGCCCCATTTATGCCACTTAAGCTGGAGTGGGGCAACACGTCTGTCTAATCAGCCCTGAAGTGTGTCTGGGTGGGGCTGCCTGGGATAATTAGGAATGACTGTGAGGATGCTGCCTGTAATTACCCCAGGAAATGTTCGCCGAATTAATGACACTGTTGAAAATGTTTTTATGTCCAAAGTGCATCACCCAATTTTGGAGAGCAATTGGCATGAAATGAGCTGGATGGTGCTGGCAGGGGGTGCTGTGCAGGGACACCACGGCGGGCACGGCAGCACAGACACACCTGAGCACCTGGGGTGGAAGGGACATCCCTCACTGCCAGCACTGTGGGCACACGGAGAGGGGGCAGGGAGGGACTGGCACCTTTCAGAGTTCAGCTCTGCTCGGTGGTGTCTCTTCCCACTGGTCCAGGAGCACCAAGGGCCTGATCCAAAGGCCTGATCCTGCAAAGTGTGTTCACAGCAGTGTGTTTTTCCCACTGGAAGTGTGTGATGTGCCTGGCAAAGGGCAGCACTGGCTGTTTGCCAGGCTGGCAACAGCCCTGGCAGCTCCTCAGCTGGGGCATTTTCTGCCCCTGGGGTGATATTTGCAATAATTGGTGTCTGAGGGAGAATCCACTGAAGGTTCCGTGTCCCTTCACGGTCCAGGTGAACTTCCAGCAGCACTGAAACCTCGTGCCAGTCTTGCCACAGCTGCAAAATGCCAAACCCCTCCTCTGTTCCATTCCAACATCCTCACACAAGACATTCCCACTCTCCTGGTGTCCCCACCTTCAACAAACAGCACGAGGAATTGCTACAAAGCCAACACTGAAACAGCCAAACTTCCCCAAAGCTGTTTCCAGCTCCTCATCCTTCTGGAGAGCCATCCTGCTGGTGCCTGTGAGTCATGGCTGGAGATGGATTCATTTTGTGGTGCAGAGAGGGTTTTTATAACCCTCTTCCAAGGCCTTGAATAATTCTTTGCTGATGACTTAAAGATGTTGGTTTATTCCTCCAGTGATTGCAAATGGAGCCAGATCTTAGCACAGACTGTGACCCCAAAACATAAAGCAATACAATTATACAGAATTAACTGGCCTCCAAATATCTTGTTTGGTGCTTAGTTCTATGTGGTGTCAGGCAGGGAATGTTTCCTTCCCAAGAAAAAGGGTTAATATTGACTCTGGCATAGTCAATTCCCATGATTTCCTGCTAAATATCCCATAATAACTGCAGGAAAAGGCATTTTCCAGTCATTTAATCAGCAATGAACACATTTTGGAATAATTGATAATTGTGCAGATGAGGACAAGGAGCCTGTGGGGGTGGCAGGGTGTGTGTGGGTCTCTCCAGGTCTGAGGTGGCTGATGATGGATCCTTAAGGACCAGAGAGCCCCCTGGGCACTGTGGGTGCCTCAGAACCAGTAGCATCTCTCCATGTGTGTGAGGTGAACTCCTGACCAGTGCTGTGCTGGCAGGTTGGGTACAGGGGTGGATAAAAGTGAAGGGGTTCCTCCAAATCAACTCCCTTGTCTTGGGTGAGCCTTGTGAGCCCAGGGCAGCCTGGGCTGGCTCTGCCTCCTCGACCACCACTGAGCTGATCTACAGCACCCCAATACAAGCCCATCCCACTCACAAGAGCAACAGATCAAATATTTGTAGTTCAGCACTGAAATATTGTCCAAGTGTAGAACTAAAGGTTAGGCCTTGGATTAATTCCCCATTCCCAGCTTGGTGCAAAGCAGCTCATTCACAGCTGAGACACTCGGTGGGTAACAGGGAGATTTGTCTTCATTTGATAAAGTTTCTGCTAAAGGTGATGATTTTCTCAGGGTTTCTTTTTAAGGAAAATAAGTCTCAGTCCCTGAGCAGTGACTTCTCCCAGGTACCTCATTGCATGGAATCCTGGAATGGTTTGGGTTGGAAGGGATCTCAAAGCCCACCCAGTGCCACCCCTGCCATGGACAGGGACACCTCCCACCAGCCCAGGGTGCTCCAAGCCCTGTCCAGCCTGGCCTGGGACACTCCCAGGGCTGGGGCAGCCACAGCTTCTCTGGGAATCTCTGCCAGGCCCTGCCCACCCTCCCAGCCAGCAATTCCTTCCCAATATCCCATCTGTCCCTGCCCTCTGGCACTGGGAGGCCATTCCCTGTCTGTCTCTCCAGGCCCTTGCCCAGAGCTCCTCTCCAGCTCTTCCTTCCAGGCCCCCTTTGGATACTGGAAGGCAGGTTTGGATTTCCAGCTCCAGCCACATTTTATGGTTCAGATTTGATGGCTCAAAGCAGCATTTTGGGTTTCTGTGAGGTCAGGGGGGTTTGTGCCAGACACAGGAGATTTTGGATCCCATATACCCACTGCCCTACCTGGGGGATTCACAGGAACTCAGCTGGTTATTTCCTGCATTTCACAAACCTCCCAGCCTGCCATTCTTAATCACACAATTTATCCACCTGGTTTTTACCAAAACCTTGTTTTTTATTCAAAAGTTCAGTTGTGGAGGGACATACGCACACCCCACTCCTTTGATTTCTCCACAGACACAATGCACAGCTTTGGATTTGATGAGGGATTTTATCTCCAAGAGCTTTTTTTTTGCTAAAAAACCACAATTTGGTGACAAAGCTTCCCTGGAAAGCAGCGATTCCTTAGAGAGGGGGAGGATGATCAGGGAGGAGCAGCAGCTTGAGGAGACACATGCTGGGAAGCAGAGCTGTATTTTAAGGCATCCATAAATATTATTGTAGGGATGGAGTTTAGCAGCAGCTTGTTGGGGGATGAGAGCAGGGAAAGTGCAGCTGACAGAAGATGCAGCTCCTGGGTGGGAATTCGAGGAAAGGAGCAGCATTATTGGGCTTTCAAATTCCTGGAACAGGATGGAGACCCCAGAGAGCTCCATTTTCAGATCCCATTCTGGGAGCTCACATCAATGGGCTGCTCCTGCCCTGGGTTTCCTGCTGGACACTTGGGATGCTCCAGGCAGGGTGGGAGCCTCAGGAGAGTCTGTGGAGCTGAGCTCCAACCACACTATCCATGTTTAATCCAGCCCCTTCTGGGGTAAGACTCAGCAAACAGTGCCTGGTGATCTGGCTGTGCCATGACACACCCTCATCCCTAATTCCCTACCCAGCAATGCCAAGAGTTGGGAATTTGGAGGGATCAGAGAGCAAAGAACTGGTCGTGTTGGGAATGCAGCTTTGAGCTTGGTGCTCTGCCAGCCTGAGACACTGCCCTGAATAATTCCATTTTATTTGTCTGCTGCTGGATTTTACAGAGATGTCCCACCTACAGGGACATCACAGGCAGCACCAGGAATTGCCTGTGGAATGTGGGACGCTGAGACTTGGAATGTTTGGCTTCTTTCTCCCTGGTAACAACTGACAAGACAAGAGGAAATGGCTTCAAGTTTTGCCAGAGGAGGTTTAAGTTGGATATTAAGAGGAAATTTCTTCATGGAAAAGGTTGTAAATCATTGGAACAGGCTGCCCAGGGCAGGGTGGAGTCACCATCCCTAGAAGTGCTCAGAAAACATGTGGATGTGGCACTTGAGGACTTATGGTGGTGATAATGATGGTGCTGTGTTAATGTTTGGAGTGAGGTTCTTAGAAGGCTTTTCCAACCTTGACCTGTGCAGATTCACTCGAAGACAGATTTTGTTCTCATCTACACCCCTGTGAGCCTCCAGTCATCTCACACATATGTAACTGTGTGTGCTGCAGAGCCTCACCTAATTGAATTGGAGGGAAGCAGGAGGGCCCTTGGGGCTGTGTGGGCTTCACTTGAGGGATCTCAGGGCTGTCAAATGAAAGATTCATCTCACAACTCTTTCTCCTCTCAGCAAACTCTGCAGAGTGGAGCCAAATTTACTCTGCACTTCACACATCTGGGTATTAACTCGCTGCTGTTGGAAATTACTTCCAGGAGAAAGACTGACTCATGGGCTGGAGGGGCTGAGGGATCTGCTGCCAGTACAGATGCCAGCCCATGGCATCTCTTTTTCCCTGCTCTTTTCCCTGCCTTTCAGGTTCTTCTCTTCTGCTTTCCTGAGGCATTGCTGTCATCCCACATGGCTGGGAATTTTTCCTCCTGATTCCTGATTGGTGTTATGTCACACCCCAGTCACTCTGTGATGCTGTTGCTGCAGCCCTTGAGATGTTCAGAGTCTGACTGACTGTCTGCCACCCCCAGGAGGGGCAAAACACAGGGTGGGGTGGACGAGCAGTGGTGTCTCACTGTTCATCCTCTCACCCAACAGGCCCCACCAGGGCCGGGTTCTCCAGCTGATGAGTCACCCCAGAAGTGAAGGGTCATTCCTGCAGCTTGTTGGATGATGGACAACTTCATTAAGCTGGAGAGGTGAGGAGCCCTTAGTGGGTTTGGTGGGTCTGGACCTCGGTTTGGTTTTGGTTTCCCATCAGTGATTCAGTGATTCCCTCTCTGTTCCTTGGTTTGAAGCAGAAATAATTCCTCTGGCTCAGCTGGGGCTTAATTATTGTCTTAATTATTGTCTGTAAAGGGCTTTGAAATCCTACAGGATCGATGCCTTGGGAGTGTGGGTGATTGTGGGGTGAGCTCAGAGCAGAATCCGAGTGAGGAAACAAGTCCCCTTGACTTGGAGAAGCAACTCCATGAAATTCTGCACAGGAATCACGAGGCTGTGGCTTCCCCCCTTAGCTCAGTGCTAATGGATCCATTGTTTCATGTAAAGGTTTCTCCTGCTCTTGTTCTATCCTGTGTGACATTTACAGTACTCTTTGTTCCATTAGCAAAGTAATTTGAGATAGTTTATTATCCTTTGGAGACTCCACTGCCTGCTGTTCAACGTCCACGTGACAGACCCTGGAAAAAAGAATCTCTTAAAATAGTGCAAGAGGCTAAAAATAGTGAGGAATTAGGTGTTTCTTAGGAGTGAAACAATTAATTTAGTGCCCTTTAATAAGAAGATCTGCAGCATTAGGAAACACCACTTGGTGCTTCCTCTTTCCAGAGCCACCCCTGTCTGTGGAGTTGAGGCGTTTCTGCCTCACAGCTTGAAACTGTAATTTGTTTGTATCAGTTACAGCCCCTTTAGTTCAGGGGAACGGGGAAATGGCATTTAATCACGTTCTGAATCACTGGGGGAAGAGATCACTCCCTGAGCAGAGTTTGTTACACACTCCAGATGCAAGAATGGCAGAGGTTGCTGTTCCTGGGCCTTTCTGGGGCGCTGTCACTGCAGGCTGAGCCTGTTTGGGTCCCACTCCCCGAGTGCCTCATCCCCACTCCATGCCAACACTCCTCCTGATTCCCTGGGAGCTCAGCATGGGATGAGTGTTGGAAAACATCAGGCTTTGCTGAGCCACATCTGTGGGAATGTCTTTGCCTTTCCATTAAGAGTTTGCTCACTCAGGGTTGAAGTAATGCAAGAGGGAGCAGGGATGTGAATCCGGGAGAGGAGGTGAAGGGGCAGTGCAGGAACACGGTGTGTGGGCAGATGTGGAGCAGTGGGTGGTCCAAGGACCTCCTGGACAGCCAGGCAGGGTCTTCATCACATCACCTTTCCAGGTGGGATCTGCAGTAGCAGCTCCCTCAGGTGCTGAGTTTCCAGCCTTTTCTCCAAGTCAACTGCCCGCAGCAGCTCCGGCTGTGCTCGGGATGCACAGGCACTGCTGGGATGGGATGGGATGGGATGGGATGGAATGGGATGGGATGGGATGGGATGGGATGGGATGGGATGGGATGGGATGGGCAGCAAAACTCATCCCTGCTCCAACCTCAGCTTCAGTTCTGTGCCTCCAACTGGTTTCCTGCCAGTGGAGCCTTTTTGCCCATTTTGTGCCCATCTCTCCAAGGCCAACCTGTGCAGGGGGCAGAGCTGGGCAGTGTCCAGGAGAAGGACCTTGGAACAGGAGGTTCCCTTACTTGGTCAAACTTCCATTACCTTGTGTGGTCTCTGGAAACTCACTGGACACTCTGGGCCTCAGTTTCCCAACCTGAGGATCAGGGGGATGCCAGTTAGCAAAGCTGGGTGAGTTTGCAGTGCTGCAGCCCAGAGGAGGAGGGCAGGCTCCAGAGCTCCTCATCCCAAGTGATGTCACCCCCATGCCCTCCTGCTCCCACAGGGACACGCTGGAGAGCCCAAATGGCCAGGAAATGTCATGCAGAGAGCAAGCACTAATGCCCAAGTGTGCAGAGGCTCCATCCCAGCGCTGGCCCCTCCACTGCTCTGTGTTCCTGCTCGGCTGAGTCTCCAACCTTCCAATAAACACCAGAGTCATTGTCATAAAAATGTGGAAAATGCTGTCATTAAACCCCACCGGTTTCATTTTCAAGTGCCTCTTTCTGGGACATCAAATTCATTTAGATCATTCTCCAAAGCCACAAATCATGAGTGGCTGCAGTAATGTGTGTGGTGGGAGGTGAGAGCACCATGGGAATTAAATGGAGTGGAGAGGGCTCTTTGGAGAGCTCGGGGGGGTTTATTGCAGGGGGTGAAGATGTGATGCCTCCAGCTGCTCACCCCCAGCTCTGGGGTATCTCAAGATGTTTTCCAGTAACCCCAGTTCATGCTGTGGTACCACAGCTTGGAGCTGTGGTGGAGGTGGCTGGAGAAGATGGAGGTACCTCCTGGAGAGCCCGAGCATCCAGAGGGATGGGGAGCTGCAGCAGAGCCCTCCTCTTACAAAAAGATTGAGTTTGTTCCAACATAAAAGAAGAAAACCTTAAATCCTTTCAGCAGCAGAGGAATATGGTTAAATCCCTGTGGGAAGGTTTTCCTGAGAAGCTGTGGCTGCCCCATCCTTGGAAGTGTCCAAGGCCAGGGCTTGGAGCAACCTGGGCTAGTGGGAGGTGTCCCTGCCCATGGCAGGGGGTGGGATGAGATGAACTTCAAGGTTCCTTCCAACCCAAACCATTCCAGGATTCTGTGATGATCCCATTCCCCTTCACCTCAACAAATGTTGGAGTAGCATCATTAAGTGTTTGAGCACTTGGGTGGCTCAGCACAGTTTTGTCTTAGTGTCTTGTGGTTGGTAAATGTGATTTTGGGGCCAAACTTTGTGGTGTTTAAGTGAAAACATAAAAAAATAGTGTTTTCAAACGGGCTGTGGATCAGCTGTGGCCCCTGCTCAGGGGTGATAAGCACCTGCAGCTTATAGAAATGACCTGAAAGGCTGAAATGTCCTGGGAGTCTGTAGATTTCCACAGGAACCAGGATTTGTTCAGAAGTTTGTGTCTCCCCAAAATAACCCGGATTTGTTCCTCTGGGGGAGTTCCTGGCACGAGCCCCCGGGAGCAGAGTGGTCCATGTGGCCACTGACGGGCCCCGGAACGCGGCAGCATCGGCTGCTGCGAGGGGAACAAGGATCCTAAAATTATCTTTTTGTTACTTAGAATATAAATAGAAGACAAGTTGCTTATCAGCTGTTTCACTTGGAAGATATTTAAAAATACTTGGGAGAGGAAACGTGCACTCTGGTAGAGATCTGGAGTCACGCAATATCCAAAGGATCTCGGTGCCTTGAGGACACCACGGCAGGGATCAATCCATGCCCTGGGAGGAAAGAGTTCAGTACATGGAGAGTTTATCAGTGTAAAAAGTCACCCAGGTTGTGCCAAAAACACGTGCAAGAGACACTTCAGGCAGATCTCTGGGAGAGGGAAGGTTGAGCCCATGTTGGGGTGTGGCTGCAGTGAAACAAAAGGCTCTAAACCCGACTGTGTCCTTGGGCACTGAGCAGAGACAGGAGGAGCACCAGGTCCTTCCCAATCCATCTGTCTTCCATGAGGAGAGGGGAGTGTAATGGCTTTTATGGAGTGAACAAACCTGGCAGTGCCTGTCCCGCTGTTGGGTGACCAGGGATGGTGGGATGGGATGGTCTGTGAGCTGTACCACTGCCATTCAGTAATGGCTCAATTAAACATGGAAGTGCTGGGGCTGTTCCAACGTCCAGAGCACTCAGGGGTGGCAGAAATAGCCCATCCAGCAGGGATTGGCTCAGAGGCAAACGGGAATCTGTCCTTACTGTAAACTGGGCACTTCCAAGAACTCGGGCTGGGGATGAGTTGGACTCTCTGCTCTGGTTCATTACAGGAACAACTTGTGCTCTGCTCAGACGCAACTTCCAGCATCCTCTCTGGAAATTCTGGATCCCAGTCTTACTGACTGGGAATTGCACTTGCTCCCAACCTTCCCAGAAGGGGAATATCGTGGGGATCTGCACTGACCATTTGATGCTTCCCCATGGCTGCTTTGGACTGTTCTCCTGCTCTTCCCACCGTGTGCCAGCCCCGTGTCCTCTGAGCCCTGCCTGGCCCAGGGGCACGAGGAGGATGTTGCTTGGCTCAGTTCACTCACTCCCAGGATTCTCCAGCATGGCTCTGTCCCTGTCCTGAGCCTGGAAACATGTCCCAGGAGTGGAGGGTCGCAGGACACCCATGTCTGCAAGCTGGGCTGACTGAGAAAACTGGGAGTGGGACTGGATGATCTTTGAGGTCCCTCCCAACCCAAACCACTCCAGGATTTTAAATGGGCACACAGGAATGTGGATGATGCTGAGAATAAAACTAATCAAGTTACAGGAAAAAAACCCTCAGAAATTTAGTCCTAGTTCAGTGTTTCAAGCCAAGAATTCAGCTAATAAAGAGAAGACCTGGAATTGCTCCTTGGTGACCATGAACTTGACCTGCTTAGTTTTATTAAGGAATCTGAGGGGGAAAGTCACCTGACTGGAATGGCAAAATTCATAGTATTTAAGAACTGAGTGGCAGAAGAGGAGGGGAAGCAGCCTGACAGATCCACTGCCTCAGGGACCAAGGGGGATGCTCAGGAATGCTTTGGATGCTCCGGGATTGCAAGGGATGCTCAGGGATGCTCAGAGGATGCTGGGGGCCATGGGGACGATCCTGACGGCAGCAAGGAGGATGCTCAGGGATGCTTGGGATGCTCCAGGTTGCAGGGGATGCTCAGGGATGCTCAGAGGATGCGGGGCCCGTGGGGAGGATCCTGACGGCAGCAAGGAGGATGCTTTGGATGCTCCGGGTTGCAGGGGATGCTCAGGGATGCTCAGAGGATGCTGGGCCCGTGGGGAGGATGCCGGCATCCCGGCGGGAGGCTGCAGGGGAGGGCGGCCGGGGGCTGCCGGGGCGGAGCCGCGGGGGCCCCTCCCGACGGCGCTATAAACCTGCGGGCGCGGGCGCGGGGCAGCCGTCGCTGGGGCGCCCGGGGACGGGGCTCACCCTGCCCGCACCCCTGCCCGGGCCATGGGGAGGGGGCAGCTGTCGGGGGGCGCTTGGGGGGCGCTGGTGCTGCTGGGGCTGATCCTGCCGGCCGCCCCGGCGGGCGCCTGGTACAAGCACGTTGCCAGCCCCCGGTACCACACCGTGGGGCGCGCCTCGGGGCTGCTGATGGGGGTCCGCCGCTCCCCCTACCTCTGGCGGCGGGAGCTGCCGGCCGAGCCCCCCCGGCACCCCGGGACCCCCGCCGGGGAGAGCCCCCCGCCGCCGGGCCGCCCCGCCGGGGACAGCCCCCCGCCCGCAGCCCCGGCCCCGCCGCCGCCCGGCCCCGGCCGCCTCCTGCAGCACCTGCTCCGGCGGGGCTGGGGCGGCCCCCGCCCGGCCCCGGCGCGACCCCCGCCCGGCCCCCGCCAGCCTCAGGTAACGCCCGCGGAGCGCTGGGGAGGACTCGGGGGGGATCCCGGGAGCCGGGGGGGCACGGCCGGTCCGCAGCGCCCCGGGATGCTCGAGGGGTGTGCTCCGTGTCTGGGGTACGGGGGTCCCTCTGGGGCCCCTCTGCGGGACCCTGGGGGGCTTGGGGGGCACCCGGTAACGGCGTGCATGGAGCCTCGGGGGGCTCACCGGGAAACTGGTGCACGGAGCCTTTGGAAGGGTGTCACCAACAAGGCGTTTGGAGGGGCTGCACTTCACTTACGCTTTAAGGCAGGAAAAGGAGCTGAATGAAATGTTCAAAGCCAGGCTGGACGGGGCTTGGAGCAGCCTGGGCTAGTGGAAGGTGTCCCTGCCCATGGCAGGGGGCGGGACTGGATGATCTTCAAGGTCTCTTCCAACCCAAAGCATTCCAGGATTCTAAGATTTCTCTGACCCCATTTGGTGCATCACAAACCTGCACCCTGTGGGACTGAGCTGCCCATGCTGGAGGGGTGCCCGTGGGGTCAGAGGGGTGCCCGTGGGGTCAGAGGGGTGTCTGTGGGGCCAGAGGGATGCCCGTGGGGCCAGAGGGATGCCCGTGGGGTCAGAGGGGTGTCTGTGGGGCCAGAGGGATGCCCGTGGGGCCAGAGGGATGCCCGTGGGGCCAGAGGGGTGTCTGTGGGGTCAGAGGGGTGTCTGTGGGGTCAGAGGGATGCCCGTGGGATCAGGGGGATGCCCATGGGGTCAGAGGGGTGCCCGTGGGATCAGGGGGATGCCTGTGGGGCCAGAGGGGTGTCTGTGGGGCCAGAGGGGTGTCTGTGGGGTCAGAGGGGTGCCCGTGGGGTCAGAGGGGTGTCTGTGGGGTCAGAGGGGTGTCCCTGGGTTTGGCAGCCAGGTGATACCGGGATGCCCCCAGTGTTGCCCCCCTCAGGCCCCTCTCCTGCCCACTCAGGGCTCAGCCAGGCTGTGTGGGGCTGGCTCAGGGCTGACTCCAGACATCAAATTTCTTTCCTCTTATGTAAAGCTGGAGTGAACATCCAGCTGAAATCCACAGAGGCTTTTGGCTGTTGGATCAGCCCCTGAAACATGTAACTGTCTTCCTCCCCCACTTCATTTTTGTGAGGAAATCTGGGATTAGGATCACTTTGGGAAAGCCCAGGCGGGTCAGCCCCACACTGTGTTATGTCTGTGCTGTGTCCTGGCTCTGCACGCCCTGGGTACCACCCGCTCTGGGGCTGTGTACACTCCTGCATCCCTTGGATTCCCGAGGCAAATTCCCACTGGGAGCACCACAGACAGGTCCAAGCCCAGTCTTTGGGTGTCTGTGTGGGGTTTATCTGCATGGACAGTGACAGGAAAGGAATCTGCAGGTCGGATCTGAGCCCACAGAGGGGAAAATGTGATGAAACTTGTGAATGGAGCCGCAGCTCAAACACTGCACTGAGGGGAAATGAGATCCTGTGTGGAGAGGGAGGTGGTGGCAGAGCTGGAGGCTCAGGGATGCTCTGGAATAACCCAGCCCCTCTCCTCCTTCCAGCTATTCCCACTAGAAGACCTGGCTCTGACCCGCTGATGGACCTGGCCGAGATGCTCCAGGTGCTGGAGGAGCAAGGACTGCCCGAGGTGGGAGCTGCTCCCTGGCTGGCGAGGAAGGGTCTCCTCATCGGAGCTCTGGGGACTCTGACCTCTCTGGAACCACACAGACAGTTACATCCCCAAAAATCTGAGTTTTCATGGCCCTGCCCAGGGTAAATTCATCTTGTTTTCGGGTCAATCTAGTGCTATAAACTCGGGGAGAATAAACAGGGGAGATATTTATTTTTGTTTAGTTTTTTACATTTCTGTACTGGTTTGTTTGCAGTATGATACAAACATGTACTGTTTGCTTCCTCGGGACCTGCCCTCATTAAAATGAGATGTGATCAAAGGAAATTCAGGCTTCCTGGTGCTCTTCTGGGGGTCTGGTGGGGATTTTTAAGAGCAAAACCTGGTCCAGCCCTGCACGGGGCAGCCACTTCAGCAACTGGGTCACTCCCAGATTTTTCTGACATGATTTAACTCCTTGACACAAATTTTTCTGCAGCTTTACAGTAAATCTCTTTTACTGCCTGTCAGGGAGTTACTGCCAGGCCAAGTGTCAATTCAGATGACAAAATGTAGGAGTGTTTCCTCAACTGGGCTGTACGAGAGCTCAGTGAGTCCTCACTGCTCTGTTGGGTTTTGTCTGCTCAGGCTCAGTTTATATAAGTCCCCACTGAAGAAAATAAATGTTAATCATCATTAAAACAGGGAGAAGCCTCGGGGCTGGGCAGGAGCACATGGTAAGGTGGTGTTGGAGTGGGTGGGAACTGGGGTCTAGGGAAAACTGAGGGGGCTGACTCTGGTACTGCTGAGCTTTAACACCCTGGCACTGGTGGATTTTGCAGGAAATCTGACAAAGAGACATTTCCACCCCTCTTAATGAACCCCCTGCTCCTGCCAAGCTTTGTGCTGCCTTTGGTTTGGGTCTGGGGGGAAAACCCCTTGTGGTGCTTGCAGGGTTAAAACGGAAAGGTGAGCACTGAACAGGAGGATGCAGAGGGGGATGAAGGACGATGAGATGAGAGGTCCTTGTCTGATGGAAACAAACCCCTGAACGTGCCAATCGCTGGGGTAAAACCAGAGAGACACTCAGTTAACCACAAACCCTTCACTTCTCACCTTGGAAAATCATTTTTGCTGTTGAGCATGAGCTGATTCCCCACTTGGGGCTGTGAAATAATTTCCTCTGTGCTCACAGCTCTCTGGAGACATCTGGGCTTTCCCTGGGGGTCAACAAGCCCAATGACATGGAAGAGAGTTTAAAAAGGTGTTTAATTACCCTCCCACCCCGGGGCAGGACCTGCTATCCCTGATGGATGTTAATCTGGTCCTTTCTAACAGCCTCGTCCTGAGGGAGATGCCACAATCCCCACAATCCCCGTGCTCTGCCCCTCCTGCCCCTCTCGCTGAGGGGCTGCATGCCCAGTGGGGGCTCAGAAACCCCCAGGTGACAGTGGGACATGTCATCCCTTCCCTCCTACCACATCCCAGAGGCTGTGGGGTGGCAGAGAAGGGGTGCCAGGGGTGCCAGGGGTGTGGTGGCACCCGGGTGGCTTTGCCATCCCATCTTGTGGCCACACCAAGGGGCTGGGGAGGGCTGGGAGCTCAGAGGTGACAAGGAGCCCCTTCCACCATGTCCCCATCCCTGCACCCTTGCAGAGTGGGGAATTGCCCCCATGGGTGCCCCTCTGCCCAGCTCTGGGTTAACTCCTGTCCTGATGCTCCGTGCATGGATTTGGGCAGCCCAACACGGAGCTGCTCAGGGTCCACATGCACCACACATGGGGTTTGGACCTGGGTCTGGCCCAGCTCCATCCCTGAGGTGCTGCCTTGGAATTCTGCAGCTCCAGCACTGCCAGAGCCAGGACGTGGCGATGCTTTCCCGGACGGAGCCGCCGCCACCCAGCGCGGTGCCAGCAGATGCTTTTTGTTCCAGCCCAGGAGGTGGGCAAACCCCAGGGGCCATGGTGGGCAGGAAGGTGTCCCAGCCCAGCCCGGGGCAGCTCCCTTTCCTTCCCGACTCCTGGGCTGTCCCAGGGGCCCAGCAGCATCCCCTGGGCCCGGGGCTCTGGGAAGGGCAGTGCCCGGGCAGGAACCCGGTGTGGGGGAGCTGCTGTGAGCTCACCCAGGGCTGGCTGGGCACACACAATGGTGCAGGGCACAAGGAAGAAAACTCCCCAAGGGATTTCCTCCATCATTGGCTCTGCTCAGCTGTTGCTCAGGGAGGCAGTGGCTGAGCCAGGCTGGGACTGAGCCCCTCTCCTGCTGTGGGGGTGACTCCAGAGACCAGGTGGTGGTACCTCTGTGCCCACTGCTTTGCTCCACTGTTGTATCCCCAAGATATCCAGAGCACTGATAAGGTGACAGTGGCTTAGAGACACCATCAGAGAGGTCTCTGGCCGAGCTGCAGCAGCCCAGTGAACACCACTCTCCCACCCAAGGATGTTCCTCAGGTGTCCCCAGGGCTGTGCCAGCCCGGAGGTGCCACCCTTGTGTTGACTGTAACCAGGGCTGTGTTTGGGGAGTGCCTGCTCTGCTTTGGGGCAGCTCACCTGCCACGGGCATGTGCCACTGGGAGTGGAGGTGCCCCGTGACACTGGGAGGGGGTGACTGTGCCAGCAGTGCCCACTCTGCCTCCCTGGGTGTCCTGGGTTTGCTGGGGCTGGCACTGGAGCAGCCGGTGGTGCAGCAACACCGAAATGTCCCTCAGGGTTCCCTCCAGAGCCCTGACAAGAGCTGTAAACACCTCAGGGGGCAATGAAGGTCCCTGGAGACGTCCTACCCCTTCTGCCCATGGCAAGGAGATGCTGCAGGAATGGTCCCAGCCCTTGCAGGGTCCCCTGGGGGCTGGGGTGGCACCCAGAGCTGGACATGCCAGAACAAATGATGCCCCCAAACCCTTTAACCTCACCCACTTTTACTGGCACAGTAGGATTGGACCCCAGCATGGCCAAGCTAAAACACCACCCCAGATGTGCTAAAACATCAGCACAGACTGGCTGAGCTCCCACACCCCTGGGCTGCTGCTCAGGGCTGGCAGAGGGCATGTCCCAGCTGGGCAAACTGGGAGCTCCCAGATCTCCATCCCCCTGGCTGGGTGCCCCTGGGGATGGGTGATTCCAGGAGTGGGTGCTCACAGGGACCCCAGAACCAGCTGGAGAGCTCAGTGCTGCTCTTACATTGGTGTCCTTGCTGGGGCAGGCATGGGCACAGGCCAGTGTGGCACCAACTGGCATCTGTGCCAGTACCAACTTCTCCAGAAGGGTTGGTAAACCCACAGGGTTTTCCTGCAGACACCAGAGCCATCTCAGCCTCTCTGGGGGCAGAGGGCTCTGCCTGGCAGGGCAGTGGGTGCTCCTGCAGACACCAGAGCCATCTCAGCCTCTCTGGGGGCAGAGGGCTCTGCCTGGCAGGGCAGTGGGTGCTCCTGCAGACACCAGAGCCATCTCAGCCTCTCTGGGGGCAGAGGGCTCTGCCTGGCAGGGCAGTGGGTGCCCCTCTGTGGGGCACAGTGGGTGCAGAGCAGGACAGCTCACACGGGGTGTGGGAGCAGATCCCTGCTGGCTCACCTGTCCGTGGGTGTGCTGGCACGTGGAATTCTCAGGTGTGCCCAGCCTGGCCAGTCACCAGCTCCACCCCTGCACAGTCCCAGCACCACCAGCCCCTCTGGAGCAGCACCCACAGCTCTGCTCTCTCCTGCTGGGAATAAGGACCCAGGTTGTGCAAGAGGGATCTTCCCGCTCTCAGCAGCATAACTGAACTTTCTGGACTTTCACAATCCACAAAACATGTAATTTATCCTCCTAATGATCAGTTCTCCTCCTATCCCCATCAGTCTAACCTGGGCAATGTTTACAGCTCGACAGTGCCACACACAGAGGCTCAGGGAAAATGAGACGGCGCTTTTTATGAGCTGTCCTCTCATTCCTGGTTCCTCCAGCAGCACAAATAAATCATCCCTTTGAAATCATTCCCTGAGAGCAGCCAGGACACAGCAGCCCCACACTGAGTGATGGGGAAACAAGGGAGGAAAGAACACAGCAGCATCTGTGCCAGTCAGAAAGCCCAAGACTCCATTTATTCATAGTTAGAGCTAATTACTGCAGTGGCAATGGCTCTGCAGCTCCCAGGAGGGATCACCCAACTCAAGGTGCACCCCTGAGCTTGGCCAGAGGGACCAGACCTCCCTCCACACCCAGAGAGAAGGTCTGTGGGTGGCCAAGCTCTGCTGGGAGTTGGAGCCCGGCTGGAACCAGCCCGGTGAGCTCCTGCTCCATGTGCAGAGCTGGGTGTGGAGCAGGGGGTGGATAAACACCAGCACTGATGGGGAGGAGGGGCCAGGTGGGAGGAAGAGCATCTCCCTGCCAGCTGCTCCCACGGCTGAGAGATGTCTCCCGAAACTGGAGGAAGGGAGGGGTGTCCAGCAGTGCCCAGTCTGTGCCTCACCCCTGGCAAAGCTCCCATCCCAGGGCAGGATGAGCACAAGGGAGTGACCTGCATTCCAGGAGAAGGTCTGGCAGAAGGGGAATGGAGAAGCCACAAGATGTGCCCAGAGCCACCCAACAGGCACAATGTGGGACCACGAGTGAGACAGAGCTCCTGCAGTCCTGGAGATGTGTGTCCTCTCTGCAGAGGAGGCCCAAAGGCACACACAAAACCTCCCATTCCTTTGGAAGCATCAGCACATCCCAGTGACTCCATCACTGACCATCCTCCTCCTCAAAGAGCTCCTCACCCTTCCACTGCCTCAGGAGAAAGCCGGACTGGGCAGGCTCAAGGAATCATCTGAGGTTTTCCCAGTTTCATGAAATAAATGCCCCATTTTAGGCTTACAACATGTGTGACCATGAGCAGGCAAAAATCCAGTGCTGAGTCAGGGCTCTACCAAGTCTCCTACATTCTCTACAATAAATCAATGGGGTTTGGTGAGGAAAAATGCTTTTTGGGGACACTGAGGCTGAAAACAATCAATAAATCCAGGTCATGCTTGAGAAAACACTTGTGCTAAAAAAAAAATCAATCCCTATTCCTCCTTTTTGAAATATTTTCTCCTTTTTATTTTGCAGTTTCCCAATGATCTTTAAAGGACATTCAAAAGGGTTAAAATATTCAGTCTGACCACCCAAAAGATTTTCTTCACCGTGGTTTTATTGTGCTGAATTAAAAGAAAAACGTTTTGGTTCAAATAAACTTGAAACAATTCCTTCTCCTCCCCCGCTCCCTCCAGTTTTTTGGTTTAGCCACTGAGTGGAAAAATCAATTATTCGCACTCCTCTAGCCCGATAAAAAGCTTCAGGACTCCACAAAGAGGCTCAAGGGAGCACTTGTGTCGTACAGCAAATAAAACAGGCTCTGAGTTTCTCAGCTCTCAGCCTCTCCTCCTGTCACCCAAGACTTTGTGCTGAGATCAGCACTGCAGAAAGTGAAGGAGCCTCCATGGGACCAAGAAATCATCACTGCGGGACCAAAGCATCCTCCCTGTGGGACCAAAGCATCCTCCCTGTGGGACCAAAGCATCCTCCCTGTGGGACATCACATCCTCCCTGGTGGGACCAAAGCATCCTCCCTGGTGGGACCAAAGCATCCTCCCTGTGGGACATCACATCCTCCCTGGTGGGACCAAAGCATCCTCCCTGGTGGGACCAAAGCATCCTCCCTGGTGGGACATCACATCCTCCCTAGTGGGACCAAAGCATCCTCCCTGTGGGACCTGCTCTCAAAACATCCTTCCTGGTGGAACTTCACATCTTCCCTGGTGGGACCAAAGCATCCTCCCCGTGGGACATCACATCCTCCCTGGTGGGACCAAAGCATCCTCCCTGTGGGACCAAAGCATCCTCCCTGTGGGACCAAAGCATCCTCCCTGGTGGGACCTGCTCTCAAAACATCCTTCCTGGTGGAACTTCACATCTTCCCTGGTGGGACCAAAGCATCCTCCCTGGTGGGACCTCATGGCTACAAACTGCATCTGGAACCAGAGCTGAGCTTGGGGCTGAGCCCACTCCTGGTCCACCCAGCCAGACACAGCCACGATGGGTTTACTCCTTGTCTGCAATGCCCAAGTGGCTGCATTGCCTGTAGGGAATGAGTTGGGAAGAACCGACAGAGACAAACAATGCCATGATTTTCCAGGATAGACTCTTTTGCTTCGAGAGTCTTTCTTTTGAAGAGTGACTTTATGTATAACTGCAGTGGAGGTTGGGCTTTTTTAAGCAAACTGCAGATTAAAAGTGAATCAATATTCTTTTCTGGAGTCTTTTATTTACAGCCTCCAGCTGGCTGCAGTGCTTGCTTCAGCTCTGCAGAATCTGCTAGGAAAGCTGGTGAGGAAGGAGAAACACTGCAGAGGAAGGCCAGCAAGCCTGTGGCAAAGGAAGTGGCACCAAGTGCCAACACTGTGACAGGTAACCTGGGTCATGTCATCCTTGTAACAGATTTCAAGGAAATAAAGATCAGGAATGCAAAAAAGTGAAGATGGGGATCTCTGTGTTTCCCTAAAACAAGCTCATTCCACGTGAAACTGGACAGCCTCTCCAAGGGTCCCTGGGGTGGAGTGTGAGCCTTTGCTCCCACGAGGAAACATCTAATCCTGGAATGCTTTGAGTTGGAAGGGACCTCAGAGTTCATCCAGCACCCACACCTGGCCAGGGGCAGGGACACCTTTCACTGTCCCAGGGTGCTCCAAGCCCTGTCCAAACTGGCCTTGGACACTTCGAGGGATGGGGCAGCCACAGCTCCTCTGGGCAACCTGACCACCGGGATCCAACCATGTGGCCGAGCTGCTGGCAGGATTTTGGCCCGGGGGGCTCCATCAGCTGCCGGTGCCGGTGCCGGTGCTGATCTCGGTGCCGGTGCCAATGCCAATGCCTATACCGGTGTCGGTCCCAGTCCCAATCCCGGTGTCGGTCCCGATCGCGGTCGCGGCTCCGCCCGCCCCGTCTGTCGCTGCGGCTCCGCCCCGTCCCCTCCCGGCCCGTGCCCGTCCCCGCCCGCCGCGCTCCCGGTGCCGCGGGGCAGCGCAGCATGGCCGAGCTGCGCATCGCCCCGGCCCCTGCTGCTGCCCCTTCTCCTGCCCCTGCCCCTGCCCCTGTCCCGGTCTCAGCCCCGGCACCGGCCCCAGTCCCAGCCCCGGTCCCCGCCCGCCCCTCCGCGCCCGCCCCGGGCCGCCCATAAAAGCGGCCCCGCGCCCGCCCGCCCTCCCCGGCGCCGCCGCTCCGCCGCCGGCCATGGCCAAGGACCAGCTGAAGCCGCGGCTGTGCCGGATGCTGAAGGGGGAGAGCGGCTACGGCTTCCACCTGCACGGCGAGAAGGGCAAGAGCGGCCAGTTCATCCGCAAAGTGGAGCCCGGCTCGCCCGCCGAGGCCGCGGGGCTGCGCGCCGGGGACCGCGTCGTGGAGGTGAACGGGCTCAACGTGGAGCAGGAGACACATCACCAGGTGCGGGCAGGGCCGGGGGGCAGCGGGGACGCCCCGGGGGACACGGAGGCGGTGCAGCCCCCGCGGTACCCCGGGCTGAGCGCCCCGGCTGCGGCTGCTCCGCCGGCTCGGCTCGGCTCTGCCCGGCTCGGCTCTGCCCGGCTCCAGCCTCCCTGGAGCGGCCGAAACGGATGTTTTCACCCAAAATATCCGTGCCGGAGCACCCCTGGGCGGGCAGTGCTGGTGGGTGCGGCGGTGGGATGGGTGCCCCCCGCTCCTGCCCTGGGCTGCGGGGGTCTGGTCGGTGTGCCCGGGCGGTCGCTCGGGTCTCGCTGCTGGGCACGGACGGGCTGTTGTAACCGTGTCAAGGTGGGAGAGCCGAAGGTGTTTGGGGCTGGGCAAGGCTCCGCCGCGTTATGCAATCTGTGGTGGAAAGGAATGGGGAGACCCGGGCTTTATTTCCGGCTCTGCTGTGGGTTTTCTTGGCTGCTTTGGGCGAGCTGCTGCAGCTTGTGCAGCCCAGAGCGTACGAGGATGCCTTAAAATCTCCTGATAAAGCTCTGCAGATGTTGAGCAGTTTTGCTGGCCGGACTGTGATAGGGCTCGGAGGGGAGTCGTGGCTGTTCCTGCCCACGGCCCTGGCTGGGGGGGTTCCAAGGGAGCTCTTTCTCAGCTCTCCAACAGAAACTGTTGCAGGCTGTGTCATTTTCTGTTTACAAAACTGAAACTTGTATTTGTCAAACAGTTCAGTCTGAAAAAACAAGCAATGAGGTTCGAGCAGCTCCAGTCCCGCCGGACACTCAGCCTGGCAGGGGCACAACTTTTGCCTCGTGGCTCCTGGGGCTCTGGGGGGTTTAGTGCTTTAGTAACTCAAACCACATGGTCAGCTCTGCTGCCAGCGCTGCACCGGGGCAGAGCAGGGATGTGCCTGGACCCCGCAGAGCTTTGGGGGGTTGTGCGTTCCCAGGATTCACCCACCAGGTGTGGGTGTTGCTGTGCTGGAGGTGAGGCTGAGCCTTCCAGGTGTCTCCAATAAAGCCTCGCGGACTCCTGTCCATGAGCGTGGTGGGTTTTGGTGGCTAAGTGAGTTTGTTTTGATGATTTGAGCCAGCTGTGTGAAAGTTAATGTTTGTCCTAAATGTGATTTCAAACTCCTTGAAGGAGGATCCCCATCTTTGATCTGGCTGGGCAGGAAGAAGGGCTGTGTTCCTGTGGTGCCTTGGAAGGCTTCAGAACTCCCTGCTGGAGTTGGGCTGCTGGGAATGGGCGATAGCAGAGCTGAGACAGCAGCTGTGTCTTTGAAACCTGCTGGGCCTTCCCAGAAGGTTGAGTGAAATGGAAGAAATTTCTCTTTTCCTCCACTTTTTGCTGCAGGAGGCAGGATGGAATCCTGGTGCTTGCAGAGGAGGAGGGAGTCCTGGTGCTCGCGGGTGTAGGATGGAGCCCTGGCACTCACTCCCCACTGCAGAGCAGTGATTGGGATGGTGTGTCCCATCCAGGGTGTTGAAGAGCTGGGTACTGCCCTGTGCTCCTGCTGCCATAGCACTGGGATCTGTGAGCATGCAGGTGGTGGGAGCAGAGCAGCCCTGCCTGCTCTGAGGATCACCCTCTCTGCTGTCTCAGTCCCACAAGAACCTCTTCCTTCCCCCAGAACTACCCAGCACTGATGGATGGTGGGAAGGGCGATGCTGTGCTGGGTCACACACCGGCTCCTGCCTGTGGGTTTGAGCAGCTGGTTGGCCATGGCCTCTCCTTGTGCTGCTCCTTATGCTGCTCCTTGCCCAGCCTTGAATAAGTAACACTTCTCCATGTGCATCGGGACGGAGCCTGCAGCAAACAAGGCCTTGCTGTTTGGGTGTAACTGTGTTTCCAGCTGAAGCTGGCAGCATTTGGGCCTTTGTTCTCTGTTTTTTCCTGGCCTTACCCAAGGAGCGAAGGCAGAACGTGTTCTCAGGGCGTTTCATCTCTTGGATGCACAATTGCATCCTGACTCCTGGGTTCCTGGGCACGGGGCAGAGCTGTGGCTCCTGCCCTCCTGCTGTGCCCGGAGCAAGGGAAGCCTCCTGGTCCCTGCAGAGCCTGGCACCATGGAACAGGCCACGGGCACCTCTTCGGGAGCTGCTGCCGGTGACACCGTGAGTCCCTTCCTGGGCGGCTGCTGTTTGGCAAGGGTGGGAGGGCTGGTGCTGGTGTCACCAGGGGTGAAAGTCTGTTTGGGTGGAGCTGCGGAAATGGTGGGGCTGGGACGGTGCTGAGGAGGTCCCGAGGCGCCAGATGCTCAGGGGAGGCTCCGGTGTCTCCAGCAGCACCGCGGACTCGGGGCCGTGAGCATGGCTCGGAAACGGGTATGGTGCCGGGCAGGACCTCGCGGGGGCCTGGCTGCTGCTCTGCCTCCCACCCCCCTGCTCTGTCCCCAGAGAGACTTGCTGCCATCACAGAAAGCCCTTTCTGCTCATCTGCTCATGGGGACAGGGTGAGGGGCTGCCCTGTGTGCTCTGCACCCTTGCCTGGCTGAGCCCTGGCACCCCCATGGCACTCAAACGCTTGCTCTGTGTGCTCCTTGTGCTCCATCGCTGCTCTCGCTGTGGCTGGTGGGGAGCTCAGTGCTGGGGTGATCCTGGCACAGCTCCCTGCTGGGCTGGGTCCTTCTGTGGTGCCTCTGAGTGTTGTTGAGGTCTCTGTGATTCCCTGCCTGGAGCACCCAAACTGTGGGGTCTGGAGGACATTGCTGTGCAGGACCAGCACATTCCCCATCTGCTGCCACTGCCAGGTCCCCTCTGGGAGAAGTGTCCCTGTGCTGGTGTCAGCAGCACTGTCTGAGGTCGGATGTAAATGGATCTGAACGGGAGCAGATGAGTTTTCTGGGGCCTGATGGGTCTGTGCCATTCACGGGTGGGAGCCCCGGGCAGGAGCGCCTGGCACAGCACACGGAGATGGAGCTGCAGTGCATGGCTTGGTTCAGGACAAGCAGCCTTGTCTGCAGCCTGTGCATTTCTTGTGGGTTGTTTTTTTTCTCAATTGCAGATACAGGCTCTGTTGACCTTCAGTGGAGCTTGCAGGGAGTAAATAAACGCTGGCTAATTGCGCATTAGGCTCGTTTGTCGCTCTAACCTTGGCGGTTGTGGCATGTCTGGCTGGTGTGACCTAGATCAGAGCAGGGGCCCTGCAAGGACCCCAGTGCTGCTTTTGGGGGGTTCCCAGCATGTGTGGGGTGTTCAGGGCCACCCCGTGGCTGGTGGTGGCCGCTGAGCAGCATTGCCAGTGATACCACCCCTCCTCCTCCTCGGGATGAAGGCCTGTGCAGAGAGGAGGTGTCCTCAGTGGCTGCCAGCAGGGAGGCTGGAGGTGGTTTCCCTTTACCCTGCTGCTGTGGATGTCCTGGATTTTCCCTGTTTCCATCTCAGCCCACGCTGGTGGGATTTACCCCCCTGCCTGGCTGCAGGATCAGCTCCTCCTGGCTCTCCCCACCGTGCCGGCACCACATGTGCCTGTTGGAGCCTCTGCCAGTCACTGATCTGTGTGAAGGAGCTGGGCAGCAGCAGGACAATGTCCCCATTCAACACTCCCTGGAGCTGGATCTCAGCAGGGACAGGCCCATCTCCTGCTCCCAGCACTCCCTTATCTCTGCTGGTCCCTGGCACAGACTGGGGATGGATGCATGGATTGGGCTGTTTGCTTCCTAAAACCATCCAGCGTTAGGGATGGGTGATCTCTGCTGCTGTGTGGCTGCTGGGAATGGGCTGAAAGAGCCCCCACCATCATCACCTAAGGCTGCAGGTTCCATCCTGGGTGTTTCCCAAAACTATCCTCTGCCCTTCTGCCCCATCACTGATGTCTGGAAGTGACACCCAGAGCGAAGCTTCAGGGCAGTGGGGGAGCTGGTGGCCCTTGGGTCCAGCTCCTGCCGCCCTGAGAGCCGCCTGTGTCCCTGCTCAGTTGTTGCTCTGCTCTGCAGGTCGTGCAGCGCATCAAAGCGGTGGAGACGGAGACGCGGCTGCTGGTGGTGGACAAGGAGACGGACGAGTACCTGTGCAGCCTGCGCCTGACCTGCACCGAGGACATGGTGCACAACGGCATCCTGCACTCGGCTGGCCCGCCCCCCAAGCCCCTGGGCAGCGACAACGGCGAGGTCTGGAAGCCGCAGCTGGACCTGAGCGGGGGCAGCCTCCAGCGGCATTCCCACAGCTTCTCCTCCCACGGCAGCAGGAAGGTGAGGGCAGAGCCGGTGGCGTGCGGGGCAGGCTGGGGGTGAGCGCCTCTGTGAGAACCTTCCTCTGGGAGCACGGCTTGTCCCACCAGAGAAAAACTTGGCGTGTGGCTGCCGGCTTGGGGACCCCGCTGTGTCCCAGGCTGCCCTCTGGACTCCTGCTCCGAGCAGTGTTGGCTGCCGGGGGCTGCACTGCTCCCTCCCCTTCCGTGGCCCCCGGGGGTCTCGTGGGGTTGTCAGCCCAGGGGATGAGTGACCCTGCAGGTCCCAGCCTGGATCTCACCCACCCCTGGGACAGGCTGCTTGGAGCAGGGACATGGCAAAGCTGCAGCTCATGAATGAGCTTCTCTCTGCTCCATTATTTGCAGGAGGGAGGGAACATCTGGGGCGAGCATGTTCTCAGCTTTTTGCTGAAATAGGAAGGAAATTAGCTCTTTTTAAGTGGCCTGGGTCTGGACTGTGATTTGGCACTAAGTGCCTTTTATTGGTAAACTCCTTTCCAAAGAGGAAAGAATTCGGGGTGGCAAAGGGCCAGTTTCCATGGCTGCAGCAACGGTGCAGCCTGTGCTGGCAGATAGTGGGGCTGGCCCTGGGCTGGCCCTGCTGCAGGTGGGCACGTGGCAGGAGCTGTGTGGGCGTTGTATGGCCAAGCTGGTGGCTCTGGGGCTGCTCCACAGCCATCTGGCCCCTCCGTGTCCCCGCTCTGTGCTGCCACGGGTGTCCCGCTCCTCATCTTCCTCCTCCTCCCAGGGGCCTTGCAGGGGCTGCTCGGGCTCTGTCCTCTCAGTGCTGGCCCAGGGGTGGCCACTGGGCTGCTGAGAGGACCTCAATGGGAAAGTCAGCAAAGCATCATGTCCTCAGGAGCCCTCCATGGAGAAACACCCTGTGCAGATAAGGGGTGATGCTGGTATGAGGCATGAGCATCCCAGCAGTGATGAGGAGGTCTCACCTCTGGTTCTTCCCTCTGGAACTGTGTTTGGAATCTTGCAGAGGAGGATCCTCCTTCCCTGGGGCTGACAGGGCAGGATTGGAGGCAGTATTTTATTTTTCTGTATTTATTGCATGATTTGAAGCTGTTGGAAGGTCTGTGTCACCACAATGGGTGCGTTTCCCCTCGGGTTTGGTGCATCCCTGGGACAGGTGGTGGGAGAGGAGACATTCCCAAGGTGGGGGTTGCTGTGTATGGCTGGGGGCTGCTTTCCAAGCTGGGGATTTCCTCTCCTTTCTCTGTTCTGTTTGCTGGTTGGGATCCAAGAGCGTGTTCTGACGGGAAGTCAGGCCAGGGGAACAGGACAGTCCCTTCCTGCCTTTGGCTTTTGGCTCCTCCAAGGAGAGGGTGGGACAGGCAGAGCTGAGCAGGGCTGGGGTGTGAGGGGGAGAAGCACCCGTGTTCCCCTCGGGGGGACTGGGGGCTTTGCCTGGGCATTTTGTGCTTGCTGTGCCAGAGACAGAGCTGGTTTTGGTGGAGTCTGAGCTGGGCAAAGGGAGGAACTGGCTGCAGGAGGGATGTCCCCTGTGTGGGGCTGGGGACAGGCTGCTGAGCGTGTCGGGCATTCCCAGGGCTCGGGTCAGTGGCTGGTTTGCTCCTGCCTCGGCGGGTGGCAGCCCTGGGCACAGCTGGGCCCTGCCAGCCCCCCTGGCCAAGGTCACTTCTCGGTACCAGGGCAGTGTGTGACCCTGGTGTGAGGTCAGGGGTGGCCGGAGCAGCAGGACCTGCTCCTGCTCCTGTGCCTCGCAGTCCTGCTCACTTCAAGGTGGTGGAACCTGCTCCAGGCTCTTGGTCTGGGGACTGTGTCCCTCCTGCTGTCCCAAAGCAGCTGGAGGCCAGGGGATGGTGGACACAGGGTGGTTGACCCTGCCATGCTGTGCCCCCCAGCGCTGTGCCCCTCTGTGGGGCAGCTCGAGCCTGACCCTGATCCAGCAGCTCACAGGCACTGGATGTGCAGCTCTGGAGTGTGGAGGGATTTTAGGAGATTTCAGCCCCTGCAGTGGGGCTGTGGCAGCTGAGATACACTCAGAGATCTGTCTCCAGCCAGATTTAGAGCTTTTGGGAGCTCCCCTGGAGGCATTCAGTGAAGGAGGAGAAAAGGCAGCTCCCTCCCCCCTGCAGACCTGTGGCCCCACCGTGCCCCTGTGGGAACTCGGGCTGATGCTCTGGGCTGCTCCCAGGGAGCTGCATTTTTGTGAGCACATTTGTTTATATAAAGACTGGAGTTTTCCTGGATTTGGGGCCGGGTTGTTCAGGGCAGCCTGAAGCAACAGCAACTGAAACAAAAAGAGGAGGGAAATCTGGCACCCAGGATGGCTGTGATGATGGGCAGTGGGAGGGGAGGGAGCAGGGAGGGTGGGCACAGCCGTGCCAGCCCCCCACTGCTGTCCCAGACTGATGCCCCAGGAGGGGTGGCCCCCTAGAGCTCTGCCCTGGGTGGGGAGGTCACCGTGCACCCTGGCAGAGACCTGGTGTCCAGGACCTCGTGCTCCAGGAACCGAGGTGGTGCCATGAATAATTCAGCACCTATTTCCAATCCTGCTGCCTGCCCCGGGCGCAGGGTGGCAGGGCTGGCAGCCAGCAGCTGTCCCTGTCACAGCTCTGCTGTCCCCAGTGCTGGGGGACTTGTGTCCTGTGTGGCTGTGGTGGCACAGGGAGCTGGGGCTGCCTTGCCCCATCCCTGCTGTGCCCATACCCGTGTCTGCTGGGCTGGGGGGATTTGGGGGTCTGCCTGCTGGCTGCCTGCCCCATGCTGTGTCCCCTGGTAGGACACGTCCCCATGGCAGGTACTCCCCTGTGCCCAACATGTTTTTGTAGCCACTGGGCTGTTTCCTGCCTTCCCAGGGCTCTGGCTCTTCCCTGAGGGGCTCCAGCACCACTGGCAGGTCTGGAGGGTGGGCAGCAGGGGGGGTCCCAGTGGGGCAGGGGCTGCTCTGGGTGCCTGGTGTGAGCTGCTGGAGTGGCAAAGGTGCCTTTGGGCCAGCGGTGGCTGTTAATTAGATGCTAAATGTAACAGGCAGGTGAGCTGTGGGTGCTCCCCTGGGTGCTGCTGCCCAGTGCAGAGGTGTCTGTGGTGGGCAGGGCTCATGGCCCAGGGCTGGCAGCACCTTCACAGACAGCTGTGGCTCCACTGTCCCGTTCCTGCTGTGCCCTGGGAAGGATGTGCCATCACTGGCACCCCCATTATGGCCACACAGGGTTTGGGATGTCCTTGGGACTTGCTGCCTCACTGTTTTCTCCAGTTGTGTTTGTGGGAGAAACAAGAACAACAGCAAAGCCACCCAAAGACATTTGGGGTCACACAATTCCCTTCCTTCGCTGCTCCGGTCACGGTGACTGCGACTGCAGGGGGTGGGTGTGCAAAGGGACCTTTTCCAACCTTTGCAAAGCATAAACTGCTTCAAAGTTTATCCTTTGGAGAACAAACCCATGTCTTGTAGCTGCTGGATTGAAGCCTGTTGAGTCTGGGATTTTTAATGGAGGGGAATTAATGGCTGGTTGTTGATTGTCCCCAGCTCAGTGAGGGACAATGTCACCTTAGGATTGCTGCTGGTAGGAATGGGGGTCCCTTGGGTGACACGGGGGTTGCGGCAGCTCCTGAACCTCCTGATGTGCCTGGGGACAGATGTGATGGTCTCTGGAGGACAGTGGCTGGGTGCCTGTTGGGACCAGGTGTGGGGCCAGCACTGAGATTGAGGCAGTAAATATTTACTCTTCTCTTTGGGTCAGGACTAAGAACTTTCCTCTGATGCAAATAAAACCCTTGTGTTGTGATGTCTCCTGCCGGAGCGCTGGAAGGGGAGTAACTCGGGACAGATGTTTTTGGAGCACTTTGCCAACTCAGTTGAGGCCCAAAATTTAGGGCTTGTAGAATAACCACAAAGATGTAATAAAACCAAACATGAGCAGAAATGTCTGCAGCAATTATGCAATTTTAAAAAAATAAATAAATAACTGAGGGGATGGTTTGAATTGAAGCATTTCCCTGCAGCATCCCTGTAGAATCCTGTGCATCCTGTGGCAGGCTCAGACCTGTGAGAGAGGGTGATGGGGGAGATGGCAAAGCTTATCCCTGGCACAGCCTGGGTGAGGCTCCTGCTGTGGGGAAACCCTTCGGTGCAGAGCCCAGGGAGCTGTGGCTGTGCCCCAGTGGTGTTCCCTGCCCTTCCCAGGGCAGCTGTTTCTGTGGCATCTGAGGGTCTGAAAGGGCAGAGCTGAAGGGAAGGTGTGTGTGCCTGCCAGGGCAGGGATGTGGCACTGTGAGCTCTGCCTTTCCAGGCTTGAAAACAGACACTTTGCAAACAGTTTCTGCACCCGCCGTGTGGAGCTGCCTCAGGCTCCCGGGAGCTCTGGGTGCAGTTCCAGCTGAGGGCATGGGAAGGGATGGATGGGTGTGGAAGGGAAGATGCCTGTGGGGAGCTGGGGGGCAGGACAGTGGGGCTGGAGATGTGTTGCCTCCCCCCAAGAATGCCATTGCCGTGGGCATGCACGGAGCCAGGAGGGATCTGCTTCCCATGGGAGCTCAGCCAGGGAGCAGCAGAGAGGGATCCCTTGCTTTTGGGATTAGTGCTTCAATCCCAAACCCGGGGCAGCAGGTGGGCAGAGCCATGGGAAAGCCAAGGCTGACCTCACTGCATTATTGATAGTGCCAGCTCTGGCATCAGGTGTCCCAGGGCTGGGCTGGGCCCTGGAGCAGCTCCAGCTCAGCACCTTGGGAAGGGAGGCTGGGGCAGGCGGCAGCTGGAGCCCTGGGAGCGTCCAAGGCCAGGCTGGACAGGGCTTGGAGCAACCTGGGCTAGTGAAAGGTGTTCCTGCCCATGGCAGGGGGTGGAATGTACTGGTTTTAAGGTCCCTTCCAGTGGAAACCATTCCAGGACTCTCTGATGGTGGTGGGGGCTTTCTCCCTGTGCTGCTGGAGGGGCTGGGAGGCTCCACATCCCAAAGCCTTGCTGGGAGTGGGGCAGCCCCAGCCTCGTCCTCCACACAGTCCTGTCTGCTCATCCCTTGGGCATCGACAGCCTGGTCCCTTCTGGCTTCTGCTCGTTGGTTTTGGTGCCAGTTTGGGGCTGGCAGTGCCCCACTGTCTGCTGTGGGGTTTGTGGGAGCTTTGGCTTGGGATGAGCAGTGTGTGCTGGGCATTGCCAGGGCACTGGGAGGAGGTGCTGGCAGGGATCTGAGCCTCAGTCGGGATCCAGGATGAGCCCCTGACCCCCGGGGCTGTGCGGTGAAGAGGGCGGTGTGTGTTGGGTGGCGGGGTCAGCCCTGCCCCCGCCCCTGGTCCCGCACTCCGCATCTCCCAGCGCTGCGGGAAGGCGGGTTGGATGCGGAGCGCTTCCCTCAGTCCCCTCCCAGGCGTTGTGAGGCCGTGGGTGGGCTGTGGGGACAGGGATGGGAATGAGGATTCCTCACCAGCCCGTCCCGTCCCGTCCCGGCTCGGGCAGTGCTGCGGGGAGGGAGCTGCTCGCTCCGGGGGCTATTTTCGTGCCGGGCAGCGCAGGAAGCCCCTCCCGGGGCGGAGAGCATCCCTCCCGGGGCGGGGAGCATCCACCCCGCGGCACGAACTTCCTTCGCCGCGGTATTTTTAGTGAAACACAAAGCGGCTGGGCGGCAAGAGGCAGATTAGCATCGGGAGGAGCTGTGCCCTGCCAAGGGCCTTTGTTCCCGGAGCCACGCGCTCCCAAGGGGCACCCGGGCCTTTGAGGGGACAGGGAGGTCGCCCCTGGGACCTCCCCAGCCCTGGGAGGGGGCAGGAGCGCAGCGGTGCCACCCCCTGCCCTGCTGCAGGCGGGGACGCTGCTGCCACAGAGATGCTGCGTGTGGTCCAGCCGGTGCTGATCCCTCCTGCATCCCCGAGTAATCAAAAACTTTCCCTGCAAACACTTGGAAAGCTGATATTAAAGGGAGCTGTTGGAAGCACAGCCCTCTCTGGCCCCTGTGCCCGCAGGGATGGGCTCCAGCAGCGTTCTCAGTAACAGCCCCGCTCACGAGTGGGCTCCTCGCCAGCTGCTCATGGCTCTGTTCAATAGAGAGCTATTAAATGGTTTTGAATAAATTAAAAATCTTTTGGCAGCACCAGGGCCTTCCTCGTGTGCCCTGGCAGCTGCACAGAGCCCCTGCTGTGCCTCTGCTCCATCCCTTGGAGCTCCTCCAGCCTGGTCGGGCTCGTGGTCTTGTCATGGTGGAGGAAACCTTAAAACAATATTGGGTTTGGGGTTTTTATTTGGATTCCCTATTTATTCCCAAGGCCCAAGCAAGTTGTGGAGGAGGGAATAAGCTGCACACTCCCAGCTGTTCAGCCAGGGCTGTCCCAGTGCTGCTGGATAAATCATCTCCAGGAGTTGGATCCCAGGGGTGCTGGTGCTGCAGGTGATGCTGTGGGTCTGGGTGATCCCACCTCCTCCTGCCCAGCCCCTGGACAAAGGGCTTCTCCCACCTGGATAAAAGGTGCTGGAGTTTTGGTACTGCTTATGGAGAATGGAAACACCTGGAGTAAAGGTGCCATGTGCTGCTGACTTCCAGTTTGAATTCCTGCTCTGGAGTGGGCCAGAACTTCCAGCTGCTGGCCAGGTACACCTGACTTCCAAAAGAGGTTTTAAACAGCTCCTTTTGATCCATAAAACACCATCCCTTCACTGCTCACAGCCCTGATGTGTGGCATCATCTCTGTGAGCCTCATTTGTGCCCTGTGGTCTGGGAGGCTGAGGGGAGGAGGTGGAAGGATGTGCCCAGCACTGTGGAGAGCTCAGGGTGTAAATGAAGGTCTGTTTTGAGCTGGTTTTGTCTCCCAGTCCTTGGCTCTGTCTGTAGATACAGAGATTTTACAGGCAATGGTGTTGGGAGACTCCAGGTTGGAATATGAGAAACTTGTAATCAGTAAAGGGTTTCTCCAAATCCACAGGTCTCTATAAATAAGGAATTAAACCCTGAGCTGTTTCTGGCATGATCCACGTTGTAATTTAATTTCATTACAGCCTTTACCCAGCCCCCTGAGTGTTTGGGTTCCGTTGCTGTGTTCAGGCCATATCCAGACATGGAGCTGGATTTTTTTGGCTCAGTGTCTTTCTTTTCCCACTAAAGTTTTGCAAGAGTTTGTTTCCAGGTACGATAAGCTGGTGGTGGGTGTTTGGTAGTGGTGAGTGTGTGAAAGCCAAATTGAAAGGAGTTTTATGAGCAAGAGGAAAGTAAGAAGGATGATTCCCTGTAGGTGCTGGTGAAGTGTGAGGGGCTGCTCTGTGGCCACAGAATCCTGGAATGGTTTGGATAGGAAGGAAACCTTAGAGGTTTTTTCATCCCACCCCTGCCATGGGCAGGGACACCTCCCACCAGTCCAGGTTGCTCTGAGCCCTGTCCAACCTGGCCTTGGGCACTCCCAGGGCTGGGGCAGCCACAGCTTCTCTGGGCACCTGTGCCAGGGCCTGCCCACCTTCACAGGGAGGAATTTCTCCCCATTATCCCACCTAACCCTGCCCTCTGGCAGTGGGAAGCTATTTTCCCTTGTCCTGAATCTCGAGACCCTTGTCCCAAGTCCCTCTCCAGCTCTTCTGGAGCCCTTTTAGGCACTGGAAGAGGCTCTGAGGTCTCCTTGGAGCCTTCTCCAGGCTGCACGACCTGGACTGCCTGGCAGTGGGTTTTCCCTTGGGAGAGTCTCCAGCCCTGGCACTGAGCTGTCCCATGTGCTGCCAGGGTACTTGAGGCAGGAGCAGGGCTGGGAGCAGCAGTGAGTGGGTGTCCCAGTGCCATCCTGGGCTCCTCCATCACCCCAGGGCTGCCCCCACAGCCCTGGCCAGAGCCCCCCTGCTCGCCCTGGGTGTGATGTGATTAAACCCTCTCATGGAATTACAGGGACTAATCCTGTTAAAGACACAAGCAGCACGAAAGGTGGTGGGAGGGCTAATCCCTCTGCTCCAGCCTTGGCAGGCTGAGCTCCCAGCCCTGGGAATGTGGCTGTGCCACCTGGCTGGAGTGGCATTCCCTGGGCAGAGATGCTCAGGAATTGGGAAGAGCCCCTGGAGACCTGCCCTGGGGTTCTTCCCAGTTCCTGAGAGCTCCTGCCTCCCTGTGTCCAGCACAGGGGCTTGCAGTCCCTCAGGAGCAGCCAGAGGCCATCCCAGGTAAATCAGTTAATTCTGGCCTTGGGGTTGTTCATGGTTAGCAGGATTTAATTAAGACGAGCCCTAATTAGTTCTAAGCGGGTGAGTAGTCAGTCAGCTTTGCCTGGAAGAGTTCCCTGCTCATCTGGCAGCTGGGAATGAGCACAGGGCTGTGCTGGCATCAGGAGGCTGAGCCTGTCCTGGAGTGGGGTATGTGGGAGACCCTGGATCGGGCTGGAACGTGGGGATTAAAATCACCTTGGAGCAGCTCATGGGTTTTGCCGGGCACCCAAATCCATCTTTTGGTTTTCCAAGTGCCAGTCTGGGGCTGTTCCTGCTTCCCCAGCGCTTTCTGTTCCCTGTCAGCCCTTCCCATGGGCACGGATCTCTCCAGGCTCAGGGTGGCACCGGGCTGTGCCCGGCACCGCACGCCCACCTTCACCCCGGGGTTATCAGCGGGAGCAGCCGGAGCCTGGCGCCGATCGGGGGGATCCTCCCGTGCTGCCCTGGGCACACACCGTGTTCCCCAGAGCCCTTATCTGCCCCAGCCCTGCTGGACCTGAGATAAGCACAGCCCCTCTCCCGGGAACAGCAGCCGGAGGGGCTCCCGGGCAAGGGGCATCCTCTGTGGCCACCTCGGTTTCAGGCAGCTGGGTTGAAAATGTGTCATTTTTGGAGCTCAGCATCACAGTGGGATGAGCCCTGATGGTGTCAGGTCTCGGTTGGATCCCGTGTTTCCCAGCAGTGTTGTGGGGTGGGTCTGGTGCCAGCGTTGTGCAATGGAGGCTGTGGCAGGAGGGCAGAGTTTCAGGGAGGGATGTCGAGAGAGCCCCAGCAGAGCCAGAGGCTTTGGGTGCTGTGTCCAGGTCAGCAGAGTTTGTGCAAAAGCTTTGACTTGTGGGTTTTTGAGAGAAGGGAGTAGTTTGCATGTCAGGCTGAGGGCTGGGAGCATGGCCCCTCAGCCCTCCTGCTTTTTGGGAAATTGCACCCCTGGAGGTTTTATTGCAGGATTTCTAGAGACAAAAGGCCTTACATTGGGTTGACCCCAAGCACGGGTGCCACGGCGCTGGCTTTGCTTTCCCTGCAAGGAATGCAGAGGATGTTTGGAGCCCTCCCCCTGCCCCATTTCCTCCAGCGAGCTGTGCTGCCCAGCCAAGACAAATATTGGGAGTAAACTATTGAACTTCCCTGGTCCCAGCCCTCACAGAGCAGTGCCTGTTCTCCCCCTTCCTGGGCAGGGGCCGGGATGAGGGGCTGCACATGTGTCCTGCTCCTGCCCCATGCCCATCGCCCCCCTCACTCCAAGGTGGGCTTGGTGGCAGAGCAGGAGGAGAAAACCAGCCCCAAAGGGACAGTACAATGGCTTGTGCCATCCTTCCCACCCTGCCTGTGCTTTACTGGGCTCTGCAAGGCTGAGTGTGACACCCATGACCTTCCTCCAGAGCTGAGGGGACCTGGGGCCATGTCCTCGCTGGCCCCTGGTGCACAACAGTTTTCTCCATTCTGTGTTAGATGTCTCAACTAACAGCCAGCTTTCTGCAGGGCAGTGGGATTGCACCCCATGCACAAAAATCAGGCTTTCAGGGCAGGTCTCGATGGGTTTGGGCAGTTGGTGCTCATCCTGGTGGGCTCTGGGGTTGGGTACATGGTCCTTTTATGGTCCCAAGTCCCACAGCCTTGGCATGGGTGAAAGCCACAAGTTCAGAGCCTGAGCAGCCCCAGCCCTTGGGAAAATACCTTTCCTTCCCTGTGAGCCCCACCTGTAACAGGGTGCAGGGTGTTCTCAGGGGTGCCCAGGGCATGGCATGAGCCCCCACCACCTCAAGGGGGGTTTCCCTTGGCATCTGTGGTGCCAGGTGAGTGCCGTGGGAACCCAGAGCTGTAGGACTGGATTCCTGCTGATGACCAGGGTCACTGAAGGCGAGGAATGGGGTCAGCACAAACCAATATTTGGTGATTGCTCAAGGCTTGGCCCCAACAAGCAGCAGGGGAGTCCAAAGGGCACGTGGTGGTGCCCTGGCACAGCCCCCAGCTGGGAGAGGTGGTGACCTGGGTGGGAGCTGTGCTCTGGACTCTGCCCTGTGCTGGAGGCTCCATTTGGGATCCACCACCTGTCCTTGGGGCAGTGCTGAGGACATGGAGATGTGCTGTGCTGTCTGTTTTGGGGTGTTGTGGAGCAGGACATGTCTCTCCTGTGGGGGATCCCCCTGTGGAGGGAGGGAGCTCTGTGGAATCAGGGAAGCTCATTCCCAGCATCTCCCTCTGCCTTCCCATTGTCCACAGCAATCCCTCTTCTCGCCTGGGGGTTCATGGGGAGCGTGGGAAGGACTTTTCCCCCTGTTCCAGCAGCTCGAACCCTGCACAGTGACCGGTGCTCCTTTCCCTCCCACCCACTAGAAAACAGATCCCTCTGGATCTGTTGAGATAACATTGAGTCCAGAATGGAGATCTGGATTCAAAGGGAGATCCCATCCCTCCTCTTGGCTGGATTCCAGCCTGCCAGGACCCAAGTTGCTGCCCCACATGGTCCTGGAGCTGATCCCTGTGGAGCAGACCTCGCTGGGATCCCGGCTGCGTGTTCCCTTGGCAGATCGTGCTGGAAAAGTTGTCTCTCTCAAGGAAAACACGTGCACGTGGCGGTTTCGGTCTCCTCCATCCTCCCTCCCTCCTCCCAGTCTCTGCCTGGGCCGGGCCAGCTGCTCCAGCCAAGCCTGTGCTGCCGTTCCTGGCTCCAGCCCTGCCCGGCGGGGAGAGCGTGGGTGCCTCTGCTGTCTGAGGCTGCTCCAACGCCAGCAAAGAGGGGAAAAAATGCTGCTTCCCTCAGCCTGTGGCTGAGAAATTCCCCAGCTGTGGGACTGCCAGGGAATGGCCAGGACAGCTCAGCTGGAGTCATCTCTGCGGGTGGATCAGCTGGACCCCACGGAGCTGGATGGGGCTGCTGTTCCCACAGTGCTGTGCTCATGGGGGAGCCTGTCCGGGGTTGTCCCCAGTGGGGACACGTGGCCCTGAGCAGGACGTGGCCCAGCCACAGCCCCTCCTGAGAGGCCCCTTTGTGCTCAGGGATTGCCGTAATGCGCCGGTTCAGTGCCTGGGATTTGGGAGAGGGGCAAATCCAGGCTTACCCCTGGCCTTAGGGCAGCAGTGGCAAAGGTCAGGCTCTGATTTCTTTGGCAGCAGAGCATTGGGAGGTGCAGCCTTGGTGGGAGCCGTGGGGGAACTGCTGTTCCCATCGCCCTGCTCCGGTGTGGGTGCCGGGGCTGGAGCGCTGCCATCCCGACAGCGTGCCCAGCCTGGCGGGCACTGTCACCCTGGGCTGGGCATTGGGCATCCTCCCCACCCTCCACATCCTTCCTGCTCTTGTTTTCTCCTGCCTGGCAGTTTGTTGGGATAACAGCCCTTTGCTTGTGCTGGGGGTGCAGCTCTGGCAGGTCCCTGGCACAGCCACCCTGCAGTCCCGAGGGATTTGCATCCCACAGCACCAGGAAAGGGCTGGGGCGTGTTGCCTTGGGACAACCTGGACACTTTGGTGCAGGGCACAGGAAGGTGCAAACCCCTTTTTGCTGCTGCTGCAGTGTCAGGAGATGGTGAAGGACCTCAGTAATTTTTTGATTGATTTTGCACCGCCCTGGGAGGGGCTGTGGGTCACCACTGACCCACACTGTCCCCTTGGCTATGTCCAAAAGGGCTGCAGGGCTCAGGGAGAGTGTCCCTGGGTCCAGTGGGTCCCTACTGAGGCTCAGGACCCACCGTGGGCACCATCCTTCCCCTCCAGGGGTGGCAGGAGCCATGCTGCAGGCATGGGGTTTCCATTGCAATCCCTTTCCTGCTCCTCCTCCTCACAGGGACTGTCATCAGGCTTGTCTGGGGACAGAGCAGGGACCTGGGATCACCCTGCCCAGCCTGACTTGCTGCTCCCATCCATCACAGCAGCCCTGGCAGGGACTGCTGACTCCCTGAAATATCCAAATTGCCCCATCAGCTGCAGCTTGGCCCTGGGTCCTGCTGGCCTCGTGGCTGGACATGTTCCACTGCTAATTGGAATTGTCTCCTGCCATCCCTGTGTGCTGCCTGTTGGCAGAGGAAGCAGCAGGATGTGTCCAAAGGGCGGGATGCATCCAAAGGGTGCTGGGAGTATGTGCTGGTGCAGAGCTCCCCAGGCTGGTGGGAGGATGCTGGGGGAGCAGTGCTGGGAAAACAGCACCAACCTCAGTGTCTGCTGCCCTTAAAAAAAAAAAAACACGGCTTTTTTTTTTTATGCTTCTATTACTCAAACTCAGCTGGAGCAATTCAAATAATTGGAGCAATTTGAATAATGGAAGAGATTTAAAGAAGCTACAACAGCCCAGAGCTGTGTTGGAGATGGGCAGGCAAAGTGCCTGGTGGTGACACAGAGCTCTGACATCAGGATCCTGCAACATCTCCCTCTCCTCCTGGTGATATTTAAGGTAACTCTCCTGGTTTTGGGCTCTGGAAGAGCTATTTGGAGGCAGCTCAGCTGTGTTTGTGCCCATCCTCCTCTCTGGGGGCAGTGATGATTTCTGACACTCTGCAGTCCCCGTCTGTCCCTGGGAGCACCCAGAGCTTTCTCCTGGCTGCAGGGATGTGGAGGTGGCAGCACTGGGAAGAAGGAGTTTGCAATTAGTGTCACTGGGCTCTCAGGTCTGCAGTGGGGGAATGACACGAGGTTTTCCTCCTTTGACCACTGGTGCCAGAGCTGAAACACCTCGGGAATGGGGTGGGTGGTAATTACAGTTGTGGCTGTATAAAAATGGAAGCAGGTTGTTGACTGCTCCTGCCCAACAATTTATTGCTGTCTTGGCTGGTGGAGAACCTGTGAGTTACCCCCTTCCTTCTGCAGGTGCTGGGGAGTCTTTGGGTGCTGGAGCCTCCACCTTTCTGCCCAGCTCTGGCCCTGCAGGGAAGGGAAACATCTGCTTGTGTTTCGGTGGGCCTGGCGTCCCCCCAGCGCCGTCTCCCCTTCCCCCTCTGTTATTTATAGCCTTTCACCAACATCTGGAGTTTGAGCTGCTCTGGCTCTGGCTGGCTCAGAGCTGTGGGATGGAGCTGGGCAGGAGGGAGGGAGTGGGGACTGAGCCCTGAGCCCTGCCCAGCCATGGCCTGGAGGAGTTGAGCACCAGGCGGGGTTGGGAAGCCCTGGGAGCATCCCTGCTCTGCTTTTCCCAGCAGTGGGAATGGTGGCAGAGCTGCTGTGTCCCCGCAGCCCTGGGGGTGCTCTGCCCCCCTCCCTGGCAGTGCTGCCAGCCCTCGGTCCCACTCCCCAGGGGGGTTTGAGGCTCCTTTGACATTTGCTGTCAGCTGGTCCCCCTCAAAGTGTCACTGAGGTCCCCCAGCCCCGGGGGCTGCAGGGCTACAATAGTCCCCTTTCTGGTGCTGCTTTAGTGGGAAAACTTGAGTCATTCCTGGGGGAAGGGGAATGAAGCCCATCCCTGCTGGAGCAGGATCCCTGGCATGGTGGTGAATGGGGGCAGCAAGCCCGTCCCAGCCATGGCACGATCCCAAAGGTCCCTGGTTCTCATGGCAAGCAGGGCTGTGGGTGCTGCTGGCAGCCATGGTGGGGGCTCCTGCCTCTCCCAGCCTTCCTCACCTCTGCAGGGTGGAAAACAGGAAGGTTTTACCCCTCCCCTTTCCAGATCAGGGTGACAAACATCTGCTTAAAGTTAAGTGCATCCCTAAATTAAGCAGAGGCAGCAGCCTTTGAGCTTCCAACAAAACTGTGGTAATAACACTGGCAATGAAAGCTTGCCTAAGGCTCAGCTTGGCTCCCAATATAACCAGAGCTGCCAAGGAAGGGTGTCCCTGTCAGGGGGTGTAAATGGACCTCTTGTTCTGGTGGTGCTGTGGCCCTTGGGCCCCCTTTCCTGTGCTGGTTTCTTGTCCTCTTTGGCTCCTGCCGGGCTCCCAGAGTCACCCTCCTCCTCTGCCCGCTGAGGGTTGGGGTTGGGGTTGGGTCAGGATCCTGCCCTGTTCCTCCACAGCCCCCAAAGGTGGCTGTGCCTCCCATGGTGCCCCTGCCTGCAGGGGAGAGCCCAAAGGGCAGAGGATGGAGAGGTCCCAGGTGGGGGCAAGGCAGTGGGAATGGACACTGACACTGAGCAGTCTCCTGTCCCTCCCAGGACATCTCAGTGTCCTGAGGTGGCCCCAGGGCAGCACAGGACCCCTGTGTCCCCCTGCCCTGGTGGGTTCTGCTGCTGAGGTTTGATTTTCAGGGAGCAAAGGAGCCATTTTCTGACCGAAACCTCATGGAAAAGGAGAGGAAACGCCACGGGAGCTGACTTAAAAGAAAATATGTTAACAATGTGAATTAGGCTGGAATGCTCCTGTCTGGGTTTTCTCCAACTCTGCCGAGCAGGGGTGGGAAGGTTTGACATGTCACTGGGTGATCCAGAGCCTGGAGCACATCCAGGTGCTGCAGCTCCCAACAGAAGGGACTGGAGCCTGTTTGCTGCCCCCAGGAAACAGCAAAGCCCCTGGGATGGTCATGGAGGGATGGGCTGGAGCACAGTGAGGTGGTCCCAGGCAGGACTGAGCCGATT
Source organism: Pithys albifrons albifrons (assembly GCF_047495875.1). Lineage (NCBI taxonomy): Eukaryota > Metazoa > Chordata > Aves > Passeriformes > Thamnophilidae > Pithys > Pithys albifrons. Next base: position 15,988,637 of record NC_092473.1, read on the forward strand.
AGGGCCGAGCCCTGATCTCTGGTGATTACCCTGTGACAGGGTGACCGTCACTCCCAGCCCAGGAGCTTGGCTGAGGTTGAGCAAATCCCCATTCCAGGGGGACGAGCAGGGCTGGAGGTCCCACTCCCATCCTGGTGCCACCATAGGACACCCCCTGGGACATCCCCTGGGATACCCTGCACTTCCCAGCTGTGCTGAGTGTCCCTTGAGCCCCGGAGCAGTCGGGGTGCCCCCTGTGCCCGGTGTGTGGGGCTGCAGGAGCCACGGTGTGCCAGGACCCACCAGGACCCACGGCGGATGGTACCGACCCAGCCTCAGCCTAGAGTAGTTCTGTGTGTGTGTGTTGTCCTCCTCATCCTCCTCATCCTCCTCCTCTCCTGAAGGACCCAGGAGAGCCGGGTTTCCGTGCTGGCACTGGTGTTTTATTCCTGGAATAAACCCCTGAAATGCAGCTTTTAAAAGTGTTTTAGCTTGTTATGGGCAGGTGTTTGTGGGGCAGAGGGGCTGAAGATGGTCCTGGGACTTGGCTACTGCTATCTTGAGCATCTCTGGAGTGGAGAGACTTTTGGCCATTTCTGCAGCTTTTTGGGCTGGTCTTTGAAAAGCCCTTTTTATCCCTGTTCCTGCTCACAGTCAGGCTGGAGAGGGATGGTGGGGAGGTGCAAGTTGGGTGTGTGAGTCATTGTCCTTTGGGAAGGCAGTGGGCTCAGGGCAGGGAGACATCCCTGGCCCAGACCTGGGGCTCAGGGTCAGCTGTGACAGTGAGCAGGTCCCTGGCACTGTTGGACTCCTGACCTTGAGCTGGGGAGGGGCTTTTGTTGAGGCAGGTGGGTTTGGTTGGATATTGGAGTTTGGGGCTGCTCTGCTGCCCTCAAAGCCCAGGGGATGAGTTTGTTTCCCTTTGGTGCTGCTGGGAGTGGGTTCTGCTTGCATGGAGGCTGGCACAGCTAATTAGTGGTATGGAAACCCCTTGTTAATTGGAGTTGGTGACATTTGTGATTCCAGCTCCAGGTGTACAGACTGGGACTGGTCCTGGTCACTGCAGGGCCCTGCATGAGGTGGCACAAAACCAGTGCTGTGGCATCCTGGGGAGCCTGGGGGTGGCTCTGGGGGACCCCAGTGAGCTGGGGGTGGTCCTGGTCCCCAGTAAGCCAAGGGGTGTCCCCAGGTGACCCTGGTGAGCCAAGGGGGGGACCCCAATTCCCAACAGCAGTGTGGAAACTGTAAGGGAAATAAAAAATCAGATGTTTCAAGAGTTGCCATGAGATTGTGAGAACTGGCAACACCCAACTGGGGTTGTTTTATTTTATTGAAAGTGTTTCATTGTTATTTAATGTCTTGTTTGTGCATTTTTAAATGGACCAGCTTGAGCTGTGCTTCCGAAACCTTTTTCCTTCTGAAATTCCAATGGTTTGCCTCAAGCAGCAGCTCCAGGGATGGGGTGGCTTATCCAGGCAGGATTTATCTACACACACCTTGGATGGTACAGACAGGGATGATTGTAGGTGGAGTGTGTCCTGCCATTCCTCCTTAATCCAGTTTATTAAATTAATGGCCACTGGTAGAATCCGAATTCCTAGAAAAAATAATTGCTTCATTCTGCTTTTTTTTTCAGGCAAATAGACAAAAAATAGAGTCAACTTTTGTTGCTTTATAATATCCATGTGAATGTAACTTAGTCCAAATTGGCTTTGGTGTTGCTGGCGTGTGGAAGGCAGCGAAGCCTCCTCGGAGTGGGATGGGAGTGTTCCTGCAGGAGGGTCCTGGGAAGCCCAGATAAGGGGCTGCTCTTCCAGGGAACGCTCTGGGGCAGGGCTTGGCTTCCACAAAGGCCAAATTCCCCTGGGAGCTGAGGAAATATCTTCCCAGAACACAAGCAGGGAAACGTTGGCACGGGGAAAAAAGAAAATAAAGAGCAGAGCTGGCAGGAGAGGCTCTGTGTCAGTGGGGGGGGAGCAGGGGGAGGCGAGGGGAGTGTCAGGGTTTGCTAATCCCAGAGAGGGGCTTTGCAGAGCTCAGCTCCAAGGCCTGTTTTTCCAGCAGCCAAGGATTGCGTTAGTCGGGAGGTTTAAGAGCCCAGCGAAAGCCCTGGATCATCTCTGGGGGAGGATAAGCAGTTCTGCCCGAGGGTTTCTGCTCAGAACAGATGCTGAATTGGGATTATTTTATATATATATGTGTGTTTTAAAAAATAAATATGTTGAATCCATTCCAGTTAAGGTTCTTAAGTTGAAGATATTCCAGTGAAAGGAGCACAAGCCTGTGTAGGACACGGCACTGCTCACCAGCCTGGCAGCCAAAGGGATCCTGCAGTGAAGCTTTTCCCTCTGTGGGTCATTTATTGGGTAGTTTGATTTCACTGGTGATGCCAGGGGATGCCCAGAGGCAGAGGGACTGACCCTGGTGTGCCCATGCTGCATTTTGGGGTGATTTTCTCAGTGATTTCCTGTGTTTTCATGCTGCTGCCAGAGCTCAGACCCTGCAAAAGTGGAGCAGGAGAAAAATGATTTTAAAAAGTCTTTTTTAAACCCAGGTGGGGATCTCAGGTGTGTTTTGGTGATCCCAACCACGCTCCCCTCTGCCCATGGCACGTGCCCCCTTGTGCTGCACAGAGCCCCGAGTGTCCTTTGAGGTCACACAAATCTGACCCTCTTGGGCCAGTTGAATCATTTCCTGTTTTCTTCAGTTTTTGAAGAACTCTGAGGCAGGCTGGAAATGTTTGCAGATGGGGTGAACTGGCTGCTCCGGGGCCATGGGAAAAGTCCAGGAGGTTAAATGTGTGGAGGGGCAGGATGAGGATGTGGGGCTGCTCCTGCTTTGTGGAGTTGAGGTGCTTGGGAGCCCCATCCTGGTCTGGGCTGTTGCACTGATGGTTTTTCCCCTGTAAAAAGTGGTCTGGGATTGAGGTGTGAACACACAGAGCTGGTTTTTAATAAACTCTGTGGTGCCAAGTGAATTTCTGTAAAATTCAGGTCTCAGGGTGCCCCGATGCCCGAGATGGGCATTGCTGGTGTTGCCCCTCATGTGTGAGGAGTTTTTGAGGAATGTGGTGCTCAGCACCATCAGGGTGGTCCTGGTGCCCCTCCTGTGCCAGAGCAAAGCTGTCTGGACACAGTCCTGAGTGATGTGCTCTAGGGAACTCTGCTCCAGCAGGGAAGGTGGACTTAGATGACCTCCAGTGGTCCCTTCCAACCTGAACCATTCTGTGTTTAAGGCCTGGTCATCTCAAATCCCTGTTTCTGCCTGAATGCTGGGATTGAGCTGGTCAGGCTGGTACTGAACCCTGATCCATCTCTGTCCCTCCTGGACATTGAAGTTGTGGCCAAAATTGCCCCAAGAAGTGACTGTCCCATCCCTGGCAGTGTCCCAGGCCAGGCTGGATGGGGCTTGGAGCAACCTGGACTAGTGGAAGGTGGAACAAGATGGGCTTTAAGGTCCCTTCCAACCAAACAATTCCAGGGTTCTATGGAAATTCCACCCCCCCAGCATGGGCAATCCTCAGGGGTGATCAATTTGTGTGTCCCCACTTTGTCCTGCTCTGTAAAATCCCTCCTTGAGGGGATGAAGGAGTTGGGATCAGCCCTGAAGTGACTTAGCTGTGACATTCTACACAAGCTCAGCCTTCCTGTCTTGGACTTTGGGGTTCATCAGCCCAGACCCCCTCGCTGGGATGTGATGGCACCCGTGGGCAATGCCAATGTCACCAGGATCAAGGGTGTGGTGCTGCCTTAAATAGACAACTGGGGTTAATCTCGGGTCTGGGTGATCCTGGGCCAAGCACAGCCTGGCCTTGGGTCTTCCCTGCCGGGGCTGGGGCTCGGCTGCTGCCGGGGGGGTCCCGGTGCATGGGTGGGTTTATCTGGGCTGCTCCTGGTGAAGGAAATGCACTTTTTGTTTTGTTTTCATTTTTCTGGAGTGGTTTTGGACAATTGCTTTTCTAAAATAGACTCAATGAGAGGAAATTCATTTGTTAACCTGTCCCTGTGCAGGGGACAGGAGGACGGGGGGCAGATACGGCGCTTCCTCACCGCCTTTATTGACCGTCACCTCTGCCTTGGGGAGAACCAAACCCAGGAATGAACCCCCCTGTCCTGTGCCCCCCACCCCTCTCTGTTCACCAGGATTTGAATGGACAGAAGGAGCTGTGCCCACGTCTCTGCCACCTGAAGAAAGGCCCCACTGGCTACGGCTTCAACCTGCACAGCGAGAAGTCGCGGCCGGGGCAGTTCATCCGCTCGGTGGATCCCGACTCTCCGGCGTCCCGAGCGGGGCTGCGGCCCCAGGACCGGCTGGTGGAGGTAAAGGGGTGGGACACACACGGCTGGTGGGACCCTGGGGAGCCTGGAGCTGAAACAGACCCTACCCCAGGACCTTTCCATCAGATCCCCCCAGTATTCCTCTGTGATTCTGAGCCAGATGGTGGGGCTGCTCTGGCTGTGGCTTTGTGCTCCTTCCACTCATGCCAAGTGGGCATTTGTGAGCACTGAAGTCTAGATGGAATCATAGGATGGAATAATGGAATTATTTAGGCTTGAAATGTACTCTAAACCCATCAGGTCCAACCACTTTCCCAGCACTGCCAAGGCCACCACTAACCGTGTCCCCGGGTGGCTGTGCCATCGAGCCCTCGCTGCTGGTTCAGGGTTATGGGAAATGCACTCCTGGAAGAGCGAGTTGGGCAAATACTGCTTTCCAGCCCCGTGAATCCCCAGCCAGTGGGAGCTGCTGCCTCCTCCCTGCACCTGAAAGTTTAATGCAGGAGCAGCGTGGGGCCGGGGCCGGGCGCGGGCACCGGTGGCGGCGGCTCCCGGCGAGGGGTCGTGTTATTTATTGATGGGCTTGGCCCAGTGCCTGGCACACACAAAGCAGCTCGGGGTGAGCTGGAGAGCTCAGAAACCCAATCCCCTCCCTCCTTGCTCTGTGGGGCTTGGATAAATATTTGATGCCCCCCAGTCCTGTGGCAGGGCGGGGGTAGAGCAGCCTCCTGGCACGGCTCAGCCAGGGGTGAGCACTGGGCACGGATCGGGGTGACCTGGAGTTGGTGCTGCCGGGGATGGAGTGGGGTGGTGAGCTGGCAGCTGAGGTTGGCAGCCCCTGGAGCGAGGTGCCAAGCCTGGGAATGGGGTTCCTGTTTATCCCAGCCCTCGAAGCTGTGCCCTCAGGACCAGGGGCAGGCTGGCTGCCCCCAAAGGGAGCACGAAGTTTGGGGCTCACCCTGCTCAGTCTCTGCAATGCCCTCCTGCCCTGGCCCTCCCTTGGCATCCAGGAGGAGCAGCCGCCGGCTCTGGGTCATACCGAGGCTGTCGGGGCCCTTCCCAACGGGACAAAGGGTGATTCATTCCCACCAAACAATGCCCCGAATCACAATGGTCCCCTCGCTGTGGGGAACAATCGGGAGCAGAGGATCATGTTCCCTGTAGCTCCTGACTCGCAGGAAGGAAAGGGAGAGAGGAATCCGTGTAGCAGGCACAAGGATTCACTGCTCAGGGACATGGGAAACCCAAGATTTTCCATCAGAAAGGGCTGAAGGATGGGACAGTGATGCCACCCCAGTGGCACCAAGCCTGTGCCCGTGCTTAGTTACACCTCACAGGCAGCCTGAGATTCCTGTGGTGCATCCCAGGGCAAGGCTGGGTTTGACATCACTAAAGAGAGCAGGGAGAGCATTTGGGTGGGACTTGAGTGGGTGAGGTGATGGTGCAGTCTGTGGTTTGTGATTCCCAATGGATGTGTTCGGGATACAGGCAGGGACCAGCAGTAACACAGGGGATGCTCTGGCAGAGGCACTGGGGGGTTTAGGAGGCCATGGCTGGCTTGAGAGGGGGAAAGAAAAAAGCCCAAAGCCTTCCTGTCATCCCAACAGACATTGAAAAAGGAAAATCCCACCCCTCAGGGGAAGAGGAGGCTGTTGTGGGGGTCTGTGCTGTGGGGGCACAGGTTGGGGTTCTGATGCCGTGGCCTTGCAGGTGAACGGCATCAACGTGGAGGGGCTGCGGCACTCCGAGGTCGTGTCCCACATCAAATCCAGGGAGAGCGAAGCCAGGCTCCTGGTGGTGGACCCCGAAACAGATGATTACTTCAAGAAGCTGGGGGTGACCCCCACAGAGGAGCACACCAAAGGTGAGACCTTCCTTTCCCAGGGTGATCCTGCCCCGTTCCCATGCCATGGGTGGGATCTCAGGAGTGAGGGAGTCACGTTTCCCTTCTGTCTCATCCCTCAGTAGTTTCCTGAGCACCACCCAGCTATTTATAAATAATGAGAATACACCCTCATCCAGCCAAAAAATGTTTGTTACTTTTATATTGTGATTGATTAATTTAGGAAATTGCTGCCCTGAAGTGACTGAGATGTGGTGGGATTTGGGGGGAGCCTTCAAAGCCAGGTTGGATGTGGTTTGGAGCAACCTGGTGTGGTGGAAGGTGTCCCTGCCCGTGGCAAGGGCTTGGAATGAGATGAACTTTAAGATCCCTTCCAATCCAAACCATCACAGGGTGTTACATAGTTCTGTGAACTGTTGGTCTCTGCTGCAGTGAAGGAACCCGAGGGTGGTGGGAGCACCACGGTGTGAGCAGGGGGAAGGTTTCATGGGAGTGCTCATGGCGTGGCTGGTGCAGGAAATGTTCTCCTGGCTGCTGAAACCTGGCAGGGAAAGCTGCCCATCCGCTCCCAGCCTGCCGTGCCCCAGTGGAGGGAGCGCTGCCAGCCCAGCCTGCCCCGCTCCATGGGCAGCTCCGTGCCCAGGACAGCTGGTCCTTGTCTGCTCCGGCTCCCGGGATGCTCAATGGGCAGATTTGTGCTGGGAAGTGGGTCAGGAGCGTGGGGCCAGCGGTGTCAGGTGCTCCCAGGGGCAGCCGGGGCTGGGAGATCTCCCCAGCCACAAAGGAGCCCTTGTTTGTTCCCAGGGAGGGGATGGATGGAGCCAGAGATCCCTTGGGAGGGTGGGCAGGAGGGTGGGTGGGTGGGTGGGTGCTCCAGGACCCGCAGCACTCGCTGCTGTCTCGGTGCATTCAGCAGAGCCCAGGAATTGGGTCTGTCTGGGCGGTGACAAAGTGCTCTGGTAGGTTCTGTTGTTTGCAGAGTGAGAGGAAATAATAATTGTACTCTTTAACTGAACTGCTTTGACCTCAAACTGATCATTTCCAGTGATCTGAGCACCTCAACCTTTAAGCCAATGAGTGGATTTTAAGACCTTTTAAGATTAAGGAAATACCAAAGTATTTCTGGACATGCCTAATTTTGAAATCATTTTTTTTCTTAAAGTCCAGTTCTACTTTAATATCCTTTGTGATTTGAAGCTGGCTTCTCATTTAAATAATTTAAAATTTAGCTTCTTACAATATCAGAGCCCTTCACTTCTGCTATGAGCTGACTCTTCTAATGCCCATTGCTCAGAGCTTGTTGTACTTTGAATCCAACATTCAGTATTGATTAAATATTTAAGCATCCAAATGCCACAATGGAGATTTTTGCATTAAGGTTTAGGTTTATTTTTTCTGAACTGCTTTGCCCCAGGAATCCCTGCAGTGATGCAGCCTCCAAATTGGTCTGTAGGGAAGCATCCATGCTCAGCATAATTCAGTTATTAATCCTGTGATAATTAACACATCTGTTAGTCTGGGACAGATGAGACATGATAATGCCCAGGGCACCAGCTTGATCATTGTGACTGGCACCTCAAATGCATTAATTTTGCCATAGTGTGGGATATTATTGGTGTAAATCATTGGAAGGGAGCAAATGAAAGTCCAGGGTGCCTGGGGAATGGGTTGTTGGCCACACACTGTTGTGAGACCACCAAGATGCTGATTTTGGTGGAGAGTTTTGAGCTGGTCTTTTAAAGTTTTAAATTAAGCAACTTCTGAAAACAAATCAGAGTGGTCAAAAATGGGAGTGTTCTGCTGTTAGTGCTTGTAGAAGGAGGTTACTTGGTCCCCTTCCTGGAAGGTGTTTTCTTCTGATCAAAACAGGGTAATATTGAGTGAATTCTGGGCAATTGGCAAGGATGTGGTTCTGGGACCTGAGGACAGGGATCCCAGCTCTCCTGGGCCCCGAGGACAGGGATCCCAGCTCTCCTGGGCCCCGAGGACAGGGATCCCAGCTCTCCTGGGCCCCGAGGACAGGGATCCCAGCTCTCCTGGGCCCCGAGGACAGGGATCCCAGCTCTCCTGGGACAGGGATCCCAGCTTTCTTGGGACAGCAGTCCCAGCTTTCCTGGACCCCAAGGGCAGCAGTCCCAGCTGAGGGAGCTCACTGTGTTTCTGTCTGTGTTGTCCAGGTGTGGTTCCTCAGCCCATGACAAACGGATCTGCACAGACTCAGGTGAGTCCTCACCTGCTCCAGGATGTCCTGGTGGCAGCATCTGGGGGAGCTCAGCTGGGGGGAGAGTGTTGGAGTGATCACAGAGGGTCAAGGATCTTTCCTTGGCTCCCACCTGTGCCAGCTGAGCCTGGAGAACAGGGGGAGGCTCAAAAGGTCCCCAAGACTCATTTAGCTCAGCTTTACTGCTGCTGGCTGGTTTTAATTCCTCCACACTGCAGCTTTAATTCAGGAGTCCAACAAGGCTGGGTTCAGCTCCTTTTAATCCCAGTGACAGGGGGGAGATGGTGACCTGCTGGTGCTGGCAGGTTGGGGACTGTGCTCTGCTTGATGTGGGGGATGTGGGAGAGCAGCAGCTCTGCTGGGAAATCCCAGGGAGCTCCTGTGTGTGCTGGTTCAGCAGGATCATCCTCTCCAGGCTCCCTTCCCATCCCTGGAGGAGTCTGACAGAGTAGTGGGGTCTGTCCCCACCAGGCTGAAGCATTTTCCCCCTGGCTTTTTACTTTTTGTCTAATTCTGTCTTTGCACACATCAGACTAACATTTCCATTTCTTCCAGCTGAATGGAGGATCCACATCTTCATCTCACAGTGACCTGCAGAGTCCTGGGAAGGAGTCAGAGGTAAAACCCCAAACAGTGCCCTTCCCTTTTACAACCTGCCTTATGGTGCTGTGTCCTTGTGTTTGCAGTTTGTCTCCCAGACTTGGGTTCATTCGTGTCCCCCCCATAAGCCAAGATCCAGTTTTCTCTAATCCCTTGCACTGTGGCTGAGTGTGGGATGGAGCTGAGAGCTGTCAGCAGTGGCTGCTTCCAGTGTGGAGGTGGCCACATTGCTGGGAGGGATGGATGGATGGAGGGATGGATGGATGGATAAATCCTTTAGGATGGATACATCACTTTTTCAGGTAGCTGGTGGAGGGCTTGGGACCCTCGAGGTGACATTTGATGTTTAAAAGAGCTGCTCAGGATGGGAGGAGTTGGATTTGGTGACTGGCAGGGCTGGAGGAGTTGGCTCAACAGCTCAGTGAAGGGGCAGAACTTGCTGGGCAAGGTGATGGAGAGGCAACCAAAAGTCAAAGGAAGCATAGATTGGTATTCCCATAAGTTATTGATTTAGCAGGTTTTTTATGTGAAAATAAAAGTAGGGGATTTTAAAGTGCTCAAAAAATTATCTTTAGCATGAGGTTCTGCTGGAGGTAGAAGAATGTCTGATTGCAGGCGCTCTGTGGGGTCTCTGCTGTGCTGTCCCCTGCCCCAGAACATTTGGGAGCAGGGATCTGACAGCAGCAAGAGCTCTGGGAGCACCCCCAGGCTCTGAGCCCTGTCAGACATCAGGTGTGTCCGAGCTGTGGCCACACACCTGTGGTCTGGCATCTCCATTTCCCTCCGAGCATTAAATAATGCATGTGCTGCTCCAGTGGCTGCTGCCTTTGGCAAACCAGGCTGTGTCCTGGTGGTGATTCCTCCCATGGAGTCACCTTTGGGCTGTTGGGCTGTTCCAGGGGTCACTGCACGAGAAGTCAGAGTCCCTGGGGTGGGAAAACTGGGCTGTGTCCCAGTGCTCGAGTGCAGCAGTTCCTCCCCCAGAGTCACTGTGGGGCTGCTCAGGGGTCGCTGTCCCACCTCTGTGTTCGAAGTCACAGCCCCTGGGGGCAGGGGGGGTTTGTCTGGGCTCAGTTTCGGTGACTTTGGGTCAGTTTGCTTTTGTTCAGCCCCAGCAAGGCCGGAGCTGTTATCTCGTGGTGCTGGTGGAAGGACCTGCCCATGGTTATCAGCAGGGTTTGTGCAATCATTATTTTGGAGCTGGGCATGCGTGGTGAGGAGCAGTGCCAGCAGGAAAGCTTAAAAACATGTCCTTGAAGGTGAAAGTCTCCATTCTGTGTGTTTGCCCACTCCTGACACGAGTGCAGCCGTGCAGCTCTGGGGGCAGCCTCCACCCCACACCTCCTGGAGCATTTCCACCCTGCCTGGCTCCAGACTGGTGCTGCCAGAGCCTCGGTGCAGATGTGATCAGTGAAGCAGAAGCTTTAGATCGTGCCTGTGATGGGGCTGCTGCCCACTGACACCAGCCCTGATGAGCCCAGTCCGAGCTGGGATGGTGCTTGCCAGCCCTGTGGGGTTTCAGGGGGTCAGAGACCCCACCAGTGGAGTAAAAGTGTTTTAGTCAGGACACCAATTGTACCCTGAGGATGTGGTGATGTGGTACTGCAGGACCAGGAGGGTCAGAATTGGTGGATTGGGGTTCCTGGTTGGGAACATGTTCCCACAGTGGCTTTAGAAAGAAAAGTTAAATGTGGGGATCAATCACAGGGTGGACTCGATGGTCTGGGGGGTTTTTCCCAACCTCACTGACTCGGGGGTTCTGTGAAAGGGTGAAATGCTGTGGGACAGCAGGTCTGTGGGGGGGCTGCCATGGCTCACATCTCTCCCTTCCCCACCCAGGATGGAGACGGGGACAAGAAGGACCCGTTTGAGGAGAGTGGGCTGAGCCTGAGCCCCACGGCCGCCGAGGCCAAGGAGAAGGTGAGGGCCAAGCGTGTGAAGAAGCGAGCGCCGCAGATGGACTGGAACAAGAAACGGGAGATTTTCAGCAATTTCTGAGCCTGGCTGGTGGCACCGACCCCCTCCCATCCCAGCTCGGACGTTTCTGAGGTGCCTACGCCCTGTCCTTCAGTGTCCACGGGAGATGCTTAGTGCTCTGCTCTTCACTGGTTGCTTTTACAAGGCGTATTTTAAAGTCCTTTTTATTTTTATTTTTATTTTTTATTATTATTATTGTTATTGTTGTTACTCACCAGCGATTCTCATAAGACAAATGTGACCAAAGCTCCTTCTCTTGCTTGCTCTCAAGCCTGGCTCTGGCTGCCCAGCATGCCCTGTTCCTGTGAGAAAGGACTGGAAGAATTTTAACTCGTTGTTTCCTGAATCATTTAGGCTTCTGTTACTTTTTTTTATTTTTTTATTTGGGGTGTTTGTTTTGGTTTCGTGGGTGTCCCAGACTGAGCCCCGTGGGATGCTCTGTGCCCCTGTGCAAACATCTCATGGCTCGTGGTGGGTGCCCACAGGGTGGGTGTACCTGGCACCCCTCCCTGACACCCCACGTCCAGCATTAGCTGATCCCACGATGGGAAAATGGACTGTGGCTGGAAATCACTCTTGTTGGCTTTGCTATTGAAGGAAAAATGTTTGTTTTGTTGGGTTTTGTTTGTTTTTTTTATGAAGTCCCATATGTTTCCAGTTAGTTTAGGAACCTCCCTCCCACCAGCAGCTCCTGCCCTGGCAATAAAAGCCCCTTTTTCATCCTGACAGCTCTGCAGAGGGGAGAGGGCAGGATTTAACCCCAAGCCCAAGCCAGCCCTCCCCACCTGCAGCTGTGGAAGGCAGGGAGGGGCCGGTCCTGCCCTGCGGCGCACGAAGATGAGAGACACAAGATGCTCCTAAAGCCTTTTGGACAGACCTGGAAGTGAGGACAACCCAGCATGTGCTTCCTGGGGGTAACGTGGGGATGTAGTTTGAGCTGCTGGCTCGGCGCTGGGAGGTGGGGCTGGAGCATCTCTGGGTCCCTCCCACCTGGGCTGGGAATTGGTGCATCCAGCCCATGAGTGTGTCTTGTCCTCAGGAGAGTATCCTCCACAGCTGTGGGCTCTCTGTGGGGCTGGAGAAGTGGCTGTCAAAGGTGTGATGCAATGGGCACTTGCTTTGGCATTCCGTGGCCTCCTTCAACCCCCTGCTCAGGGCATTCGAGCCTCCAACGTGTATCTTTAAAGCATTACAGATTAAGCCCATTCCAGCTCTTTACGACTTGCCTTTGGCTGTGTGAGGGAAGGTGACTCAGCTGAACTGCAGCACTCACAGTGAGCAGAGGTGTGTTACCAGGGCAGTGTCCAGCTGGGACTGGGCTGTCCCACTCCCCCCATGTTCCAGCAGCAATCTCAGCTCAGGCTGGGAAGGGACTGGGCACAGCAGGACAGTGGAGCACAAACCCACCTCCCCCAGCTGGAAACAAACAGCAGCAATCCCTGGGCTGGCAATGGCTTGCAAACAGCAGGGATTGTGCCCTGGCTCACGCCAGCACTGCTGTGATGAAAGCCCCTGGCCCTCGGGTTAGTCAGTGTGCTGTGGATATGGGAACAGCTCTGTGTGTATTTCCTAAATACAGAGCTAAAAGGTGCCTTATTCCATTCTCTGCTCTCCTCAGCAGTGGGCTGGGGCTCAGCACTCCATGTTTGGCTTCCCCATGGGGAGCAGCTGATGCCTGTGGCCCTTTGCTGCTGAGAGGAGAGCCTGGAGAGCCTCAGGGGTGCAGGAGATGAGTTCTCTTAAGGAAAGTTCTTTTTCAGGATTGTTGATGGGCTGAACAGGTTGCAGACAATGACTTTGGAGAGGAACTGGTGCAGGTGTTTGGCTGTTGGTGACAGACAGGCAGTGGGATCAGGGGGCATGTGAAGAGGTTGCCTCCCCTCAGGGCTCTGCCATTAAGACACCTCTTCCCTACCCCTCCTCAAATTGCCTGCTCTCTTTTTGGCCCCCAAAATATGATCTTCTCTCAATGGGTAATGTTTGGAAGGAGCCCTTTTTCATGGTGTGCACGTTGCTTGCCTTGCCCACATCGCCAAACCCCGGCAGTGCCCGGGCTGCACAGGGCAGAGCGTTCCCAGGACACCCTGATACAGCTCAGAGAGCAAAGACCTGTTGTAAATACCCCATTTCTCATCCAAGACTGCTGTAGTTGTGGAGGGGAAAAAAAGAACATGTAGTTTTGAATGCAGATCAAAAGAAATCAGGTGTGTGAATTCGTACTGATAAGATTTAAAATCTTGATCTCTGCTTAGTCCATGGAAACTGCTCCTGGTTGAAGCATTACCATATTCCTCACATCTTGTAGTTCAGTAGTAATTATTCAGTTCCTGTACATTTAACTTGGAAAAAAAAAACCAATTAAAGTATGAGGCTGTCAGCTGCATTGCAAAACCATAATGTACATTGTAATGTCAGTAATAAACTTGGTCTCCCATGTACCCAGGACTGATCTGCTCCTTCCTCGGTGCTGCAGGGACTTCAGAGCGGAATTGCAGCCGCCTTGAGCACACTGGAAACTTTGCTTCCTCCCTTGCCTGTTTAAAGAGGAGCTGAAATTATTCCTTTGAAGCTCCACAATGAAGTCAGCACTGCCCTTTCTTTGAAGAACAGAACACAGGGGTGGTGGTGTCCCTTCTGACAGCTCCTGAGGACACACAAGCCTGGCTCCCCTGGCCCCTGTAACCCTTGGTGGCACACACAGTGTGACACTGGCTCATCTGCTGTCCCTGTGTGACCCCCTCTGCTCTTCTGCTGCTGGACCCAAAGGTCACTTGTCCAGGCAGTGATCACCTCCAATCCTGGCTCAGGAAGGCTTCAGCTGCACCTTAGAATCACAGAATCATTCAGCTTGGCAAAGCCCTCCCAGCCCATGGAGCTCACCCTGTGCCCAATGCCCACCTTGTCACCCAGCCCAGAGCACTGAGTGCCACATCCAGTCCTGCCTTGGACACCTCCAGGGCTGGGCACTCCAAACCTCCCTGGGCAGCCTCTTCCAATGCCTGACAACTCTTTCCATGAAGAAATTCCTCCTGGTGTCAAACCTGAACCTGCCCTGGCACAGCATGAGGCTGTTTCCTCTTGTCCTGTTGACACCACACCTTGTGTGGCAGAGCCCCTTGCAGCCTGGGCTGGCAGGTGGCTGGCAGGTGTGTGCTGCCTGCTCTCAGCTGGCAGGGCTGGTTGCCATGGTCTCAGCTTTGCTGAGGTCACCCACACCCTCCTCCCCCTGCCCTGTGTCACACAGACTCCAGCAAACCTTGTGGGTGCAAAAATACTCCTCTACCTTTATTAAATCTGTATTTACAAGCAGCAGCAAGTCCCTGAGGACAAAGCTTTTCTCTACAGTGATTCAGTGTGGCACAGCTGGGACATGCTGAGGCTCTCACACAAGCTGGAGCCTCCAGCACTGGCACAGCAGGACTGCTCACATTCCAAGCCCCTTTCCCTCTCAGAGCTGAGCTGTCACCAGCAGCTGCTCCCACCCGAGATGCTGAGCTGGCTGCAGCTCCTGCTCCTGCAGTCACACAGCCAGCCCCGTGCAAGGCCCAGCTTTACCAGGGCTCAGCTCAGCTGCTGCTCAGCCCAAGCAGCTTTGTGGCTCTCCAAAGGCTGGATGATCCCTCAAGGTCTCTTGGCAGCTGGACAGATGTCCTGATTGAGGCACTGGCTGCAGCGAGGGTTCACAGGCAGGCAGGTCTGCTGGCCAAAGCCCACCAGGAGCCAGTTGATCTCCCTCCAGAGCTCCCTGCAGTGAGGAGAAACATGAGCATTCCCATACAGCTGCTCAGAGAGCTTAGAGAACAGCCTGTGCTGTTTGAGGATCCCTTTCACCTACTGCCTGTTCCTCTTGGCTTCCCCAGGTGCCTGGAAGCAAGTCCCAGCCTCCCAACCCTTCCTGATCCCTGCTAGGAACAGCCCTCCCAACCCTTCCTGATCCCTGCTAGGAACAGCCCTCCCAACCTTTCCTGATTCTTGCTAAGAGCAGCCCTCCTAACTTTCCCTGCTAGAACAGCCCTCCCAACCTTTCCAGATCCTGCTGGACTGGGTGGGAGCAAAGGACAATGCCACCAACTGCCTGTGCTCATTTCCTTGTGCCAAGGTGTGTGCCAGGTGTGAAGATGTCCCTGTGTACCTGTCAGCTGGTGTTTGATACTGAAAATTAACCATCAGTAAAGGCCAGAATCCAGCCCTGGGCTGATCCTGCTGTGGCCATTATGGTCAGCAAGGTCCTGTGTGTGGCTTGGGTCATGGCAGATTTGTCAAGGCAAAATCAGGGATCAAGAGCTCCAGCTGCCACTAGTGGTGATGGATGCATCTGACAGCCAGGACACAACCAAGCAGCTGAGATGCTGCTGCATCTCTCTGGCAAAGGGGAAACACCTGCAACTAGACCCTAGAAAGAGGAGGGTCCCAAAACTGTCACTGAAAATGCTGGAAGCAGGACTATGTGCAGCCATGGCTCCTGCAGCCTCACCTGGGCAGCCAGTCCTCCAGTGCTACCCGAGTCTCCTCGGGGTACTTGGTCTCCTTCTTCACCCACTTCAGTCTGTTGGAGATCCTGTGCACGTGAGTGTCCACAGCTGGGAAGGGAGAGCCCAGAGTTCAGGTGGGGCAGACACACCTGAACAGAGAGAGCACAGCCAAGAGCTGCCTGTCACAGCCCACCAGGCCCAGGGACCTGCAAGGCTTCCTCTGCAGGCAGCAGGAACAGGTAGGTGGAATGGGAGTGGAGGGGAGGGGAAGGGAGACTCACTCGAAGAACAAATATGCTGTTTTCCTCCCAGGCCCAAAGCCAGAAGTATTTGGGGTGGATATTTCTCCCTATGCTCACACAATCTGAGCCAGTCTCTCTCCAAAGATTCTCCTGCTCCAGCAGAGCAGGCACAGGGCACCTTGTCCCCCATTCTCTTCCTCCCTACATCCTCATCCTCCTGGTATTTCAGCTGCTGTTACACAAATTGCAATGTCTGCCCCTTCGTTCACCCAGATGGAAAACACATTTCATCATACCCAGCAGCACAGGAGGGTTTGGGAGGCTTTAAACGAGTGTTTATAAAGTGCTTTGAGCTAAAAAGCTCTGAATGCAAAGAGTATTATTGTTAGATCAGCAGTGATAAACCTGTCTCTAGGGCTAATTGGGCAAAACTCAGGAAATTGCTGTAAACAGGAAGACTAAGCCTAGCCTCCTAAATCAAAACTGAGCACACAATTATTTGGAAAACACTTGGCTGGTTTGGCTGCCTCTGGACTTTCCACCCCCACAGCAGGGAGAACAGCAGACCCCAAGGGCTGTCAGATGTAGTGCAAGGGCCAGGGTTCAGGCAGCTGAGGGTCCCTGGTGCAGCTGCAGGATCCAGCCATGCCCACGCCGGCCTCCAGCACTCACGCACCAGGTGACACCACTCCTGGCCTTCCCAGGGCTCTTCCATTAAGCAGCAGATCTGTCTGGAATATTACTCTGTCCCCAGGGGCCCCAGGCCAGGATCTGCAGGTGACAGTCCAGCCCCATCTGCCAGCAGCTCCCCAGGCACAGCTCTGCCCTCCTGCACTTGCTGCTCTGCAAACAGGGTAACTCTGGAGCATCTCTGTGCGGAGCAGAGACTGCAGGAGCTGGGCCTGGTTAGTCTGGAGAGAAGGCTCAGGGGGGATCTCATCAATCCACACAAGGGGTGTCAGAGGACAGTGCCAGGTGTGTTTGGGATTTGTGTTTGAGAGGGCAGAAGTGTACTTCATTGTAATTCAATGGCATGGAGAAGGTATCTGAGGGGAGTGACTGCACTTGGGAATTTCTGCTATCAAATTTGGGGATAAACAGTAGCTGGATCCATGCTTCAGTCCTACAGCAACTCATTGGGTGAGTGGTTAAGGGTCACACTGTTCACCCACCCACATGCTCTGCAGATGAACTGAAGGGATGCTACCAGGGTCCTGGGACAGGAGCTGCAATGGTTCCCCTCTGCCCAGGGAATGATCAGGCAGGATTTAGGAAAGGAATGGGAAACACACAGGCCAACCTACCTATTCCAGACACACTGTCCCAGGCAATGTTCATGGCCAAGTGGGCCATTTTGGGCCCAACCCCTGGCAGCTGCACCAGCTCCTCCACAGTGCTTGGGATGTCACCCCCATATTTCTGCTTCAGGATGGCTGTTGTCTGCTTTATGTACTTCACCTTGTTCTGGAAAATCAAGGGGAAAGGCACAAAATCCAAGCTGGCCTCCAACACAGGGCAAAGAGACAGAAAAACAAGGCACTCTTCAGTGTGTTACAGATGAGGCCACACAGGAGTTGTGGAGGGGAGACAGACCCTTGATGTCTCCTTGGAATTAAAATGCTGAGAGCTCCAACCTCCCTGCACACTCCAGGCCCTGCAGACTGGAGCCATCCCATGTTGCTGGGAATACCAAGTGCCAAAACTGGAGCCAAATCCAGCCTTCAGCCTGAGTCTGGGGGACAGATCCCCCCGGGAAGGGCACACAGGCTGAGCCGCAGCCCAGGGGGCTCCTGTGTGTGTGCCACGATCCCACACTCACCCTCCAGAATCCCACGGGGTAGATGAGCCTGCCCAGCGTGGCATCGTCCATCTGCAGCACACTGTCCACGCTGAGGCCGCGCTGGCGCAGCCGCAGCATCGCGGCCGACGTCACCTGGTCCTTGGTCTGGCTGGACAACATCAGCGACAGCAGCACTTGGTAGCGCATGACCTGGGGGAAAGGAGGCTGTGAGACCCCCTAAGCCCTCCAGAGCCACCTCCAGGGCTCGGTTCCCCCATCCAGCACCATCTGCAGTCCAGTACAGGATGTGTTCCCAACCCTGGTTCAGCTGTATCTGCCTACAAGAGACTGGAAGGCTGCAACAGGAATAATCCACAACCTTTTAATTCCACCACACAATAAAGGGAGAAAAGAAACACTTTCCATCTATGCTGTCAGGATCCAAGAAAAGGGCAGGGAGCAGCTCTGTCTCCTGGGACCTCACATCCAAACTGCTGAACCACAAAGGGCCAGACTAAGCTTTTCCTGAGGATGGGATTCTCAGGAGACCCCACAGAATGCACAACTACAAACACCCACTGACTTTTTGTGCAGCTTCTGCTCCAAGCAGCTTTTGCAAATCCCACCCCTTTCCCACTAGGTTTCAGTAGGAACTGGGCATCTGGCTCCAGTGAGCTCCTTATGGAACCAAATCTGAAGATCTGGGATGACACACTGGGAGATGAAGGACAAACCCAAAAGCTCTTCTGCTGCTGCCTTGCAGGGTTTAGCCAGGCCATTCACCTCCCATTTCCCAATTATTTTTCTCCAGATGTGATTCTGTTCCCACCAGAACGAGGATGATGCAACTAACCTGGACTGACCCAGGATAATGTGGGACACAATCCTTCCTCCAGCAATCTTACAAAGTTTACAAAACCACAGGTGCTCCAGAAAAAATCCCTGAGTGCATGGAAGTAGGATAACCTCTGAGTACAAGAAATGGTGTGAGGAGCAGAGGGTTACGACATGTACTTTTTCTTGGAAGCAACAAGCCCACTTCCCTAGGGAAGAGGAGTTATTTCCATGTGGTGCACCGTGGTCCCCTGGCCCCACAGCTGGCAGCCCACGTGGTGTGGAGCGTGTGACACCGTCCGGATCCGGGGTCAGAGCTCACCGCCCTCCCCAGGGATCCAAGCCCAGGGCACGATGCCAGCAGCAAGGGCAGCATTCCATGGGCTGAGGCTGTGCAGCTGTGTCTTCCAGACCCTCCCTCAGAGCCCAGCAGGTCCCACTGCTCCTCCAAGCCTGCCCATGCCTGATCCCCACATTCCCACCCCAGGGACTCCCACTGCTCCTCCAAGCCTGCCCATGCCTGATCCCCACATTGCCACCCCAGGGACTCCCACTGCTCCTCCAAGCCTGCCCATGGCTGATCCCATCCCCACCCCAGGGACTCCCACTGCTCCTCCAAGCCTGCCCATGCCTGATCCCCACATTCCCACTCCAGGGATTCCCACTGCTCCTTCAAGCCTGCCCATGCCTGAACCCCACATTCCCACTCCAGGGATTCCCACTGCTCCTCCAAGCCTGCCCACGTTCCCACTCCCATGGCGAGCACAGAGCACAGCCCTGCAGCCCCAGGTCCCATCATGCTTTTGTTTTTTGTACTGATGCCAACAGTTCTCTCAGAGGGAGGTGACATCTGTGGCCTTTGATTGTTTCCAGGCTTGGGAAGCATGGAGCCATCCCAGCATGGCCCTTCCTTCCAACCAGTATCCCTTAAAAGTGAGAGGGGAAGAGGCAACTCTATGCTCATGTCCTGCTTTGAGGAGCATAAAAGCAGCCTGGAAAGCTGTTTCTCAGCAACCTTTGCCTTTTTTCCATACTGTTTTTCCTTTCTATTCCAGAGCCATATGGTTGGATACTTTTCTTGGACTCCTACAGTTTTTAAGGGAAAAAGGGACATGGCTTCATGCTCTGCCAGCCTGCCCCAGCAGACAGCACTGCCCATCACATCCATGACCTCCCATGGGACCAACCCCAGCCCAGAGTCCTGATCCACCCTGTGTTCATTTTTCTGTTCTGGAAACATCCCAAGTGGGACAGATCCAGGGGCAACATGAGGATGAGGGAGGCTGGGGTCGTGTCCTCCTGTGCCTGATGTGTGGAAGTGCTGTTACCTGTGGAACTGCTGTTCCCTACAAAAGTGCTGTTCCCTGTCAAGGTGCTGTTACCTGTGGAGGTGCACTGGTGTCATAGCACTTGTCCACTCCCATCTCATCCACAGGAGCATCTCTGCTCCTCCTCATCTCCCGGATGCGCTGCAGCTGCTCCTGCCAGTGCTTGGGCTCCCAGCGAGGTCTCTGGGGCTCAGCACCATCGCCCTGCCCAGGCTCGTAGGCGATGGCCACGCTCTTCCTCCTCCTGCTGCGCCTCGGGGTGCTGGGGGTGCCCTGGATCTGGCTCACTGCAAGGGATGGCACAGAGATTCCAGGCTCGGGGAAAGGCACCTTTATGTCCCACAGCCCCACGTGCCTCCCAGAGGACCCCGAGCAGGGCTGAGCTCACCCTGCCCAGTCCCAACCCAGTGGCAACACCTCGCCCTGCCCAGCCCTGCCCAGGGACAGCACCGGGCAAGGGAGGGCTGGAGGGACCTGGGAGAGAGGTGACAACAGGGGGTCACATGTCACACTGTGGGGACACAAACACAGGTGGGGCTGCTACAGGTGCATCCCCAGCCCCTTAAAGCCCAGGCACAGCCAGCGGGCACTGCCACATCCCGAATCCGACAGGGATGTGACAGGACACCAGGACCCTGTCCCGGGCCGGGACCCACAACAGCCCCCACCAGCCCCGATTCCCTCTGTCCGTGCCCCGACCCCTCTATCCGTACCCCGATCCTCCCTGTCCGTACCCGAATCCCCCCCCGTCCGTATCCTGATCCCCCTGTCCGTGCCCCGACCCCTCTCCCGTACCCGCAGCCCCCCGGGCCGTGCCGACCCGCCGGGCCCCGGCCCTGCCCGCAGCCATGGCGGCCCCAGGAACTACCGTGCCCGGAGCGCACCGGGGCGGCCGGAACGGGCGGGGCCTCGGCGGGGGCGGCACCGGGGCCCGAGCGGAGCGGGCCGGGGGCGGCGGGGCCGGGCCGGGCCGGGCCGGGCCGGGGGTGAGCGGCGGGGCCGGGGTGGGGCTGTCAGCGGGCCTGGTGGGGGCGAGGGGCGGCCCCGGCCGGGGTGTCCCCCGTGAGAGACCCCGCGGTTGGGGGTGTGTTTGGGTTGGGGGGCTGTGGTGGGACCCCCGGGGTGTGTCTGGGGGGCTGTGGTGGGACCCCCAGTGTGTGTTTGGGTTGGGGGGGCTGTGATGGAACCCCAAGTGTGTGTCTGGGGGGCCGTGGTTGGACCCCCAATGTATTTGGGGGTGCTGTGGTGGGACCCCCGGTCTGTGCTGGGGGGCTGTACCGTGTCCCCGAGGGGTTCTGGCATGTCCTGGGGTGGTTCTGGGGTTTTCCTGGGGCACGGGGGCACAATGAGCCATGGCCAGTGGTGTGCTGGGGCTGCAGTGGAACGCCCTGAGGCTGGAGATGACCGTGGGACTCCAGGATGATGGGCCGGGGGCTGTTTTATCCCTGGTGACATGGACTGTGAGCTGGTTTGTCCCTGGTGACATGGACTGGGGGCTGTGTTTTGTCCCCCGGTGACATGGACTGGGGGCTGTTTGTCCCCTGGTGAGATGGACTGGGGGCTGTGTTTTGTCCCCCTGTGACACTGGGGGCTGGGGGCTGTTTGTCCCCTGGTGACACTGCACTGGGGGCTGTTTGTCCCCCGGTGACACTGCACTGGGGGCTGTTTGTCCCCTGGTGACACTGCACTGGGGGCTGTGTTTTGTCCCCTGGTGACACTGCACTGGGGGCTGTGTTTTGTCCCCTGGCGACACTGCACTGGGGGCTGTGTTTTGTCCCCCTGTGACACTGCACTGGGGGCTGTTTGTCCCCTGATGACACTGCACTGGGGGCTGTTTGTCCCCTGCTGGTGCTGGGCGAGGTCCATGGCGTGTCCCTGGGATGCTGGGACAGGCTCTGTGGTGCATCCCGGGAGCAGCAGCGATTGCTGTGCCCAGGGTGTGGGGAAGGCTCTGGGACACAGGGCTGTGCCAGGAGCAGGGGTCCTGCTCCCAGCAGGGTTCCAGGGTACCCCAGGGGCAGCAAGTTGGGGCTGGAGGGGCAGTTTCTGGAGGATGGCACTGTAATGGCTGTGCTTGTTCTTGCCCCCCTCTTCCTCTTGCCATGGCAGCTCTTGGATGTTCCAGTGCTCAGATTTGTAAGTCCCTCCTCACGTGTGCTGTTTCCACGTGTCCTGTGCAGCCCTGGGTGCTTGGCCACTTTGGGCTGGGAACAAGTACCCAGCTCATGCCCTCCAAAAAGTGTGTGTGTGGTTATACTTCAAAAATCAGGCTGTGTGGTGGGGCTGGGCATTCCCAGCTCCAACAAATGGTCCTGCAGAGCTCCAAATCCCCAGGGAGCTGCAGGATGCAGATGCTGAAGGCAGGAGCAGCACAGGCTCCTTGCTGTTTTCTCAGTGTTGGGCTTTTCCCAAGTTTGAAAAGGCTTCAGACACCAGAGCTGTTTTGGAAGAGCCACAGTGTGATATGCTGTTATTGGCATTTTCTTGGTTAAACATTCCCCTTGGGCCTTCCTTACCAGACCCCTGTTCTGTTTGCAGGGCCTCAGTGCTTGGCAGCAATGGCAAAGCCTCAGAGCAAGGATTCCGGGCTGAAGGAGAAATTCAGGAACCTGCTGGGGCTGGGAACATCTCGGGGCAGTTCCAAGTCGTCAGAGGGCAAACAGACAGAGTTCATCATCACTGCAGAAATACTCAAGGTGTGAGAACTGAGCCAGTGAAGGTGGGGACGGTGCCTGGGTCGCCTGAGCTGAGGGATCAGGAGGGTTTGCTCCTAATCCTTGCTCTTTGGGCATTCAGTCCCTCTGGTGATTTCTCAACTCATTCTCAATGAAATGGATGTAAAAGTCACTTACTTTGCAGCTCAAACATTTTAGTTATTCAGTGTTGGAATACTTTGGAGATACTTGATAGAATGGTATTGTCTTAGGTCAGGTTGCAGGATGTTTCCCTGTTCCCCTCTTTTTTATACTCTGAGCTTGATGAAGTTCCTGTGGTGGTGGTTTACACAAGCTGGGAACTGTTTCTGCTTTATAAAAATCTTACAGTTCTGTGGAAATTAAAAATAAAATAATTTATTCCAGTAATTGGTACAGCAACTCTCTAAGTAGAATAGTTGGCACACAAGGAGGAAAACACAAAAAAAAGAAGGAGACCAGAATTCCTTCTCTCCTTGGAGAAATGGATAAGTGTTTCTAGTAAGATATACTGTCAGCTTATTGCTCCATTTCTTTCCAGGAACTGAGCATAGAGTGTGGATTGAGTAACAGGATACGAGCAATCAGTCAGATCTGTGAAGTGGCAAAAACCAAAAAAATTGAAGAGGTAAGTTCCCAAATATTCAGTGAGTGTTGGAAGGATGGAAGTTTAAGCAGGAGCTTTTGACCTATCCCACAAGGCTCCTGTAGGTCAGGCTGCCTTCTAAAATGGAGACTCCCAGAGGCTGCTTTGTGCTGCCCAAAGTTTAAAAGGAAATTAGTCTTGTCCAACCATCCAGAAGAGGATGGAGCTGATGGGCTTCCTGGACTGACTGGAAGGAGAATGCTGGGAATATTCAGGACAGTTCATGGGGCTGATGTTAAGAGGGGTTTTCTATCTCCTTCTGCCTTTTTAGTA
Source organism: Pithys albifrons albifrons (assembly GCF_047495875.1). Taxonomy (NCBI): domain Eukaryota; kingdom Metazoa; phylum Chordata; class Aves; order Passeriformes; family Thamnophilidae; genus Pithys; species Pithys albifrons. The sequence goes on from NC_092473.1 coordinate 16,011,802, forward strand.
AGGAGTTCAAATTGCTTTTGAACTCATGCTGTAGTTGGGTGAAGGTTTCTGCACAAATCTGCACACTGAATGAGTGTATGAATGAGGAGTGAGTTCCTGGGGTGCAGCTTGTCGTGTGGGACGGGATTTGGTGTCTCACGGGGTTCATCCCTGGATTCATTAATTGCCATAGTTAATGACTGCCCTGCTGGGTGGAGGTGCCAGGAAAGGCTGAGTTTTCCTGCTGTCCCTGTGTTTGCAGCACGCCGTGGAGGCCATCTGGAAGGTGGTGGCTGACATGCTGCAGCCGGAGCGGCCGGCCGAGGCCAGGCACGCTGTGCTTCACCTGCTCAAGTCCATCGTTCAGGGACAGGTGAAAACAACCCACCTGGGGAAGAAACATTGACATAAACTGGGGTTTGTGCAGAGGAGAAATGTGAAAATTACTGGGTGGCTCTTTCCTGCAAGTTTTCTTGTTTTAGTTGTGCTTTGTAAATGGGAAGAGGAAGTGTTTTAATTTAAGTCTTGGTTTGACCTCATAGCAAAACTTTTCATGCAACTCATAGAAAGCTTTTCTGTTTTGGGGCAACATTTTTGAAAAAGAGGAAATAGTTTGGGTTAAGTTTAGCATGTTCAGCAAATTTTACATGGTCTTTGCCCAGACCTGCTAGTCCCAGTCTGCAGCTGGTTTTGATGTTTCAGCACATCAGGTATCCAAGAGGTTCTGGGTGAGACATTTTTCCAGCCTGGCCAAGTTCAGCATATTATGAATTCTTTAGATTTCACAACATGCTGCACAACTGGGAGGCTGGGTTAGCCCAGAATTGTAGTTTCCAGTGTTCTGAAAAAGCAGGAGTGGATGCTTATGAGAAGAGCAGGCATTGCGTTGATAAAAAAAAGATTTCAAGCATGAAGATTCCTGATGTAAACCTTGATAATTTTCAGGCTTTAACCCACTCCCTTTTTATGTTTAAAGGGTGAGAGATTAGGGATCCTCAGAGCCCATTTCTTCAAGGTTATTAAGGACTATCCCTCCAATGAAGACTTGCACGAGCGGCTTGAAGTGTTCAAGGCCCTGACGGAGAACGGTCGATACATCACCTACTTAGAGGAAGAGCTGGGTGAGTGTTGCCCCTCCCTTCTTCAGTCTGGTGGGAGTAAGTCAAGGGTCAGACATGCAGTGATAGGACAACAAGGCAGTGGTATCATTTCTGGGTAGAATGCATATTCTAACAGGCTTCTTTTGCTTCTTTAGCTGATTTTGTACTGCAGTGGATGGATGTGGGTTTGACTTCTGAGTTCCTGCTGGTTTTAGTGAACCTGGTGAAATTCAATAGCTGCTATCTGGAAGACTATGTGGCTGACATGGTGCAGTAAGTTGGCTTTTTAATTCCTATGTGCTTATTCTTGGTAACTTGTAGGAGAAAGTTGCTGATCAATATACAGAATTTTTTTTTATCTGATCTGGATCTATTTCATTCCAGGTCATACCTGACATTTATGACAAATACTTGATTTTCAGTTCTTCCAGTGTCCAGATCTGATTTAGTTTAACTCAGTGTGCTTTTCCCATTTCGTGGGGCAGACCTGGTTGCATTGCTTAGTCTCACAAAGGGCCTGTGCTGTTGCACTAGTACAGACCTGCTGAGTTGCATTTAAGTGCCACTTCAACTTTACAAAGAGGTTGTGGTGCTCAGTGTCTCTGAGAGTGTTACCAACATTGCCACAGGAAGGGGAATGATGAGTTAAATAACGTGGCAATTAACCTGTCTGCTTTGGCTCTTTGTAATTTGCCTAAAATCCTATGAAGCAAACAATTAAAATGTTCTTTCTTAACAGCAAGATCTGCCTCTTGTGCATTCAGACTTCCTCATCTGTGGACATAGAGGTCAGTGATTTGTGTCTCTTTTTTTGTACTTCAGAGTTCTTAGAAATTCTTTGTAATTTGTACAAGCAAAATCAGATCATCAGGCTCTTGGTTTATTCTCATCTTTCAAGAGAGCTGATACAAAGTTATGCTGTTTCTAAGCCATTAGATCTCATATACCAGTAATAATTTTATTCTAAACCAAACAGAGCATTGATCAATTTCATAAGTGAATCAATTTTTCAACAATGCTTTTTAGAAAATAAAAAAAAAAACAAAATACCTTCATCGCTTTTGACTTTTGGATGATTTTGTGGGTCTCCCAGTGACCAGTTGACCTGCTTTATTGTGAGAGAAATGTATAACCATGTTGTCTTGTCCTTCCCCAAAGATTTCCCTGCAAGTCCTCGATGCAGTTGTTTGCTATAACTGTCTGCCATCAGAGAACCTGCCCGTGTTCATCATCACTCTGTGCCGCACCATCAACGTGAAGGAGCTCTGTGAGCCCTGCTGGAAGGTCAGAACTTCTACTGGGTTTGCTTTTTAATGGATTCCCTTTTCTGGCCTCACAGATGAAGTGTCAGACGTGCATGTGCACATCTGCCATCAATTTCAGTTTGGTTTTAGGAGTAAATTAAAATTGCTTGAGTATTAATTGATGAGGATGTTGTTAGTGTGAGTCCTGCCACGTGCATGGGGTTTGCCCTGGGCTGCTTTCAGCTGATGGGACAGGCTTCTGTCATGGCATGGAGGAGGCTGGACATTTTATTTACCATTCAGAGCTCAGCTAAACGTGTGTTTAGGCTGCAGTTGGATACTGAAGTGTTCTCTTTGGATTTGCAGCTCATGCGTAACCTTTTGGGAACTCACTTGGGCCACAGTGCCATCTACAACATGTGCAGGATCATGGAGGACAGGTAAAGGAGCACCTCACAAATGCCAGGAATGCAGCACAGGTCTTGTTGAGAAAGATGGGGAGTCACCAACCTCAGCAGAAGAAGCTGAAGGTTCTGGTGCTTAGAGAATAATTCCCTTCCTGCTTCTGCTGCTGAAGTGCTCATTTTTGGGCCTTTCTGAATTTAATTTTGCTCTGGTTGAAGTTGTGGGTGATCTTTTGCTTTTCATGTTTGTCAGTTGCTGTGCAAGGCCCTGATGTGTAACAGCTGGGAATTCCTGTTGGGACAGTGTGTATTCCTGCTGACTTTGTGTGCTGAACTAATTGTGGTGTGCTCTGAAACTTGCCTTCCCTGTGCCCTCAGAGCCTACATGGCAGACGCAGCGCTGCTGAGAGGGGCTGTGTTCTTCGTGGGGATGGCTCTGTGGGGTGCCCATCGCCTCAACTCCCTCAAGAACTCCCCAACCTCAGTGCTGCCTTCCTTCCTCAAGGTAGGATGGGCTGCTGGGGGAACTTTTAAATCAGTTGTACAACTATAGAACAAAAATGGAGTCCCCTACACCAGAGATCTTTGTAGGCCTGGAGGATGAGAAGGAGCAGTTGGGTGTGGGGTGAAAGGGAGAGACAGTAAAACAAGGGGGTTTAAGTTTGAAGCTGAGGCCTCATCCTAGAATATCATTCTTGGCCAGAAAAGTGAAGTCAGAATTCTTTTTGCAAATGGGTACTTTCACTTAAAAATAAAAACAAAGCAGGAACTTTCACTCTTTCCAGTGTGTGGTACAAAAAGTGAGGGATGGTGTCTTGAGGAACAGCCTCAGAGCCCTCAAAACTTCCTCATCCAAGTGCCTCAAGAAGGAGTTACTGACTTGAACTCATGTGTCTGCCTGTAGGATGGGGCTGTGTTTGACATCTGAGCTACAGCTGGAGGCACAAGTGCAGAATTCCTCTTGAGAAAATGGTTCTTTGCTGTGTCCTTTGTGTGTAGAGACTTGAATATATTTATCTCAGGCCTCCAGGCTAATTTCCTAATTAATAAGGCGTGTTTCATTTGAATTAAGAGGGTTTCTGAGGACTGCTTTCCAACTGTTCAGTGAGTGAAGTGCTTTGTGTTCCAGGCCATGACGTGCCCCAATGCAGTTGTGTCTTATGAGATAGTTCTGTCCATAACACGCCTGATAAAGAAATATGGGAAGGAGCTGCAGGCTGTGACCTGGGATATCCTTTTGGACATCATGGAGCGACTGCTGCAGCAGCTGCAGGTGGGTGTTGGGCCTGGCTTGGTGGGCTCTCATTCCAGAGGCTTTGCCATAAGTTTTCTGACAAGTTAATCTCCTGTTTGTACACTCCAGTGAGCTTTGAAGCTTTAGTCCAGTTCTCACTGTTGTGCTTCTCAACTGAGTTTTCTGTTTGTGTTTATAATTAGCTCTTTCTGGTAAGGTAGAACTCTTCTAGGAATGGTTTTATCTCTTTCAGAGTCTGGAGAGCCAAGAACTTAAGTCCATTGTACATGATCTTTTGACTACAGTGGAAGAACTCTGTGACCAGAATGATTTTCATGGTTCTGAAGAGAGATTTTTTGAGCTGGTGGAAAAATGTGCTGATCAGAGACCAGTAAGGCTCTATTAATGTCCTCCTTTGTTGCCAGTTGAATCTGTTCTGTTACAGCTGGAAGTTGGGAGTTCTAAAATAGCAAATGGTCAGAAAATCCCAACAGGGACTTCCATGAGCCTTGTTCTCGGGGTGGGGTTGGGAGAATGGATATATTGTGTTTGCTTATACACTAAAAGAATAACTCTTGATCTTTCCATGAAAGGAATCTTCTGTATTAAACCTGATAACATACAGAGCTCAGTCCATCCATCCTGCCAAAGATGGCTGGATTCACAACCTGCAGCTGTTAATGGAGAGATTCTTCAGGTAGGAAATCATAACTTTGTGTACTTCTTATATTCAAGAAGCACTTTGAAGTGTGTTTTTCCACCTTTTCATGTTAGATAATTTTATTTTCTGAAGTTCTAAGTTAGTAAATGACAGCTTAGAAGTGTGGTAGTCCCAGGGCACAGTACATGAAAGGATTTATTTAACAGGATAAAAGCTTTCCACTGAGTCATTTATGATGCTTTTTTTCCCCTTTTCTTTATTTCCAGTGGATACTATTCCAATTAGTTGAGGCAGTTGTGTTCCACTCCACAGCACTTTGTAGTTCTGACACCAAACAAGATTTTCCTGTTAAGCATCAGGATTGCATGTGGTTATCCAGTATTCCAGTTATCTGGTTTTGAACTGGTGCTTCTAAAAGGGTTCTGTGCTCTGAAACATCAACATGCAGCAATAACAAACTTGTGTCTCCTCTGTGAAATGCTGCCAAAGAGCAGCTCTTCCTCAGTGCCATGTGTTTGGTTTTAAAGTTGCTCACCAGAGCACTTGTTCTTCTTCCTCGTTTGGATTGGAAATGGGAAAACTGCAATTACTGGTCTCCAGAAGGATTAAAAGCTGAACTGGGATCTGAATTTCCAATAGTTCTGGAATCTGATTTCATATGTAAAGTCATTAACTGAAGGCTCAGCTGATCTGTCACTCTTATTGTTCCAACTCTGAAGTTTGTTATTTTACTTCAGGTTTACTTTCCATTTCCCCTTTCCCTAAATATCAACAACTTTATTTTACTAATTTTTAATTTGCTCTTCCCATTTTAGGAATGAGAGTCGAAGTGCTGTTAGAATCAAAGTCCTGGATGTCCTGTCCTTTGTGCTGAGTATTAACAGACAGTTCTATGAGGTTTGTGTTGACCTGTTTCTGATCACACCTGTGAGGGCCCAGCAGGGTGGGAAAGGCTTTGGTGAGGCACATTTTCAGGTGGACTCCAGGTCCTCCTTACCAGTGGGGAATGCACAAAACTGTGCTTGAAATCTTGCACACACAGCTGACAGCAACATGCCAAGGCTCATGAAGGTCTGTCCTCTTGCAGGAGGAGCTGATAAACCTGGTGGTGATCTCTCAGCTGGCTCACATTCCAGAGGATAAAGACCACCAGGTGCGAAAACTGGCCACTCAGCTGCTGGTGGACCTGGCTGAGGGCTGCAACACTCACCACTTCAACAGCCTGCTGGACATCATAGAGAAGGTGAGTTCCCTGCCAGGGCTTGTGGCACTGCCAGGACCTGCTGTGGGCTTTCATGGCCTTCCAGGATGCAGGTAAAGGAAAGGGCTGTTGGAGTTAAACCATGTCTTACTTTTCTCTTTAACAGGTGGCTGCACATTCTCTCTCGTCTCCTTCTGAACTGGAAGAGAGAGACTTGCTCTCATATTCAGCTTCACTGGAGGATGTCAAGACAGCAGTTCTGGGGCTTCTGATAATTCTGCAGGTAAATGCTCCAGGGCATTGAACACACATTCATAGAATCATAGAATCGATTGGGTTGGAAAAGACCTCTGAGATCATGAAGTCCAACCCTTTTTCCAACTCCATTTACCAGATCATGGCACTCAGTGCCACATCCAATCTCAGTTTAATAATAATCATAATAGTCAGTTCAAAATAGTCTTCTGCTGGACTTGGCTTTTTAGATAACTGTTCCTCTACTGTTAAATGTTCTGACTTGTTTTTTACTATGTAACATTTTAACCCTTGTTTTGGTCATTCCTTTTACTTTTGAGCACTAAATGTTTTACTTTCTTTATTTCCATTGCACATGTTTTCATATGGAGGGCAGATGTGTCCATAAATTAGCAGTAAGGAGGAGTTCATAACCCTGAATAGATTCATTGTGTTTGGTTGGTGCATCCTGAGCTGTGTCTGAGCAGTTGTGAAGAGCAGGTTGTTCCTGTCAGGGCCCCTCTGGAGCAGACAGAGCTGCTCTGGAGTCTGCAGAGGTTCCTTCCAGAGCCATCTGTTCATCTTGCATTCAGGATCAAGTCTTTGCTGCATTTCTCTTGGAATTCTTAGTGCAGACACACATTTCTGGCTGGGTAACAGGTGTCATTGTGCCTTTTGCTGTGTGTTCCTGCCCTGTCAGACCAAGCTGTACAGTTTGCCCTCCAGCCACGCCATGCGGGTGTACGAGATGCTGATCCAGCACGTCCAGCGCCACTACATCTACTCCTACAGCCTTCCCGTTGCCAGCAGCATCAGGTTGCAGGTAGGAGCAGTGCCCTGTGCTCCCAGGCCCACAGCTGTGTGCTGTCTGGGGAATTCTTGGCTGGCAGGTGGGGAATGTGTGCTGCAGACCTTGCCAGAAATAGCATTAAGTGTTTCTTGGCTCATCAGGGTATGTAAATGCACTGTAACACCAGGAGTGGTGCCTCCTGCAGAACTAGCCATGGCAGCTCTTAAAAATCCCTGTGTCCTTGTAAAAATATCACATGCAGGGGTGGGAGAGTTTTCCCCTGGCTTGGGGTGTGAGTGATTCCAGTGTCTTCCCTGTTCCAGGTGTTTGATTTCCTGCTGATGCTCCGGGCTGACTCCCTCCACCGCCTTGGCCTTTCCAACAAGGATGGAGCAGTGAGGTTCAGCCCTTACTGCCTGTGTGATTTTGTGTAGGTTTCTCATTGTGCTAAGCAAAAGAACCACGGATTGGTTTGGGTTGGAAGGGACTTTAAAGCTCATCTCTTTCCCACCCCCTGCCATGGGCAGGGACACCTTCCACTAGCCCAGGTTTCTCCAAGCTATGTCCATCCTGACCTTGAATGCATCTTAATTTACTTTTTTACTTTAAAAAGTCTGTTTTTCAAACTATTTGGGGTTTTTTTTCATGAGGTTAATAGTCCACCAGTAGCAACCTGTAGGTTTTCTTTATCTTCCAAATCCTAGACCAGTCTACAGTTACAGCTTAGGATTGTCTGAACCAGTAACTCTTTGGTGAATTGTTCTCACAAATCACTTACCTGCAGAGCTCTCAGTCTCAGACATGAAATCTGTTTCTTGCACACCAAACTTCACAAAAATATTTACAATTTTCTGCCTCAAGCCACTTTTCACATTGAGTTTCAAGGCAATGATTTGTACAAATCTGACTATTTTTAGTTTTATAGCTTGTCTCAAGTTCTTTGTGTAACCCACACCAAAAGATACCTTTCTAAATTTGCTACAGGCCTGTATAAAAAAATCCTTCACCTGACTGGGCAATCCTGTGCTTTTTTTGATTGAAAATGCAATTTATATTGTTGTTTGGTCTTTAAACTGGCTACCACATAGGGCAGTGCTGTAGGTTACATGAACAGGCTGTTCTGAGCTTGATTTTACATTACATTACGTGTATTTTTCTCCCTTTCTGTGTTGTAGAGAGGCAGAGAAGAGGGCTGCTGACAAAAAGCCCCCTGGCACACTCTCTCCACCTTCAGGCAGCCCCAGTGTGCCTTCCCAAAATGCCACCATCAGGATTGGGCATCTTCCATACTCGATGGTCTTTGGTGTCCTCCTGCAGTGCTTGAAGCAGGTGTGTCCACCCCTGGCATCTTCAGGTTCACTTAAACCAGCTGGCTGGAGAATTCTACCCCAAAATATCTAAATAAGGACTGAAAAGCAATTTCTGCTCCTTCTTGGCCAGAGTCTGGATGGAACTGTGCAGCTTCACAGCCACCAGTGGGAGCAGCAGTTCAGCTCTTCAGAAAATAAGCAAAGCTTTTATTTTACTGCTTCAGAGCAGACAGGGGCAAAAAAAATGTGCTTATGAAACAAGATTAAATAAGTCATCCTGTTTCTGAAAGGACATTTGAAACTTTTGTCCTCTTGGAAGTTTTGAGGTGTTTTGAGAATTGATAAATGCTTTAGACACTAATAAGCTCTAAATATAAATTGTTCCTGAGTGTGGTATTGGACAGAGTTCTGTGTGAGGGGTTGGCTGGCTCTGGAAGTCAATTTGTGCTGGTGCTTCAGAGAATTGAATTCTGGCTCTGCCTTGTTGAGCCCTGCTAGATCTGGATACCATTTCTCTTCCAGTTTGTGATGCCAATATTGCACCTCGGGCTGGGTGACAGACAGGGAGAAAGTTGTGACAGTTAAATGCCACTTCTTTTTCTGGAGCTGCCATGACAAGACCTGTGTGTCTAGCAAATGACATATTGTCTGGAATTTGATTGATCTTACTTTCAAGCTGAACTGAAATCACAAAAAAATGTCAACATTTTCTTTCTTTGCAGGAGACAGACTGGAAGGTGCTGAAGTTGGTTCTCAACAAATTACCCGAGTCCCTCCGCTACAAAGTGCTGTTTTTAACCTCTCCTTGTAACATTGACCTCCTGGCCTCAGCACTGAGCTACATGGTAATGCCATTGATGCTCAGTGCCCAGGTCCTTGGTTTGCTTGGGAGTTGGCTGGGGTTTGTTTTTGGAGTGTTTTTTGTCTTCAGTCTGATATTTTAAGGGTTAGCAGGCTGGTTAACAATCCTCACTCACCTTCTCTTTTTGTGGGAGGGTTGTAGGTACAGAGTAGGTAATAATGAGTGTTCTTTATGTGTGTGTGTATATATATATATATATATATATATATATATATATACACACAGGTGAAAAGGGAGCTATGGCAGTGCCAGTCTGCTGCCTTTTGGGGCTTATTTATAGTGGGAGGTGTCCTAACTTGCTGTGATGTACCAGCTCACAGACAAGAAGACCACGGACCGGCTCCACGGAACCCCAGAAGGCTTTTCCCGCACTGATCTGCACCTGGCTGTGGTCCCAGTGCTGACAGCATTAATATCTTACCATAATTACCTGGACAAAGCTAAGCAGGTAGGGGGGAAGGAGGAGGCTGGAGTGGGATTGGGGCCTGAACCTGTAAAGCATTTCCTATATGAGCTGATTAGGAGACTTTAGTGCAAGGCAACACTGCCCTTTGCTGTTAGGAAAAGCTGCATCTGCTCAGTTTGGGGTGGGGAAAAATACTTTGCTAACTCCATGCAGGCTTAGCTGCCTGGTCAGGTGGATTCACTGCTCGCCTGTCCTCTCTCACAGGTCACAGTGACTCTGCCCTCTGCAGCAAGACCTTTATAAACACAAATGTTCTGTTGAAGCAGAAATTTAATGTCTAAAGTATCTACATATTGAAGTCCCATGCTAAGATTTGGGCCTAGAATGTTCGCAGCAGTGTTCAGGGCTCTGTGTTGGAATTCAGGTGTGTCAGACAGGCCTTGCAGGCTGTTGTGGAATGCTAACTGGAGGCAGGGGATGGTGCAGCAGGGGTTTCTCCTTCCCTCTATTAAGGCTTTGTTTCCTGTCCCCCTTGCAGCGTGAGATCGTGTATTGCCTGGAGCACGGGCTGATCTATCGCTGTGCCAACCAGTGCGTGGTGGCACTGTCAGTCTGCAGCGTGGAGATGCCCGACATCATCATCAAGGCACTCCCTGTCCTAATAGTCAAACTAACCCACATTTCTGCTACAGCCAACATGGCAATCCCTCTCCTAGAATTCCTGTCAAGTAAGTTATGATGTTCTTCTACTTTTGATCATCTATAGTTGTGGTTTTTTGCACTAAATATGAGTATTTTCATTGTGTTGGTCATACAGAATGTATTGTAAGGGTTTCAGTGATGCCTTTGCTCCATCCTCAAGTTATAAATGACTGATCAGCTCTTGTTTGTTACTGGTTTTCTTTTTAAAGCACTTGCACTGAAGGCAGAGACATGCTCTGTGTAGTGTGGCCGTGGTGCTGGAAAACACACTTCTGCTTCCTCCTCCTTGCATAACACTGTACTGTGATGTTAACTCAGCTGATCATTTAAAGCAAACAAACTAAATTAAACTGAATTGTGATGTTGAATGGTTTGTGTTTGGGCCTCACTTGTGTTGGTTCTCTTGTTCCAGCCCTGGCCAGGCTGCCTCACCTGTACAGGAACTTCGCAGCGGAGCAGTACGCGAGCGTGTTCGCCATCTCCCTGCCCTACACCAACCCCTCCAAGTAAGGCCATGCCAAATGTGCTGCTGCCTCCTCTCTGAAGTTAACAGTATGGACATGCCTTTCTTGTAGCACTTGGTATTTGTAGTATATTGCTCATTCTGCTGTCTCCAGGCTTTTCCCAAAGAAGGGACATTTCTTCCCTGTGAGGGTGGGGAGTCCCTGGCACAGAACAGAGCTCTTGAGGTTTTTTTTTTGTTCAGGTAAAGGATAAGGTCTGTTTCTCAGATTGAAACATGCAGCATTAAGCTGTGGAGATGTTTCTGCTGTTGCAGGTTTAACCAGTACATCGTTTGCCTGGCCCACCACGTGATCGCCATGTGGTTCATCCGCTGCCGCCTTCCCTTCCGGAAGGACTTTGTCCCCTACATCACCAAGGTAATGGGCACCACCCAATCCAACAGCACAGAGTAAAAGGGGTGACTTAAAAGCTCATCTGAGAACTTCAAAGGTTCTGTTTAAAGCTAGAAAAAGTCTTCTTGTCAGCATCTCTTGTAAAACTGCCCGAGAGCTCTCTGTGTTGGCTTGGGGACTCTGAGCTGTGTGTTGTGGCCATTCACACTGTCCCCCTTGTCCCCCTGGGCAGGGTTTGCGCTCCAACGTGCTCCTCTCCTTCGATGACACCCCTGAGAAGGACAGCTTCAGGGCTCGCAGCACGAGCCTCAACGAGAGGCCAAAGAGGTAAACAGGGCCTGTGTCCCTGTCCCTGTGCTCACACCCTTCCCTGTCTTTGTCTGGAGGAGCTGGGTCAAGTTATCCAAAATGTGTCAGTGCAGTAAGCAAGGAAAGTAAACCTCTTTAGGTCAGGGGATGGGGCCCAGACAAACAGGTTGGTAGGAAGGTGGGATCAAACCAGGCTGACAGGCTGGTGGGAAGGTGAGACATCACTGCCTGTCCTGGAAGCCTTTGCAGGGAGGTGTGGGGCTTTTTGGTGTTAACTTTTGAAAATCAACAGTCCTTTCAGGTTGATGTGTGCCAGTACAATGTTACCAGAAATAACAGAGAAGGGTAATACCAGAAGGAACAGAATCCCATGTTCATGTGGATTGTGTGAACTCCTTTCATAACTGATCTGTAACGAGTGAATTTTAAATGATTGCCAGAGAATTGGTTGTGATCAGCAACCTGGATAAATGAGAGAGCCAGTGCTGTGCTTTTCCGTGGTACTCCCTGTCAGATCAGTGCACTGGCTGGCACACAGCTGCCTTCTGTCTGGATGTGCTGAGCCCTTTTTGTTTGTTAATTTTGAAGCCATGTGTCAGCTTTAGCAAAGCCTTTAGAAGTCAGAGCTATCTTGCCAGCAATCTTTCAAAGCACCCTTTTGCATATTCCCTGGAAGGCATTCAGGGTTTCTCCAACATCCTTGTACCTGCAGGGATTGCCTAAATTGGTTCACTTAACTTGCTTCAGTGTTATGAGCAGTGAGCACATGGTGGCATCTGAACCCTGGGGAAAGTGCCTCTACTTTACCTGCAAGGCTCCAGGAGAGTCTTGCAATGAGGAAACACCACCCCTGCCCTAATGCTGCAGCTGTAAACCCTGTGTTGTGTTTCATCTCTCCCATCTCCTCCTCTTTCATCCAGAAACTTGGAAGAGAAGCCTTTGACACTCATCTCTCCAATTAGAATTTCAACTAATCTTTTTTCTTTTTTTTCCCCCTCAAAAAAAACCTGTTAAATTCTACCAGGTTGGAATACTACTGTATCTAAAGGCTTTTGCTGGATGAGTTTCCACAGAAATCTCTGCTGAGGAGTGTGGGCTGTACTCAGCAGTGACCTGCAGCACTGGAGTGTCAGGATGCCACTGCCTCTGGGTCTGGCTGAGCTTGGATTCTGGCCAGGGCAGAGAGGAAATGGCTTGGAGCAGATGTATTTCCTTGCTTCAGAAGCTTCTGTGCTTGGTTTTCACTCCTTAAGCCTAAAGAATGAGCATTTCCATGCCCTAGCTGAGATGCTGGGTGTTCCAAGAGATCACAGTCCCAATGGTTCCCAGGGTTCCTGGATGTCCTGATGTTGGTGTAGGTGATTATTTCTGAGTATGGGCTCTCTGCAGCTCATCCCCAGTTGTGGCCAAAAGTGATCTGTGAGAGGCTGTTGGGAGAAGGACAAATAAATCCTGCTCCCTCCAGGTGGCAAACTGAGGTGTAATAACTCACTGAAATGAGGGTGGCAAATAAATTGTGTTTACAAAGAGCCAGAAGGGTTAAATCAGTGCCTGTATTTTACACATGGGGATGGAAACTGCTGGACCAACTGCTCTGTCCAAATTAGAACTGAGCCTGGTGAGCATCTCAGTGACTAATTAAGGTGCCTCTTAAGTCTTAATTGCTGTCATCTCCCACATGTGGTTGGCACTTGACAGTGTGAACACTAATTTCCTTGTGTTCCAGCTGAAAGTCAAGTGGTTACCTGGAGCCACTGGAATGAGGCAGCTGGTTTGGCAGAGGAGCATCACAGAGCCAGCAACAGCCAAGGGGATGTTTGTTGGCTGTGCAGGGCCTTGTGTGGGTGGGCTGAGTGACCCCAGTGCCCTTACCTGAGCTAAGTGGCACCTCTGAGAGGCCCTGGGTGTGTTGGATTGGGGTAAAAGCTCAGATTTGAGCCAGGCCTAGCAGAGACACAGATGGGCAACATGTTCCTGTATCTCTTAGAAAAAGCTGCTGGTGCCTGGTATAGATAAAGCACTTTAGATCTGTGGAAGTCCTCAGGTGTTTAGTTGTGCTGAGGTGATGAGTTGGGGCATCACAAGAGGTGGTTGAACTGCACAAAACTTCTCAGCCTTGAGAAGTTTGTGCCCAGTGAGCCCTCAGGTGCCTTTGGTGAACAGCTCAGTATTCCAACTCTCATTTCAACCAGTTTTTTTCTTTTAGCTTGTACTAATTTCATTTGTTTTGGAGCACATTTAAAATCTTGTTTTCAAAATGTGGTGTGTCTTTTTAATGCTTTCAGCTCTGCTTGTTTGTATGTTTTAATTTTTTTGTTTCCCTTTTTTTTTTTGGCATTTGTTTTATTTTCCATCACCCTCCGGGATCCCCCAATATTGACCCTGTGACTGTGACCTTTCAACCTACATCCCTACAATGATTTCCTCCCTTCCTGTGACCTCTTTGGGGGCTTGGTGCTTCTCCACATAGTAGTTTAAGACTAGCCAAAAATGCAAAGCAAGGCTTGAATAACTCTCCTCCAGTGAAAGAGCTGAAAGAACCCTCTGCAGTTGATGCCTTCCGGTCCCGCAGCATCAGTGTGTCTGAACATGTGGTCCGCAGGTAGAGGCACTTTAAATGGGGCAATCCAAGAGCAACTCAGCCCTTGGAGGTTTTCCTGCAGGGGTGGGTGGAAGCAGGGGGGAATTGCATGTGGGATGCTTGCATGTCTTTGGTACCCAACAGAAACTTGGGCTTGGCTGCGGTGAAAGTGTCACGGGTGTCCTGTGGCTCCCCAAGGTCGGACGTTGGGCTGTCACAGCACACCCCGTGTGTGTGTGGTTACTTTGCCACATTCTCTGGTGCTTTAGCAACAAAAAATTCTGTTTTCAAAGTAAAGATGGTGAAGTGAGAAAAAAAACCTCAAAAACCACCAAAAAAGACGCCAAAGAAAGGGAAAAAGGTTGCATTCTGTGCGAGTGAGAGGGCTGGTTACAACTGACTGAAACCTGAGCCCTCCAAGTTGTGACTTGCCCCAGGGAGGCTTTGAAAGCTCTGCAGAGTTCTGTAGAATCCTTCCTCCCAGCCCAGAAGGAGCAGCCCTGGCCTCAGTTTGGAATTTGTTGGTTGAGGCTGAAGGAGCTGATGGAAGTATTCTGGTCTCCATAAGATGCCATGAAAAGCTGAATTTGTCTTTCCATAGAGCAGCACAGGCTGTGCTCAGCCCGTGGGAAGCTGTTGCTTCCATGACTAAAGAAAACAAGATTTGATTTCAGGCATTGATTTGATTGATGGACAAGATTTGATTGCAGACATTGATCTGCTCCCATGAAAGATGAAACAGTTAATGGCAGTTTTAAAAACATATTTCTGAGTCACTTCCCTCCAGCATTAAACTGCTGCTGGTTTTAATTCTGAACCTGAAGATTTGTGCCTTAATCTCTAGGATTGCTGTCAATGGAACTTGATTTTCTGTTTGTTTTTTTTTTTTTATTTTTGACCATATCTGGTGTTTGGGAAAAAGAGACTGAAGTGACTGAATTATAAACATAATTCTGACACTTCATTTTAAGGAAGAAATTCTTCCCTATGAGGATAGGGAGACCCTGGCACAGGTGCCCAGAGAAGCTGTGGCTGCCCCATCCCTGGGAGTGTCCAAGGCCAGGTTGGACAGGGCTTGGAGCAACCTGGGAATGTGTCCCTGCCCATGGCAGGGGGAATGACAGAAACCCAAACTTGGGATTCTGTGATTCTCTGATATCCCCATTAATCAGTAGGTGATTTTGTCTTGTATTTATATGTAAGGAGCAGCAACAAAACATTCAGATAATTACCCTTAGTGGTGCCAAGGCAGTTGTCATGTCATTAAAAAATGGGGCTGTACTTCAGCTTGGTTTGTATTATGATGGCACAAGGAGTTGCTTTCTCAAATCCTGCAGTCCAGTCTGCTGCAGGAACTGTTCTAAGCTGACTTGGCTGTTTTGAAGGCAGACTTGCCCTCTATTCTTGTGCCAATTTCCTGTTCAGAGTGCAATTCTTTTTCTATTTCAAGTTAAATTGGGTTTTACGTAGTTACTGAATTTGGAGGGGAAAAAGCAATCCATGGAAGAGATGCAACAGAGAAAAAAGCAAACCACAGGATTATAAAGTTAAATCTGGACTGCCCCAATTTCTGGCTCATGGGCAACATTCTGCCTGGGAAGCTGGTGCTGGTCATGGGGTGCTTGCCCTCAGCATAGATTAGGGAACTCAGAGCATGATGCTGCCACTCACTCCTTGCTTGGGGCACTTGCCCATGGGCCACCAACATCAGAGAGCTCTGGTCTGGCCAGCTGAGTGACATTTTAATGTCCTCAGGCTCTCCAGATGAAACACTGTCTGCAATGACAGTGTGTGAAGCACAACATGAGGCTGATCCCAAAATACATTGATCTGCCCTGGGTTTGGTGCCTGCCACCTCTCTGATCTGGCACATGCATGTGTGGCAGGCTCTGCATCCCTCTGGCTCTCGGGTGACAGGGACCAGCATTTTGCAACATGATCTGTTAGCTGGGAACATTCTCTTCCAGTCGCATCCAAACATCCATCACCAGCTCGAGCCTGGGCTCTGCAGATGAAAATTCAATGGCTCAGGCTGATGACAACTTGAAAACCCTCCACCTGGAGCTCACAGAGACCTGCCTGGATATGATGGCCCGATACGTCTTCTCCAACTTCACTGCGGTGCCGAAGAGGTACGGGGTCAGTCCCTGACCAGGGAGAGAGGGGATGGTTTGGGGTTCAAATTTCACATTATTAGTGGAAAAGTCCTGTGACACGTTGGGATCTGGCAGGCCCAGGCTCTGAAGCCTTTCCTCAATGATAAAATCTGGCTTGGCTAAAGAGGAGCATAGATGAGAGGAGAGAAGGCTCCAGGGAGACCTTAAGCCACTTTGGTGCCTGAAGGGGATCCAGGAGAGCTGGAGAGGGACTTTGGGCAAGGGATGGAGGGACAGGACAAGGGGGAATAGCTCCCACTGCCAGAGGGCAAGGTTAGGTGGGATACTGGGAAGGAATTCATCCCTGTGAGGATGGGCAGGCCCTGGCACAGGTGCCCAGAGGAGCTGTGGCTGCCCCATCCCTCAAAGTGTCCCAGGCCAGGCTGGACAGGGCTTGGAGGAACCTGGGCTGGTGGAAGGTGTCCCTGCCTGTGGGAGAGGGTTGGAACTGGATGAGCTTTAGGATCCTTCCAACCCAAACCATTCCATGACTCTGTGAAGTCCATTGGAGACAATCAGCCTTTGCCTCAGCCTGGAACTGTCTGAAGGAGATCCCTTGAAGGCTCTGGGAGCAGTGCTTTGTTCCACATCCCTGCTGGATGTCACAGTGTTTGCTTCCAAAGCTCATCCATTATCCTGATGGATAATGTGTATGTTGACAGGCAAAAGGAAAGGTATAAATGCTGTATAAAGAAGGAAAGCAGGCAGTACCTCCTGCATGGTTAGTGAAATCAGCTTTGTTCTCTGCCTCCTGAGAAAGGTCTTCATCACAACTGTGTTCTCAGGTCTCCTGTGGGTGAGTTTCTATTGGCTGGAGGAAGGACAAAGACATGGTTGGTTGGCAACAAGCTGGTGACCATCACTACAAGTGTTGGAACAGGGACAAGGTCCCTGCTTGGCCTGGACTCTGGAGACTTCCAAAGCACCACAGAATCCAGGTAGCTTTTGCTCTTATTTGCAGAAGTTTCCACCTCACTTCAATTTTCACCCAAACCGCTGTCACTGTGCATCTTTTTAGCTTTTCCTCTTAGCAGAAGAGGAATGTCTTACTAGTCCAGCATGACTTCTGTGTCTCAACATCTCCAAAATCTTCTTTTCCCACAGCTCAGACCCTGTTTTGCAAGTGAGACAGACTAAAGAAGCTCCAGCCAAGCTGGAGTCTCAGGCTGGGCAGCAGGTTTGCAGAAGCTCTCGCAGCAGAGTGCGATCCATGTCGGGTGAGTTCCCAGCCTGGAGTCTCACTGGCATTCCTGGGTCTGTGTCACAGGTTTAAGTGTCCAGTGCCTCCTGTGGCTGAGCTAATTTGGGACTGGACCTGGCTGGTGTTTAGTAACGGGCAGGTAGCAGGAGCAGTTTGGCCTCAGGGGTGAGGAGGCTCCTCCTGCTTCCCTCTCCTTGCAGGAGAGCTTTGGTTGTCACAGAAGGTTGTTTAGAAGAAACACAGGGAAGATAAAATTCTCTTGGGTTCCTGTCATGGTTTAAAACCAATTGGCAGCTAAACCCCACCCAGATGCTCCCTCAGTCCCCTGGGGTGGGATGGGGAGAGAATTGGAAGGGGGAAAGTAAAGAAACTCGTGGGTTGAGAAAAGAACAGTTTAATAATGGAAATAAAATAATAGTAACAGTAATAATTGTATTGAAAAGGAAAACAACCCCCAGGACAGTTCACAGTATTGTGTGTACAGCTTCTAGAGGAGTTTAAAAGTCCTGTTACTGAGCTGTTTTTGTGCCAAACTGAGCATGACTCTCCCTTGGTCTGCCTCTGTCCTGCCAGGTGGCCATGCCTTACGTGTTGGTGCCTTAGACAGCTCAGCCTCCCATTTTCCCAGTGGCTCAACTTCCCAAGGGACACAGGGCCCTGCTGCTCCTGCAGCTCGCTCAGAGAAGGCTAATCCTGCTCCACAGACACCCCTGCAGAAGGAAAAGGCAAACTTGGCTGCCTATGTCCCACTGCTGACCCAGGGATGGGCAGAAATCCTGGTGCGCAGACCCACAGGTACGTCCTGAGTGTGGAGGGAGATCCTGGGCTTGGTGAGAAATCAGAGCCTGGCTGAAGAAAAATCTGTATTTAATTGTGAATAGGTCTCTATTGCTCGCTGCCTTTTGAGACTATAGAACCAGGGAATAGTTGGGTTTGAAGGGACCTTAAATCCCACCCAGTGCCGCCCCCTGCCATGGGCAGAGACACCTCCTACCAGCCCAGGTTTCTCCAAGCCCTGTCCAGCCTGGCCTTGGACATTCCAGGGATGGGGGCATCTACAACTCTGAGTAGCTGCACAGTTGTGTTTGCTCTTAGGGAAGGAACAATGACATGTTCAAGGTCAAAATTTTTGAACACTGGAATGTTCCACAACATAACAGGAATTACCTGTTTCAGCTAAAATCTGCTTCGTGAGAAAATAACTGACCTGGTATCAGTAATTAAAATACCTGAGTGTTTTGGGTGCCTTTTGAGAATCTGCTGTAATAATGAGTTACCAGGGATGGGTTTTGCAGAGCTTGGGGTGAAGTGCAGAGCACAGGCAGTAGGAAATTAATCAAGTGTTTCTGCAGAACTGAGAGCTTGGTCCATTTTGATTTTTAATTGCAAATTCCAAAACAGTTTGTGCTTCTCCAGTGTGAGCTGGGAATACTCACCACCCTGCCCTGATGTTTCCCTTCCAGGTAACACCAGCTGGCTGATGAGTCTGGAGAACCCCCTGAGCCCCTTTTCCTCAGACATCAACAACATGCCCCTGCAGGAGCTCTCCAACGCGCTCATGGCCGCCGAGCGCTTCAAGGAGCACCGGGAAACGGCTCTGTACAAATCCCTGTCCGTGCCCTCCTCCAGCCTGGCCACTGGCACAGCCAAGCCATCGCTCCTGCAGCGCTCCAACACAGGTGAGAGCTCTGGGCACGAGCCTGGCCCTGGGGGACAGTCTGAGCCTGCAGGCCCTCTAGAGCAGTGAGGCTGGGAGCATCAGGCACACCAGCAGTGAGAAGGGGATCAGTTCTTGTGCCCAGGAGTTTTCAGTGAAAATTCCCTCCTCCTTGCCTCTGCTGTTCCGTGGGAAAAGCACCTCTCTTTGTAAAGGGAAGGAAGAGGAGTAATGGAGCTTCTCTGGAGGAGTCGTGTGTTTCATGTGTTTCCCAAATGAAAATGAACAAAGTCATGGATCTGTTCCCTCTTCCACTTGTTTGGGGCTGATCTGGGCATCCCACTTGTGGATGGATCTTTCCATGCAGTGTTTCCATTTCCATTTGTCTTCAGTATGGGAGTCTGTGTTGGGCACTCAGAGCTGCAGGTTCCTGGGGGAAGGGCCCATTCCAAACCTGGCCAGCCAGGATGAGGTGTTTGCCACTGGCTTTGACAGCAGGAGATACCAGAATGCAAATCCTGTTGGATTTATCCACCTCTGAAAAGGACTGTTCAGCCTTTAGTAGGACCCCTTGGGTTTCATTTGCTGCTTTTCTTTTAACACAGAGGCCGAGGATTTTCACTGTATTTACTTTGGTGGTAGTTCAGCTGTTAATGTTGGGGATTAGTCCTGACCCACAGCTTTTGAAGCTTTCTGTAATCCCTGCTCAGAGCTCTTACCCAACACTGAGGCTCTGAGCACTGCTGGCACCATCAGAACTGGGCAGTGGTACCAGCAGACCAGGCTTTGCTGGGAGCAGTGGGACAGATTGCCTGGACATCTGGTCAAAATGCCAGTTTTCAGTTTGTTTTAAACAGGCCAGGGTATGATCTTAGGATTCCAGAATGTGTAAACACAAAACTGGAGTAAAATTAAATCAGCACCTTTTAAAACAAACAAACAAACAAACAAACAATTTTCCATGAACACTTTTCTAGGCTCCTGGGAATTGAGGTGTATAGGAGCTAAGTGATCAGCTGAGAGCACCACCTGAATGCCACTCTGTGCCAGTCTGAGAGGGTCATTTTGGCCACATCCTCATTAACAGCTCCAGCAGACCTGCTGGACCTGGCTGGGGAATGACTGGAAGAGGTTTTGCTCTCAGACTGTCACATGCCTGTTGTTCTGCCTCTTTAGAGGTTAAACCTCTGTGAGTCTTTACTTGTATTTCTACTCTTCAGGCTCTTCTGTGGGTTTAAAAATGGCCTTGTGCCAAAAGTGTGTAGGTCAGGAAAGGCTCAGCCTGGTTTCCTGTGTGTGCTGGGATATCAGGAAGGAATTCTCTGTGTCCAAGCTCAGCAAGTGCATTCTGCAAAGGGAGCAGTTGGAGCCTGCATTGTTGGATGTGTTTATTCCTCCTTATCCGTGTTGAGACCTTGTGCCCTTAAAATACCCCTTTGGCATCTAGTGAGCTTATCCCAGCTTGTTCTTTCCTTTGTTTCATTTATTTATTTATTTGTTTTAAAATAGGCTCTTGGTTACATTTTGAACTCTGTGCTTTTTAATTTTTTTATATTTTTTATTTTCATATAGTCTCTCCTTCCTTTTGATGTAGCTGCTCACTTGATTTCCCTTTGCAGTGGCCTCTTTCTCTTCCATGTACCAGTCCAGTTGTCAAGGGAAGTTGCACAGGAGCATATCCTGGGCAGGTATATTTATATATCTTTAAGGAAAAAAAAAACAAAAAAACCCCAATATTGCCATAGAAGAACACCTCTGATTCATAGAAAATGTATCCCTCATCCCTCATTTTCCCCTTCATGTCTCCTGTCTGTCCCCAGTCTCATCACTCTCAACAAATGGGATCTTGACTAGCATGAAGAAGTCCAAGCCAGATCCAACATTTGCAAGTGCACACAATATCTCAAAGCAACTTTGGTTTTAGCTGGGGTGGCTCTTGAGTCCTGAGGCAGAGTCCTAAACCTGTCTGGGTGCCTTAATCAGTTGAATTCTTCATTTTCAGCTTCATTTTACAATTGGCTTTGTGTTCTGCTCAGTGGAAAAGCTCCCACTTGTGAGAAGAGCAGCAGGACAAGCTCCCCTGGAATAGAGTCCTTGGCTGCTCAGCCCACAGAACTCTGCCAGAATTGGACACAAAAAGATAAGAGGAGCTGATAGATGTATTTTTGAAACACACATAAAGTGTGACACTAGCATGGATGGTGGTTAGGAGTATTTTAAATGAAAAAGAAATTTATCTCGGCAGAAAACCTGCTAAATTCTGCCTTTTAGGGGCTTTATAATAGTAGAAAACCTTTCTCCACTTCAGTAAAATTGATTTCGTAATTAAATGAAGTGGAGATCAAATTACACACCTTATGAGCACAACACCTGCATTGCTTTGATAACCTGCAATGCTTTGTGATTTTAATTAGAGGGTTCAAATGTCTTTCTGCCTCTTTCCTTCACTGGAAAACTCCCTGTAGAGCACTGGGGTGTTCTGAGCTGCTGGTGGGTGTTGTCAGAAGCCTCTCAAAGCAACACAAAGCTGCTGCAGTTAAATATTTTTCTGTACTTCTCTCTGCTTCTGTTATTCTCTTCCCACCTAAAGAATAATTAGTGCTTGGATAATTGAAAAGCACCAGCAATGTTGGCAGAGGTGTAAGAGGGAAGCTTGGAAGCACTGGCTATGTGCAGGTGTGTTCTGGCTTGGACAGCTAACCAGATCAGCACGTTGTTTTGGTTCCTTTTGGTTTGTTTTGTATTTTTAGAAGGTTTGTGTGTGCAATGCTAACTCTTAATTGCTTCTTTGAAATAACTTTGGTCCTGCGAGCTGAAATCAAGCCAGGAAAAGCTGCTTTAGTGATTTTTCGTTGTATTTTTTTAAATTTGCTGATTATCTTTTTTTTTTTTTTTATGTGTGCTAATTTTTAGTTTTATTATTACTTTGGAAAACAAATCTTGGCCTTTCAGATTGGTCTTCCAGTCCCTTGTGTGCATAATGGGAAGCCTCCTGTTCTCCAGCCTTTTCCTCAGGACAAAAAGCAAGGCCAAGAGGAGCCTTTGGTCAGACTCATCCCTGTGGTCAGTGCCTGGAGTAGATCCAACGTTGTCCTCCAAGTAGGCAGGGATTCCAAGGAGTTTTCTTGTCAGTGTGGTTCCATTCCCTGTTTGTCTGAGCAGGTGCCACGTGCAGCTTTGCTGCAGTGCCTGTGTCACTCCTGCTCTTGTCCTTCCACATGTTTAGGGCTGAATTGTTCTGCTGCTCCTGAGATATGCCAGGAAAACTGCCAAACTGCAAGGAAATGGCTCCTAGGAAAATTTCTTATCTCCTTCCAGGCCTCAAGGCACAGGAGTGTTGCATTTCAGTACAAGAAACTCTCCCTGTGTTGCACTCTTGCACAGAACTGATGTCTCAGTGGACTTCTAGCACTAGGCTTGTACTTTCCTACATCTCTGTAGTTCCTGTCTGTCCTGGTAACCAATGTCCAAGGTCCCATTTCCTCATTCTGTCCCCTCCTTGTCCATCAGTAACAATTGGAAACAACTGCACTTCCTTTGCCCGAGGCAGCCCTTTGCTGTGAGGGGGATTTAGGGATTTATTCCATGCAAAAGGGGAACCCGGAGCGAGTCTGACATGCCAAGAAACCAAAGAGCACTCATTCCATGTGGCCTTCCATTGAGATCCCGTAGGGAAAAGGCTGGTACTTCAGAGGAGAGGATGGGGGCCTGCCCCTCCGGGCCCTCTCCAAGCTCAGCTCCCTGCCCTGTGTCTCCGTAGAATCCGCCGTGGTGCTGGAGGAGGGGAGTGCAGGGGAGATGGAGCTCAAGGAAACAGAGTCCCCAGCGGAGACTCCGGAGAGTGAGGACATGGAGACGTCGTGTTCGGAGCACGTGCTGAGCGAGGAAAGGTTTGGTAAAGCCCAGGAGTCCTACAGCAGGGTAAGGAGGCCCAGGGGGAGTGTGGTGTGTCCTGGGACAGAGCCATGGGAGAACTGTGTGTGAATTCCCTCTTGGTACCCTTGGAATCAACTCCCTGATGAGACCAAAGTGCACATGAAGCCATCACAGAGTTTGGATGGCCTGGGGGCACTGCAGAGGAAAATGCCAGTTATATCAGGGTCCTTGATCCACATTTATTTGTGCTTGGCATCTTTGTGCTCACCTTTCCCTGGAAGTGTCAGGGGCTTTGAGCATTGCTGTTGTCAGCTTTTATTGTGGCTCTCAGGAAAAGGAAGAAATTCTTTACTACGAGGGTGGGCAGGCCCTGGCACAGGTTGCCCAGAGAAGCTGTGGCTGCCCCATCCCTGGAAGTATCCAAGGCCAGGTTGGAAAGGGCTTGGAGCCCCCTGGGCTGGTGGGAGGTGTCCCTGCCCATGGCAGGGGGTGGGACTGGATGGGCTTTGGGGTCCCTTCCAGCCCAGAACAGTCTGGAATTGTGTGATTCCATGAAAAGTGTTCATCTTTGTTTCTCTCTCTTTAAGTCGTCCTCCACCTCCAGCCAAGAAGACAAATCACTGAAGTCAGAGGACCTGGTGGAGGGCGGCATTCCCATCGGGAGGGAGGACGGCCGGACGCTGGAGGAGCTCTCCTTCCAGCCATCCCAGCCGCTCAGCAAGTCCAGCTCCTCCCCGGAGCTCCAGACGCTGCAGGAGGTCCTCAAGGATGCCAATGGCAGAGAAGTAACCAGGAGGCTGAGCACGGAAGTGAAGTCCAAATCCCAGTCTGGGAACCTGGAAGGGGAAGGGCTGGGCAGCTGGCTGGGCAGGGGCGAGGACTGCAGGGTCACCGGGGCGGGCTCGGAGGGCGCCGGAGCCGCCACCTCTCCCCGCTCGCCCTCGGGACACCGGCCCCGGGGATACACCATCTCCGACTCTGCCCCGTCCAGGAGGGGCAAGAGGATCGAGAGAGACGCCTTCAAGGGCAGGACAGCAGCTTCCAATGCTGAGAAAGTGCCCGGGATAAACCCCAGGTGGGTGGAGATGTTGTCAGAGCCAGAAACAGGAGCTCAGACCTGCTGCGTCATGGCTGGGGCTGTCCAAAAGGTTCTGTGGGGTCTGCAAAGCAGGATCTGATTGAAAAAGATTAATTACCTGCTCTATTAAGGAGCTAATACAGAAATATTGAGCCTGCTACCAAATCAGCTTTGTGATTTAAGAAACAAAACTTCTAAATAGTGAAAGAAATACATGAATAGTTTCCTCATGTTCTTAATCTATGCTAATTTAAGGTGTGTGGCTCAGCTGCAGGTCACCTAGAGTTAATTTTGCTGTCAACTGCATGAATTACTAGTTTTGCATTTCAAGAAATATAATATGCAAAATCCTAAGAAAAAGAAATAGAAGAGTTATAATTGTTGGGTTTTGAACTTGAGATATTGGTAGTTGCCCAAAATTGCCTGGTGAGACAATTTTCATCTTACTGAGGGCAGGCAAAATGGAAATGAATGTGCAGTGATGTGTCTGATAACCCAGAGCACCCCTGGAGCTGTGAGGCAGGAGGGCATTCCTGCTCCTCCATTCCTTGCCTTTGAAAGGGAATTTGTGTGGCTGCTGCTGTTGGACACTTCATTGCTTTTCTGACAGGGGTCTATTACAAACTGCAGGTAGCCCAGGCACCTGAAGTGCCTAAAAGATGAGTAATACCCTGTTGGCATTTTAATTGCTCCTATTTTTCTGCTGTACATAATGTTCTTGCATCCAACTGATCAAAATTGACTTAATTTATATGAATTAATGACTTCCCCCTGTCTCCCTTAGCTTTGTGTTCTTGCAGTTGTACCACTCCCCCTTCTTTGGTGATGAAAACAACAAACCCCTCCTGTTGCCAAATGAGGTAGGCAAGGATTTTTTTGTAAATTCTTGTAGTTAATTTTTCTAACCTCATTGCTTTCTTTGAGTTAAAATGCTAATTACCAAGGTTCAGCACAAGTGGTGCAATTTGAAGGTGTTTCCTACCAGCAGTGCCACAAATAAGAGATTCTCTGTATCCCAATCCTGATGGCTGCTGATTGATGGCCCTACATTGGATTTGGGTTACTGGGAGATGTTACTGGTGGTGTCTCAGAGCCCTGGACAGAAGGCAGGGAGAACTGAGTGGTTTGGGGGTTGCTGGTAGGATGAGAAGTGAGCATTAGGTGACCTGTCAGCCCTCTGTGTAATTGGGAATGGGCAAGAAGCTTTCTGTGGATATTAGTCAGAAAATTCCTGGAGAAGTAGCACTGGAAGGAGGTTCTGGAGAGCTGAGCCCACAGACTCCTGCTGGCAGTTTCTCTTTGCTTTGTCTGTGGGTGGTCAGGCAGGAGAGAGCCCAGGTGAGATGAGGAGCTGCCTTGGGCTACAAATATTCTTCAGAGCAAGACACACAACCGTTTTCCGTGCCTGGAGCTGAAATGAAGATATGATGAGATTTGTCATGGCAAATGCATCCAGCCCAGGCAGCTGGGCACATTAATGTCACCTGGAGTGTAAACCCAGGAGAGCTGGTGCCAGATGGCACAGAGCACTCCCTGTCCCTGGGCTGACAGGCACTGTGCCCGAGCAGGGCAGCATCCAGCAGGGAAAACTCTAGGGAAAGTCAGGAGTCTGTGCTTGCTGTGTCCCAGAGCAGGTTTAGTGCAGGCAGTGGATGTGTGCAGAAAAGATCACAGGATCCTGGAATGGCTTGGGTTGGAAGGGACCTTAAAGACCACCCAGTTCCACCCCCTGCCCTGGGCAGGGACACCTTCCCCTGGCCCAGGTGTGACCAGTGTCTTGTTTGCAGACGTTTGAGAGGTCGGTGCAGCTGCTGGATCAGATCCCGTCGTACGACACACACAAGATTGCAGTGCTCTATGTTGGAGAGGGCCAGGTGGGTGTGTGCAGGGCCTCAGCCCTTCCCCAGGGCCAGGTGGGTGTGTGCAGGGCCTCAGCCCTTGCCCAGGGCCAGGTGGGTGTGTGCAGGGCCTCAGCCCTTCCCCAGGGCCAGGTGGGTGTGTGCAGGGCCTCAGCCCTTGCCCAGGGCCAGGTGGGTGTGTGCAGGGCCTCAGCCCTTCCCCAGGGACAGGCACCTCTCCAGCTGGGGAATCGTCCTGCTCCTGCAGGCCTTGCCTTTCCTTACTTTCTTGCAGTAAAAATCAGTGCTTGCATGAAGCCCCTCTAGGAGGGCAATACCCTAATCCCAGGCAGGTGATAACCTGATCACTGGTGCTCAGTGACTGTTCCTGTCTCCCAGAGCAACAATGAGATCGCAATCCTGTCCAACGAACACGGCTCCTACCGCTACACCGAGTTCCTCACCGGGCTGGGCAAGCTCATTGAGCTCAAGGACTGTCAGCCAGACAAGATCTACCTCGGGGGCCTGGATGTGTGTGGGGAGGATGGCCAGTTCACCTACTGCTGGCACGATGACATCATGCAAGGTGAGGTGGCTCCAGAAGCTGAAAGGATGGTCTGTTTATTCTCACCTTTACTCACCTGCCTCCTACACAGTTTCCTTTCCAAGGATGGAGGGAAGGTGAGCTGGGGCTCTGATCTGCTCCTCTTGTTTCTGATGTCAATACAAGCCATGTGTTAAAGTTTGGGAGAGGTGCACACCTGCCTTATTTAAGAAAAGAAAAAATTACAACACTTTTTAAATAGTCTGCTCTCTGGGGGTCAGTGGGGTTTGCTGTGGAGGTTTGCAGAGTGAGCTGGTGGTTCT
Organism: Pithys albifrons albifrons; assembly: GCF_047495875.1. NCBI lineage: Eukaryota > Metazoa > Chordata > Aves > Passeriformes > Thamnophilidae > Pithys > Pithys albifrons. The sequence continues at coordinate 16,038,349 of NC_092473.1, forward strand.
CGAGCTGCTGTGAAAGCTGCTCAATGAAGGTGGGGTCAAATCTTTGCTCTGTTTCTCTGAAGAGCTGTTTTGAGCAGGGGGTGTCACTGCTGTGGCCATTGCTCATTGCACTGCAGTGTCACCCAGCTCCTGCTGCCAGGAGGGCAGGAATCAGCCAAGATCCAACAGGCTGTGGTGACCTTCCTGAATTTTTCCATACAGCTCTGCCCATCTGTCCAGTTCCATGGAGGAACTCACTGTGTCCCTGGTGCTCAGTTAGGGCAAGTCCTGCTTTAAGCTGTTGTAACTCTTTCCTCCTTAAACCTGGTTCTACTCACCACAATGCACTCCTCCTTTCCACTGACCACTGCATTCCATGCTCCAGGGACCTCTGGAGGATCTGCATTCAGCTGTCCCAGGTGGGAACAAACTTATTGAAGGAGCCCAACTTGTATTTCTATTGTTTTGGTGCTGGTACTGCTTTGTCTCCCAGAGGAATGACTGGCATGTGACCATTGCTGCTTTCCCAGCCCAGCCTAAGGATTTTTGTTTCCCTCTCCAGCCATTTTCCACATTGCTACTCTGATGCCCACCAAGGATTTGGATAAATATCGCTGTGACAAGAAGAGGCACCTGGGGAATGATTTTGTGTCGATCGTTTACAATGATTCAGGAGAGGACTTCAAGCTGGGAACAATAAAGGTACAAGATTTTCCTTGTGGGAGTGTTGTGGTGTGTTACCTTTGCAGTCAGTGTGGAGATGGTGAGTTGTTGGCCTTGGTGGGTTCACATGTGTGTGTTTATGGCATTCAAAAGCCACAGTGCTGTGAGGGAAATGCTCCTGACTGGTTATTGTTTCCTCCTCAGGGCCAGTTCAATTTTGTGCATGTGATCATCACACCCCTGGACTATGATTGTAACCTGGTGACGCTGCAGTGTCGGAAAGGTGGGGATCCCTCAGCCCTTCCCATATTGGGTCAGCAACTCCCCTCACTGTGCAGTGAGTTTGTGTTCCAGCAGGGAAAACTTCTGGAGGAGAAGCTCTCTGGAACCAGCTTGCCCAGTTACATCTGGGTTTGTCCTGTTCATGTATATTCCCCAAGACAAGGAGTATCTTCCCATTGTACCACTCATACTGTCTTCAAGCTTAAGACAAAGTGCGAGCAGTAGAGAGCAAATCCCTCCAACAGCTACTTGGGAATGTTGGAGGAGAGGGCAGGTGCAGCTCCCTGTGGCCTGTGCTGTCCCTCCCAGCACTGCAGGACCCAGCCATGGCTCAAGGAGAGTTCAGCAGTGCTGCTGCAGGTGTTTTCCTCTTACCAAAGGGCCCTGGTGGGTGGTTTTGTCTCACACTTTGGTTCATGTGAGAGCCCAGCAGGCTCTCCTCAAACCTGTATGGAGCAGTCATGTTAAGCTGCTCATAACAGCACAAGTTCTGTTACAGTGGGAGCTGTGGAGCTCGGTGGGAACTTCTCTGATGCAATTTCTCAGCTTTCTAGTACTTAGTTACTGACAACCTTTGGCTTGTTCTTAACTATGTGGAAATAATTTTTCTTATTTCTTTAAATGAAAGACATGGAGGGTCTCGTGGACACGAGTGTTGCCAAGATCATCTCGGACAAGAACCTGCCCTTTGTGGCCCGTCAGATGGCCCTGCATGCCAACGTGAGTACCCCGAGCTCCTTGAGACCTCCTGCCTCCAGCTGGTGTCTTGGGCCATCACCAACTTCCCAGGAAACAAGCAGGGCTTGCTAAAGCAAAGAAATAAATTTTCTACCTGGCCTTGAAGTCAAAAGTTTGCACATGAACAGTCCTAACTCACAGCTGTACTTCAGGTGCTGCAAACTGCACTGAAAAGATCTGTTAATTTTCTTGTCATGGTTATGTTAATGTGGCTCCTCTCTTTCCCTCTTTCCCCCACCCCTTCCCACATCAGATGGCTTCCCAGGTTCACCACAGCCGCTCAAACCCTACTGACACCTACCCCTCCAAGTGGATCGCGAGGCTGCGGCACATCAAGAGGCTCCGGCACCGGGTGGGTGAGGCTGCTCTGAGGGTTGGACTGGGCTTAGCTGAGAGTTACACGGAATGAGGCAGATAAAATCAGCTACCAACACTCGCTGAGTGAGAGGAGGAATGTGTGTATGAAGGGTGAGGATGGGTTAGGATCCAGCTGCTTGTGGAATCGTAGAATGGTCTGGGTTGGAAGGAACCTTCAAGATCATCCAGTTCTCTCTGTTGTGGGAATGACAAGTGTAGCAATATAAGTCTGAACTTGGAAGCTTCCAAACAGCTTCCCTAGTGGAAAGGCCTTTGGGATGGAAGACCATTGAGTCCAACCTCTGACCCATCCCCACCTTCTTACTCACCCCCGAGCACTGAGTGCTGTGTCCAATCATTCCTTGAACACCTTCTGGAGGGGGGACTGCACCGCCATCCTGGGCAGCCCCTAACAATGCCTGACACCCCCTTCCATGAAGAAATTCTTCCTGATTTCCAGTATCTGGACACAGAGTGGCACCCACTCAGTGCTGGGGATGGTGAGGCAGGGGCCTGGGTAACCTGCCCTTCCCCAATGGAGAGTGGAAGGAATTTCAAAGAGAATGGAGCTTCTTTCTCCTTTGCCTTTCAGCTGCATGAGGAAACGCAGTACCAGAGCCCTGGCCTTCCCCTGCAGCTGCACCCCTCTGCCCCCAGCAAGCCCCCTGCCCAGGTGCCCCAGGACCCCCCGCCCACCTACGAGACGGGGCAGCGGAAGCGGCTCATCTCCTCCGTGGACGACTTCACCGAGTTCGTGTAGATCCCAGGACACTGAGGCTGTGGAGTTGTGTTCCCTGCCTGCTGCTGCCTGCCCCTGGGTGGGCACAGGGGTGGGAGGCCTGGCTGTGCTCCTTGCATGGGGGCTGCCACTGAACCCTGCCAGGTTTGGATGTTCCTGTCTCAGCCCTCTGCCCTTCCCTCAGGAGGACACTTTTCCCCAGCAGAAGCTCTGAGAGGACCAACCCATTGTGTTCGGTTTCCCTTGGTTTGAGCCATTTCAAGGCTTCTGTCTCTGTTGGGAACTTCCCTGCAGAACCTTTCTTTGGTCTCCTTCCACACCAGCTCCTGGTGGAAGCAGACAAAGGATGATATTCTGCAGATCCTCACATGAAGGTGCAGGAATTGTGGGATTTTTTATGAATTTATTGGGAATGAAATATGAAGTATTGAAAATCCAGTTGCTATTTCTGAGCACCATGGAATTCCAGCTCCTCTCTGGACTCGGGGTCTCTCAGCACTGACTGACTCCAGGGGTTCATCATGAGGCCAGACCTGGTTTCCAAGTCCATCTGCAGAACGTCCACTGGTTGCAGGAATGCTGGGGTACCTCAGCCTTCTCCATGCACCTGATAAATCCCTTTTTGAGACTGTTGCCATGTCTTGGGGCATCATCTCTGCACGAGTTTTGCCGGTTGCACTAACAGTGACAGTCTCTCCTGGGGCTCCAGGCCAGCTGTGCACAGCTGGAATGGGATTCTGTAGCCCATCCTGAGGTGAGATGGGCACCAGACACTACACTACCCACCTGGGAGACACCACGTAAGCTGGACTATACTGTGAGTACTTTCTCTCCTGCTTTGGCCCTGCATGGGAGGTGTGGATTTGGGAGTGGCTGACAGCAGTGAGGTGAAGACAAGTGCAATGTGCACATGGGACTGTGAAGGGTGTTTGGGAACACCAAGTGTCCGTTGTGTTTGAGTCGTAAAGGAAATAAAGTATTTGTCTGGTCAGTGGGTTCTTGCTGGCCTGGGAAGGTTCCAGCTGTTTCCTAATGCTGTAAATCCTTCCTCCTTTCCCTTCCCCCACCTCCCAGTGCTGGACACAGGGGGATTCCTGGCTATGTTCCAGTCCCTGTACTGGGATAGCCCTTGTGGCTCAGCTTCAGGTAAGCTCTGCAGTGGGGAGGGGGCTTTTCTGTGGGCACTGCCCACCACAGGTGAGCCAGGGCAGCTCTGTGTGAGCCCTTGAGTCACACTCTGCCTTGGCCCAGTCTCCTTTACATGAGCACAGGAGCTGATGTCACTAATGCCAGCCCAGAGCTGCCCTAAGAGGCTGGAAGGTTTAACAAAGTGTCTTGTCTTGTGCAGGAGGCCTTAATTAACATTCTGGACACAAAGAGAATGGGCAGGGGGTGGGAAAGGGCCCTGGCTGGAGCTGCTTTGCCCCTCAGTGGGGGCTGGAGGGATTGAGACAAAACCACCCGAGCCAGGTCACAGCAGTCAGTGTTTATTTGACCTTGTCAGTTTTTAAGAAACATCCCCACAGTTACAAAACACACCATTTTTGTTTGCAGTGAAATGCTGACCCAACAGGAACCTTTGGCATTTTGGTCACAATCATTGTTCTTTAAAAAGAAAAAAAAAGGCACTTACAGAAGTCCCTCCCTCTCCCTTGAACTAATGGATCAGGGTGTTATTTTTTATTTAAGCAGCTTGGTCCTGATGCCTCTTTGTGAGATTTAAGATAATAAATAAGAAACCATTTCTTGGTGACTGCAGACACAGAATATACATTCAGGGGGAGTTACTGGCGAGGGCTGGGACTCAAGTTTATAACTCCTGACTGAGTCCCTGTGGCTGCAGCTGGGCCTGAGCTGGGACACCGAGGGGACCTTGGGGTGCTGAACAAATCACTGCTGCTCTGAGAACTGGGGGTGCTGCAAGCTGTGGGTGCTGCCCACCACCAAGGGGGTTGGGCTTTTCAGGAAACCACTGGGGGTGGCAGAGCTGCTCTCCATTCTTCCAGGGAAGGAGAGAGGGAGGGCAGTTGTCTGATCCCGTTTCTGCTCCTCTTTGATTAGAAGAAGCACTTGGTTAGACACAGTCACACACATCAAGTCACACACACACTGGGCAAACTTGGTAAGGAACAGGCACTTGGGAACAAAAATCCTGATGGATTGGGGGAGTGTCCTTGTTAAAGCTGCCCATTGGCTCCAAGCAGTTGGGGCCCTGCTCACCCCTCTTGCCTCTGTCTCTCCTTCCTGCACTCTTTTAATGAGGATACTCAAGCTGAGAACTAAACTCTGGATTGTGAACTAAAATTTTTGGCTCTTCAGGAGATTTCCAAGACCTGCTTGGTTCATTTGGTTCATTTCAATCACTAAACATGCCCACAGGGCCCTCGAGGGGGCTGGAGTGCTCCACAGGTGAGGAGTGGCTGGGACACCTCACCATTGCTGTTACTGCCTAGAGGGTTTGGGGACAAGGCTTGTGCTGACATTGTCACCAGTAAGTCATGGACACCTGCCAGCAGTGAGGCTGGTGCTGTGCTGCCTGGGAAGTTAAAGGAACAAAAATTCCAAGGCTAATAGTTTGACATCTCTGGCTTGAAAAACAGGGTTTTATTGAGCACAGAGACAAAGCCAACCAGCACCTGGGCTCAGTCACTGAATGCTGGTTGTGCCTTCTCCAGGAACCTCCTGCCCCAGACACGGGATCCTCCCTGTGACCTCTGTCATCTCCCACCTGCATTTCCTGCCATTACCACCCTGTCCTGGTTACCAGCACTGGACTTTCCCTCCACACTCCACTTCTCTGTGCCATCTGCTCTTCCAACACCTCCATGCTGACCAACCACCAGCTCGCTTTAAATGATCCTCCTTGTCTTCTCCTGCTCTCACCCCTCTGCAACTTTTCCACAGCATCTGTCCTGCACAGCATCCGAGTTTTCCAAAGGTAACTTAGACCTGTCCTAAAGCCATCACAAAGCACCCACTGTCCTCCTGCAGCCACCCAGATGGGATGTGGCCAAGGAAGTACACAGATCTTGAAAAGAAATCTTAAAAAGTCTCCAGCACTGGAGGGGAGGCTCAGGAGGTGATGGAGCAATGGAAGTGCCACTTTCTCTGCCTGGAAAGGTCTCCCCTACCATGGGAAGGTGCTTCCAGGAGCACCAGAGACATAATGCAGCTGACCCAAGGCACCTCCACTGCAGCACTGCCCACCTGAGCCTTCCCTTCCACCCTCTCACCTGTCCAAAGCCTGGAGCAGGTTCTGGAACACACAGAGAAGCCCCCTGGGGCTTCCCCCCCTTGCCCCGAGCCAGCCCGGCTGAGCCTCAGCCAGGGGAGCACACACACCACACACACACAGACACCCAATCCTTATATACACGGGACATTCCCAGGAAGAAGCACTTAATACATCCTTTAAATAACTCTGACAATAGTATTCTGTCTCCTATCTACATGTTTCAAACATGGTACCGATGCTATGAAAATATAGCAAACATACAAAAATATATACATTTAAAAAACAAACACACCCCATATAAATTACTTACAATAGCCATAAAGGTGAAATGGGGCTGAGGAGGGGAATGCAGACCCCAGGAGGGGGGTGGTTCAGCCCTGCTCTGCACCCCTGTGCTGGGAGCTGGGGGTGCCCCATGGCACAGCCCAGCACACGGCCAGTCCTTGGGGCAGGGCTGGAGGGACCCAAAACTGCTCCCTCAGGGCTTTCCCTGCCTCTGTTCTCTTGGGGAAGGTGCTGCTGCCTGGGGGGGCTGCACTCTCCTCCTCCCTGCCCATTTCAGTTTATGAGCTAAACAAACACAATACTGCTTTTGTGATATATTATCCCGTTCTTAGCTCACACGTGTCACTGGTAGCCGAGGAAAGCCTTGTTTAAAGTGCTGGGCAGTACATAGAACAAGTAAACCAAACAATACATATACTTAGGGCAATACATTCCTTGGGTTAGAGAAGCCAAGCAGCCAGCGGTGCCCGGGGGCCAGGGCGGGGGGCCAGGGATGGGTGGGGACCGCGGTGACACCAGCACGTTGGGAACCCCAAACTTAGGGGGGTGGAGCAGCCCGGGGGGCTCACAGCCCTCAGGCTGAGCTGCTGCTCCCTGTGCCCCCAGCCCGGCCCGGCCGGCAGCTCGCTGCAGCTTGCAGTGTCCTTTGTTTTAAATATTGGATTTCCTTAAATACAAACAATAGTACCAATTTCTGGAGGATAAAAGTAGCCAATACTGGAAATTAACTGGTCTGGGTGTAGATAGCCTTTATCTATATATCTATTTATGCTTAAAAACCAAGGTGGGTTAAATACCTTCTCGAAAGCTGTCGCTTTCCTCCACAGTGCGTCTGGTCGACAGAAATGCAGGACTCGGTCCAACCTTCCAGGCCTGGGCTCTCCTGTCCATTCCCTCCGGCACAGCCAGCGGGGAAGTGGCTGAGCTCAGTCCTGGTCCCCCCATCACGACCTGCAGCTGGGGCTGGTCCCTGCACCGATGGGGACCTCCTGCACCTGCCGGTGCCCGGGGTGACACCAGGATGCCCGGTGGGGCGGTGGGAAGGCTGGTGGCCGTGCCAGCGGCGTGGCAGAGAGCCCCAAGCGCCCCGGCCGGGCCAGCCGCCGCGGCAGCTCCTGGGAGGGCACAGCCCACCCTTGGCAAAGCCCTGTCTGTGCCCTTGCAGGGCACTGCTCCCTGTGCCCCATTACTTCACCGTGGGGTGCACTCGGTTCTTGGCGCGGAGCGGCCGCTTCCTGCGGGCAGCGGCTTTGCCTGGGGCCACCACACTGCCCCCATGGCTCGCCCGCAGGAGCCTGGTGGGCACCGAGCCCCGGGCAGGCACCAAGCCCTGGCTGGGCACCGAGCCCCGGGCGCCCGGCACAGCCCCGGCACAGCGCAGGGGCAGCGGCGGCTGCAGCTCCGTGTCCGACACCTCCGGGGATGGTCCCTGCTCTGAGCCGCCCGCACAGCCCCTGCCCGGCCCATCCTCGGGGTCCCGGTGCCTGCCCCGGGAGCGCCGGCCCCGAGAGCCCTCCAGGAGCAGCTCGATGCGGGACACGTCCTCTGTCACCTGGTTGACACGGTCAAACTGCGCCAGCAGCATCTCGAAGAGGGACAGGAGGCGCTGGATGTCAGCGTCCACCTCCAGGCTGTCCCGGGTGCTCAGCACGAGGCTCAGCCCGTCCAGCTGGCTGGAGGACGTGGAGGCCCTGGAGCTGTCGGAGGCGGCGCTCGGAGTGGGGCCGCGGAAGGACTTGGAGTCGCTGGAGTCTCGGGAAGGCAGCGGCTCCATCCCTTCGAACCTCACCTTGTGCCGGAACTGGAAGGGAACAGCAGAGTAGGGGCAGGGTTAGTGCAGGAGCCATAAGTGGGAACACTCCAACCAGCCATTCCTGGTGTGCCAATCCCAGTTAAAACCATGCGGAACTGGGGGGCTGAGGACTGGCACATGATGCCCTTACACTGACCCATCACTAACCCCAGGAACAGCCACTGCTCCAGCCCTCGCCTGCCAGAGGAACCTGGCTGAGAGCAGCAGCGGGACAGAGTCAGAGGCAAGGGAAGGCTAAGGATGGTGGACACTGCCCTTTGCCACCTGGCTCCTTCTCCCTGGGGCCCCCACACTGCTCTCACCTCCTTGGCTTTGCTGAAGCCCATCCACATCTTGAGCCTGCGCATGAAGAGCTCCACCATCTCGTAGTCCTGGGGCTCGAAGGCGGGGCGGTACAGCTCGAAGTGCATGTCACGGTAGCTGTGGATCAGCACCACCGTGAGCAGCCTCAGCACGACCCACACCTCCAGCACGATGTAGCTGGTGCAGAAGAGGCAGCAGAGGCCCGAGGCCTCGGGCAGGCAGGGCCGGAGGCTCCCACTGCCCCGGAGCAGGGCCAGCAGCAGCACCAGGCTGCTGCCCACGCTGCGGAACGACTCGGAGGAGGAGGAGAAGAGCTGCAGAGGGGACAGTGGAGATGTGATGAGAAGGGAGCAGTGGCAAAGCGTTCCCCTAAGCCAAGATAGCCCCTCTTACAAGGGCCCCGAGGGGTTGCCTGTGAATCAGCTGTGACAGGGACAGCCCCTGGTCAAAGCTGCCTGTGGCAGGGTGGGCACGGAGCACCCAGGGGACCCACGGGCTTGGCTCACGTCATGCCATAGTGAGGGATGAGGGGCAACAGGACCACAACCAGCCTCTGTGTGAGGGTGGGGGGACAGGGGTAGTTACCAGGAAGCCAAGCTGGGCATAGGCGAGGAGGAGGAGGGTGAAGGCCACCCCTGCCGCCATCAGCTCCTTCGCTGACTTCTGGAAGGTCTTGCCAAACACCGACCACTGCCGGACGAACCGCAGCTGCTGGGCAGCCTGGGGAGGAGAGAGGAGGTTGTTACAGCACAGACCCACTCCCTGGTAGAGCACAGAACATCCCAGCCCACAAGTTCCTTGCACACAAAACCATCCCATCAGCTACACTGGGCTGAATTCCCCAGGGCAGCTGGCCCAGAGGCTGTAGAGACCCAAAGTGCCACAGCAGAGACACACGTGGCCCCACTGCCATCCCTGCAGCAGGCTCTGATGTGGCAGCAGCATCCAACCAGCACCCCCTCAGGACCTCAATCCTGCATTTGTTTTCCTTCAGGGCCCTTTGCTGGGCCTGGCAGGGACCATGCAGGGATGACAGGAGGACTAAAGCCCCCACTGCCCACGTGCTGCTCCCCCCAACCCTCCCGTACCTGCACAGTCAGGAGGAAGAGCAGGGACGCGGCCAGGCTGCTGAACACAGAGCTGAGAAAGGCCACCTGGTAGAAGTTGGTGAAGCCCCTGCGGTTGTTGAGGTACTTGAGCCACTGCTGGTCAGCAAGGGTGGCCTGGCTGAGGTGAACCACCACGGTGCTCGTGGTGAGCAGGATGAAGAGCCACTGGCCGTAGTTGCCCCACAGGGCAAAGTAGGCTCTGCCTTCCTTCTTGATGGACAGTGACTCCGACACCACGAAGTAAACCACAAACATCATGAGGAAGACCTGAGGGATGGACAGAGAGGTCACCAGGAGAGGAATGGAGAGATTACCAGGGAAAGGGGGCAATGCCTGACTGCTGTGCAGTGCCCAGGACCGCAAAAGCCCTCTGGACTAGGCAGAGTTGCATCACCTGCATTGTCCTGCCCTGCCTTTGTTTCCTTGCTCGTCCAGTGCCCCACTCCCTCCTGAAGCTCCCCAATGCCCCTGTCCAATGCCCCTGTGGCACTGACCATCATGAGGAGCTGCAGTGTGACCCCCGTGCGGAGCCGCAGCAGTGGGAAGGGGCTGACGCTGAGGGCGGCCATGGCCCGGCCGGATCCCGGGAATTCCAGGCGCAGGGTGATGGCCACGTGCAGGTCCACGCTGGGGTTGTACTGCAGCAGTTCCACAAACACTGCCCGGCTCCTGGGGGACAGAGGAGCAGCTCAGGGACAGGGACGGCCCCAGCTCCGGGGCCACTGCTGGGTGGGATCATCGATCCTGTTCCCTGTGACACTCCAGCAGAACCCCTGAAAAGCCTGGTGGCAGCAGGACACTCCTCTGGCCCTGCCACACTCACATGTTGTCGATCCAGGTGTGCTGCTGCAGGAAGTCCAGCTGGGCCTGGCTCTCCTCCAGGGAAGGGCCCAGCTCCTGCACGTACCCACTGCTGTCGTAGAAGGAGATGTAACCCCAGTACCAGATCCTGCAGAGCAAGGGTGGCCATGGCATGAGGCTGAAGGACACTGGTTGCTCTCCCCATGGCAGGTGTCTTGGTGCTCCTGCACACCAGGAGCAGGTGTGCAGATGCAGATCCTGCCCCTCAACAGCTGCCTCAGCATTTATTTCACCAGAAAAATCATAGGAGCACATTGATCTACCCTGGTGTTCCCAAGCCCAGAACAGCCCCAGGCCCTGCGGTGCCCCAGACTTCCAGGAAGATGCCTCCAGGGCCAAACTAGAGCAGCACCAACAGTGATTTATGTCCAGTGTGCAGGACAACCTCCCCTCACACTCCCTTGGACAGAAATCTAGTGCTGCTCTGTGTGTGCTGGGTTACCCTGCCCTGGCTCTGCCCTGGGCCTCCCAGAGCAGCACAACGTTGCTGTTCAGACAGGCTGGGGTGACATGCACATCCCCAGGGAAGTTGGGTGCCTCCCACAGCCCCCCTGCCAGCCTGGGTGTGCTCAGGGAAGCCCTTTGGCATTTCTGTGTCCCTTTGCCAGGCGCAGGGGCTGCCATTGGCCTCGCTGAGGGGAGGGCTGGGAACCTCCCGGGGCACAAAACCTTGTAAAAGTCTGTAAGGACCAGCTGTCCCACCTCTGGAGGAGGGGGATGGAGCAGGGGTGGGAGCAGGCTGGGCAGCCCCTTACCCTGCCAGGTCAGGTGGGGAGTGTGCCCACGCCGCCGTCACGTTCCCGGTCACCTTCTCCCAGCCTGGGCCATAGTCAGTGGTGGCAAAGCTGTGCTGGTCAGTGCAGCTCCTCTGGGCCCTGCCCATGCCAGGCAGGATGTCCTGGGCATGGCACTCAGCTGGAATGAGACCAATGTCACCACAGGGAGCCCAGCATTGCATCTCCTTCCTCCCATACCCCTCCACCTCCACACTCAGTCACCCCTCCAGAATCAACCCAACCTTTCTCTTCACACATGATTTCACCAGGGTGAGGGAAGGGAGCATGAAGAAGTTGGGGATTTAGAAAAACCTGAATATGAATAAGGAAAACAGAGAGCTAGCCAGTGTAGGAGTCATGATAAATCCACACCACCGGCTCAGGGTGGATTGGTTGGGTACAAGTGGAGACCACAGACATCCCAATCAGCCTTGGGGTAACTATGAACCACCACTCTGCTCCCTGAATACATCCTTGGCTTTAAACCACATGAGGGCAGGATTAGATGGGATACTGGGAAGAAATCCTTCCCTGGGAGGGTGGGCAGGCCCTGGCACAGGTGCCCAGAGAAGCTGTGGCTGCCCCAGCCCTGGGAGTGTCCCAGGCCAGGTTGGACAGGGCTTGGAGCACCCTGGGCTGGTGGGAGGTGTCCCTGCCCATGGTAAGGGATGGGACTTCATGATCTTTAAGGTCCCTCCCAACCCAAACCATTCCAGGATTCCATGACCAACTGCTCCTGTTGATCTCTGCAGAGCAGAACCAGGAGCTCACTAAAGTACAAACTGCCACCAAAAACCTCCCTGTGTAACCTCTGCTGCCTTCCCTCAGCCCCAGCTGCACCCAGAGCTGCCCATTTCACCCCCCAGGACTGTGACCCCGTGTGCCAGCAGAGCCCGTGCCCTGCCCACGTACCCTCCTGCAGCCGCAGCTGGCGCAGCCGGGCCGTGCCCAGCGTGGTGCTGTGGCTCTCCTGGCCCGAGCCGTTGTTGTGCAGGTATGGCAGGAACACCTGTGACATCCAGGGCCAGAACTGCTCCGACCTGTGAGGGGACAGCGTGAGAGGGAGGCAGAGCCCTGGGCAGCTCTGCCAGGGCTGGCTCTGTGTGTGTCACCCATCCCTGTTTCACCTGGACGGGGCAGTGAGCAGGGCAGAGCCCACCTGGCTGCTCTGCTCCTGGCCAGCTGGCACAGGCAGCATTCCCACCCATTCCAAGGGATGGGATGAGGTCAGAAAAGGGATTATGTGACATGACCTAAAGGTGATTGAATCCACTTGATACCTGGGCGAGGATCAGAGCAGGGGGTCTGTGGCAGTGCAGTGGGAAAAGAGATGCTATTTAGGACCAGATGATCCTCATTTACACCACTTTCACTCCAGAAACTCCACCAAGCTCACTGGAATCATTCCTGATCCACAGCGTGGTGAGATCAAAGCTTCAGTGACTTTGGGTGGCACAGACAAGCCATGTTGATGTGCAGAGAGCCAAAGGCTCTGGAGTTAAACACCCCCAACCCCAGGCAGCTTCTGAGGTCAGGCTGGACTCAGGGAATGACCAGGGGTGTGGAAACTCAGCTGGGAAAATTTTATCCAGTCAAATCCCATGTGCAGAGCAAGGGAGGGCAGGACTCTCTACAAGATGTCATTTCTGGTTTTTGAGGCACTTTTTATGGCTAAACTTTATGGTTGTAAATTTTGGAGACAGAAACTTGTGTCCTTTGGAGCAGCTCCAGAAAGTTCAACATCAGCAACTCACACAGACCCTTCCCACAGAAATATAAAATCTCTCAACCTCCACAGACCCCTCTGCTCCCCAAGAGAGAAGGGGAACCACAGGCACAAAAGGGACCCCCTCCCTTCCAGGCCAGGCTCAGGTATCAGACCCAGCTCCACACCAGTGCTCCCAGTACAGTCAGGAACTGGCCTCCCTGGCACACAGTGACACCTCCCCCCATGCCAGGGCCCTGGCAGGTACCTCTTGATGAGCAGGAATTGGTTGCTGCCCAGCTGCTGCTTGATGGAGCTCTGCAGGAGGAAGGCCCGGCTGGTGCGGGACGTGTCCCCATAGTTGGTGAGCAGGATCACCAGTAAGAACATCATGTAGATGAGGAAATTCTGGGAAAAAGAGAGCAGAAAGGGATTGCTTGGAGGGGCTGGATCCCAGCCCTGCAGTGGCACAGTGCTTTCCACTGCCATGCAGCAGGGTCAGCACCCAGAGCATGCTGTTCTTCCTTTGTTCATATGGGAAGCAGATTAAAATGAAACCCAGATCACAGGCTCATAACAAGATTCTTTGTTGAAAGAGCTTCTATAAGCTGTCAGTTCAGCTTATCCAGTGGTTATGGGGGTTTCCATCTTTAAAGGGGAACCACTCTGTTAAAGATAACCTGATTTCATCAAAGCAGCAGCGTATTCCCAGCACAAGTGGAGCATCAGTGCTGAATGAGCTACAAAGGCTGAAGTTTCTGCTCCCAGACAGGAAGCTGCATTTCAAAAGGCTCAGCTAATGCACCTTCCTGTGCAGGTTGGTGTCTGTTCCACACTCAAACCTTGCCCTAACCTCAAACACCCGAGTTATGGAGCCAAACACCAGCTGCTCCAGATCAACCCCCTCATGGTTCTGCTTTCCAGCCACCTCAGAGCTCTGTAAAAGAGGGATGTCCCTGCCAGGCTTTAACAGAGAGGGACCCTGAGGCAGGAGCTGGAGACATTCACCCCTGAGCTGAGAGGATCCCGGCTGGACTGGGAGGACCCACACTGGGATGTATCCCAGTCCTCCGCCCTGGGCCCCAGGAGATGTCCCACCTTCAGCATCCTGTGCAGCAGTTTGACCTTCCTGGCCTCCTCCTTGGCCTGGAACAGGGCGAACCCCTGTGGTGGCCGGACCTTGCTGATCCTCTCTGACACGTGTTCCACGAAGGGCTGCTCCACCAGGGTGTCGTCCTCCTCCGGGTGCAGCCGCTTGGCAACCAGGGAGAAGTACAGGGCTTCCAGCAGCACCTGGGCACGGGCAGAGGGCTGAGCCTGGGCACAGCTGTGCCACCTCAGCACCCCAGCAGCAGCTCCTGTGGGCCCCTCAGCACAGCCAACACACCACAGCTCCTCCTTGGAGCAGCCAGACAACCTCTCAAACAACATGCCACCAGCCCTGCCTCCCCTACGGCTGCTGCAACCCACATCCTTCCCTCCCTGATGGATACAGAGATGGGAGAGACCATTTAATTAACATCATGCCCAGTCTGACTGGATTTCTTCATGGAAAAGGTTGTCCAGCCCAGGCCATCCCTGGAAATGCTCAAAACCCATGCAGATGTGGCACCTGAGGACATGGATTAGTGGTGAACATGGTGATGGGTTGATGGTTGGACTTGATGACATTAAAGAGCTTCTCCCACCTTCCCAATTCAGTGATTCTATGATTAGTAGCTGGACAAGACATTAATTACAGCTGACACACACACATACAGGTATGGCATCCTCACCTTCAGGGGCTCCCAGACCAGGAAGGATGCCAGAAAGCTGAATATCCCTGAGATGAGCCACATGAGGGCCACGCTGGAGGAAAAGCCCACCCCGATCCACACGGAGACCCCTGTGGAGGTGGCGAAGAGGAGGAGGCTGATGCCATGAGCCAGGTGGGAGCACCAGGGGGGGAGCAAACGCTTCCTGAACGTCTGGTCTGCAACTGGGAGGAGGAAGGAAAGCAAGTGTGAACATTCCTGCCAGAGGATCCCGATGGGCACAGGGAGGGCTGAGCTCACCACCAGTCCTGGGTGAGTCTGGAGGGGTTACCCCAAACATTTCCCACTAAGCAGCCTCAGCAGAGCTGCTTCCTGTCTGTGGCAGCAGGGTGGGCAGGAGGAGATGGGATCATAGAATCCTGGAATAGTTTGGGCTGCAAAGATCCTTAAAGTTCCATCCCCTGCCATGGGCAGGGCACCCTCCACTAGACCACTTGGTTACTCCAAGCCCCATCCAACCTGGCCTTGAACACTTCCAGGGATGCTAAGAGAAGTGATGCTGAGCTTCTCCAGAGGGCACCTGGGCACTGGTCACCCCCAGGCCTTGCAGGGCCTGGCAGGTCATTCCCTGCCCTGTGCCAGCCTGGCTGGCTGGGTCGTGTAGTGTGATCCAGTAGGAATCATCTCTTCCCTGTTTTGTTTGTTGATCTGAACTTGCCTTGGCCCTTCACTGCCCTCTGGTTATAGACACTCTCACTCTCTCAGGCTGTGTGGACAATGGGACTGGATTTTCTCTAGGGAAAGGTGTCCTGGCCCACGGCAGGAGTTGGAACTGGATGATCTTTAAGGTTAAGCCCAGACCATTCCAGGATTCTGTGACTGGTGGCAGCAGAGAGCGCAGGGAGCAGAGTAACTGGAGAGGAGGGAGCAGAGCAGGGCACACAGCAGGGACTGTCACAGCTCAGGGGCTGGCCTGGGGCTTCCTGAGGTCCAGGCTCCAGGAGAAGCTGGCAGGAAATAGCAGCTATGTGCCAAGCAGGGAGGTGCCTTTCCTAAGGCTCCTTTTCTATTTTTCCCTCTGTACCCACCAAGTGCTGCCAGGTGGGGTGGCCCCTGTCCCTGCACACCCACCCCCTGCCCTGTGGGGTGGGTACCTGTCCATGTGGACTTGGCTGATCTGCTCACTTCCCTGGGAGGAGCTGCCAAGCTCTGCCCTTTGTCGTTCAGCTTCTGCATCATGACAGTCTCCACCTTCTCCCCGAACACGCTGGACCTGCCGAGGCAAAGGGGTGGCAGCTGTGCCCCTGCTGGCTCTGAGAGGGGCTGAGCTTCAGTGCCAGCACCAGTGTACCAGTCTGGGACAGACACACACACAGGGGACACAGACACTGCTCTGTGTCATACAACAGAGATCCAACCCTCCTCCTCCCTCCCATCAGTGCCATGATGTGAACCCTCAGCCCAGCACTTTGCAGAAAGCCCAAAAGTGCTGGAGACACAGCTGGGGCTTTAAGGGATACTCCAGGTGGCTCCTGGAAGGAAGGCAGTGCCCTCTGCCCTCTGGCTGCAGGACTCATGGGCAGCAGGAGCACAGTGACCCGTGGAAATGCCCCACACCCCACTCAGCTGAGCTGCTGTGACACCAGCAGGGCTGGGTGGGAGGACAAGGGGCAGGAGGCTCTGCCCCCGTGGGGACTCTGCCCCCAAACACTTACAGGCCTGAGATCAGATCTGTTTCTGCCCTCATGTACGGCCCCAGGTCCTGGGAGTGGGAGATGCCACTGGCTCCATCTGCCAGGATCTGCCGGATCAGGTCCTCGTCTGGGAAAGAGAGAGCACAGAGAGCATTGGCAGGGGCACAGCACCCAGCACCACACCAGGGCACAGCTCAGTGGAACCAAGTGGTGGACCTGGGAAGGAGGAGGGTCAGGATGATGTCCTTCTCCATGGACAGCCCTTCCCTGCTCCCTGTCCTCCTGTCCATCCCCAGCTCGGTGGCAGAGTCAGGCAGGAAACTGCTGGTTCAGGAGGCCAAGTTCTCCTTCCCCTGCCGCTCACACAGGCTCAGGGACACACTCTGGCTTTGCAACCACTGAGGAAGAGCTGGTTCTGCTGGCAGTGTGGGACCACTCACTTCAGACTGCTCCCCATCAGGATTTCTGCCTTCCTAGACTAAACTGCCCATTAAGCAAACCCAACCCTCCTCCTCTGCCCTTCCAAGAGAAGCCAGTGGCCATGGCAGCAGCTCTGCTGTTCTGCCTCTCTAACCTGAGCCAGGGCTGCTCACCTGAGGCAGAGAAATACCGAGGCTGTCCCTGGTGAATGCCAAGGGACAAGGTGTCCTCCTCGGGGGCCAGGGGGGCGTCGAGCCCGAGGTGGCGGCTGGCACGGCCCCTCTTCAGCCTCTGGATGGTGTTGCCCATGATGGAGGGGTCGCTGAGCAGGTCTGGCCAGCTGAGCAGGGCCTCGCTGGAGGGCCAGCGCACCAGGCTGGGGGGCAACAGCAACGGGGCATCAGCAACGTGTGGGGAAGCAGGAGAAAAGGAACTGTGTGAGACTGGGAATAAAGAGCACAGCCCCAGCCCAGCAAAGCAGAAACTAAACTCCTCTTTGCTCCTCACCTTTTGGAGTCCTCCAAGAACAGATCTGTTTTGGTTTGCTCAGAGAAAGCCTGTGGAGGAAACAGAGGCATTTTGGGCACAGGGCACTGGTTTGTGCCTGGTTAAGCAGCGTTGTGAACATTGGGATCACTGGGAAGCTGGAGGTGCTTCCATGGCTCCAGGAGCTGCTCCCCTCCTGAGATAACCCCCAGGCACACTGGGAAGATCCATGCCCACAGACAGCTGGAGACAGCCACTGGATCTGGGACCAGCCTGGGCAGGAGAGGGATGAAGGGCTGTGCCCTCCTCCAGCACTGGGATTCTCCAGAGCCACCTGAGTGCCTCAGCTCTCCCCGGCAGCCGGGGGTGGGCACTGTGGCCCTGCAGGGAGCACACAGACCCGTCCAGCTTTGGGAGGGAAGCAGGTTACCTCTGCCTGGAGTCCGGGGAAGGTGGGGAAGGAGCTCTCAAGGATTGAGGAGTCCAGGTAGTTGTCAATCTCCAGGGACTGCTGGTCTGAGTGGGTCACAGTGTGGCTGATGGAGACCTGCAGGGACAGGAAGGAGAGATGGAGGTGACACAGTCACTACTGCTGAGGATCCCTCCAGCTCCCTGCATTGCTGGAGACCCCAGACCTGCCCAGGGGGGCTGAGAACAGGCACAGACCCGTCCTCCACTGCCCCCCAGGTCCCCTGGCCCCAATGTGCTTACAGGAACAAGGAACATCAGACACATTTGCTGCTCATCAGTCCCTGAGCAGCTGGCTGCAATACTTAATGAGGCTGCTAATTGTGCCTAACTAGTCATTAAATCCCCAGCTAATCTCTTCCCAGCTGCTTAACCACAGCTCTGCTCAGCCAGCTGAGCTGAAACCAGGGCAGACATTCCATCCTAGAGGCCCCATCGAGCATCTCTTTGGCTCCTGCCAATGCATCCTTTACATGGCATTTGGGTGCCTGTCACACACTGCAATCAAGAGGGAGAGATGCCTGAACAGCTTCTAATATCTGCCCTTTTGGCTTCTGGGCACTGTGAGAGTCCAGGCAGTGATGTGAAGTCAGGGAGGGAGGCAGAGGGAAAGGTCTGGCCATGGTGCAGCACAACTGGGCAAGTGCAGAGACCAGCCAGAGGTGCCAGGAAGGGCAGAATTTAGCCTCAGATAAGCAAATCTGGTGGCATCCCACTCATCTGAGCTGCCTGCAGCCATTCCTCCTCCTTACCTTGCCACGAGCCATCCGGAAAAGAAATAAAATGACCAGGTAGAGGGGGTAAACCACCACACTGGACACCAGACCCACAGCCACTGTGTCCACATTCACAGGAATCAGGTTGGAAACAGCCCCGTTGCTGGAGAGAATCAAGAGAGACCAGAGACAGGTGTCAGCAGGAGCATTTGGGGGTTGCCAGGTAAGAAAGCAGGAGACAGAAATGCACAGCCAGGTGTTTCAGATGGGCAGAGAAAGTAACAGGCCTGGGCCGTGCTAACACATGGCTTGGTCATCCATCATCCATGCCCTGGTCCCAGATTCTTTGGAATGGGAAGGGCAGGCTCAAGGCCACAAGCAAAGCTCCTATTTCCAGCGGATTTAAGGCCTGTCCTGCCCTCATGGGATGGGCAGGGGGAGCACTGAGGAGGTCAGGGACTGGGCAGGGCACCCAGGGCCAGCGCACCTGAGGTGGACGTTGCCCACCACGCCGTACCACACGGCGTTGGCACAGAGGAAGAGGAAGATGAGGAGGGAGCAGCAGGTGGCCCTCTGGACGCGGGTGAAGCGGCTGCGGGGCGGGCGGTCCCACAGCGACAGCCACACGTGCTTCTCAAAGAACCCTCTCTGCAGCTCCGCCACGAAGATCCGCGAGAAGCTGCTCAGCTCCGGCTCACCTGGGGACAGAGACACACTCGGTGCGGCTGTGCTGAACCTGGAACCTGAATGGAACCACCACGTCCCTCCTTGCAGGCTGATACTCTGGGAAGTGTCCACAGTGCATCCACATGGTCCAGTGAAGGACCCAGCAGAGCACTTGGCACCACTGCCATGAGGAAGAGTCAGTGTGGAGGCTCCAGGGTCCCTCTGCTCTGCTGTGCCATGAGAGCTGCTCAGCACCCCAGAGCCACCCCCGGGGTGAGCACTCACTGGCAGCAAACACCTCCTTCTCCACCATGCCATCGTTCTCCTCGCTCTCCACCGACAGCCAGTCATTCACCAGGAAGAAGTAGCTCTTGCTGCTCTGCAGGTCCCGCACGATGACGTGCTGCAGGTACCAGGAGGGGCTGAGCCCTAAGAGGGAAGAGGAAAAGAAAAAAATACTTCATGGCAGATATTCCCTGTGTGAGCCTGCAAAGCTGAAAGGGCCACACAGGGACCTGTCAGGGCAACAGCAGCAGTTCAGTGTGACAGCATTGTCATCAACAGGAAAGGCACAGTACCCAGAACAGCTTGGCACAGCCAGGTCACTCCCAAGGTGACATTTACAGACCCTGTCACATGCACAGCAGGTTGCATCATATGTGTCTGTGGTGACACCTGGCCAGTCTGTGAACTTCCTTGTGATGGAGACTCCACATCCTCCCACAGCAACGTCCTCCCAGGACAGAGGGTCACCATGGGCCACTGTAGGCCCTTGTCCCTCTCTCCTGGCCCAGGTATCAGGTGGATCAGAGCCTGGTTCTGGCCTGTGATGTGTGACCCACCCTGTGCCCCACCCCACACACCTTTGTTGTCGTGCCAGATGCGGATGCGCCAGATGCTGCCCAGGCTCCGCTCCGTGGCGATCTGGAACACGTCGAGGCTGTTGCGGTGGAAGGCGTTGTCCCCATCCAGGTGCCTGTGACCACTTTTGTTGTCCACCCCGTACAGGGCAATCCCCACATGGGCTGTGGTACCTGCAGGGAGGGGGGTCACTGAGGGAAGCCCACCCAAAGTGTGGCTGTTCCCAGCCCTGCCAGTGCCCTGGACCAGGTGCAATGGCCCTTCAAAGGGCCACCTGGAGACTTGGGAGAGACGAAGTGAGACACAATTGCAGCCTCAGGCTGTTCCTGCAGCCACTGCCCAGTCAGGGAAGGCAGGGTGGGGGGATTTCTACACAGGGTGGTTCCTTCCAGCAGCAGTTGCTTGTCCCACCACTACAGCAAGTGGCGGAGGAACCTGGTCTAGTAGAAGGTGTCCCTGTCCATGGTTGCAGGGTTGGAATCAGATGATCTTTAAGGAACCTTCCAACCCAAAACATTCTGTGACTTCATGATTTTTAACCTGCCCCATCATCACACAGTAAGAACTGGGAATGCTGTGGGAAGCCCTGGACTGGCTCAGAGCTGCTTCAAACACCAGCTCAGCTCTGGGGCCTGCAGGGAACACTCAGTGTATGACGTGCTGAGGTGAGCCCAGGTGAGCTACACAGATGTCACCTGAGGAACCACACACAGGAGCAGCCTGGGGGCTCACCTGACCCTCTGCCCCAGCCCGTCTTCACCAGGATCTCGTATTTGAACATCCCGTTCTTGCCGCAGAAGGGGATCACTCCCACGCGGTGCAGGTCGATCATGTCCAGCTTGTGCACGATCAGCGCGGCCACCGAGTAGGTCACAAAGCACACGGCACACGTCAGCAGGACAATGTAGTTCAGCCCTGGGCCTGGGGCCTGGGAGAAGAGAAACATGTTGAAAGGCAACTCTCCCTCCCCAGGAGGACCTCTCTTCCCACTCCCTGCCTCCGTGCTGGCTCGCAGCACCACTCAGATGTGATCCCACAGACCGCAGCAGCAGCTGCCAGGAGCTCTCTGCTCCCACTCACGTCAGAGGGACAGAGTGAGGAAAGGCCTGGATACCCTTGGGAAGCAGGGAGCAGCTGGCAGGTGAGCTCCCTGGGATAAAACAGTGCTGGGGGACAGCTGGCAGGAGAGTTTGGCATCTCCCTACGAGGAGAACACACGGCAAGGTGTCCAGATCAGGGACCAAAGCCATCTGCCAAAGGTCTGTTTTCAGCAGCTGCCAGGATTCCTAACCAGAGGACACAGCCCTGCAGGAGCCGTGCCCATCTGCACCTCTGAAAGGCTCCCAGGTGCCTGTGCTGGTGCCAGCTGGGCACAGGGCAGCCTGACCCAGCTCGAACATGAAGCCAACAGGAGCCCAAGGCTTTGTGAGGTGACAGCAACCTGCTCAGCGTGTGACAACAGTGCACAGCCTCTGCTGGGTGGTACTCACAGGGAAGATGAACTGCACAGAGTTTGGGGGCACAAACAGGCTGGCCCCAAAGGCAGTGAGGTGCTGGGTTAAGCACACAGCCTGGTCTGGCCTGGTCTCCTCCAGGGGCACAATTCCTTCCGTCTTCCAGCGCTTCTCCTGCTCGCTGAAGTACTGGCACAGGGACGTGTAGAGCCCCAGAGTCACCTCCACTGGAGACCAGCTGAAGTGGTTGGTGATGTTCAGGTAGTACCTCTGGATGGGATCATCAGTTCTAGAGAAGGAAAAGAGTAAGGAGATGACTAAAAAGGGGATGAGAAAGGCAAATCACAGCACTGAGCTGCTTTTGCATCACTGCCAGAAGATGCCTGGGAAGGAGGGAGTGCCAGGGTAGAGGTGGTGCCAATGGCAGGGTATAGGGATGGCAGCTCCCTGCCCAGGAGAGACATGTCCTCTGAGGACACTGGAGCACTGCAGGTGGCTCCAACAGCTGGGGGAGATTCAGGCTGAACATCAGGAAGAATTTATCCACTGAAAGGGTGTTCAGGCATTGGAAGGGGTTGCCCAGGGAGGTTTGGAGTTCCAGTCCCTGGAGGTGTCCAAGGAATGACTGGACACAGCACTCAGTGCTCTGGGCTGGGGGACAAGTTGGGCATCAGATACAGGGTGGGCTTGATGATCTTGGAGGTCTTTTCCAACCTCAGTGATTCTGGGATTCTGTGAACAGCACCAGCCCTGCAGAGCAGTTGGTATAAACCACCTCAGCATCCCTCACAAACATGGGACAGCCTGTGGCTGACAAGGACCACTAGAGATGTTTCTCTTACCTGGGTGAGGTGAAGAAGGTGTAGAGCTTGTGGTCACTTCCAGCCAGGGCATCCAGGCTGATTTTCTTGGAGGCAGTGCAGTTGTGCTCGTTGGGCTCAGGCTCGTGGTAGAGATAGGCCATGATGAACGGCTCAGGCTCACTGGCAAGGTAGTGATCTGTGTGGGCAGAGACAGAAAGGGCTCCAGAAACACCAGGGAGACTCAACCATAAGCCTGGCTGCCAGCAATGAGTGCTCAGGGAGGAAAATCAGGAATGCACAAAGTCAGGAGAGATGCTTTTCCAGACTGCACCCTCTCAGTCTGCAGCTCAGAGGAACCCAAAGCACTGGACACCATGAGAGGTGCCCAGGAGAGGGACTGGACCAACTCCCTCCAGT
The DNA here is from genome assembly GCF_047495875.1 of Pithys albifrons albifrons. Classification (NCBI taxonomy): domain Eukaryota; kingdom Metazoa; phylum Chordata; class Aves; order Passeriformes; family Thamnophilidae; genus Pithys; species Pithys albifrons. The sequence goes on from NC_092473.1 coordinate 16,060,933, forward strand.
GCCATGTGACTCAACAGAAGGACCAAGAAAAGCAACAGGCTTCTCAGTGCCAGAATCCACAAGCAAGGATGACACTGCTGGGCTCTGGATAATGCCTGAGACAGCCAGAAACTCAACCATGTGCATGGTGGACCCTGCTGGCTATACCTGCTGTCCTTTCCCACCCCACTTATCCTTGACACAGCTCTCCTTTGCTGCAACACCCAGCCCTCCTCTCCCACAGAAGAATAAAGAGCACAAAGAAATGGATTTGTCTACACTACCATTGAGGACTCTGTAGGTGAGCTGGAAGTGCAGTCCTGCTTCTCTGTTGTTGCTCTCCATGTTCACAATCAGGGTCACAGACGTTCCTGCCTCGATGACTGCAGTGCCAGCCGTGAGGTTGGCGGGATCCGTGTTGTTTGACACCATCACAGTGATGGCCTTCTCCGAGTCCAGGCTCCCGATGGGGATCTGCACCCCGGTGTGTGTCTGGAACTCCATGGAGGCCACCTTTGTGGACACAGTGTAGTTACTGATGTAGCCAAAAGGGAAAGGATTGGAGTCCACTTGGAACATGACTTGAATGACATCCGTCAGGTTGGAAAGGGTGGAGTTGAAGGCCTGGGGGATGGAGAACTGGCAGTTTGGTGTGTTTTCGTAGCAAAGCAAGTTAAAGGGGTCAGACCTCTTGCCTGTGGCCTTAATTTCTCCCCCCACCAGCTCAAGGGGCTCTTCGTTCAGCACTCGGGACTTCATGAGGATGCTCATCAGGCTGGAGGACAAGTTGTAGGCTTTGGGAGCCAGCAACAGGTTGTGGGAATCAGCAAGAAGCTCCTGGGGCTTGGATTCTTGTGAAACTGTATTGACAAGGTGGATTAGGTCACCTGCCAGGAGAGAAATAAAGGTGCAAACAGAGGAAGTGGTAAATAGCCTGAATAAGTCTACAGTCCAGATAACACCTGACACCTTTCCAAAACAATCAAAGGCTTCCCTTACTGTCTTCTCACTCTTACTCCACACTCTGCACATGACCTTCCCCACTGGAAGCATTTGTAGCCCAGAGCTAAAAACAGAGCTGCCAGAAATTCCTGCAGCCTCTCTAATCTACAAAGTTTGGTGGGAAATACTTAATCACAACTGGCTTTATTTTCCTCCTGGGGAGTGACTAGGACCACGGAAGAGGAAACAGGGAAGGAAAGGATTAAAAAAACATATGTTACTAAGTTTTTGCACTATAAAGTGCAGAACACTCAGAAAGGAGTGCAGAGATAACAAGGAGAGCAGAGAATGTGTCTCTGCTTCCTCCCAGGTCAGCCAGGTGGGAATTTCCACACAGTGCTCACAGATGTCCTGGTGAGGTTTGACAGCCTCCTGACTCCAACCAGAAGACAAGCATCTGGAAGCCATAGCTGTTACTCATTGTTTACTAAAAAGAGAAATCCCTGGAGTATTAGTGAGTTTATTAGGAGTATCAGTGAGTTTATTAACAACTGTCATGTTTAAATGCCTGCAGAGAAGCTGCCAAAGCCAGGACAACCCTGGGAAACACGAGGGGGAAGAGACAACTGGGATGCCACACTCCAAAGCAAATGTCAGATGTAATTTCCTAACAGCCTGGGAAGGCCAAACCCCAAATGGCAGAGGAGGAAGCCTCTGAGTCTCCCCTCGGTGGGAACCCTGTGCCCTGGTGACTTGGCCCCTTCCCCCATCCCTTGGCTCACCTGTGATGTTGAGGATGTTGTCAGCGATGCCAGTCGGTGTCACGGTGCCCTGGGTCGTTTCCCCCTGCAGAATTGTCATCATGGTCTCCAGCTTGTTCAAGGTCCTTGCCAGGCATGACTTGCACACCAGTTCCCTGCTCACCACCTGCAAAGGAAAACAGGGTCTGGTGGAGCAGGAATATCCCCAGGGAAAGAGAAGGCAGCTGTGGGCAAGTCCAGTTGGCTCAGTCCTGCACAGACCTTTTAACTCTGCAAGTCCCCCCTGCTCCTCCCAGCCCTGGGGAGGGGACAGCAGACACTGTGGCTGCCCTGCCCACACTGAGGGGCCAACAAGTTATTGGTGTCTGCAGGACTCTTCCATCCACCTCCCATGACATTCCAATGTGCCAGCACAAAGGCAGGAATGGAGAGGCTGACAGAGGATGCTTTTGGTTGGAAAGACGAATAAAGGGAGCATATTATTGCCCAGAGAAGCTGTGGCTGCCCCATCAGGGGGTGGGACTGGATGGGCATTAAGGTCCCTTCTAAACCCAAACCATTCTGTGATTCTATGTTCCTGTTCCCTTTAGAACACTTTAGAAGACCATACACATCTCCCCTTTGGGGCCACACACTATTCCTACAGAAACCAACCAGAAGGAGCCGGATAGGATTTCTCCATCCACTCCACTATCATCAATGGAAGCAGATTTAGCCCTGACTGAATCCATTTCAGTGTCCAAATACTCCTGAAAGCTGTGGGAGGGATCCTGTCACTCAGGCATGATAGATGTCCCTCCCTCTGCTCCCAGATGTGTCCAAGAAACAGAATGTTCCAGCCATGGCCTGGAGCTTCCCGCGCTCTCGAGGGCTGGATGGGAGGGACTGAGGCAACACATGGAAGCTGTTACCACAACCTCTTTCCTTGCTCTTATTCATCTTTTTTTCTTTTAATCATTGTAGGATTCAGACGAGATTCACCATATGTTTTGGTGAAGAATCAAAACAGCATCTGCAGGTCTTGAATTCCCCCTGTTCTGTTTTTATTTGTAAGCTCTGAGAAGCCAGGCCATGGTGTGAGAACTGGAGTCCACAAGTCAGGAATCAGGGAGGTGGGGAGAAGCTGGGTTATGAGGAGGAACCACCCAAGGCAGCTCCTACTTAGGGAGGAGAATTGACCAAGAAGACGAAGGTTCTTTTTTTTTCCCTTCAGGAGAAACTAATTCTGATTCTTCCTCTCCCCTGTAAGTCAGAAATGTAACAGCCTGATGGACCCTTCTACAGAAAAAGAATGTGTGAACTTCACTTGTCTCAACACCTTGGGAAATTCTAGATTACTATTTTCCTAAGCTTTTCATTCCGATCCAGAGCACAAACTGATCCTGGAATGTCAGCTCTTCCCGTGGAATAAAAATGCTATTTCTAGACCTAAGTATCCACAGCGAGACCGAGTCACGAGGCAGCAGGAGGTGGGAGAGACAGAAAGGAACAGATCCAGCATGGAAGGGCAGGTGCTGAGCCCCAACCCCTGGACAAAGATGAACAGAAAGAAGGATTTTTGAGGTCTGCAGGCTCTGAAGCAGAGAAGGGAGCACAGGACAAGGACTCTGTGGGTGGGATGCAGGAGTCTGTCCATCATTCCAACGCCTGTTCCTCCTCCACGAGGCCCTGGCCTGGCTGGAGGCGAAGCACAGCCGAGGCCAAGGTACCTGACTGCAGTCCCCAGAGCAAGGATTTGGGAGGGAGGGAAGGAGGATCATGCCAGAGCAGCCTGGCTGACCACCAAACCCCAAGTGCATTATATAACTGGGCTCTCTTCCCTCCTCAATCCAGCAGGCAGCAGCCCCAGCACTGGGAACTGAAACTGCAGACTGGCCAGAGAACAAGGCAGCAGAGCAGAGGGTTTCTCATCTTGTAGGGTAGAAACAGGGCTGGGAGGAACATGAGGCCTTGGTGCTGGCCCCTGGCTCAAGGCAGGTCCAGCTCTACTCGTGTTACTTCCGATGGGAGCCCAGTCTGTCCTTGGAGATTGTGAGACTCCCCCAGCAATTTATTCCAGTGTTTCTGGAGCCCCTCTGCCCTGGAGGCAGGCTGGGAGAGCTGGGGGTGTTTAGCATGCAGAAGAGAAGGCTCCAAGGAGACCTTAAAGCCCCTCCCAGTGCCTAAAGGGGCTCCAAGAGAACTGGAGGGGGACTTTGGACAAGGGCCTGGAGTGACAGGACAAGGGGAATGGCCTTAGGCTGAAAGAGCAGAGATAAGATTAGAAGAAATCCTTCTCTGTGAGGGTGGGCAGGCCCTGGCACAGGTGCCCAGAGAAGCTGTGGCTGCCCCAGCCCTGGGACTGTCCAAGGCCAGGCTGGACAGGGCTTGGAGCACCCTGGGCTGGTGGGAGGTGTCCCTGCCCACAGCAGGGGGTGGCACTGGATGGGCTTTAAAGTCCCTTCCAACCCAAACCATGCCATGATTCTGTGATTCTCCAGCCCGTCCAGGCCCCTCCTGCAGTCTCTGCCTGGCACCCAGGGGAGGTCCCAGAGAAGGAGCAGAGTCCTCAGGTGCTGCTTTCCATCATGGTACCAACCCCTGCCAGTCATTGGCACAGCACGGGGCAGAGCTGGCAGCACTCAGGGCACCACCACAGAAACTCCAAGGGGTGACACCTGCCCTCCCTGTGAGGGGGAGGGAGCCAGGGAAGCCCCAGAAGGAGTGAGGAGCAGGTGAGCTGCGCTGGCCGTACCGTGCACTGCGCCAGGGCCGCCGAGATCTGCTGGATGTCGTCGACCGTGTTCACCTTCAGCGCGTTCAGCGTCTCCGTGATGTTGTTGCGAGTCCAGGTCCGCAGCTCAAACTCATTTCCAGCCTCAGGCTCCAGCAGCATGGAACGCTCGTACTGGGGGCAGAAATGCAGGCAGAGTGAGGAAACCTGGGAGGGTGTTCCAGAGGATGATGAGCTGAGCTGAAGTCACCTCTCCCATGCTCTCTGTACCTCCCTGGCTCTGCTTCTCTGCAGAGGGATCTAATGAGCTGGTTTTCCAGCAGAACTTCCTCAGTTTCACTTGTTCTATCCACACAATTATCTAAACAGCCTCTCATTTGACAGCTAAGCAGTACTCAGTGTAGTCCTTCCCCTGCTAAGCAGAGTCCTGTGCTCAGGGGGATCATCCCTGCCTGTTTCCCAGGTGTGTAGCAGGAACACATGAGTATAGCCCCAAATTGCCCTGCCTAGAGAGATGCACGTGGAAGGACTGGGCACCACTTCAGGCAGGAATGAAAGGGAATTCTGCCAGGAGGGTGATGCTCCTGCACTGGATTAAGAGCCTTGTATATAGGGAGAAAGTCTTTCCAGCTGCACTAGGACAGCAGCCAGGACAGAGGTCTCCTGAGCACCCAGAGCATTACCTGAGCAGGTACAGGGGGTGCCCAGCCCTGCTGAGAAGCGCCAAGGAAGTGCAGGAATTTGGGCTAAGACTCTGTTTCTAAATTCAGTATTTAGACTTGAGGATGCCAGTAAAGAGAAAAAAACTATCTGAATATGAGGGTCAAAAAGCAGCAGCATGGGAGACACCCAGGCACTGCCTTTTCCAGGACCTCTGCTTTACTTTGCAGCCTCTCTGCTCTCCCTGGTCATTGTTGTAGCTGCAGCTTGTTACTCATTTTGAAGCAAGGAAATGGCTCCAGCCCAGCTTCCAGAATGCCCTTCCACTGATTTACATGAAAAGTGGGTCATTTCCCTGCATCATGGTACAAAATCTGGCCCAAGAACTGTACTGGTGACTGCAAGGACTTCTAGAGGCCCCTCCTGGGCAGAAAATGCCTCGTTACCTCATTTAAGATGGTGATGAGTGCCAGGGAGTACTCAATGACCTGCTGAGGGTCCCCTTGTTTCACTAATCCCTGGAGCACGGTGTCAGTTTGGTTGTAGAGCCAGTGGGAGAGGCTGGGGAAGCCCTCAGGTAAGCCAATTTCCATGGAGCTGCAAGGGAAACAGGGATTGGCGTTAAGTACAGACTGTCACCAGGGCTGGGAAGGGAGGGGAACAGGGAAGCAGGTGGGTGAACCACAAAGACAGTGTTGCTGATGCCCTGGTGCCCACTTTGCAGGAGCTGTGTGGAGAACCACCACGGTCCTGCAGCCTGGCTCCTCATCAGCCTGGCTCTGGGGCTTGATCATCTTAGAAATCTTTCCCAACCTTATAACGATTCCACGATTCTAAGATTCTATGAAAGCATCAACTTCTGGGAAAATCCTCCCCTTGAGTGATGATCCACAAGGACTGGAATTCTCCGTACTGCACTTCTGCTGAGCCTCCCCTCCCCTTCCCGCCAACAGCCTCTTCCAGGAGGCAAACCTTTCACCCAGGACCCACCAAACCCTTCAGGACAGGGACCCCAAGCCATGAGATTTGGGAGGGCAGGCTGGGCACGGATGCCATGGGTAACCCCAGCCTGGCAGCGCCGGCTCTTACCGGTTGATGGCCACCACGGTGGCTCCCAGCTGGTCCTGCACGAGCACGGCCACGGCCACCTGGAAGCCGCTCTCGTGGAAGCCGGGGGGCAGGAAGGCGCCGTGCTCGGCGCGGCTGCCCTTGTACAGGCAGAACTCGTGCCAGTGGCCGGCGCGGTGCCGCGATGCCAGCAGCATGTACACCAGCGGCGCCTCCGCGTCCTCCGTGTCCCGCCAGCCTGCAGGCAAACCCACACAGGGGGCTGAGGGGGGCTGCACACACCATCCCAAAGCCTGGCCCATCCACCTGGGCTGGCATGGCCTGGCAGTGCCCCCTCTCCCTCCCCTGAGGTGTCGCACCCAGCTCAGCCCTGCAGCATGGACAGGGCTTGGAGCAACCTGGGATAGTGGAAGGTTTCCCCGCCCGTGGCAGGGAGTGGAACTGGATGAGCTTTAAGGTCCCTTCCAAACCAAACCATTCCAGGCTTCTCTGATGATTCTACAGATCTGTCCTTGCTACTGTCCCCAGCAAGGGTCACCCTGCTCTGGTAGAGGAACAGGTTGTCCCTGCAATGGGAACAGCTTGAGGACTCCACCAGGCTGGAGGGATGTCTTTAATTCTCTCTGAATATTTGTGATGTTTAGGGGTCTCTCCCTGCATGTTTTGGGTCCTGTAATGTTTAAAGGGATTATGAAAAATTCATGATCAAAATAAAAGTGGGAATAACTCTGCTGAGGCTGGAAACAGCACTGACCAAGGGCACAGCTTCTGCACAAAAGCCTGATGTTAGACAGGGGCTCAGCCCTCAGGTAGTTCAGCATCTCAGGAGCAATTGAGTCAAGGATAAAACCTCCACAAGGGTTTCCTTGGAGCTCCCAGAAATTATGGGGAGTTCCATGGGAGCTGGGCAGCTGGGAATTCACTGTCTTCGTCAGTGAGCCCCTGTGAAGGTGCTGTCTCTGCCAGGGCTCGCTGAGCTGGACGTACACCTGCAGGTCTGTGTCCTGGGTCTGCCACTTCAGCCTAAAAACAATCACTGGAAGCTAAAATTGCCACCATTCCAAAGAGGAATGGATCTCAGCATTATTCTGGGTAGCTCAAAACATCCCAAAGTTACAACCACATCGTGCTGAACACACTTTGCTGCTCTCCCAGCTGTGGCGACCAGCCCCTGGTCCATCCCTCTCTGCGTGGCTTCCCGGCACTGTGCACAAACAGCTCTAATCTCTAACACTAATCATTTGGGGAAATCTGCTTTCCAGAGGCACTTAGTCCTTGGCCCAGGGCTACGGGACATCAGCCAGGCCACTTTCCCAAAGCTGGGCTCTTTGTTGCTGTCTCTGCAGCTGGTTGGGAAGGTGGGAACATCCAGCCCACATGGCAGAGGCAGCCCCAGTGCTTCGTCTCTTGGTTCTTCCCACATATGTGTGACTCAGATTTGGGCACCATCTTTTTCCTCCACTGAAGTACCAGTTTCTTTCCCAAGAGCTGGCCTGGCCTGAATGTCACCATTCATCTACAGGAATTCAGATTTAGCAAACTGCCTGCCTGCTACCATGAGTTTTAGAGCTCTGCAATTTGGGCACACAAAGCTGCTCACGGTCCAAACCACCTCTGAGCTCAGCCCTGGCCAACAACGTCCTGGGGCAGGAGTTTGGGGTAAAAGATACATCTGTGGGAAGAGCAGCTGGTAACACTGGCCATGGGAAGGCTTTTCCCTGAGGAGTAGTCAGGGCTGGCAGGTGCCCATCCAACACTCTCACCTGTACACTCGAAGTGCACCTTCGTCATGAGCGCCCTGAGGGGTCCTTTGGGGGACAGGCGGCAGGACCCCCCCACGGGGGGCTGGTTCGGGAGCAGGTCGATGGAGGCAAAGCCTTCCTCCCCCGTGGTGAGGTCTGTGATGTGCAGGGTGAAGGTGTAGCCCTCGCCATCCTTCAGTGCCCCTTGCCTCAGCACCAGGTTCATCCCCGTGTCCCCAGTGGAGGTGGTTGTTTTGTCCAGGATGAGAGACTTGTTCTTAAAGCTGTGTGCTGCCCATCTCTGCAGGGATGGAGAGGGGAAAGACAGCAGAGGTTTTGTTTGAATCTAAAGTGATGTCCTTAAAATGTTTTCAGATTGAGTCTCTTATAAAAAGTAACAGATTTCTAGTGGGAGAGTCTGCCAAATTTGCAGTTGATAATTCAGCTTTAGTCTTGTGTGCTACAGCAACAAGAACTGGAACCTTTCCAAAATGTCTGGTGGGAATATTTCCACTGTGAGATCTACTTTAGTTTCTGGGATTACATCACCCTCCGACAGAATATTTCATAATACAGAGTACAAAACACAGGAAATAAATGAAGGACTGGTGGAGTCTCCACGGGATACATGTTTTATATGCTTCAAACTGAACATGGCCTGGGTGGTTACTGTTAATAGCACAAACGTACAAGTGTGATAACAAGAGAAACAGTGAGATAACCAGGCAGAAAATGCCAGGCAAGGACATGCTGGGCTTGCTGGGAGCAACAGGACTTCCCATTCTGAGACCTGCTTCACTCCACAGGCTGCAGAGATGCTGTGCAGTGGAATCTGGAATTAGAGAGGGGCACGAGGCACTCGGGGGATCAGGAGAGACTGAACCACCAGAATAACAGGCAAAGTGCAAACCAGCAGGGAGAAAAAACACTTTACCAAAGATGAAGCAAAGACCAATGGCTTTACCCCAAGCTTGGAGTCGTTGTGACAGTTCTGGCAGGTCCCCTCCAGGTAGACATAGGAGCTCTTGCTGACTTCATAGACAGACTGAGCCTTGCAGGAAACACACTCCAGGGACACAATAGGGACTCCTCCCCTCTTGATGAACACCTGGGAAAGCAAGAGGCTCCATCAGAAGGTCTGACACCAAAATACAGACATCTAACAGGTAAGGACACATCCCAGCATGTGGTTCTGCAAGGAGGAATCTCTCTGCACCAGCCCAGCCTGTGCTAAGGAAACAGCAGGAAGGGATTCCCAAAGGATTTCAGGTCACATTTAAGCTACATCACTGTTCTTACACTGCCCAGTTCAAGAGCCACCCAATGCCAAACTGGGCCAGTCTAGGTAATTCTGGATTTACTTTATCTATCCTCTTTAACAACATAAATTGCTTTCAAAGTGTCCCTCTGGCTCCTGTGCTGAATTCTCAACAAGTCCTGCTTTGGTTGTACGTTAGGAATGGAAGAACTACCCTTTCCAGAGAGCAGCATGTTGTTCCAGGCTTTTAGCTGGAATATAACTGCACATCTCAAGATATCTACCACACCTTCCTGGCAGAGCACCCAGAAAGAGCAGAGGCACCAGTGGCTCAGACACAACAGCTATTGAGCTCTGACCCCTGTACTTTGTCTAAATTCCTTTAATCCCCCAGGAAACAGGCCTGTCCAGCCTTGGACAGAGCCCTCTGTCCTGGCATAATGAGCATTATGAATTCAAAAACAGTAATGAAGACATTGTTTAACATGGCAGACTCTTAAAAGAGGATAAATACTCCCCAGCACCGAGCCTGAGAGCATTGAAGCTCCATTCATTCCTCCAGTATTTGCAGATTTCCTGCGACACTGGGATCATTGTTTTGCGCTCACGCATGGAAACCAGATAGTACGGAATGTCCTTGACAGACTATCCATTTCAGTTTTTTCTTTTCATCCTCCAGCTCTGGTTTCAAACCCCAGCAGTAAGAGTTTCCACTTCCAGAGTAACTGCACCTTTAGTTGCCAAGTGCACCAGATGAATGTTACTGCCACGAGCCACCGGGCTGCGGGCGCTGGGCTTAGTGGGGCATAAACAACATGCACTTAAACAGGCCTCCCTTCCAAACATTCAGGAGCAGAGAAGAGAGGAACTGTTGACAGTAAAACGAAGCACCAGGTCTTAGGAAGCTCTCTCTGGGAAAAAAAACCCAAGGAATAACCTGGTGCTGTGGCACGTGAAGAGCCAGGACTGCACAAAATGCTGAAGAGCCACCAACCATGGCTGGGCTCCTTCACTGGCCCACGGTGGGACTCAATGATCTCAAATGTCTTTTCCAACCTACACAATTCTATACAGAAACTAAAAGGACTTCGCAGGACAAGCAAAAACTGTTGCCCAAAGAAGAGGAATGTAAATGGCTTTATCACAGAAACACCAATGTCTGCTCCTGCCAACAACCTGGATGAGACCAGTTATAGAGCCTCAGTGATGCCCTAAAATCTGGGAACTATTCCTTCCCTGTGAGGGTGGGCAGGCCCTGGCACAGGTGCCCAGAGAAGCTGTGGCTGCCCCATCCCTGGAAGTGTCCAAGGCCAGGCTTGACGGGGCTTGGAGCAACCTGGGACAGTGGAAAGTGTTCCTGCCTGTGGCAGGGGTGGGACTGGATGATCTTTAAAGTCCTTCCAACCCAACCACTCTATGATTCTGTGACTTCCATTTTGGCTGTGTCCAGCAGCAGGCACCCAAGGAGAGAAGTGACAGCTGTCTGTGGTACGTACAGTTTGGTTTGTTGCCTCGGGACTCATCCCCTCCTTCCTGATGGTGAGGTCGAACGTGTACTCCACATCTGCTTCTAATTCTGCTTTGGAAATTGTGACAGTTCCTTCACTGGCACTGAAATTCAGAGAGCACCCTGCAGCCGAGCTCTGCTTGCAAGGAGAAAAGAACTTTCAAACCCTCCTTGGTACGGGTGCAAGTCGGGTTAGTCCACAGCCAAAACATTCAGGTCCACACAGAGTCACTGCCACAGACCTCACTGTGCAGTGCCACCACTGGGGTGGGAGACACAGGGCACGTGTGGACAATAAAACATACTATCCTACTCTTCAGGTTAGTGAACAGTACTTGGAATACTACTGTATTTCATCTGAGCTTCAAATTCTTATTTTATAGCATTAGTTCTTCATTAAATAGCTCATAAACATTGCCAAGCAACACAAGAAGATCACATTAAACCAAAAGGTCTAATCCACACACACTCCACGTCTACTCTGAGGCAAAGATAGAAAACATGACATTTTACAAGCAAAAGAATCCCACATTCAGTCAAAAAGTGCTCCTGAGGTGGATGTTCCATCAGGCTCTGCAGGGCAGTTCTCCCTTGCCCTTCCACCAGTGCAGGGTCAGACCACTTCAGCTTGTGAGGACAGTGACCTGCTTGTGACCACAGGTTGTGGTCACTTCTCCAAAGTCTAACTGTCCCCTGATGGCACTAGAGACATTTAACTGCTAATGGGAGAGGGACCAGAGCCCTCAGCCCCCAGGACTGCAGTCAGCAGTTCCCTAACTCCTTCAGAGTATGGAAGCTTCCAGAGCCAGTCCTTCTGCTGTGCCCAGGGACATTGCACTGCACCACTCCCCACACCAGTTTTTGTACCATCATCCTGAGCTTAGAATTCAACCTTTGCAACTCTCCTTCCAGAGCAGCTTTGTTAAAGAGGCTCACAAAAGCTCCCCTTGACACTATTTCAACCCAGACATGTTTGCAGTGGAGCTGACATGCAGCTGGAGCTCCCAAATGGTCACTCTCACTGTACAAGACTGCTCTTACCTTGGAGGAGTAAGTACAGGACCACTCGTACAGCAATGGAGTCTGTTCCCCATCATCCAAATTCGGGTCATAGGACTTCTCCCCATCCAAGATCAAGTCCTGAGTGTTGGACCATACACGGTATGATCCCCCATCAATGATTGGGACCAGCTTACTTGGGATCACAGTCACATTGGCAAAGATGCTTTTGGACAGTGGGGTATCTCCAAAGGAGACAATAAACATGAAGCAATAATTCCCAACTTCCAGGGCAAGCTTTGGGATAACCAGCTGGGGCCTGTTCACGTCAACATTGGGCAGCCGGATCCTGCTGGAGTCATCCAGGTCCATGCAGGTGGGTGCTCGGTAGATCTCCCACAGGTGCTCTGTCTGGTACTTGATGCACCCTCGGAGGTCAATCTGTGCCTCCAGGTAGCTCCTCTGGGATCTCTTCATGACTACCTGGGGGGGCAAGGCCAACTCCACCTCCGGCTCCTCACACTCCAGGACTTTGACGGTGATGGTGAGCTGGGCTATGAAGAAGCTGATGAGATTGGTGGCATTCACCTCCACCAGGTAATCCCCAGGGCTCAGGTAGGAATAGTTGGCCACTGCAACCCTGGTTGTTTGAGTGGAAGAACCGTCCCCAAAGCTCCACAAGAACTCAACGCTCCTGCTGCTGGGCACCACTGTGGCTTCAAACAGTGCCGTCCTGTTGACAAAGGCATTGGAGGCACTGAGGGACACCTGGACTATTGGGTCTTGGACCTGGATGGTTCTGGTGATATTGACACTTCCCAAGTCATTGAAGGCACTGAGATGAATCTCAAGCAGCCCTGCAGCTTCTGGAGTGTAGGAAACACTCTCTCCTGACACAGTGACCACGGTTCGACCTTGCTCTTTCCACAGGGAGAACTGCCAGGAGAACGACACACGGGAGCCGCTGCCCACACGGGCACTGAAGCTCTTCTCCATGCCCGTGGGGATGCCCTCCTCACAGCAGTTGAGGAGCCTGACGTCCCGGATGGCCTCTAGGACAGAGATGAGCACCTGGGCATGTGCGATGCTGATTTGGTTCTGCACGGTCACCGTCACCAAATAATCGCCGCTCTTGGTGAACTCATGGGTGTACCTGGACCCGTTGAGCACCACGGAGTAGTCCCCACTGATGCTCACCAGGTAACTCACAGAGGTACCTGACAACATCCTGATTACAAAGGTGACCTGTTCCCCCGGCTCCACCACCTTCTTGCTGGCAAGAACTTCCAGACCTTGGATCCTGTCCAGCACTGAGATATTCCTGCTGGCCAGAGCCCAGCTGATGTCATTGGATGCATTCAGATGGACTGTATACAGCCCTGCTGTGGGGAACGTGACTGCCACAGACTGGCCAGTCAAGGTGCCATTGGGCACCTCCCAAAGCCAGGTCACTTCGGTCCCTTTCTGCAGCTCCCCCTCAAAGACCACGGTGGAGCCTGATGAGACGTACCTACAGTCCAGCTCTGCTGTTCCTATACTCAGCCCCTCTATAACCTCCTCTACACAGATAGAAATTGTTGAATTGGTTGAATTCAGCTTGTTTTCTGCTCCAACAACAACCTCAATCACTCCAGGACTTTGGAAGGAGTGTATAATGAAGGGTTCAGAGGTAACAGGGGAGGAGCCATCCTCGAGGTACCACACGTACATGATGCCAGTGCCACTGGTTATGGTGGCACTTATATTAACAGAGGCATTAACAGCAGCTGGGTTGGGAAAGGCATAGGGCTTTAGGAGACCAAGGCTTTCAACAAACTCCAGTGTCCTGTTGGCAGTGGCACATCCCAGCATATTGGTGGCCTTCAGATAGACAGTATAGTTCCCAGCTTCGAGGATGCTCAAGGAGAAGGTTTTCCCAGTGGAGGTCTGCACGGCACTGCCATCCCGTTGGACTACCCAGCTGTAGGAGATGTTTGTTCCCTCTCTCACCACAGCCTGCAGATGGAGTGTTTTGTTTGTTGGGAAATACATATCCTCCACCAGGTCACTGCTGGCCACCTGCAGGCCCTCAATCTGCTCCAGGACATAGACATAGATGCTGTCCTGCAGTGAGCTGATCTTGTTCTCTGCTGTCACAATGACGTTGAATGTGCCCACAGACCGGAAAGTGTAGGAAATTGTGGAGGAGCCTTGGATAGGAGTGCAGCGATCACAGAGGATCCACGAGTAGCGGATGGCAGTGCCAGCCACAAGGGTGGCTACAAAACTCACTGACCCATTCAGCGGCACCACAGTCCTGCTGGCATTGATGGTCAGGCCAAAGAGCCGACGTTTCACACTGACGTCGATGGTGGTCTCGTTAGAGCTCACGTCGTTCTGGCCCATCACCGTAATGCTGTAATGGCCCGTGCTGTTGTAGGAGTGGGTGGCCACTTGCCCAGGCTGGGTAGTGCCATCTCCAAAGTCCCAGCAGTAACTCACTTTGGTTCCATTCATGCTGGCAGAGAACAGGTAGATCTGGTTCAGCTCTAAAACATTTGTCCCATTATATTCAATCTTCGCTACCCCAACTGGTTCCTGGACTTCCACAAACACTGTGTCGTTGTTGAAAGAGACATTGTTGGAGACAGTCACCGTGACCAGGAAGACCCCTGTGTTCTTGTAGGTGTAGGTCACCTCAGTCCCACTCGACCTGGCGGACTCGTTGTTCCCGAAATCCCAGCGGTAGCGGTACTGGTAGGGAGGCACAGCACTGACCTGGAAGGTGGTCTCTTCTCCAAGCCTCACAAAGCGCTTGGAAGGGAGAAGGGTGACATTGACTATCTCTGGCTCCACACAGACGCTGGTGAAATAGTGGGCCTTGTTAAACCTGCTGGAGAGAGTCAGGGAGAGCAGGAAGGTGCCGCTTCGGGTGAAGTTGTGCCTCACCACGGGGTCCCCACTGACTGTGACATTGGACGAGCCATCTCCAAAAGTCCAGTCGAAGACATACTCCTCAGGATTCCCCGTCACGTGCGCGGTGAGCTGCACATCGGGGTGCTCCAGGATGCAAGAAGTGGGCTCTATTTTGAGCACTTCCAGGACAAATATCCGAACAGGAACAGTCTGGGAGATGGAGTTCACAGGATTCACAGCCGTCACATTCACAGTGCAGTTGATGTCCTTTATGTACACGTGTTCCACCACTGGCTCCTGCCCCCTCAGCACCGTCCCGTCCCCCATATCAAACACCCAAGTGATGCTGTCCCCAGTCTGCACGGAGGCATTGATGGTGACAGACGCTCCCAGCTCCGCTGCCTCACCCGCAGAAACACGGAGCCCAGTTATCTCTTCAAACACCTGGTAGCACTCCACTGTCTCCACACTGCTTATGGTGTTGTTGGCTGTCACGGTGACGTTGTACACCCCTCTCTGGGTGTAGCTGTGGGTCGCTGTAGGCTGCATCTCTGTGAGCAGGGGGGACCCGTCCCCAAAGTCCCAGGTGTACATGACGCCATCTGGGGATGGCAGTGGACTGGCTCGGAAGGTCACCGGACGGCTCACGACTAAAACATCCTCCTCTGCTTCCACCTTCACATCAACCAGGTAACTGTGAACGTGAACTGGGGTCAAGTGGGTGAGGTTCTCAAACTGGTTGGACACGACAACCATCAGGGCATATTCTCCTGCATTGGAAGAGAGCAGAGCAACACGAGGGTGAGGACACGCCTGTGAACAGTTTCCCAGTGCTAAGGCAGTGGGAGGAGTTGGAGACTGCAGGGAGATACTCTGCCCCTGTGCTCTGCACACCCTGGGCTTTCCCTGCTCTGGCCCAGGACCAGCAGGAATTACCCCAGGCCGTGTGAGTGAGGACCAACCAGTAAGTAAGGACACAGTTCAATGCGTACAGAGAAAATATTTTCTTTCTATTTGCACACAGAACAGACCCTTCCTGTTGCCCACCCCTCCCAGCAGCACAGTGCTCGCCCTGCCTCTCGTTCATCCACTGAGACTGCCCACAAAGGGACTGTGTGTGATGCACCTGCTTCTTACAGCGTGGTCAAACCTTTCCAAGAAACAGTTATAGAGAATGGCAACTGCTGGGGCCTTCCAGTGACTCTGGCAGTTTGCTCAGGAAGGAGGTAATGACTTTCAAGCCTTGGTTTTATTGGATGGTGTCTTGTAGTCCCCTCACAACAAAAATGCCTGAACCCCTTCTTCCCCAAAGAACATTCCTGACCATACCTGGGTCTTGGTAGATGTGTGAAACATTGTTCTCAATGACAACCTCATGGACACTGGGATCAGGAACAAGGAAAGACTTGTTGTAGGGAGGTTTGAACAGGTACGTCTCCTGGACACCATCCCCAAAATCCCACCTGCAGAAACAGGCAAACACTGTTACACTGCACAACAGGACAATCACAGGACTCCTCCTCCCAGAGGGGTCCTGGCCTGTCTTTCAGGTCAGGGCTGGGTTTTCCAAAAGAAACACGGGAAGCAGAATGACAAGCATCAAAGCAGTAGCTGTGCCCAACACTGAGGGGAGCACAGCACCGGTAAGAGGAGGAGGAACCCAATAATAGAGCAGAGCTGCAATGCTTTAAAAGAGAAGGATTTCAGCCTGAACTACAGGTCCCAGCCAGACTGACTGAACCACACTCACAGGGATTTCAAACTAACTAGACAGCACCACAGAGATGGACCAGTTGGCCCTGGGAAGAGAAACAGTGCAGGCAAGGTAAGATAAGCACAGAAAGATGCTAAGTTTGGGTGAGCAGCAAGGGACTCACAGGAACAGAGCCTCCACAGCCGAGTCGACGAGAACCCTCGCTGTGAGCTCCACGGTGCTGTTCTGGGGCAGGACTGGCAGGACACCCACCACGCTCAGGTTCTTCATCTTATTCATCATTTCCACCGTGACATTGTAAGTGACTGTGAAGTTACTGACGTGGTTGGAGGCGGTGAGCTGGGAAGGACAGTGGGACAAAGACAGTGTTTGGGATCACATCATCGAGCTGCCCTCTCTGAGTGTGGGACTTCACTAGACTGAAGATGTCCCACCAGGCAGGTGAGCAGGTCAGGGCACACAAGAGCAGCCTGTGCGGCAAGGAGGCAGGGTAAGAGCCTGGGTGGCACCAGAAAGCAGCCTAGGCTAGAAGGTCACCTACCTGGCAAAGTCACCTCTTGCCGGAACCACCAGTACAGTCAGGCAAAGGAAGGACTGGTGCTACAGCAAGAGGGAAGGAGAGGAGCTTCTCATCCTGAGGCTCCTCTGGCTCTGAACTTGCCTGTTACCCCTCTGCCTGCTCAAAGTGCCCTGCACACTGTCTCCAGCTGCCGAGCACAGGCCACCAAGGGGACACCTTGGGACAGTGCAGATGAGTGGCTTCAAGCACAGACAGCAGGGATGGGAGAGGCTCATAAAACCAAGCACACAAAGTGCCCATCCAACATCCTGGTGTGGTGGGCAGAGAGGGAGAGCAAGGCTGGGCAGAAGAGGGAAAGGGAGGCAAGAGACTGAAGAGACACGACAGGATCCTCAAGATTATTAAGGCATGAAACACTGGAATGGCACCTGGTGACAGAACATCTTGCCACCTCCTCACCTGCAGTAGAGATGAGCAGCTGACAGAGATGATTCAAACCCAGCTGAGGAAAGACATCCCACCCCACCAGGTAAGAGAAGTTTGTGTCTAGGCTTCTGTGGCTCTGCTACACTGAACCCAGTGCCCCCTGGGCTAATGGCACTTCGTCAGCTCTGTAAGTGAAGCAACCCAGGCTCATCAGCACAGTGTTTCAACCAGCAAATTAGTGCTGCACCAAGCAAATTAGTGCTAGCGTGGCCTTGGAGCTGGGGCTGGAGTCTTCTCAGGAAGCCAGGTCACCCTGCAAGGGGATCAAGCTCCTTGGACCAGAGCAGACTCCATCTGGCAGTGCAGGGCATGACACAGAAAGATCTTCTGGCTAAACTCTAGTTCCAAAAGAGACACCTCCCTTGGCCCAGTCTCTCTGTTCCATTCTTCTGGGGCCACGACAAAACCCAGTTCCAGTCTGCACCAGGAGAAAGAGAACAGGACAGAGAACAGAAGAGCTGGTGGGAGACAGCCTGTCCTGGTTATGGAAGTCTTATGTTTGCATCCTGCCTCTGCCTGGTTCTGAATCCGTATCTCCTGCCTGCCTCATTCCTCCTGGGGACAAGGAAACACAGACACTCCATGAGCAGAAAGGAGAACATGAAGAAAAGAGGAGAAAGCAAAGATGAGGAATACAGTGAAGTAAGGGAAGAATAGAAGAAACCATTTGCACCTGCAAGAGCAGCTCAATGAGAAATAGCAGATGAGCTTGTTGGGAGTAGAGTGAAAACCTCAGCTCAACTCTGCCTTTTCCTCTCCCTACCACTTTTCCTGCTGAATTTGTGGGATGAGATGGAAACCCAGAGTTGAAATGGTATGATGGGAAAGGCCTTGGCTTACCGAAAGCTTGTACACGGCTGGGCTTTGGTAGATAACGTTGAAGACAACATTGTAAAAAGTGAAAGATGGCTTATCATCTACAGTCCATCGGAAAGTCACATCTGACCCAGCCTCCATCACAGGGATGTAGCTCTGAAAGGCATGAGAACATTTCATACTAGTGCAAGAGAAAAGCATGCCCAGCACTTCTCAGATCTCCAGCTGAACTGGAGAGGGAGCAGAGCTGGACTGGGAGGCACCTGCAGACAGTGCCCTCAGAGCATGACACAGAGGTGACACATCATCTGTGGCTCTCCTGTAGCTGAAGAAATGAAGACCCTGACTCGATAAATCCCCAGCAGAGGAGGGAATAGACCCCACACTCTGTGCTCCGTCAGCCCAGCACTCTGCTCTCATCATCAGGTCTAAAAAGCCTGACACCTTCACAGACACAACTCGGCTTTACCTACACCTGTAAGCTGAACCTCTGCCCCTCACCCATGGACAGTGCCTGGCCCAAAGGCTGAAGGGCTTGACCACAGGGCAGGTCCCTCCTCACTCCAGCAGTCCCTCCTGAGCAGACTGTTGCAGCCAGGAAGGGTGAGACCAAGAGGTGCAGGCGCAGCCAGAGCTTGGACAGAGCATTTGGGACAGCTACTGAGCAGGTTCCCAGGGCTGTAGCTCTGGGGGCAGGAGGCTGAAGAAAAAAAGACTGGACATACCAGAGGAACCCCAAGACTCGGACGGATGAAGCATTTTTACAACTTCAGCCAGCTGAGGTAAGGATTTAGCAGAGCAAATCTAAACATCTTGATAAGTCAAAAGAAGGTAAATACTGGCCTTTCATACCTCATTTTCTGTGGAGTGGAAAGCCAGTATCCCCCTCGCAGGAGGTGCTGCCTTACCTCTGGGGGGATTCAAGCCAAGCTGCCTTCCTGCTGGAGAGCACCAGTGCTCGTGCCACATGCCTGTGTCTGCAGCAGCAGCGTGGGCAGCGTGGCCTGGGAGCTTAGCAGCAAGCAGTGCTCCCCCAGCCAGCCTCCCTCGAGCCACACACACTCCTACAGGCTACAGGGGAAGGCTACAAACACAGCTGAGGAACCCAGAGCAGCAGCAATCACTCACCACCCGTGTGTTCAGCAGCACTCGGCTCTCGGGGTCCGGCGTGGCCCTCAGCCCACGGATCGGCTCCTCCACCTTCACTGTGACCGTGATGTTCTGGGAGCTCACGGCGTTCTCCGCCACCAGCACGTGGGTGCTGAGCCCCTCCCCGAGCCCACTCAGGGGCACCACAGCAAACCAGGTGTCGTTGTTGTCCCTGGCACACTGTGCCGTGAGCGGTGCCACGGCCGCCGGGCACGCCGCCACGAAGGGCACGCCGTGGCTGTCCCCCAGCCAGGAGGCCGTGGCGTTCACCCCCGAGGACAGCTTGACCACCAGGCTGGTGTGGTTGGTGGGCAGGTAGACCCTGCTGCCCTGGGGAGGGGGGTGGATGACACGCAGGCCGGACACCGGGGAGGCCACGCCGAAGCTGCAGGACAGGTTGGCACTGAAGAGCCCGTTGGCCACGCTGGCTCTGACGGTGTAGCGGCCGGGCTGGCGCAGCCCCACGTTGTGCGGGCCCAGCAGCGGCACCAGCTGCTCCTCGGCATAGAGCACACGCAGGGAGCAAACCGTGCTGTTCATCCAGGTGGGATCCACGGAGCCCTCAGACAGCCCCAGGGCCCTCTCCGAGGAGTTCACATGCAGGATGCTGGTTCTGGACCAGGATGTGACACTGGGCTGGCACTGCAGGAAGGAGCCCAAGCCTGCATTGTGCTGGATGCTGAAGACGTCCCCAGCCCTGACAAAGATGTTTTCTTTTCTGAATGGGACCTGCAAAGAGTGGAGACATTTTTGGATTAATGCCTCACGTTAAGAGCACTCAGCACCCAGCTCCTGCCTGGGCACGGTGCTGGGTTTCCTGCCAAGTGAAAAACCACAGAAAAGCCACAGATCCAAACACAGCACAGGAAGACCTTTCTCCCCTCTGTTCTCCTTGGCCACTCTGAATCAAATGTACCAACACAGAAATCAGCTTTATGCTCCATCTCCACAGTGTTAATTCCATGTGAATAGCCCAGGGAATCTGCACAGCCTTTTCACAGAATCATGGAACCACAGAATGGCTTTGCTGGAAGGGACCTTAAAGCTCATCTCATTCCTCCCCTCTGCCATGGGCAGGGACACCTTCCACTAGCCCAGGTTGCTCCAAGCCCCACCCAACCTGGCCTCAAACACTTCCAAAGATTGGGACAGCCACACCTTCTCTGGGCAACTCATGTCAGGGTCTCACCACCCTCTTTTGACCCTTCTGATCAACTGTGCTTGGCAACAGGTTACTGCAGGGACCCCAAGACTTAGAGTCATATGGTGGCATTTGTGACACTGGGCATGTTCTTTTTTTCAAAGGACTTCAGTGTCTCCATGTGCCACAACTCAAATTTACCTGAAGCCCCCAGGAGAAAACTGCCCCACCTACTCCCTGGTTACAACAGCTCGCAAACACTGACCAGATACTGGGAAGAGGGCCCAGCTGGTATTGTAAAGAGCAGTTCCTTGAGGAGTTCATAGCTGAGCTGGCTGTCGTTGGGCTGGAGGGACCCAGGGCTGCTGGCCAAGGAACTGGTGTTGGCACACTCGGTTGCGTTGCAGCAGTTGTTGTGGAACGAGCACAAATCCATCAAATCACACCCCTGGAAACCAGGAGGACATTCCAGCAGCGTCCAGTTCCCGTCATCCTGAGCAGGGTGGAATGGTTCTGTAGCATTGTTTCCCTCCTGGTAATCTGGAAGAGGCGAAAGAGAAAGGAGTGATCACCATTCTCACAAGGAACACTCCTGGTGCACTTCTTTGCTCCAAATTCACCATTTTTTCCACTTTGATGATGGCTCAAGCCTTAGTAAAAGCTGAAACTGCAGTACATCCTCGTGCTACTGAAGTGTCCTGTTTTACTGGAAAAATTCACAAGGATCATTAACACCAAAGTCGTCTCTTCTCCAGTGAGAACACCCCAATCTGCCCTCTAAGAGAGATCTGTGTTCAAGCAAAAGCAAATCCAAGAGAAAGCAGAGCTGGCTTTGACTTTGAAAACACATTAAGCAACTTTTCTGAAATTAATGTTTCCATGTCAAAGTATCAGCTTGTCAGTGTCAAAAAAGATCCTTTTGTAACCAGCCAACCCTACGGCTACAACAAACATTCTGCTGCAGAATTAATTGTTGCCAAAACTGTGACTGTTGAGCCGTTGTAAAGGAATAAAAGGCTTTTTAGATTGTCTCATCCATCAGGAAGAAATGGGCTCAGGAAAATGTTCTTCCTTGTTAACCCATGGGGCCAGATGGACCAGAACA